>NC_091495.1:38070545-38674493 GCF_947461875.1 Haliaeetus albicilla
GCTTATAGACTTGTAGAGGGATTTTAAAAAGCATCTAGGTGATGGAGGCACCCAGCATGCCAGCATGAACTGTTTTTAAATGGAAATCAGATGCATAATGTGTTTCAGAGTTTTTGTATAGCCCTCTAGCATCTAGTCACCTCTTATGTCCACAGCTGCTTTGTAAACATGGCCTGTGGGTGCTAAACTCCAGAAAGCCACTGGGATTTCATGGGAAAGAGACATTTTCAAGATCCATGACCAAAGTTAACAGCAAAGTTGATTCAATTTCTGCACGACTTTCCAATTCCTTAAAAAAAAAAACAAAACAATGTGTTTCTCAAGAACACAGTCCTCCCCCCCCTTCCTTTTCATCCTGTTTGGAAGTGCCTCTGCCTTTGTTCCTCCCCAGAAGGGGTCTGGCAGGTTCTAGCACAGGAGGAACTTGGGAGAAACAGCAGAAGTTATTTAAGTCCAAACACATAAAATTACACATATTCAAAACAAAGAGCATGGGAACTTGGCAGAAGGAGAGGGTGTCTAAGTTACCAAAGCAGCCATAACTCAAGAGCTGACAAATGATGTGGGTTTGAAATGAGTATTTATCCTGGTATTTAATAATACAAATCCAGAGTGTGGAAACTACTATACTGCTACATCACATTGTCTTTAGTGCCTCCAAGTCACTGAGGGCTATGAGGACCAAGCACTGTTGTGGTTTATATAATTCAATGCCTTTCTTACAATGTTTTGCTGCAGAAAAATACATAATCAGCAGGGAAAGGGATTCCCCTGCTAGTTTCTAGGCTAGCATTGTTTCTGAAACTTTGGAGCTCACAGAGGCATTGTATAGCGCAGGGGAACTTATGTCAGAGAAAGCCTACCAGCTCCAAATCAATCTTTCTATCTCTGTGTTGGAAGTTACATCTCCAAAACTTCTCAGCTTTAGAGTAAATTGAACTCAAGTTAGCGGCACCGAGTATTTTCTCACCATGTGGCAGCATCTCACCAGCAATCCAGTTGTGCAGAACCACAAATGGCACATGGGCTGGCACTGGACGGAGGAGGGGATGTTCGGTTATGCAAGTTCCTTACTTCATCCCACAGAGGAAGAGAGTAACAATACTGAGCTTCCACTGCAAAAAGCCTAAAAGTGATGGTCAGCAGCTCAGCTGAAGATATTTCTGTTTTTCTTTTTCCTATTATTGGTGCAATGAACCTGAGCTGGGGAGTTTGGGTCTAGACTCAGTCCAATTCTTATTTCAGTTTGTTGGTCCTTAATGGGTCTCTGAAACTTATAGGGAGCAGCATCTCCCCGAGCGAGCAGCAGTTTGATTAGACTCGCCCCAGGATGCTGGGTGCTCTCACTACTGAGAGCTTCCTTGAATCATCTTTTAATGCATAAGACCTTCAGGGAAGTTTGGATCCTTGAGAGATTCTGGCCTGATTTTGTAGAACTAAGAAGTGGGGGTTTAAGGTCAAATCATCAGATCAGGTGCTTATTGCAGTCTCTGCTACCCCACTAAATTTGGTGAGAAGAGGATGTTCTGCCCCAGACCCAGGCAGAGGCATTATTTCAGGTTACCCTGGGATTAGGCAAATGTAAAACAACAGCCTATGTTCATGCCTTGTGGGTTGCTGTGTATTTTTTTCTGCATGTTCAGTAGGCTTTTTGTATTTTATTTCAAATGCAAACCAAATTATAGACTACCATATTTCTGTTTTTCTAGTGAATACTGTTGTAATGACCAATTGCTACAGGAATTCACCTCTAATAAACCCAGCCTAAGTGAATGCAGAAAGGAATCTATTGTTTTAAATGTATAATAATAGGGAAAATGGTTTTTAGGACTCTCTATGACCTTTAAAAGGAAGCTCAGAAAGTGGCTGGACAAAGAACAGAAAGATTCCTAGGAAGAAGCTGTCTGCAGTGGATGCCTTTCCTATGAGACGGATTAACTGAAGCTCAGGTAGAGATTCTCATGTCCACTACATTGGAAACATCCCATGGGTGCAGATGGAGGACTAGCCATTTCAAAAGAAGGTGTGTCTACTGGTTGCTGCAGGCTGATAATAGTAGCTTTGGTTTAACTACAAATTAAATATACAACAAAGAACACCCAAATCAATATGATTTGACTTTGTTTTGGAGAAGAAATGATGGATTCAGTTTCCTTTCCTTAACCCACCCTCAAGACTTCTAGTACTGTCAGTAGGAAACAGGGCCCAACAGACAAACCCCACTCATTCAGTATTGATCCACACATGGGGTTAGTTTGGGGGGAGTAACAAATACGGGTGGGTCAAAACTGACACATAAAGCAGGACTCAAAAGGCTTACAAATGGCCAGACATTTAGAACTTCTTAGCACCCAATAACCCCAGTAGTTCACACCACATCTGAACAGCCTGTTTAGGCAACCAGACTGCAGCTAGCACTAGAAATTACAAATCCCTGACCTGGCTCAGCAAAGAATACCTAAAACCATGCCATTTGGAGTCCAGCAGTCACAGCAAGGTGCTGGCACGACAAGGTCCCCACACTTTGGGAAGGGAGACCAGCCTTCCTACCAACATTTTCCAACGGCCAGGAGCCACCAGCCACATACCACCTACCTCGGAAAGCCCGTTACTGGCTGCAGACGAAGGCCCAGACCAGGAATTGCACATAGCTCACCCAAATTCAATCATAGTAAGTAAGAGAGACTACAAATGCTCCCAACAAGCGATGAAATAATTGAAGTTATACCCCTTCACATTGAGTGCTGGCAACAGACAAGTGTACCCCACTCTTCAGAAGCCTTCTGTGAATGCTCTGAGTGAATGGCAGGGAATCCGTATGTTCCAGAGACACTTCCCTGCCATTAATATTGCCGAGTATGCACAGGGTATTTGAAGGTGCCTGCAAGCAAGACTCCGTTGTCCCCAAAGCCAATCTGATGCCAAAGAATGCCCTCACTGTGTTGCAGTCCACCACTTCAGCCCTGCTGGTGTGAGTGCAGGAATTGGTCTGCTCCTCCTCAAAGCACAGCAGCAACCGCTGACGTTTACAGCTGCCATTGAGGCACCAGAGCTTCAATATCAGGGTGCTGAACTTCTTGGACACAGGAGTTAACTAACTTACACTAGGTAAAATTAACACAAGGCTTAGGCACCACACAACTCTTGCCTGAGCCCTCCAGAACCAGTAAGGAGATCCCTGAACCTTGTGTTTGCTTTTGCTATGGGGAACTTTACCCCCAGCAAAGAGTTCATGCTGCTTGACAGCCAGCTGGGTACTTATTGCCACAACTAAACAAAAGTAAATAAAACAAAGCAAAAAACGGTTGTCACATTGCAAAGTGGTATTAACTACCCGGTGGAGAAACCACTAAATGTTTCTGTGGAGAGCCACTGAAAGAACACGTCAATGTGGTTTTTCATTTCCTTCACCTTCATGCTATGAAGAATCAAGTGAGGAACAGTATTTGGACTATCCAGCCTTCAAATGCATTACCAAAAAAGACGACCAGCATTAATATCTATGCACTGTCATCACAAAGAAATAAAATGTTGCAGATCCCAGGACCTAGGAGATGCTCCGAGCATTATTACTTTTTGGCTGGGAAAGCTGCTTAAGCGCACAAAAGGCCTACACTTAAATATTCAGCCTGCAACAAGGGATATACCAGTACATTTGTAAACCAGCTTTTCGAAGGCAGCAGCCCTTCTTCCCTTCCTCTTCTCCATAGAGAAAACACATAGCAAAACTACATAAATTATCAGCTAAGCCATGAAAAAGCATCTTCCCAAGAAAATGCAAGGATTACGGCAAACACTAGGAAACGAAACTGTGCTTGAGAAATACAATTGCATCGAGAGCAAGAAGCTGAAGAATCAGTATTGATGAGATATAGGTGGTCAGACAAGAGTGGTGCTAATCCTTGAGCCACTTGCCACCAGAAGCCCCATTTATCCTCTGGAAAGGACTTAAACAGAGGGGATTATACTGCCTTTGTGTAGTTTGAGGTTCCTCTGCACTGGATGCATGGCAGTTTAGGAGATGCTCACCGACCAGCTTGGACATTGAAGTTAGGGCAGTTGCTTCTCAGGTACATACTGCTCATGGTGTGAGAGGTTTTTCTTTCTGGAGAATGATGCAAGGAAGCCACAGCAGCCTGTGGAGGACCCTCTCTCCCTACTTTGGCTGCAGAGAGAGCCTGGGGAGCACTAGACAGATATAAGGGTCTCTGCAACCTCTCATCTGTGGCCAGACACCTAGGCCACAGACACCTTCAGTGCACTCAGATAAAAATAAACTGAGGACTGTCACAGAGAAGAAACTGGTGGAACAAAGCTTGAAAAATCCCTAAAGGCTTCAAGCAAACACAGCCCCATATTACTATTTCTGTAGTATCTCATTATTTAAGTCAAAACACATGATTTTAAGAAAGCTGACTCAGGGCTTTTAATGCTTGGGGTTGCCAACACTGTATGTGCACAGACACTTTCAGAGGTTTTGATCACCTGCAATTCACACTAAATTGTGGGCAGCTAGCACTTAAAATAGCAAGCCTGTAATTTTATATACAGTTGCTGTTTTATTTCCTGCTTTCTGTTCTGACCTTGATATTTTTGTGGTTCCAGATAGATACAACAAACGGAAAAAACCCCACCATTTTGGTCCCGTGCAAAGCTGTTGTATCTCAGAAGAAGTGGTGAATTTTTATGCCTGGTGGCAAATACACAACCCATAATCCCAAGTAAAAAGCGTTACCTGTGGCAAACAGGCTTCTGCAGCAGCACAGGGACGTGTTCCCTCGGAGAAACTGGCAGGAATTTTCTTAAGGTCAAGCTCTGACTCCAGGAGGGACAATACCAGATTTTACAGGCTGGCAAGTAGTCGCCTTGTTGCTATTCAGAGCAGTATGAGCTTGTTCATTTGTCTTTCACTGTAGTTAAAAAAGAAAATAATAAAGAAAAAAAAAGACACATCAACACAACTACAAAGATCAACTCTCCAGAAAGAAAGCTACAATATATAGGTTACAGTTTCCTGCTAAAACAAACCCCCTCACAGTATGATTTCATAGGCCATGCTAATTATTTTTAGGGCAAGCATAATAAAACCCAGGTGATTTGCCTTTAGCAATTTCTTCTTATCTTCACACAGCTCTGGATCACTTACCCACATGGCAAGCAATTACAATGAGCCCTGCAGTTCTTAACAGACATCTTTTGTCGAAACCCGGCAAGAGTACACAAAGGTTAATATGCTTTTGCACTACAAAAATCTGGGCATTGTCTTGTGTATTGTAAGACGTGCTTGTGACATGCTGAATTCAGCTGATTTACAAGATCAGCAAAACAGAAGGTTTTCCCACTGGGAGCCTTTTTCTAACTATTTCCTCATCAGGATGTTGGCGTGCAGGAGTCTGATTTGCCATGCGTCTGCTAGGAGCGCGGAGCAGCGTTTCCAGCCAGGCGTACATCCCTCCCTCGCCCTCTCTCTCGCGCACGCAGACTAGCACACACTGTAGTGCTCTGTGCTGCCAGTCAGGCTGCCATCCAGCTCGCCTTGGCTGGAGAGGTAGATTCCTAATGCAGCGGTGGTGATAAGATAGAAAACCAAAATCTCCCCGCACCATTGCCCTCCGCTTCCCACCTCCCACATGTAACAAGGGACGTTCATTCTGGCCTGTTTGGGATAAGCTGGGGCTGCCACCGTTACTGCTGGGCTGAGCCCTCCTCTGACTTCAGGAGATGGCGTGTGAGTGGGTGCAGACATATGAACTTTTCCTGATTGCTCTGAACTCGAGAGAGGAATGTCTCAAACCCCTGCCGTATTGCTGGATATGAAGAGGAGGTTACAAGAGAGTCCCAGCCCACTTTTTTCTGGGGAGCTAGGATATCTCAGATTCAGGCCTTCAAGCATAAGCCTGCTCTTATGTTGTGTTCCATGGGTCCCCAGCTAGGAAAAGTACATTTTGTTGGACTAGGTTGAGCCCCTGCTTTCATATTTACATCCTACCAGCCCTAGCGATGGGCACAAATGTAGGTGAGGGAAAGTAAAGCTTGGTTTAAAATGCGGAAGATCCACAGAATTCCAGAGCTTTCCCATGGTCCTTATCCATAAATGCGGTATCATTAGAGAGGTTTCACATTCTCGGGTCCAGCCTCCGCCAAGTTCACCGTCCAGTCAGCTTTCTTGTCTTGGTTTATCACCAGATGAGTTGCATTTGCCAAACTCATTCAGTGCTAAGCACTGCTCTGGGCAGATGTGTTGCCTTTCATTTGCTACTCTTGATGCAGTCTGGGCTGGCAGAGCAAAGCTCCTGAGGGGTCTGCTTCCCTACGTGTCCTTGTCACACATCCACTGGTATCCAACTGACAGAGCAAGGAGAAGTCTCCTCCACCCGGAGGGATGTCAGGGCCAGTCTTCTCACCTTCAGAGACTACAGCCACTGTCTCTCAATGGCAGGACGTACCCAGCAAGAAAGATCCAGGCCAGGCCATGGAGAAGCTGCTGAGACCTGGCTGACCGTTCTCCTTCTTCTGCTTTGCCTCTGCTCCAAAGCATCTGGTGCTTAGGTCCCAGTCATTGACAGTGAAATGTAAGCGGGACATTGTGTGAGGGGGCAAACATGGGAAAAGGAGGAGAGAAGCTCATTTATTCTGTAGTGCAGGGCACTTGGGGCTGCTTTTATTAGATTGTGTGTCTCTCTGTAGGGTATTAAATGTAACATACATTTAAGCTAATTCTGGGGTGCCTAAAGAGTAGAGACAGAAGATGTTTCCTCAGCATTTATTTACAACAAAATATATATTTGTATTGATGAAGTATTGGCTGTCAGGCTACCAACAGAAAATCACTCTTGATGCAATAAAACTCACAGCCTGTTCAGCTCTGCTAACAGTAACCCTACCCCAGCATTTAATTACAATTTCCAGACTGAGAAAACCAACCCAGCTTGATAGGAAGGGAAAATACCCACCAGCACCATAGGATCCTACCCCACAGGGTCCCAACATGTCCCTCAACGAGCCATTTACAGGAGGAGAAGCCTGTTGTATGGTGTAAAAAAATAATTAAAAAAACCTTCAGAAGGGTTGGCAGCATAAAAATTTCTGGCTCTGTCATCTCTCTGTTTCTGCGAGCAGCAAAAGATCCATAATTCTCACACTTAATGTAATTCCAAGGCATCTAAAGTGATTTACAGTCAGTTTACTCAATACTTTCAGCTTTATTTAATGTAACAGTTATGGCACATAAAAAGTTTATTGAAAATCCTTTGGGAGTATGATTGAGTAAGAAACAGTCATTGCTAATACCATTACAAGAGCTGAAGAGAAGGATCCCAGCATGTTCTCTCAGTGACCTTTATGGCTCTGTGATCCAGGGTTACACCAGGAAATCCTCTCCTGCTCTCAGAAGGGAAAGGTGCCACGTTGCCTTCTTCCCTCGTGGGGAGCAAACAGCTTGGGAGGCACTTATCTGCCACACAGAGCCCTGGGTTGGCTCTGCCTCGGCAGCAGGATGGGAAGGAAAGGAAGTTCTGGGAAGCTGAGGGGGGAGGAATTTCCCTCCTGCCAAATGCACTCATTTATGCACTTATTTATTTTCATATTTGCCATTTGCAGGCAGAGCTGAATCTCTCCTCTAAAGAGCAGAGGAGTTGTTTTGGGTGGGGTTGGGATGAAAACAGGGTTGCAGTAGAGTGAAATTGCATGGATCCTTCCCAGCTCAGCTCCCTGCGGTGCCATTGACTCTTTCAGCATCACCAGTCTGTTAAGATTCTCCCCAAATGTGAAATTGCAAAGATGTTAATTTGCCTTAGCAATTAACAAACATTACTTTTACTATCATTAGAGCAATAACTATAATTTAATAATTGCCAACACTGTTAGTGATAACATCCACAGTGGTGAGCATATCTCAACATCAATTTTTGTTGGATATTCTTGCAGTGTTGGCAGCCCACCATGGTTGCCTGAAACAACAGAAGATTCACATTTATCTTAAAAGGGTAGAAGATGAGCATACTAATTATTACTGTCACTTTGGCAGCACCTAGAAGCTCCAGTCACAGACCAAACCCAGACTGTCCACATGGCATAAATATAAAATGCTACAATCCCTCCTGAGGACTCTGGAGTGAGCACTCAGTTTCTCTATCCCTTGTGCCATGCTGAATGCAGGCTTCAAAGGAAGACTTCAGCGTGGTTAGCACCTAGCTCCATGTGCAGTCTCTAAAGTTCAGGGAGATATGGGCAGAAAGTGCAACCTTTAGTTCAGCTGGGGTATTTCCAAGATCTCTTTTCTCAAACCTGCTTTCATACACAGTCAGAGCTTGTTTGCAAGCAACCAGTATTTTCCAGGAATCGGAGGTGAAAGGTGTGTCATGTGAAGGTGGGGAGAACCAGCAAAACAAAAAATAAAAAGTGCACTGAATAAAGTGGAATAAATAGACAGTAAAAGAAAAACATGTTCCACATGTGCCTGTTCCATAAACAGAAAAAAGGTTACATTTTTTAGATAAGGCAACTGTGATGGATTGTTTAGCTGTATTTGTCAATCAAGTATTAAGACTTGCAGAATTAAAATCAGTGCAGTTCAGAGATGGATTCCAAGCTCTCCAAAACATCAGGTTTGGCATTTAGATAGCTATCAAGCTATCATCTCTAGACAGACAAACAGATAGATGGATAGATGATTTGGAGAAAAAGATGGAGACATTCTTTCAAGACTTTTTTTTTTTCCCAAGACATGATTTGCTTGTGCCAAGAATTCAGCCTGGGGAAAAGTCCAAATGTAGCATTTCCTCTAGCTTAAACTGGGGCTTGGCCCAAACCAAACTTTGGCTCCAAAGACCTGCTCTCTGCAGGGACACGGAGAACAGGATTTGGTGCCTCTAGCCCACCCTTGTGTTAGCAGTACAGAGATGTGCATCATTAGAGGAATGGACACCTGCCTTTGCCCCCAGAAACACCATTTACAGGTGCCCAAATGTTAATGCTGAACAGATGGGTGCGAGAAAAGCAGCATTTCATGCTGGAACTGGCAGAGCAGACTCCAACAAGTCCACTATTGTTAGACAGAAATTCCTAGAAACAGATGCAGCAAATTCAGTGCTTTAGAGCCAGTTCTGGAGTTTGGGGTCTGCTGGGAGAAGACTGTGTAGCTTATGGATTAATGTACTATTATTACATTACTCTTTAAGCTTCAAAGGTCTGCCAGGAAACCTAAGCCTACTATCTATTGAATGACATTTTAAGAACAAATAATACATTAATATATTTAATTTGAGAATAAACACATACATTATAGGAAGGGATTTTGTCTATGCTGATAAGTCAGTGCCTGACCTTTCCATTGCAATCCCCGGGTGCTGAGCCATAGAGGACCTATTCCAGGAACCTTTGCTATCGGCTGCAAGGCAAGAGCCTTAACGCTGGTCCTGCCGGCTCGAAACTGCAGCTGACGCACTGTTTGGAAATGGGAGCTTAGCCGTAATTATCCCTTCGACACTAATCTACAGCTACACTAAATCTTGTTGCCTCAAATTAGTTAATCAATTAAGTGTCAAACCACAAAATGTTAGTGATTGTGGCCTGAATTTATTGCCTTGGCACATGCTTCCATCTGCTGCCTCTCTCCTTTACTCAGGTTCTGCTGCTGGAAAACTTTGGGGCAGGCGCTTCCTCTGTCTCATTAGGGAAGGGTTAATGAGGCCAGGCTACCCTGCCCCAGAAAGAAATGGGTTGGAAATGTAAAGTTGTGCACCTAGGGAGGAATAACCCCATGCACCAGGATATGCTGGGTCCACCCAGCTGGAAAGCAGCTTGGCAGGAAAGGACCTGGGGGTCCTGGTGGACACCAAGCTGAACCAGCAACGAGCCAGCAATGTACCCTTACCACAAAGGCGGCTAACGGTATCCTGGACTGCACTAGGCAAAGCGCTGCCAGCAGGTCGAGGGAGGTGAACCTTCCCCTCTGCTCAGCACTGGTGAGGCCACACCTGCAGTAGTGTGTCCAGTTCTGGGCTCCCCGTTACAAGAGAGACATGGACATACTGGAGAGAGTCCAACAAAGGGCCACGAAGACGATTAAGGGACCGGAGCATCTCACGGATGAGGAAAGGCTGAGAGAGCTGGGACTGTTCAGCCTGGAGAAGAGAAGGCTCAGGGAGGGATCTTATTAACATGTATGAATATCTGAAGGGAGGGTGCAAAGAAGATGGAGCCAGGCTCTTTTCAGTAGTGTCCAGTTCCAGGACAAGAGGCAATGGGCACCAGCTAAACACAGGAGGCACCATCTGAACATGAGGAAACACTTTTTTTACTGTGAGAGTGACTGAGCACTGCCACAGGTTGCCCACAGAGGTTGTGGAGTCTCCCTCCTCGGTGATACTCAAAAGCTGTCTGGACAGGGGCCGTGCAACCAGCTCTAGGCAGCCCTGCTTGAGCAGGGGGGTTAGACAAGGTGACCTCCAGAGGTCCCTTCTAACCTCAACCATTCTGCGGTGCCCGAGCCTGAACCCTAAGTCTTTATGTGCTCGATACGGGTTGTTATGATTACAGCTAGTCAGAAAGTCCTGTTATTTGCACAGTGCGCAGGATAGCTTGGAAAATTTCAGAAGCTGATCAGTATTGCTGGAAGTCTTTTCAGCTTCAGAGAGGGTTTTTTTTAGGATTTCAACGAAAAGATAAAACTGATAACTGAAACATTTAGCTTTTGAAAAAGTCGTGAAAATATTCAGCTTTGGGAAACATTTCTGGTCAAAAAATAAAATAGTCTGTTTTCTTGGAAGCAGTTTCAAAAATAAATGTCAGCCTTTTAAGTGTATATTTGAAAGAGGAAACTTTTTTAAAAAGAGTTTTTTAGTTTTGTTTGTTGTTATTGAAAACCAACAACAACAAAAAAGACTTTTCAATGGAAATTTCAGTTCTCAGTGAAAAGCTATTTTTCATTCAAATGATGTTTAGAAGAAAAATATTCACCCAGTTCTAGTCTCCAGGGCTAATGTCTGCAAGAACTGTGTGGCCAGGGGTCATCTTCTCCCCATTTCCAACTCCTGGGGCCAAAGGAAAAAGAGAAAGAGATGAGTATTCAATTCTCAGGGTCCCCAAGAGAGATGAGTGATGCTGGACCAGTTATTGCCACTCTGGGAGCAAATGAAAGCATCCTGCTCGTCAACACTGTCATTGTCCTACTTCTGATGATCAGTTAAAAATGTAAATACAAAGGCTAGACTTTGGGAAAGCTAGCACAGGACGATGGGGGGAAAAATTGCAAAAGCGAGGTTTATTGATCCCCAGTCGAGATTGATGGCACAATAAGAGCAGGAGGCGAAGAGTGATTTTGCTTTTGAAAACGTTGATGAATAAGCACTCAGGGGCAACAAATAGCTGGACTCACCGAATGATGGACGGCAGCAGGCGAACAAGATGCATTTTTATAAATGGGTGAAAGGAGAGGAGGACTTATTAAAAAAAATGAATGACCACATGTGGCAGGGATATGCCACTGGGGAGAAGCCAGCCATTGATTTATGTGCACTACTGGCATTTGAAAATTCAATAATAACATTGACAAATGAGAGGCAAAGCTGGCCAGAGGACAGCAGAGAACTTGGAGTGGAGAAAGAAAATGCCAAGGTCAGGATGAAGGAACAGAAAAACATGCTTATGTTGGAAAGGTTTTGAGTTAACTCATCTATATAAAGACATTAAGAAAAATCACTCCAGGATCAGAGCTCACCATCCTGACTCTGTGGCATGAACTGGGGAGAAGTAAATGAGAAGTTGTGGCATCCAGTGGACCCCCCTGTGGCGATATCTACTTTCTGACATGGGGAGCAGGGATCATTTTATCTTCCCCTCTCGCTTTTGATAAGCTGGTGCCTAGTGCTCCCTGGCACCTTTAAAATTAAATACCCTGCAATTTCTAAGAACTGTTGGCAAAACACCCCCACGTATGAGCATTGCACACCGCTAAGCCCAGGCAACTCATTGCACAGGCTCACAGGTCTGCTCTTTGAATTGCTAGCTGGGAATACAGCAGAGGCACAGAGAAGACTGGCTAAGCCTGAGCACCACCTCACAAACAGCGAGCTGAGGGCAACGTGGCAACCCAGCCCCAGCAGAACACAGTGCAGAAAACCAACAAGGTGCAATGAGTGTGAGAAAAAGAGACACAAAGGGCTGGGAAGGCAACCTGGATGCACTGAGCACACAAGGCAGGGACTCACCAGATCTGGTCGGCTCCCAGCCAACTGCTGTCAGCAGTTTGCAGCAAGCGGCCAAACCACTTGCAGAAAGGGCATCTTCAGCAGAGACCATCACTTCAAAACATCCCATAAGGGCCAGTTAGAGAAGGGTGTACAGTGAGATGGGGGAAGAAACACAGTGCAGACCAGCTGGAGAGCAGGGGCTGCTGGAGAAGTTTTTCAAACTGCAGTTAGGTTACAGCTGGGCAGTAAACAAGAGGAATATGCTGCTGGTGAAGCTGTCACATCACATCATGTCACAGCACCTGAAGATTCTCACATCCCAAAGAGGCAGAGGAGCTGCCAGCTTTTCTGGGCTCGGCAAGTCTTATCAGGTCTCAGAAGTGGAGTGTTTGTCTTTTCTTTCACCTGTTCAGGGAAGGATGGTAGAAAAGCCGTGTTGCAACAACCTCTCCTGAACCACAGAGACCTGGATCTTATAGGCCCATGGAAAAAAGCAGTAATTGAACTTATCAAAGCCATCTCTGGCTACCACTTGAATAATACCGTGTCCTCACCAGTTTGCAGAATGTAGTGTGGGACATAATGTTACCTTAACATTTGATCTACTTAATAAGCCCCCCATTTTTTCTCCTCATCTTCTGGCTCTGTTACAAATCGCAGTAAAAGAGTACAACCGGCAGGAGAGACTGCAAAGGGAACACTAGTAAGAATGTGGCTGAAATGTACTTTGCTCTTTCTCACCGTTCCTGGCCTCCCTCCGGGCTTGTATTCATCTATGAAGATGTCTTTTCTAAATGCTGGAAGGTCAGAGGTGTGGATGGAACATAATTCTGTGCATCGGAGTGCTTGGCTCAGTCGAAGGAGCATTTATTCAGTGGCAGTGAGAGATTTCTGCAAGGACTATACAAAGCCCTGGCATGGCTCACCAAGGCCAGTGGAAAGGACTGCAGGAGTGTGGGTCAAGGCGTTATCACTGGGAGACCACAGGGTTTGGTGCCTGGTAGTTTTGAACACTTAGAGGGAGGGTACAGATCCTGTCTTGGGGCTCAGCACAAGACCTTCCTGTTGAATGAAGCAAAGGCCTTAATCAAAGCATGCAGCAATTTGCAGTATTAGGATAGCATTCATCCTAGTAGACACTGGCTGCAGCCTGGGAGCAGTTCAAGCCCTCAAAATAGGACTTTTGACACTGTATGTTTGGGGTTTTTCCCTGCCTTTTTTGCAAAGCAGTTAATTTCCATCTTCAGCAAAGCAGCTGAAACTCCTGTTCATGGTGCTTTACTCAGTTTTCCAGCCTGGTAAATCTCACTGCCAGAGCCAGCTTTAGTTTTAAATATCATCTAATATCACGTCATTGAATAGCTGATGTGCAACACTGGCATGTTGTATTTTAGGATATGTCCCTAAACAAGTTCCAAGCCAACTAATCCTTTGACACCAGGCAAAGTCATCCCTTGGATCCACTCTCCTCCAGCCAGAGCAATCTTTGGCCAGGTGATTTTGGGGAGATTCCTAAATGCCGAGGCCAAAATGCTCAGCTGTATGGGAGGTGGATACAGACAAACCTCATTCTTTTGTGCTGCCCTGGCAGAAGTGTCAATACAAGGATTATACATAATCTCATTAAAATTTACATTGCTGAGGATGGAGTTTGTATTTCTGTTATATGTTCTCTATATTTAGATTCCATGTTGCTGTTGCCACTCAGCTCCTCTATATCCAAAATTAGTATCCTTAACAATAACGAGGTGCACACACACACTTACCTTTTGCTCAGTGTGTGAAGCTCTGAAAACAAACAATATCACCTTGTGTTTCCTTAATCTGAGGATCTCAAAGCAGGTCATATAGATAAAGTAAGTATCTTCTACAGGAAGGTAAAGTGAAGCACAGGGAATTTGTTGGATTCACCCAGGTTTTATAGTGATTCTGTGGATGAAAATAGACTGAAACTCTGTTGCAGAGATGGCTGGAGCTCCTTCCAGTTACTGGCAGTGTGTCTCCCTGCAGATGTAGCTTTACCCCTCTGAAAATCTCTCAGTAAGAGTTTTATACAAATAATTAAGGTTGGCAAGGAGTGCCTAACTCTTTCTAGTTGCTGAAAAAATCCTCTGCTCAAGTTTGACATAGCCGAAATAATTAACGACGGAAAAAAGTTGAAAAGCCGATAAAATCTCTGAAAGCCCCCCCCCTCCCCGCCTGTCCTGGGTAATGTTACGCTGATAGCTGTCTGTGTCAGCAACAGGGTTTTGCAATCAAATTTGAAACAGTGCAGCTGAGGACAGCATTAATTTAGAGTTTGGAGCCAGTACTGCAGAAAACCTACAGGCCCAATCCACAGCTGGCGTAAACTGGTGTAATTCTGCTGCTGTGAGGCTTCTGAACAGCAACTGAGGATCTGGCCATAGCATCTTACCCCCTCTCCTCCCCCAAGGGTTGGAGCAGCTCCTCAGAATCACTCTAGAGCCCATTAAAACAAAAGTAAGATACCTCCAATCATTATTACTCATTTTTATGGCCACGTTGTTCACAAATGACTGAATTTAGCTGTCAAATGTATAGAAAAGAAAAATAAAATCAAAGCATCAGCCATCTGCGCCCCAGAAAATGTTTATATTTTCATCGGTTGTTTATGGCGAGAAGGTCTCAGCTCCTTTGTTCCACATCATATTAGTTATTGCATGGGAAATGAGTGTTTTTCACTTCGCCATTTATAAGGCTTTTGCATTCTCTCTCTTGTGCATGCTCGCTCTCTCCCTATATGTATTTTTAGTCCATATGTCTTGGATTGACATACGGAATTGTGTTTGTTTTACTGGTTCTGTCTCTCTAATAGTTTTTCATTGTAAAGGGGATCCAATGTTCGTTATTTACTCTGCCTTCTTTCAGTGCCATTATTGTGAGCACTTGGTTCAATCAATCCAATTGCCTGATAGCTATGAAGTTCCCTGACCTATTTGAGTGTGAAGGAAACAGGAGCAGGGAGAGCTCTGAAACCCTGCCTGGGCTCATCTGAGAGATGTTTGTAGAGGTTCAGCTCTTTGAAAGCTCACACACGTATCTGTGCTGTGGGTCAGGTCCTCAGCTGGAACCACCTGGTGTCACTCCATGGAGCCATAGGCAGAGCAGCTGCAGCATCCCGCAGCTGAGGATGTGGCCTCACAGGCTAAGATTTATCCTAGACCAGGGCTGGGATTTCCAGGAGTACTTTGTGACCAGAGGAAGGAATCCACTCTCTTAATCATCTACCTTGAGGCACCTTAGCAGCCACTCAGTTTTCCAGCAAAGTTTAGTGACTGTGCTCAGAAACTTTCAGGACCTCTCTCAAGTGGAGTGACCCAAATCCAGAAGCCACTTAAGAAAGTCTTGGCCAAAAGGCATGAAGAATGAGGCACAGTTGTTGCAAGTAAGAGTTCCACTCCATCAGATCATGTAAACACATATTTAGCTCTAAGTGGATAAATAACCCTTATGAAAGCCACCCACATCGAACACTTTTCTAGATCTGGCGCTGTGTTTTGGGTGAGCATCGTATTTTTCCTTTTTCAAAGTCCCCGAAGGAAAGTGCACACAGAAGTTAAAATCCCAGTGACTGCTTCCACTTTCATCCCTGGCCTGATCTCATATTCTCTAACCTTACCTGGGAAAGTGCTGTAAACAGCAGGAGTGTAAATCTGCTGAGGTTACTCGGGCACAGTAATATATGGTGCACCAGGGAGGCCTCTGAAATGCAGAGCACTGTTGTGGGCCCCATGTTATTAGATAGATGCTGCAGGAGAAGGGAAGGAGAAATAAAGGGCATCGGAGGACCAAACAGCTGCATGACGGAGCCAGCATTGGTCTCTGCGTCGCTCCAGAAAGATAACGCCACTGAGACACTGCATACAAGTTTCAAAGGGGACACATTTACATATTCTTGCTACACAGCACAAGCGTGTCTCAAGTGCCCCTATCTCAGATGGTAAGCAGCCCTGTGGTTCGCAATAACCCCTAACAGGGATTTACATTAGCCCACATTTTCCCTCCTATCTCATCCATCTGGCAGCCCCCTATTTCAGAGCTGTATAGCACACCCGGGGGGACGGTGGGGAGCAAAGAGGGACTGTAGGACACTGCAGAATTGTGGTTTGGTGCTGTCACAAGATACTTGGTCTTAGGTTTCAGGCCTTCAGAAGCTAACACCATCCTGTCTTGAAGATGTTTTGATAGCCCTAACAAAATCTTTCCACAAAACACCCCCAAAACCCTGAAAGACCTGGGCACTGGGATGTTTCTATAACCAAGGTCTCGGGAGAGCATCACCGGCTCTGCAGCAAGATACAGAAAAGGGAGCAGGGGCTTAGAGGCAGGTAATGATCTGCTGTCAGTCAGGAGGGCAAAACCAGGAACAGGGGATGTCACCTACACATGAGGATGGTGTCACCAGCGACACCAAGAAGATACGAAGGGCTATCCCCACTCTTACACCAAGCCAGAGGCAGCATGTGGTCGTCAGCCTGCAGTAATGCTGAATGAAAAATCCCAAGGAAAGCAAGTGAGGAAATGAATTCCAGGCGAGTGGCTCGGGCAGGGGGAGGGAAAGGGTGGAATGAGTGTCTCTCTTTTCAAGGCAGCTGGGCTTATTTTAATGGGCAAGGTCAGCAAAGAAATGACCAGGAAGAGAAATCGCTGCCATTACAAATCAGTCGCGATCTTGTATCAATTATTCCCTGCGCAGTTCCCTTGCCTTGGGCTGAAGCAAACACGGCCTAATCAGTTTTACATCTACGTTTAATTTTATTGGAAAGAGGAGCCAGCAATGCATCATGGGGCTGCTGTGTGACATGAAAGGTGACCCCTGCCAACTTAATGACACAATACATAACCCTTAATGAAGTCACTATCTTGTCCTTTTTTTGCTGTCTCAGCCTGATGATTTATGATGGCATCATTTTGCTTTGCCCTCTTTTCATTTCAGCTTGACAAAGTGGATGAAACAATTATCTTCGTTATCGGCCAGAGCAGTAGAAATGTGATGGTTGAGGATTTCTGCAGGTGGAGGGCCTCGGCTGTGGATCAAGTGAATGGACAAATACGCTTAGGAATTTTGGGGTTCCTCCATTATTATCTCTCTCTCTGACTGTGGCCTTCTGAAGATGGATAGAGGATCCCAACAAGCCTTGCAAGCCCTAGATCACTGCGGCAAGAAGTAATTTCAAGAGAAAGAGCTCTGTGGAGCAGCAGATAGAAGAAAGCTGGGAGGTATCAATACATTTCCTTTTTCAGCTTTTTTTTCCTCTCCTCTCCATACACAACTGTACTGGTATGATGTACACCCACGAGTGTGCCTGAAAAAGGTTATTAGGCATGTACACAGGTATATAAAGGTATCAAGTGGTAATAATGACTGTGTGTGTGTTTGTGTCTCCACATATCCAGATGTATGTATGTGTTTGTATCTGATTTTATGTATGATTAAAATCAGCATAAGCCTGTATGTAAAACTTCAGAGCTGAGTCTACCTCTCCATGGTCACAACACTTTCTGGCTGCAAGCGCATTATAAACCTGCTGTTACTACTTGTAGCTTGATGCTTTGATCAAAATCACAGCCCAACTTTTTTACCAATTTTTAGAGAAAATGGGTACATTTTTTCCCTTGCTACCTACAGCAATTGTATGATAGAAGCCTTCCTCCATCGACAGAGATGCAGATGGAAGCTGACGGCACAGTATTTCAGTCCTGCTAGGCAGAAATGACAAAGTGCCCTCGCTAGCCATATGCTTGATGGCACTTGGAACTGCCACAGTAATATTTTTTGGCTGGTGCTGCTCAGGGTCTGATGTGGCTGTTGCCATTTACTTAGTTTCTCCTCTACACTGAGATGATTCAGGATGACTGTGAGCAGACCTTCATAGCACTACTTAGGCACATGAACAAATTGCTGCAATTCCTCACCGATTTTAAGAGATAAAAAAGGCAAACTCAGCTATTCCTATCATGTCCTTTGCCTGCACATGGCTGTTCCTTGCAGTGCCTTTCCCAAGTCCTGAGCACAACCATTCCTCTAATCCACAAGCTGATGGAAGCCCTCCTTCCACATTTCACCAGTGAGGTGGAGCCTAAGAGTTTTCTGCACACTACTCAGCTACCCCAGCTCCTCAGTTGTGAGCTGCTGGAGAACCCTCTGTCAGCAGAGCTGGAATTAAAACATCGTTCCAACACTCGAATGCAGCACTCAGCCAACTCTATCACACTGTCCTGCTCCTTGCTATGGATTTACATTTTCAAAAGACTACCTTTTTTTAGCCAAATAGTAGTCAGAAGCCTTCCAGGATTTTACAACCACTGCTTCAGCCTTCTAGTGTTCTTACATGCACCCTTGTAGGTCAAGGCCTCTGTACAGTGAACCAGTTAAAGTACCTCTAATTAAGTTATTCTGCCTCATTCCTGACTAATATAAAACATGCTTATCAACCCAGATTCTGCATTAGGTCTCCATCCTCCTCCTCACAAGGAAGACTTTCTCTCCACGCTGTGACCTGAGCAGGGTTTCTCAGGGAGGGTGGGGAAGGAATGAGAAGATAAATGTAGTTTGGCAGGACATTAAGGGAAACCACAATATTGCCTTGTAATGTAGCTCCTATCTGATCAGCAGAGTCAAATGTGGTGCCGGAGTTATGTCTCATAGGAAGTGGAACCAGCCGCCCCCGTCAAACTGATTGCCGCGATCTTCCCTGAGATACTCCTTCTGTCTGTCAGAGATACCAGCTGCTGAGGAATTCCCAGCATGTGCTGCAAGTGACCCCAACCAAGCTAACGCAGACCCTTCTCCCGTCCCCATCCCTCAGGCTCTTCTCCCTCCCTCCAGCCTCCTCCTAGGGGCTACAGCCACACTGCTGAAAGGGGGACAGCCTCACTGGCACTGATGTGCACGCTGGGCTTTCGTAGCACGTCAGGGCCTGAGAAAACATGGCCTGGCTTATCTTGGTGAGTAGAGGATGTGGGAGGGGGACATGACTATTGCTTTCTCTTACACTGAAAGACAAAGCTGCAGCTTTTGAATTGCTCCTTTAATTTCCTCACACCTTCCTTCTGCCCTCGCAGGAGGCATTTCCTGCTCCTCTTGTCAGTTTGGACAGCATCCTAGGAATTCATTCACATGGAAGGTGGTAAATGTGATGCGTTGGCAGAAAACATAGGCAGCAGTAGCCTCTAGTACTTTCAGAATAATCTGCAAAATTTTAACTAATTAATTCTCAGAGCCATCCTGTAAATTAGATAGGCATGAATGCCACTGAATAGGGGAAGGCTGAGGTCACCAAGATCCAGGGCCTCAGCTGGTCCCAATGCCAGAGCTCCCCGCAGCAACGGAGTGCTGGATGTGGTCAAGCCCAGCTGTACCTCCTTTTAGTAGCAGGAACTACAGCTACAGAGCCACAAATCCTGTTTAGATTCAAATACATCAGAGAGAGATGAAAAGGCTCTCTGGAGTGACTCCTCTACCGCCAGGATAATTACAGCCAAGATTAGAACTGGTTGGAAAATACGGCATTTTACAAATGAAGGAACAACTAACTGTAGGGTAGTTTAATCATAATTAATGGGAAGACACCGCTCAATGAGTAGCTGCATGTGGGCCTGGTTGTGGTTCGAGCAGCTGAGTGTGATGTATAGTGGCTGTTTTCTAATCCCCTCTCTTTATATGCCCATTCTTTCTCATGTCCTTGCTTTAAGAAGTTTTACAGGTTTTACATCATGGTCCTTGCTATGGTATCCAAGGATGTTTAACTGCCACAGTTTGATACATAGGCTCTGGATTTGGGAATAAACAGAAGCGAACCCTTCTCAGGGAAGGGTGTGCCTTTTCTGATGGACCAAGTGCTCTAAGGGTTAACGCATCCTTCCGCTTTGCTTGCCTTTAGTCCCACTGCCAAAAACCCCGCTCCTTCGTCTGCTGTGCTTCCTCCACGTGTCAGCAAAGGAAATCCGTAATCTCCCAGCTACAGATTTGGGGAACTTTGACATCCCCTAATGAGGTAAACACATTACTGTCATGTACAAACAAACAGCAACAAATTAGCAGCTGACACGTGAGGAAGCCACGGCACAGCAACATGCGGCACTCTTTACAGGCAATTAAGGCTGCCTGTGCCGACTGCTCACGTGCCAGTCGGGTCTCATCCCGCGCTCCCTGCCCCAGCCCTGTGCCTTTACTGACCATCCTCCATCCGCCTTCTCCTCACGGGGTTTCTTCCTTCTCTGACATCTGAGCGCCCTGTCGGCAACCGGGTGCAATACAGGGTATGGTCAGGTGCAACATAAGAAGCTACTGGTAGAACTGGGAAAAATGACCTCAATACTGTGGTTGCTGACTGCAAGAAGCTGGCAGGGTACGCTGCATATGTTGTTATGACTTCCCTGAGCACCCAGTATGGGCTGCTGTCAGTGACAGGACGCTGAGCTGGTGGGACCCTCAGTTTGACCTCATGGGATTGGATTTCATTGTCCAAATGGGAATGTGTCTGAGCCTGGGAAGAAGGATTGCGGCAGTCTGGCAGAGAAGGTTCTTCGCATTAGATGTCTTTCAGAAATGAGTTTCTTGCAGTATCACCCATAAAAATCCCGGGGTCTTTACTTCTAGTCTTTTGCTTGAGGCCCTATCCCAGGAAAAGGGCTCAGTAGCTAAAACAAGGTAGGAAGGGGAGACTGAGCTGGTAAGGAGAGACAGATATTTGACTTTTATTTTAGCAAAAGCCATCTCTATTAAGTGAAAGCCAGGGCAATAGGCCCATGGTCAAAGGGCTTTATTATTATAATTGCTTTGCAAGGGTGAAAGCCTCCGGATAAGAATCCAAATCAGTCATCACTCAGAATAATAATCATGAAAAAAGATAAATAAATAAAGGTAGGATCCAGCCAAAAAAGGAGCTCACATTATCAGCCATTAAACCAATAATCCATTAGTGACCAAGGTTGCTGAATAATATAGTACTTTCACAGTACCCATAATTTATACTGCAGACTAGAGAATAGACACGATTATTAGAGTGAGGGCTACTGGATGACACATGATGCATGACCGCGCGGCATTGATCTTCACACAACAGGAAGGTGTCTAGACTGGGAGATGTATGGCCATGCGATTCAGAGCAGGGCATATTTCATGCGGGGCCTAATGGAGTAGTGGAGGCCGTGATGGATGACTTGCCTAGTTTCAGTAGCAGCGCAGTTATAGCAGTGCTAATGCGTGACCTCTCCCGCTCCCTGCGTCCTTCATTCAGTCAGGGTGACCTCATTTAAAGGGATGGAAAATGAGAGGCGCAGAGTACGAGGGGGAGGGAAGAAGGGGGAGACAGGGGAGGAGAAGAAGAGAGAATAAGAAAAATAAAAGATAAGGAGAGGGCGTGATGTAAATGAACAATCTCTCGTGAGCTTCTACCCTGCTTCAGGCTCACTCCAGCACTGCAGTGGCACTGGTTGTTATGGGACTGATTCTGCTCTGCACCAGCTGGGATTCTGCTCCTATTTGGACAGGGTTACTCCTGATTTACGCAAGTGCTGCTGAGAGCACAGTAAGGCCCTGTGGTTTAAGTCTCAGCCTTGCTCAGGCTCCCAGAGCTCGTGGGACTGGGCCAGCAGATCCTGCTTCTTGTGACGTGGTGTGTTACTCCTGGCTCCAGCGCTGGCCATGCAGCACCCACATACCTCCTGCGATCTGGTAAGTGATGGGTGCAGCGGTTATTGCTGCAAGGTGCCCATCTGCTCTCTCTGCCAGAAACTGTCCCCAGAGCTAGGAACGTCTGTGAAAGAGCTCCTGGCCATCAGCGGTTTTCAGCCTAGGGCAACAAAATAACCCCAAACTAGTACCATATTCAATGTTGTGGCAGGCCCGATTCCTTGTTGCATGATAACAGGTGATAAAAAGATTCAGAGAGTGGGTGTCTAGTGCCCTTATTAAGGCCCTCCACCTTTGCATTGGAACCCCATCTCCTCTTCAGCAACTCTCCCTCCATCTATTCTTCCCTCCATCTGACACTCACGCACCAACCTCCTCTCCCAGGCAGAGGCAGGGGAAACCGAGCAAGCAAAGTGGAACACCTGAAAAAATCCCAAATGTACAATAAATGTAAAATATGCAACTGGGATCAAAATTAATAAATGGCAGTAGCCCTAAAAAAATTGAAACAAATTAAAACAGAGCCCCACCATGAATTTTTAAAATGGACCAGATTTGATTTGAAGTGCAGCATTCAAACTTGGCCACAAAGCATAGCACACAGTGCTGTCATACACGTTACAGATACGGCACAGCCACCTGGCAAAGCTCACAAGGACTGATCGAAGCCAGAGCACCTGCTGACCTGCACAGAAAAGGGCTGGGTTTTGCTCAGTGCACTCCAGGACGGAGGAGGAGGAGGGAAGGAAAATGTGACTCTCTGGGCAGAGCTGGAACAACATTTTGCTTTCTCTCAGGAAGATGGGGAAGGACTGTTAAAACGCTGGTCTGAGGCCCCTGTCTGTTTAGAAAGGTTACTGCAGCTACGTCAGTGTGCCTAGCCTGGAAGGAATTTTACTCCAAACTCCAGTACATCTTATTAACTTGGGAGCAGTGGCAGGACCTGGCCATTCAGGTGCTCCACACTGACTGCTGGGACCTGGCTGCCAGAAGAACCCTGTACAGATCATCAGAAGAATGTGGGGGGTTTTGTTTGGTTTTGGTGGTTTTTTTTTTAACTTCCAGGAATTTCTTTAAGGAAAACAGAAACCCAGGTATTTTTACGGCATTTTGTCATATTTTCACATCTAACAATACCACTTTTTGATGGAAACTACTGTATTAATTTGTTGGTGAGAAAGATACCCAGATGGATAAAATAACATACCCAAGAGCTCCAAACTGATTCGTCTCAGGAAATTGACGGCAGAACCCAGTGCGGAGCCCAGCAAGCCTGCTCTGCCACATGCAGCACAACCTTGGCCTGCAGCTAAACCTGACTACAGCAGAGAATATATCAGCCATGTCCCTTCCTTCAGCCCTTAGCTGGATGCTCACAGCATCTTCTGTGATGAATTCTGTGCTTTGGTTATGAATCCTACAGGGTCCCTAAAGGTTAAATAAAATGATCTGCTAAAGTTGAAAACTGAATTGATAAAAAGGAACTGTTTGCTTTCTCCCTACTATTCTGATTCTACTTTCCTTATCTCTCGTTCATTGTTTCAGTTATCCTGGATTAGTGCCCAGGACTGTTGTCAGCCAGCGTGTCTGTACAGAGAAGAGACAGTCTCCACCCCAAAGAACTTGCAAGCTTAATAGTGAAGACAGATGGATAAAAGGCAAGATTATTATTACTGTTCAGAAGTAGGAAACTGAAGCACACAGAGCATACATAACTGCTTGCAGTCACAAGGGAAAGGCCAGGGCAGAACCAGGAGCTAAGCCTCAGGCTCTCGGGGCTTTAAACACAAGAGCATCCCTCCTCTTCTGAATAGCCAGCACTTAAACTGGGCCACGCAGGAGGTTACTGTATGGGCAGATGGAAATGGCTGTTTGTTAGGTCCTTGGAGTGTCTTTCAAATGACTCTTCCTGTGTCTGTTCTCAGCTCTAAACTGCATGAATCCCGTATTAGCACACACCCTTCTAGGATCACTGCAGCTCCTCTAACACTGTCTCGCTGCCCACTACAACATCTGTGCATCTCCCTTCCCCAAAACCATGTACCAATCCACACATACCCCCTGCTACACTTCTTCCCCTCCATGTAAAGGCTCTAACTCCCTGAGCTGCCTGGAAAGAAAAAGAGAGAATGGCCATTTACTGTGTTTCCTTTACCATCTGGGCTTATTAAAAACTGCGCAGCAAATTAAAAATAGGTGGGAACAAAGATGGGGGAATGACATAAAGGGTTGCAGAAAATTCTCTGTGTACTTTTAAAAGCTGGAATTGCCATATGGACTGGCAGAGAGACATGTTTTACATTTCCACTGGTACATGACTGACATCATTTAGCATTAACTTCTATTTGAATAAAATGGTAGTAGACATTTAGGTAATATTACAGGGCAATAAATGTTTTAAAGAGCCTTGGGGAGATGCTCTTGAAACACAGTCCAGACCAGAACTCTAAAAATATGTCTTAATATATATTAACCTCTTTTAGGACTTTTGGCTCTCAAACAAATAATGGAGGATAGAGGTTTTTTCCCCCCCCTCCCCTTTTACTCTCTGAATTAAGAGTCCCCGGCTATATTTTCTCCCTTTTTCCTCTTTAGCTGTGCTGGGAAGAACATGAGGGAATGTAGTTAAAATTCAAAAAGGTTCCCCTTTATCATTACCATGAATCAACACAATAAATGAGCCCCTTCAGAGCACGGTAATAAGAATTTGATAAATCATCAGCCAAAAATTAACTAGATGTCAAAACAATCTTTGGGAAGTGTGATGGATTAGGGGCGATAGTGGCAATTAATCTCCCAGCATGAGTTCACAGGAGAGACTGAACGCTGGGAGATGGATAGGGGGGAGACCAAGGCCTCACAAGGTCAGGACACTGCGGAAAGGAACGAGAGAGAGGGAGAGAGAGACGGAGAGAAGAAGAAAAAAATTCCACTGAGTCGGCAATACCCAGGCCCCCGGCAGCCGAGGTAGAGGTCAGTCACATGCCTTTGAAAACCTTTCTGTCTCCAGCTGCTCTCTGTGATGAGGCAAGCACTTTTCTGCTCCCGCTAATAAATGCCACAAGCCAGCTCATGGGGTACAACACATGGCTGGAGAGAGCCAGAGACCAAGGCAGGCTTCATTCGCAGGGCTGTACTCCTTTGTAAACAATAACAGGGGCGGCTGGAGGTGGCAGGATGCCGGAGGGGAAGCGAAGGGAGACAAATCCTTCTCTAATGTGTGAATTCATCCATACAAGGCCTGGCAGTGGGTGCGTGTGGCTTGACTAATTCCGCCTGAGCACAGGAGGGGAGAGTGCAGAAGGAAAGTGCCGCTGCAGTCATAAATCCCTATCCAGCTGGCAAAACCACTTCCTCAGTCTTCCACCTCGCGAGAAGGTTTGCAGCCCCGTCAAAAGCAGCAGAAACAAGTGCGGGCTGGGGCAGTGCTCCCTGCCCCAGCACCACTTCAGCCGTATCTCCCACTGCTGGGCTGGGGTCCACAAGACCCCTCTGACCACACCACGGAGAGCCCTGAGCAGGGAAGGGTTTGCAGAGCGGCACAGCTGGGTAGTAAATAGCAAGGTCCATAGCTCCTGGCGTGCAAGCATTAGGAAGAAACCGTTCACTGGCCTGGTGGAGGTGAAGGGGAGCAATTCTGCTGTCCACCTCCACCTCCTGCGATGCAGCAGGGGAGCCAGGGCCAGTGCAGGTGTCAGCTACCACAGCCTCACTTGCCTCTACTGAGCGGTGGCGGGTCCCACCAGAGGTGTTAGCTACAAACTGAATTACAGAGCTTCGTGCTGGAAGGAGAACAATTCACACAGCTGCAAAAACTTCAAATAAGGGGTGTACAAAACCTGCAAGGTTCAGACTGGCCTTCCAGGAGTCCTAGAAAGGACTTTACATTGATGTTATACATAAAACATTGTCATAATCTATGATCTTTTTGCAGCCTCAAAGACAACCTCACAAATAGCAATGGTCTGTAAGCCTTTCCATAGAACCTACACGATGGCTTGGGCTGGGGACGAGGGAAGAGGAACAGGGTGAAAGGTGTTCAAGCTCTGCTCCTCCAGCATAGCCTTTGACGCACAGGATGGCCTGCGTCATTGATGGCATCTCAATATGCCTCAGTTTCCCTTGGTTTGCGGTGCAGGTGATTATACCAATGTGGCAGTGTGCCACTGCATGAAGTCAGGGTTGTGAAGCATCCTGGGATACCCAGATGAAAAGGTGAGAGGATTATATACCTTGTTAATAAGATAAGCCTTGCAGAGATGGACTGAGGGTGTTTCTCCCCCACAGCTTCCAGGATTCATTTCTTAAATCCTGTACATCCCTCCTTTCCCTCCCTTCCACTCTGGGTAAGTGATTATCTTTACCTGTGCTGGTTACTTTTGCGTCTTACATCCTAACAGCAGCATAGGCTCCCAGCTCAAGCGAGGCATTGTACAAACGAAAATATCTACCATGAGTCAGCCACTGCTTCAATATTTTGCTGCCCTAGGCAATTGCTTGCTCTGCTGGTGTTGCATAGCTAACCTAGCGCAGCAGCTACTCCCTGCTCTCCTTTCCCATTATGTCCAGCCCTTGGTAATTACGCGTACAACAGCATCTCTGCTCTGAACGTGGATCTGTGCCGGCAGGACTTTTTGACCAGCGTCAGCTGGGCCAGATCCAGCAATTATGTGCACGAGGGGTGGTGGCATACACTGCCAGTCTTGCCCGATTTATGCTCTTCCTTCTTTGCACAAAATCTGTCACCCGCAATCCTTTGCAATCCAAGCAGGAAAAAAAAAAAATGGGCGATGAAAGAAAATAAAAAGTCAGGCAATTGCCTGGCAGGGCTTCTGCTGACTTCTCACACTTTGCACTTGGCCTCAGGGCATGGAGCTCCCAGTGACATTTCTCCCAGCAAAGGCAGAGCCTGACACATACTCAGGATCACACCAGCCAGTCACGGTGACACAGGGGGCACGGACAAGCCTGCAGCTGGCTTTTTTAGGACTGACAGTGACCACAAGAAAGTAAGTAATTGGTCTAGATCCTCTGCAGCCACACTGCTGTGGTTCTCTGTTTCATCACTTGGAGGCTTGCAATCCTTTCCTGAACTGTTTAGCATCTCTCCTCACATTTTCACTGCTGGAGCACTGCTGGCTTTCATGCACACTGTGCTCTTCCCCTCAAGCGACAAGGAACAAATGTTCATGCAACACAGAAAGCGCCCATGGGGTGAGGAAGGAGAGCCTAAGACTTACTGAAAACATCTGTGCCTGCTTGCTTTCACCACTGGCTATCTTCCCACTCCAAGCAGGGTAAGAGGAGCAGGAATCAGCAGCCAGGGACAGTGTCTTGGCTCACCAAAGGTTCCTCTCCTCCACCATCACCCTGGCTCACACTGACACCAGCTGAGAGAAAGGACAGACAGGCTTTGCTGCTGACAAGGGCCTCCAAGGATGATAAGGGATGCAAGATCTGGGCAGAAGATCTGGCAGCAGGGAGGAGCTCTACCTAGTCCTGATAGCTCTAGTCATGACCTGAAAGCCTCTCAAACAGCATAGTAGCACATGCAAGTGATATTTTGAACCCGAGTTGTAAAAGTGGAGCTTGGAAGTAGAAGTGGTTGTGAAGTGAAACCAGAAGTGGGAGCACCAGTGAAGCAAAATCTGACAGGCAGCGTGAACTGTGCTCCAGCAAGCTGTTAGCTCTCCTGTCTCATCTCACTAGAGGTGCTGTTTATGGACTGAGAAGATGAAAACTCAAGATGCAGCTGTGGCACAGTATCGCTGTCAAACCTGGCCTGTTTGTACTGGCGTGGCACACAGAGATTCAATTATGCTGGAGACTCCACTACAGTGGATACTCTACAACCACAATGCAAGATACATTCCTTTTCCCAAAGAAATTAAAGGCCACAGCAGGTTGCAAACATTGGCCATAGCAACTTTTATTCTTTGGTTAGATGCCTCAGGGCCAATACATGTTGTCACTACTGTAGCGTATGGGGTCAACCCACTGAAGTAGAGATAATTAATTCAGATTTATGCATTTCAGATAAATGGGTTGCTAGTGTCCTGAAACAGAGGTGGTATGGCAACCAGGAGACGGAGCATCACTCCTTGCTTGCAATGCACAACATGCTCTGCAGCTGTCTCAGGGATGTTGCAATGAGAAAGTCACTGGCTTCTCCATTAAGATAAAGCAAAATATTTGCTGTGGTCACCTGAACGTGTGTATCCAGCCCAGTACTGTCTGCCACTATAATCTGATAGTTATTTATTTACTGAAGTAGGGTTAGCTCAGAAGCATTGTGTAGTTTTCCCTTTCCTACCTAATTTTGCTGCTATGTTAATAGAAACTCAGTTATAAAACAGGACTCACTCATTATTACTTGTTGTTAGAGGCTAAGGATAAGCCTCCATTAGCTCTGATGGCTCTGCCCCTGTGTATTCATACTGTTGATAACACCTTTCTTAAAGATTTGCATCCTTAAGCAGCAGCCTATTTTTTTTTTTTAATCTTACTGCATCTTTCATGATTTTCCCTGGGTTGCTCATACAGTTTTGTGTAAGAGACAAATGCCTGGCAAATGCTCGGATACTGCTGGCTGCTTGGCGCATATCAATGTCAGAAAGATTTCTGGGGGATAAAAGAAAAAAAAATAAAAAATGAGAGAGAGAAGAAAAAACCCGCCCAGCTGGAACACTTTCCCAGAATGCCTGTCTCTTCTCAAGACAGACAAGGCTTGGATAGAACAGATGTTTCCACCCAAAAGCAGATGTGAAGATGTTACTTTCCCAGGGAGGAAATGTGGTAGGGTTTATTATTAACCAACAGTCCCCATATGACAGCTTCCCTTGACCAACAGTTGGAAAATCTGGAAAAAAACATAGCCCTCTAATCCAAGTGGTGGCAGGAAATAGCCAGCCCTGACGGACTCTGTTGATTTATTATTATTAATTACAACCCGGAAATGACCGACAACATCTGGGAGAGCCAAATGTGGAAGAGAAAGAAAGCTTGAACAAAGGGGCCAAATTTTTGATTCCATGATGTCCTTAGCGTACTGCTAAACTTCAGGAAAAGCAGCTGCAAAGTCAGCCTGAGCAGCCTCTGTAAGACAGCAGAAAGAAAGGTCCAGTAGCGCAGTGGCCAACAGAGCAAGGGGGAGTTACATAGCAAGAAGCAATCCTGTACCACACATGGGAGTATGATGTGGAGCAAGTGACAGACCTAGAACTAGAAGCACTGGAATTGTACGAGCCCGATGTTGAGCCTCAAAAATTAATGCCTGTTAAAGACAGACTACAGCTGTGTCACACTGAGGGCCCGAACCAGTTTCCCCGCACAGCCCTAAATGGCACCATGCGCATACAGCCGAGCAGGCCAGCAGATTCCTGCAGCACTTCAGCTACTCAACATTAACGTGCTGTAAATCAAGTGATGGAAAACAGACGATAGAAAGAGAAGAAAGTTCAGACCAAACCCCAAACCAAACGCAGTGAATAAGAACAGAAATCCATCATTAAAACAATAGCAAAATATTTCAATGAAAGAAGAAAAAGCAAAATAGATTTTAAAAACGTAAAACATTTGAAAAATGACAAAATCTCTAGTGATGGGAATGTACAATGGACAGCTCTGTAACTAGGTCCAGAAAGCTTAATCAAGTGTGGTTACCAGTTTGGAACTGGAACAAAATAAACCAACAATTCACAAAAGGCTGATCAAAAGCAAGTGAGTCTGTGATAGGTAACAAACAGACGTGTGCAAGTTGGTTTACAGTTGCATGGAAAGAGGAATTGTGAACAGAGCATTTAAAGCATCAGCGGGCCCCAGTGAGCCAGCCGTGTGTCAACATGGGAGCAGCATCACTGGTTACTTAGACTGCTACTCCTGCTTGTATAACTAGTTCAGGCGTTTCATTTGTCGCCCTGCCTGAGGTGGCTGTAGACACACTGCACTGGTCTGCTCTGAAAGCAGCGTGCTCTGTGCCTGACACCAGCACGTGGGTGTGAAGGGGAGCTGCGATCATTATTTGAGCAAACGGGGTACCCAGCTACTCAAAATTTGGCAGGTACACACGTATTTTGCTGAACTGAGAGGCCAGTTCAGCTTTACTAAAAGCTTTGGATTTCTTTAGTCCTTTTACCCTATAGAACTTATACACTTCCAGATTTTAAAACAAACATTGAATCAACCATTACCACTGCTAGTGTAAAATAAGACATTATCCCCTTCTCCACTGACAGCCCCACCTAAGGACACATGGACACTTTCCCACCAGGTACTGGAGAGCGCAGGCTCCCCGACACGCACACACGCCAGCTGTGGTTAACCCACAACGTGAGAGCTCATAAAACATCTGTTTATATTTTCAGAGCAGTATTAACATTGTCAGACCGTGGCAAATCTGCTTAATTTTAATAGACATATGTATAATACACAAGCCAAAATACACTTAAAATGGGACATGTCAGAAAATAAACAACTATTAACTAATGAAATATAAAGGAAGTTAGTTCTTGCACTTTCTCTCTCTCCCACACACATCCCCTGCAGCCACAGTTCAGTCATCTCCTCCTCATAACTCCCCCCCACTGCAGCCTCACACCCAAGAACTTCTACAGAAAAATAAAGACGCCTCTTCTAAGTGTGCTGAGATAGCATGGGAGGGAGCGCAGAGAAAAGGCAAGGCCTCTGCCTTCATTTGTGTTTTCAACATCAGAGTAGCACTGCTCTAATGGTCAAATGTCAGTCCCTTTCTAAGGAAGCTTTAAAAAAAGCACGACATTCATGTGAAAAAAATCAGCCTCGCTGAAACACTTACAGAACAGTTCTGGCTCAGAGACAACAGAGCACCACTTCAGACACACAGGCTGGAGGAGGCATTAAAAGGTCTGATTTTCAGTTGTGCTATTTGTGGTAGTTATGCTAAGAAAGCTTAAAAGGCGGGGACTGGAACCTAGGCTCACTTTAAAGCTCTTTTCCCATGTCAGAATGGGGGAAAGGGGCTTTGTGCATCAGGACCAGCATCTGTCTCTGAACGTGCCTGATGTTAAAGAGGATTGCATTTTCTTTGGGGGTTTTAAAGTTCCTTCTTAAAAGGGAGTTACAGTCCCATCCTTAGATTCACCATACCATCTCTACCTCTACAGATACATTTGTAGAAATTGAACCTGAACGTGTTATTTCCACCCCTGCCCTTTTCCTTAATTTATTTTGTAAGGTATATACTGCAGAAACCAACTGCATGGAGGTGAGGAGAAGTGCTCCATAATTGAGAACAATATCTCCAAGGGGCTTTTCCAATGAGGTGCAGATTTCTCTGGCATACATTTTCAGAGCTGAAGTCAGTATAATGAAGTCCAGAACTTTTAGGTTTCCCCTTTAATATATCCATCATGTCTAGATCCATTATTGACATGTTGACTTTCTTGTTTCTGATTTAAGCTGCCAGACTCGGTAAAATTGCCTTGACAGCTTTAGCATTTGTGGCAGAACACTGACATGATGTTACTTACAGCTAATTAAAGTTGAGAGCATAATAAACAATCTTGGGATCCTAGCAACCTAATTTCCTCGGGTATTGAGTTTGCTAATCTTGACTGGAGTTCTTTGAAGCTCCAGCAAATTCTGAGACTGACCTCCCTGCTCTGTGGGTGCTGGCTTTGGAAATCAGGGTGCCTTTTGTCCCAGTTGGATGACACCAAGAACACACTGGCCCAGCCTGTCCAGGGAAATGGTGAGTGATGGGGAAAGACAGGGATGGGTAACTGGCGAGGAAATGGGAAACTGTGAGATGCTGGAAGTGGGTTTCTAGGGCCATTTCACTGAGGAGAAATGGGCCAACGGGTTATACCTAATTAGCAATGAGATGAAAGCGAGCAAAGGAAAATTTGGACCTATTATCAGGAAATCTTTCCTATTGGTGAGCTCTGTTAGACTCCAAAATACTCTCTCAAGGGAAGCAATGCAAACCACATTGCTCGAGTCATTGAAAACAGGCTGGACAAAGCACTGCAGTACAGAGTGCTGGGAAAGGCAGGTATTTGGGGTAGGAGAGTGAGTGTGAACAAGGTGACCTCATAGAAGTAGATCTTCTGTTACTAGTCCATAAGGTCTTGGAAACTTTAACTGCATCAGTTCAATTCTCCTTTCCTCTCCTGTGCCATCTCAAACCAAGCTTGTTTTACATAGAAGTGCCTATCACAGTGGGAAATTACATACTCACAAAATAGAAAGATCAGCTCAGTCAAGGGCGACATTTCACCTTTTCTTCTGATGAACATGTTTTTGTTATATATTTTGTTTTAACAACAAAAGAATAAAACTTGCCATACCCAAATCAGATTCTTAGAGCTGACTCAGCCAGCAAAATCAGCATTTTTTCTTGTCTGCAGTGAATCAAAAAATCACTACTCACTTGTGCAGAATCAACTGAAATTTGAGGTGAATTAAATCCAAAATCTCCCTCTGTTCCTACAAATGACTGACATACCTTCTTTATTGCCAGTTTCTTGAGTGCTATTGGACTGACTTCTCCCACTTCCACTGTATCTCCTCATTCTGCAAAGTAGGGCAACAACATTTCACATCTCTTTTGCAAAGACTTAAATGCAGTGCAAGCGACACCCTCACTGTGAGTCAAGCCACTGTAAGTCATTAGAGTAAAAAAAAGTTAAGTTGTATTAAGTTAAATCTCAATGAAAAATGTTCTAGCTGAAGCACGTTAACTTGCATTTGTGCATATGAAGAAGATCAACTGCTGAAGTCACAGTGAGATGAGATGCATCTGACATGTCAATAGATAATTTTTAACTGATTTAGTAAACCAGTACAAAGGCTGTGGTGGTGCTCTTAACCTAGCTTAAAATAGCCTGAAACTGAACCTCATGTTCACACAATGGTTTACTGCATTTAGAGTGGTTTCAAGACCACTATTCTTAAAAAGACAAAACTTCTGGGCACAGGCAAGGCCCTAGAGGTGAACCAAAGCATGCGTATATTGTAAGAGAAAGGATCTTTCAGTGCAAGCCATTGGTGCACGTGTAGTAACTCCAGGGATGCCAAGAACTTAATTCAACTCTATGGAACTGCTCCAAGTTTGCACTCATAGGACAAAAGCAGTATTTTACACTTTGGAGGACACTGAACTGTCTCTGGATTTTGCAAATCACCTCTGTTTTTTGCTTCCACACTGCCTCTGCAGGGCGGGCTTACTGCAGCACGCTCTTCTCCGTGGGCTGCACCTCAGCACAGGGGGTAAGAGAAGCATACTGCCTAATATGATGTTTCAGGCCTGTGGCTTCAGATTGGGGGCTTGGAGGATGAAGTTTGTAGAAGCAAAAGAGTAAATAGGCCCAACCTTAGGTGCACCCCTAAATGTTATTTACCAGAAACAAGTCTGTACTGAGCACCACAGCTGGGTTTCAAGGCAGAGCCACACATGAGAAGAAAGCAGAGAGTAATTAGTGACCAAGTGAAGTGAAAAGCTTGGGGGTTAATATGTCTCAATGCAGAACATATCCCTGGGCCTCTTGTGAAGACCAATGACATCACCCCTGAACAGTACTCGCTTGCTTGTTACTTCATTGCTCGGGGGGGGAGTGGAATTAATAACATGGGGCTGGATGTCCTGCCTCCTCCTGACTGGTGCTGGCATGAAGCAGGGAGGGGAGCTTAACTACTTGACAAACTTGGCTTGAAGCAGTCACTGCTATGAAAGCACTGCAGGGGGAAGCCTTTCTCAAAGGTGACAGTGGGACCTAGGAAGAAAAGGTTCCTCCACTGCAGGAGGAATGCCTCTGCTCCTGGAAAATCAGGTGTGGATCCAAGCCTCCCACCCTGTCCTTTCCCAGGAGCCAGGGAAGGCAGTGTGGGCTGGGCCCGAGTCTGGAGATGCAGAAGAGACAACTGCTTGCAGCATTCACTCCCTTTCAAGTTTCATTTCCCATTTCAGTCCTCCCCATTTCCCGGTATTTCACAAACACCGGACTTCATTGCAGTTTGCCGGCTGCACACGGTCCTTTTTAGCAGGCCAGTATAAACAGAATGGATGGTAGAGGGACAAAAAAAGGAAAAGGAGCATTCACATTTCCCAAATCCTATGCCAAAATCCCAAATTCCCCCAAACCTGCTGTACCCTTCCCTGTCTCCAGAGCAGTTAATGCAGCAACTCCACTGAATTCACTGCAGGGGGAAAAAAAACCCCAACTCTTCGATGAAGGATGCCTGCAAAAGCAGCATTTCCTCCCTTTTGTCTTGGCTGGGGCTGTTTTCAGTTCCTGATTGTTCAGGCTCTTTATTCCTCACTTTCAGACTCTTGTTCATTTCCAGCTGGGCTGTATGTGTGCTTCAGAGATCCAGTGGGAAAGGTGGTGCGCAGTGACCCCCAGTCATTAATCAAGCTGCCTAAGCCGGGGCCTTTTCACAGCCAGAGCCTGATTATTGGCTCTTGGGAGCTGCGTAATAAAATGACAAGGGGAGTGAGTCTATTTCCTGCCGCCAAACTGCTGACATTAATTCACACTGGGGGGCTTGGGGAAGGCAGCGGGAGGGGGAGAGCAGGGAAAGAGAATCTATCTGTGCAAGTAAACCCTGCAGGATCTGTGTGCCACTACTCTGCTGCTGTGTGCATGTGTGTGAACAGATGTGTAACGGCACAGATGTGTTCATGTATGAACTCACTGTCCCGCATAGCGGAATAGAGCAGTTTGGTGAAAAATCCAGTTTTACAAAATACTAGGCAAAATCTTGGACCAAAACCAGGAACCAACTCTTGATCCTCCATCACTTCAGAGGTCCAGATCCAGTCTGTAGCCACTTGCTTTATCTAGACTGATATTCACACTACTACGTCTAAAAAGCTCAGTTTTTTTCCAGTGGTAGCCCTTAAAAACAGCAAGAAAATTAGGTCAACACTTATAAAAGTTTATACGACAACTTTAGCTCAGATTCCCAGACTGTAGTCCAGTCTAAGAAAACCCCAAACAAATAACTACCACCACACTCATTTTGACTTTAGACTACTAGGGTGCGAGGGGTTTACCTCTCTTGGCAATGAACTGTGGCTGCAGAAAGCCTTCTTTCCAAATACCTGCCATGCTTTTAAGGATGACAGGAGTCCATCCTAACAGGAAAAACCAAAACAAAGTCCCACACAACTACTACTAGATTGACACTGGAAGTATTTGTAAGAGATCCTAGTCCTTGTGTCTAGGAAAACTGGGTGACTGCATCCTGACGTTCCTACTGCCAAGGAACAAACTGGATGGTAAGCACAACTGGTAACAATTTTCTAAAATTGCAGAAATTTCTTGTTCTTTTCTATTTTTCTTAGTTAATAGTTCTTTTGTCCTGACTCTAGACATTTTGCTAATCAGTTTATATCATATGGGAGCTATCAGCAGAGACAGTCAAGCCTGGGGATATGTAAAACCTTTCCACTGCCTGAAGAACCCAAGGAGACCTTTGACACCTGCCAAATTCCCTTGCAAGGGAAGGGAATAAAGTCGCTGCCAAAATCTGCAAACTTTTCTTCATTAGCCTTCAAATATAATCTTAAAATTTTCCTCTGCTGACACCATGTTTTTATGGGGCAACAACAATTGAGGAACTGTTTTGCTCAGACCACTTCTTTTCATACTGTTGGCTCTGTTTCTTGCACACTGGCCACCTGTAGTCTAGCCTGGCCATCTGGCCCCTCAGCTTGCGCACGGATGGCTGCTGAAGAGCCAAGCGCGTGGAAGTTCAGGATCTGTTGCAACCTGCCAGGTCAGCTGCTGGGATGTGAGCAGGCAACACGGCGTGGGAATGGCAGCAAAAATAGAAACACCTCTGCTACAGCACTGACATTTTCTGGAGCAATGTCCTCTGAGACAACATTATTTCATCAGAGTACTTTTAGTTGCACATGTAGAATACTCTTTGAGCCTGACTGATCTTTGACATGATCCTTACAGTCAGTAACAACCTTGCAAAGAAGCAGAAAATACCCTCACATTTCCCTCAGTGTAGCACAGTAGAAAACAGTCCCAAGAAGGTCTGCAGAGGTGTAAATGTCTGCACGATGCATTGGGGAATCAGGTCTGAATTCTTTCCTGAAACATCCCATTAAGAACCGGAAATGTAAGTCTAATGTTGTCCTTGCCACCAAAGCAAAAACAACCTTCCGATTTAAGCAGAACCTGAATACACCTATTCCTCCATCCTCTAGCCACCGAGGAAAAAAAAAAACCTGCCCAAAAACACCACAAAAAAACACCCCACCACCCATGAAACCACATGAGGGTCTGATAGGAGGTACCACAGAAGCCTCTGCTCCACAGTCCAAGCTGTCTTTTCCTTTTCTATTGAAATAAATGGAACACGGAAATTGGGGAAACTGAACAAAAATCAATTGAAAGCAACAGACCAAAACCCCACCACTATACATTGGTAGAGCTGAATTGCCTTTGATGGAGTCACAGCACTCTGCAGCATCAGAGAACTTGGTGCGTCACTGATTATCAAGTATATTGATCCTCAGAGAGTATGTAACTGAGCCCAAGATTTAGACCCCAGACCTGCAACGCAATGGTTGCACCAGCAAACTCCCAGCAGCCAGTGCTGCTAGCAGCAGGCACAGGGCTGGTATAGAAAGCAGCCAGTAAATCAAGGTGTGCGAAGGAAATAGTATCATTAATTCTCACATGTGCATCTGAGCAAGAAGTGCCTGATAAAAAAAGACCCATTTGCCATTGCAACTATATCAAACCTTCTACAAAAAGTCACTTTGAGGTCACTGTTTTTGTCCAGTATTTCAATACATTAAATGCAATTACTTCATTGTTGATTTACCTGTCATTAGAGGCATGTGTTTGAACATGATTTATTGAGTGAGTTTTGTGCCAGTTGACTTGCAATAGATTGCACAATATTCAAAAAGGCTCATTTGCTTGGCATTACATTAGAAGCAGGGTGATTGCAACACAAAGCAATGTAAATGAGTTCTGAGAGGCTCCATCATTCATGTTGTCATGTACTGAATCCTATTATTATTTATTACCATAATTGTACTGTGTTTCCTGGGGCGATAAATTAGGACTGATGGGTCCCGCTGACAGCCAAGGACTGGACTCGCTCTATATAATTTAATAGGGATACTGTTGGATCTCTGCTTGGAGGAGACTTAGGGAGGAATTTAGTAACTAAGCAAAACCTTTTCTTAAAAAAATTAAAAATAAAATAAAAGCAGTGAGCTCCCCCCCACTCCCCCTTCTCCCTTGGCAGCAATTTAAGCCTTGATAAAAGCTGCAAAGGAAATGGGAGCACTCTGTCTTTCATAATAGGATTGTTAAAAAAATTACTGCCCTGTGTCACAATCTGTTTTATGCTCCCTGCTGACAGGCAGCCTCGCGATGGCTGGGAACAGAGGGACAGAGGATGACTTAAAGGGATAGCAGTGACAGCTTCTGACCTCTAGCATACCAGCTCAAATCCAACCCACAACTGCAAGTAAAAGTTGTTCCTAACTGATGGCTGTGGGGACTGAGTGAGGTTATCCCTACATCTCACACACAAGCATTCACAACATGTCATCAAAACCAGCTTTTCCTGAAGTCTCACAGAAGAGGCTGCTGACCAGCCTGCCAGCTTTCACTTCTCACCGAGGGCTTCTTTCAAAGCTCAGTGCAGTCTCTGAAAGACCACCGTTTCTTTGGTTCACACACCTGCAGCCCTCTTTCCGATGGGTTTGCAGGCAGTCTGAGGTACTCATTCGACTGGGGACTTTCTGCATTTCAGATTCTGGGGATGTTTTAGGCATAAGTTTGATAATGGCCTCCTGGCTGAAGCCTGTTCTTTCTGCTGAACACTTCTTCCCATGCAACTGAATTCCCAAGCCCCGAGGGGCCAGTGCAGGACTCTCAAACAGCCCTAATAACCCTTCCAGAGAGCAAACATAGCACAAAGGTGGGACCACAACTCCAAGCATATTTTGCAGCCACTACCTGTTGAAATCAAGCAGCTTGCTCCTCTTAACTTCAGGTGCTTCAGGGTGCAAAACAGAAGGAAGAGTCATGAAACCTAGCTCTTATTTTTAATTCAACCAGCAAAAGCTTTCCAAGTGGGATGACTACAGTGACAATACCAAAGCCAGGACAGGGTTAGTCTGGGTTTGCTGGCACGTTAGCATAGGCAGTCCATGGCACTGCTGTGAGCCCTACTACTGTTTTATTCTTGGCCCAGCTGGGACACACCTTGCCCTGTTATTTAAATGAAAAACCAAACAAACACTTTTATATAAACTGCTGATGAATGAAAACTGTGACCTTTCTCTCTTCTATTTGAGCTTGGAATCAGAAAATACTAGTAAAACCAAGACAAGGGTTTTTTTCCCATCCCACATGCCACAGGACTGATTTCAAAGCACGTAGGATACACAGTCATGGCAAGATTTTCACTGGTCCTCAACTCACTGGCAGTTAAGTACAGGCCAGCCTTTAACAAGGCACAGCATCTAAATGCTTTGAGAACTTCAAGGAAATCTGGCTCTGCAGCTCTGCATGCTGTAAAACTCTCTGCTCTCCATTAGTGCAGAGACCCAGCAAAAACCCACCATGTGGCCCAAGTTTTACTAAAGCCCTCAGAGTAAAATGGAAGTAAATCTTCAGCAAAATGTAGGCCCAAATTTTAGCCTGTAACCTCCAAAAGTCCCATTCTCCCTATATGCTATTTTGATACCAATGTAATTCTGCTGACACAGCCACAGTAATTCTGGATTTACAGCAGGGTAGGTAGATCAGAACCAGGGGCCCTTTCAATTGGCTTTCATTTCAAAGCAACCCCACACTGATGTGAAAATGCAGCGTTAGCCTTTGTGGTCATTTCTTTAGCATGCAATGCATGGGAACTTTGGAAACTCGCTGGTCATGCAGCAGGTACCCTATTCTTCTCTTTCATGCCTAATGTGACAGGAGACAGTGTCCTCAATCCTCCGTAAACTAGAAACTTTTCTTACAGCATGGGGCTATAGGTTCTTTGGATTTTTGATACCATCTAGTCTGTGACTGTGTTAACATGAAGAGTTAACCCATGAAGTGTTTTTTTACCATTACCTAGTTATGCTTTGTTCTTGAAGTTGAGACATGAGACTAAAGGATTTCTGGCCTTGAACTGGAGCTTTGAGTGTTACTTCTGGGAACTGATCAAACCTTTCTGTGCAGTGGTCATTCCCCAGCTACAGTAATGCTTATTCACCCTATAGGATTGTGATTGATATTCATTAGCCAAATTAGGAAGTTCTTAAGGCCAAGAAGATGAGAGTGCTGCATTTGTATTGCAATTGTTTTTAATGAATGTGTCCCTGCTTAAAACAAAGAGAATGAACTGAATAAACCACTGCAGCAATGATGTTCTACCCTTAGAGCTAATGGACAAAAAGTCCCGGCTGCTGAAGATACAGAAATAGCATGATCAGATTAGCCATTAGAAAGAAGCAAAAGCTTGCATGTCCTGAACAAAAAACCATGAGAAGCACTGTTGAAAGTGCTGCTTGCAAAGCTAGATAAAGGATCCTATAAGTAGGATAGGGGAAATAGGGAAAGCACGTCTCAGGTTCTGGTATCCAGATTAAGATTCAACAACAATGTTCTTCCTTCCATGCTTTTAAACACCACCAATACTCAATCTTTCTACTACACTTCTTGCAAAGATACTCAGAGCTGCAGAACCTCAGAACTGTTGGACTAGAACAGGTTAATGGTCCCTACAATCCCGTATGCTGTATTTGTGAGCAACCAAATGTCCATAAATCCTCCTAGTGGACAATTTTATGGAATAATCAACACATCAGGGATATTTCCTTCTAACCTTCCCTGAGTTAGTGACTGGCTTATGCCCTGAGGCATGAGAGCTTACTGAATGGATCCATCTCTTGTTCAAGTCAATAGATATCTGTCAATTCAAGTCAATTCAAATGAGATTTTATTGACAAGAGAAGCTTCACAAAATGTTGCCAAAGTGTGAGAAAATGACAGCACACCCTTACCTTCCTTGAGCCATCTGTCAGAGATAGATACAACCTGCACTGTTTTTACAGAGAGACTTAGTCGCAACTTCATCGAATAGAAATTGTCCTTGATTTAGCTTCATTGACTTAACTGAGCTAAGCTATGTTAAGCATAAACAAGATCCATCCTGTTTCTCTATGGACACCATCAGAAGTAGCGCGAGTGCATTAAAAGGCCGAGGTTGTAAACCCATAATTATGTTAGAAATAGGGCAATATAGATACCCTTCTGCCAAAGAGCACTAAGCAGCGTCCACAGACAGAACAACACAGCAGAGCCTGCACCTACAGCTGTTAGGCTATCAGCATCCCTGTTTCCCCCTCCCTGCTGATTGCTGCTCCAGCTCATATTCTCTCTACCCCACACAGACATATGAAACTTGTCACTCAGACATCAAAGGCGCTTTTTGCTCACCCTTTCTCAGCAGTGACACATTTTTGGCCAAGCACATCACATTAATAGAACTTGCTGTCAAACAAGAAGGCTTTCAAACAATGGAAGGATTGTACACTGTGCGGCACAGCTGATGGGCAGATCACCAGGTAATGTGATGCAAGAGCTATAAAATATCTCAAAGACACAAGCAAATAACACAGAGCCTAGTTTTGAAGAGGGACTTGCGGTCTGTAGAGATTTTTTTTTCAGTATGAATTTTGGAACAGACCCTGGCATCGGACTGGATTGGGTTTCCAAACCTAGCTTTAGTTTAACATGCACATTTCCTTAAGAGGCGCAGTGTTTCCTTGTCTTCTCCAGTGCCTCCTTCCCTAGCACATACTCACCATCTTTCATTCCATTATTTGAAACAAATTATGGGCCAAGTTCAGTTGGCCTCATAGAACCAGTGAAAGTATTTAAAACATACTATGTTGCACTGTAACCTGTGCAGAAACAGTCTGCTGCTCACTAGCACTTTTCACCATAAAACAAAAAAGGCTCTGCTTTGCATGACACTATTCATGTTGTGGTTGAGCTCCAGAAGGAATAACAGGGACAGCTTCTGTGAGAACTAGCACTTTGCAATAGAGGCAGGGCGAGCGCAGGGCACACACCTGAACCAGCCGTCCGTGGGGATGTGCCCCAGAGACCTTTCCCAACAGAGGCCTTCAGTGCTCTGGGTGATGATTGATGAGAACTTGGGGTTGGAGCTTAGTGACGAGTCTTTTATATAAATCTCTGGTAAGCTAACAAATATCAAGAAATAGTATAAGGAGAAAGGAGAGAAAGACTGTAACCCCAACTCAATCTAGCAACTAGCCAGGTAAGTGACCCCAAAGGGTTTTATTTCTTCCAGAACCTCTAAAAGGGCCAGTAGCTCTCGCAGCTATGGTGGGGAGTGCCTGGGCAGCAGGCGCTGCCATGGCTGGGCCAGCGGCACTCAGGGCACTGCAAGAAATTCCTACAGGGATGTCAAACCTGAATGAAAATTATCCTACTGTTGTGGGGGTTGGATCTTACTTCAAGGCACAGAAGTGCAGGAAACAAGCACGGTGCTGCATTGTGCCAGGGAGAGCGCTGGCAAGCTTTAGTGCTGGATCTCGGCAGTCACATCAGGCTGGGATTTGCTGCACGCCTTTAAAGGACAAAGTATAACCCATTTCTTCTCCTTCTGCGTGCCTCCTCCGGCACCTAGGGAGCAAGGGAGAGCCCTGCACCACTCAGTTTATGTTCTAGTAAAGAAGACAGGGATAGGTCAGAGCAATTGAAACCACCTTTGGCTTCAGTCGCGCAGGCCACTGAACATCCATTAGCTAGTAAGGGGTTTTGGCCCTTAGTGACCTGGCCTGGATTTAAATCAGTGACCTAGCAATCAAAGACTGCACACCCCATTAGCCACCTAGACTGTCTCCTGAAGGGATGTTTTGTGCAGCTTTGGTGAGCTCTCATAATCTATACATCCTTCCACACATCTCCAGGAATATTACTGTGATACAAAGTATGACTGACTAGAGAGATGAAGATATTAAGCATGTGTCTTTGTCAGTTATGGCCATTATCATTAGCAGACTAGCTACTATTCCCTATATATTCCTTTTAGAACCGTTTACAGCTGAAACATTTTTAATGGCTCGATGAATATGAATGCAACATTTATAACCATTTACACATATGAGACTTTGGGGCACATCCATCTTTCATTGCAGGCACATAACCTCCCATTACCGCACTGTCACACTGAAGAGTGAGTGGGGAGAAGAGGACCCCACTTTGTACTGAAAGATGAGGACATTATTTCTGCCTGTTTTGTAAAACACATGTTCAGAAATCTCCCTTACTGTCATCACAGACTTCTCTCCCCAGTCACGCACTTATTTAGACTCTTTATACTTTCATTAACAATGGAAAAATGCAGGCCGTTACATCTGTTAGCAGACATAATTTTAGACAAATACAACTTCTTATCAAATAAGCCTGCAATAAATGTTTCATGAACAGAACCCTTCAATAGAGCTCCCAACACTAATTTAATGAGAAGTATCAAATGATTTTTTTTTTATTCTGATATCTCCCCTGAGACAAATGATACTTTGCAGGCCTATTTTTAACAAATGAATTATTGACTTAAACTGGCACAATTAATCACAATATAATGGGATCAGGGGATGTTAGAGGCTCATTCAGCACGGCAGATGATGAGTACTGACTCTTCCAAGAAATGAGGCTCTTTAATCACTCCCAGATTAACAGCTACATGCTTTCAAATTTCAATCACAGGGAACTGGCAGTGTGGAATGAAAAGGGCCCAGTCCAGAAAGAAGGAAGAAAGCAGGAGGATTTCTTACCCCATAAGAGCCCCGGTACTCGCTGCCTCAGGAACAGGCACCCAACGTCCCTTGGGAAAAGACAGGATCTAAATTGTGCTGTATTTCCAAGACTTTTTCCTTCCAGTCTTTATCAGGTAAAGAATTTGGTTTCAAGAGGACAGAGCATGCTTGCAACCCATCAGGGTGTTTAACACCTGCCCTTAAATCATCAGGACTTAATAGAAAAAGCCTCTTAACTAATCCTCTCCTTATTAGGATAATTGTTCTCAAAAGTTTTTTCACCCTCCTGCAAGAGGTGCTGCTACATTGCACGCCATGTATACTAAAGGTGTTGGTTTGGAGGTTTTTTTTTTATTTTCTTTGGGCAGCTCCATAGGCTTATAAAGACATTTCTATGAATTACAAGGCTTCCCCCCTACCCACAACTCCAGAACGGGGTTCTTTATGCCCCCAGTCCTGCATCCAAGAACATCCAAACTCTGCAGGCAGTGGGGCCACAAGCCGATCTAGCACCCTCTCCTTGCACTTCCTATAGTTCATAAACTAAGGATCTGTCCCATCTATTTAATGGAGGCCTCAGCTTCTGGGCTAACAAAGCACTTAGGACACTACATTCAGAATAGATTGTATCATCTCTGGTAATGACCTTTTACTCTGCAGAGCACTAACCTGAGTATTTCTCTTTTTCTTTCCTCAAAGGCTCCAGTTCCATTTTTCCCTGACCCAGAGCACAAAGCCTTCTGCACTCCTTCCGAGGTGCATTAACCCCCAGAAACAGCACAGAGAAGAGTGGACTCCCTGAGACACCTCTGCAGCTATGCAGTTGCTCCCAGTGCTAGTACTACCCAATTCCAAATAGCAGTCCCCAAGTAAGACCTCGTACCTCTGGGCAAAGAACTTTTAACAGTCTCAGCATCACCAAACCCAGGTGCGTAAGAACAAGCTTGGGTCTTAATCCCCTACAGGACTTACTAACTCATTGTGGGAAAAACAAGTGCCAGGTAATCCTATTTAAGCATTTGCAGAAGGGGCTTGTGTATTCTGTGCACCAGCACCCTACAAAATGTATGGTGAAAGCTACATTTTACGTCCCCGGTGTAAAATGCATTGCTGATTTATCACCTTGGCTAGACTCTGAACTCTTGCAATTCCTCAGATACAGATCACAGCAAGAGCACTCCTCACACCAAGGATTTGATGCAATTGTCTTGCCATGACTGGGACTGGAAATTCTTTCAGCTCCCCAGACAACATTTGACCCAATTAAAGAGTAACTCAGAAGCTTTTGTGACAAATGGTAACAAAATAATAACTCTACAGATTAACTTTTAAAGCCAGAAATGGCAAAGGAAATGAAACAAAATTAACATCAAGGCAAGCTGAATGCATGCTGAAACTATATGGAAAGTCAAACACTATGTCTGCTTTACTTTGCTCGTCTTGAGCTTAGGGTTCTGTCTTTTCTCAGCAACAGTTAGTGACATCTCAGACACCTCAAGCAGAGCTTTTTCCTTCAGCCTGTGCTGCCTGAGGTGCCTGCAATACCCTGGAATATCACAGGGAAAAATTCTCAATTTGACAAGAGATTTGGCAAGTAAATAACGGGTAAATAGATTCCGAGCAGCTGAGCTTCAAAACAAAAATGCATTTTTGTCATTTGCACTTATAAACAATTTTAAAAATTAGCTCCTTTCTAAACTGGAGAAAGGAAACAATTTCCAGGGTGGATCATGTGCATCACCTGGCCTTTGACAGTGACCTGCATCAAATGCCTTGGCAAAAGACTTCAAGAAACTTCATAGCAGGATGTTCAAGAAACAAAAGGAACTCCACAAACACGAGAATCACACAATCCACATGGCTATCTCTTCCTGACCACTTGAAGTTATAAACAAATGCAAACCCTGAAACATATGTTTTAGCATTGTTTCAATTTGCATTTGATTACTGTTTACTGTTATACCTCTACATATTAACATCATTTAGATAAATATACGATCTCCCTTTGATTCATGTGCTGAAAAATAAACCAACAAACTTCCTGGCTAAGGGTTGAGGAAGGAAATAATTGGCTGCCTCTGAAATCATTGTGCAGCGGTGAATTTCATTGACACTGACACCAACGCTAATATTTGCACTAAGGGCTATCAGAAGGAAAGTCTGATTTTTTTCAGGTTGAGATTCTGTGTTGAAGCTGATAGCAGGAAGAAATACTGAAGATGGTTTTCCCTCTGTGCAGCAGCCTTTTGCTCCCTCTATAACAAAAGGTATTTGCCAAGACTGTTACGATATTGCATGGTTGCTTCCTAAGAAAATCTCCTAATAATCTTTGCCTATTTGATGCACAATATTAGACTTTCAAATGAACTAAAACAGGACCTGGTAATACTAACAGCATGATACATTTACAATCATCAATATGGTAAAAATGAACCCTTTGCTCTTCCTTCAACTTCAGATTTTACCTGAGAGTGTGTAACAGTTTCCACTAGGATTTCACTGCATGAGAAGCATCCAAATTATTTTCCTGATACATAATCACCTCCAAATATTTTGACAGGGAAAAGTGCCAGTTTTCTGTCCACTTCAGTCCTGATTCTTGTTGAAGCTGATTAAGAGAGTTCCTCAAAATGGGTTTGCTGTATTCACCACGTGGCTTTAACAGCTGCACGTCCTCAAGCAAGGAGGAAACATTGCAGCTCCCATTATCTCTAAATTCACACAGAAAGGGGGAACAGCTATTTGCAATGGAAAAGCAGTGGGAAAGAGACTGGGAAAGATGGCAGATGTACTGGGCTGTGCCAGACTTTTTCAACACGTCTCATTGTCTGCAAGGCAGAGTGCAGAAATGGGAAACAGCAAGTGAAACCCATTTGTGCTTAAACATGCCTAAGCTTTCTCTGAATCAGGGCTGCTCTAAGAAATGGGGGCCAGCTCCTGGGTCTCTAGTGGAGGTCTGGTAGCCAAAAAACATTCTCTTCTTTATTTTAATTTATAGGCCTGTCAGAAAGTTAGAATTGATTGGGAAGAGGTCTTGTTTTACCTATGGTGGGAGGAAATCAAGTGATGTTAGCAGCAACGCTGGGCACATTATCATCTGCTGGTTCCATTTAACAACTTCTCACAACATATGCAGTTTACATTATGGTATCCTGCACATGTAGTCTTTGGCTGAAAATATCCTCCAGAGCTCTGAATTTATGGTCATGCAAATACTCAGAGAGGCAAGAAACAGGCATGCCAAAGAATGAAAAAGGAAAGCCTTCTTTGTTTCTGCTTCTAGGTCATGTTAACTCTAACCCTGCTGTGCTGCAATGCAACAAGGGATGCTGGTGTTTAAACCACACACCCTCATCTTTTGCTATGGTAATTCCTCAAATACCATCATCTTCCACAGATTTACTTGGCTTCCATGGGCAGCTGGAGCTGGGCCTCTGAGAAAAGTTCTGCTTTCAGCCAAGCTGTCTTTTTCTCTCTCTGCAGGCCTGGCATAACAGGCCTCATTCTGCCATTATTCCTACCAGTTCTGCATCCCCTGGAGAGTCTCTTGAGTCCCAGCACAGACCCTCAGGGCAGCAAATTAACCACTGTGGTCGAAACTGCACAAGCGCAAAATGAGGAATTTGTTCCTTATTGTTGCTATCCTTTTTCTTATTTTTCTTCTGACATAAAAGTTCAGTGTGACATAAGAAGAGGATTAAACAGAATCTCTTTGTCCACCCTTTCAGCATAACTAACTTCACTTTCCAGCAATGATCCAGTAAGCTGCTCTACATGTTACTGTGCAACGCCAGTCAGAGCATTGATCCCAAGATCACTACAGATACATGGTGAGGATCCTGAGCTTATCAGCCCTTCTTGCCCAGGGGATTAGCTGGGGCATAACTATGCTGATTCTGGAGTTGTGGCCTCAACATTACTTTGGTGCCTTTGCATGGCGCTAGCCAGTGGCTGTAATTTTTGTCATAGTGGAACTGCAGGCTTAATGAAAGAAAAGAAAAACAAAAAGACGTTGTTCAAAGACCTCCATTTCACGTTAGGGCACAACCAATATATATACAACCAATGCGGCAATCTGTCACCTGTCAGCTGTCGGCAAAAGCTTTGTGGGAAATTAATTTTCAAGTGCAATTTCAGTAGCCCGTTGATCTAACGCTGTGGAACAGTGGGAATGGATCAAGTGGGAAACAGACCTGTATGTTTCCTTACTGTGTACTTTTCACAGCAAAGATGCAGCCCACTACAAAATAAAAATGTATCTAAGAAATATTACCTTCTTTGGAACTTTTTCCTATGCTAGGCTGGACTGTCAGTTCATGTAAATGAATATAGTTTCATGGACTTCGGAAGAGTAATCTCATTTTATACCCAAAGGTAACATGATCTTCTGTTCTGAGGAGTGGCCACTTGGAACAGGAGGGTTAAAGCAGCAGAAAGTCACCAGGATTAAGTTACTAGGATTACCATAAAAATGATAGCATTTGTCACTGACGGCAATATCCAGAGAGTAATTTTTCTTGCAAGTCCAGCGAACCCATCCACCGCTGATGGTGGCAATGAAGCCCTCCCTCAGCATGGCTGTGTTCCTTGCTGTACTACAGAACAAGAACAGTAAATACAGCTATTTCCAGTCCTGACTTCTGAATAACCCACATCATAAATTAAACTGTCCCTTTTGGCCACATGTATGTTAACTACAGCGCAGTTTGGTCACAACTACTGTACAGTTCTATTTTTTGATAGATTTAATTACTCCTAATTTATATCAGGCAGAGGTGCACTTAGTATGAAGTACTTAGCACTGTCACTTTAATGTCATGCTTAATACACATTTTTAGAGCTCTGGTCATTAGCTACACAATAGATTTGAGCCCTGGATTTACTATACAGTGCTCCAAGGCCTCACTTGGCTTTTGGAGGATGTTGCAGCAGTCTAATCAGTGTTGCCTCACATACCATGTATACTCTCTATATATGACATATACCCCATTTCTCAATTTTGATATCACCAGGGAAGAGCAGTGCACCTCTAGGTGTGACACGGTGTTTATTTTTAAAGAGAGATTCTCAGATGTAGAAGCCTGCAAGTTTTCAGCCAATATAAATCAGTGTGCTAAGAAATGAAAGCAAGTTTATGCTTCTTGGGAATGTTTATTACTGTGACAGTTCAAAAATGAAATCTCGTATTTGTGAGAAAAATATAGTTGAAGTTGTTCCTGCATGGGTAAAAATGACCCACATTCCTACTTTCCGCTTAATTTTTTAATAAGCTGATTCATTCACTGCATGATATCACTACACGTTCATATCTTTATCAAAAACATTAATAAAATATCCATTTGTGTTTGTTTACCAAAAATGCCTTTTATGGAGATGAAATATTTCTAAAATCTGCTCATTTATGTTTTTCACCGAGCAATATATTAAAAAACAAAACATAATTTGTGCTGGTGAAACTTAAAGAATTTTGACAGCAGCAACAACTTGTTTTGCGAAAACTGCTTTTGAGAGGGAAAAAAAGCCACTCTTTCAAATTCCACAATATTTTTTTTTTTAAATGACCTGCTTCTGTGTTTGCTCATTGCTGAACACTATGTGTCCTTGATGCCATCTGAGGCATCTGAACACTGTAGAAACATAAATATAAATGAACATACTAAATGGTGATTGCCAAGTTGTCTAGCCCATCATCCTAAAATGGCCATTTAGGACAAATTCCTGGAAACTCATGAATGCAATTCTTTTCCTTTCAAAGGTCTTGTCTACAGGGTACATTGAGGAAAGTTGAGACAAATGAAGCCAAAGTATGAAGTTAATGTGCATACATCAAAGCTCTGTGGTTAGATGAAACTGCAGCAAACTACAGACACGTTATTCTGAAGCAGAGCAACCACATGGGGGTTTAATAGGCTTGAACTTCTGTTTGTAACCTCATACAATTACTTACTTCTCATGGCTCCCCATACAGACAGGCCCTAAGCATATTTAGGAGCTTATGGGTTGCATGAATTGTTGCTATACAACTGAGTTGTTTACATACCACTTCAGCTCACTGGGAGCTGCTCAAGGCACCTGAGATGCCCAGGATAGTGCCCTGTATTCTTTGCTCTCAGGCCTCAAGATGGGCACGTGGGATTCAACTGACCGGGCTGCTGCTGCGGCAGGACCTGGGTCTGTTCCTCTCTGTTTCAGAGCAGCTCCAGTGACACAGCTACCACAGATGGATGGTGCTGTGAGACCAAAGTGAGGTATAACAGCTAATTTTCTGGGCTTTCTGCAAAGTGCATCTGTTCCATCATGCTCTTTTCTGATTGTAGTAAGTAGGACAGGAGAAGTTTTGCTACAGAAACTGCAATTACTCGTGCTGTATGTTATTCATCTTTTGATTATTTATGAGAACATAATAACAGAACAACTGAGCAAACAAAGCCCCCCTTCCTCTACCCCTTCTCCTCCAAACAAACCAATGTAAGCAAGCGGACTGTGCTTACGAACACAAGTTGGCTTTTGCAAACATACAACCACTACCTAAAAACCTAGGGAGAATCACACTTTTTCTGATTGACAGGTGCCACAGTGATCAATAAGGGCAAAGAAAACAAAGTGAAATCACTGTTCAAGTTGCTATTACACAATTTCGGCAAACAAAGGAAAGTCTCCACTGTCAGTAGTGAGCGACACTGGCATTGTCTCATGTTAATCAATACCAGCCCACACATACCCTGTTCTTCCCAGGAACCAGCTGTCCCTCCAGGGGAAGCTGGATATGACTGGAGGGGGACACAGCTGAGAAGTGATCAGTGAAGAATCAGGCATGGGGGACTCGAATTCATCTGCAAGCAGGTGTTAAGTGAATTCCTCCAAAAGGACAAGATTCATTCTTTTTGCTGGCTTTGGGATGAATTAGCATGAATTCATAATCCATAAATCCTGGTGGCAGCAGAACAGCATCCCTCCTGTTGTTATTTATTTTGAGATTTTCACTGGGGCAATAGCTTTACGTTTGACATTTATATAGGTCACAGTGAGCTAATAGCCATCTGCCATCTGGGGACTTTTATAATGAACATTGTGGAAGACTATGAAACAATCTCTGGCATTTCCGATTTGAACATAAGCTGAAATAGGGTTGATCTTTACAATATGCTCTGCTGTCTCTTTTCGGGTTTGCATTAGTCATTTGCCTGGCCTTGCTACACACACACACACACTTGCACATATGGGAAGTGGTGGGCTTCAGCATTTAATACTATCAGTTAATTACCACACACATGAAAAACGCCCAGTACCTTGCACAGCTATAAAAGGCCCCCATTCACCTGAAAATTCTTAATACATTTCAGAAATATTAATGACTCCCCAGCCCTCCTCCCCTGCAGCGCGGGCACAAGAGACTCAGCTACAGTACTGGCTTAACTACGGTACATACATGTGAAATCACTCCTGCAAGGTCACAGTCTTCCCTAAGCATAATCTTATTGCCCTGTTCATCCAAAATACATACCAGGCTGAACAATGACATGTAAGAATGTGCTCGTACTCCACTTCTGTCCCCAGATGACATAAGAGTGCCCATGGGCATAACCTTCAGCTCCCTGCCCAGACAGGAGAGTCACTGCCACCTCCCTCCTACTCACTGGGATGATGCATACAGGAACACATGTATTTTCTAGCACCTGGGTGCACTGTGCTACTATCATCAGCTCTTGCAGATGGGGAATTGATAGAGGAAAAGATTAAATAACTTGCTGAATTGTAAAAGCCACCTACAAGAGTTGTGAGTGAACCCAGGTGTCCTGAATTTCAGGTCAGCACTTTAACAGCGAGGCCGCCCCTTCTCCCAGTACCTACATGCTGTTTATTTTACAATACAAATGTGTGAAAGGACTGAATGTGCTCAGACAGATGAGAATATCCCATCTCAATTAGTCACTCTCCAAAAAGCCTCCTAGGGGGCCAGGCCTCCTTAATGCTGCATGTTCCTCCTGAGTTCCCCAAGCCTCAGCAGGCCTCAGGGTAATAAATTACATTTGTCTCTGCCTTAGCAGCAGCAGCCTGGCCGAATCCTCCTTTCCATGACTCAACTCATGATGAAATGCCTATTTCCTGGTGCTGAGATCTGTGAAAATTGGTCTTTTCAGCCTCCCTCCTGAGGGACATGCCTCAGCGAAGCGGCTGGGGGCATCTTTGATCAGATGTGCTTTTCTCCCTTCCCTTTGCCCCCTGATACAGACGCCTGGTCCTGGGGTGTCACTTATTTGTATTATGTCTTTCAAGGACGACACACAGAGTGCGTTTGAAATCTAATCTCCTCTCAAGGGGCTGTGGGGATGGGAAATCAGGGAGATGCCTGAACACTGACCAGGTTTTGACCTGGTCCTACAAGGACTCAGGTTACACAAAATGCTGTGCTGGCTCTGATAAGCATAAATCTTTTGGGCTGCAACTTCTGCAAAGTTCAGCAGGTGACAGCTTAAATAACTTAATGCTCGGCTGCTGCCTACTAATGCTGACACGCAGAGGGGGGCAAGACAGGCTGCAGGGTGGCCTGGGAAGTCCACCTTCCCCACTCCCACCACTGCCCTGGTGGTTGTCCATTCCCAACAGTGTGCTCTGGCTCTCCGTCCAGGTACAGAGGGTAGCCTTGGTGTGGCACTTCAGCCTTCTGTGGACTGTGAGACTTCAGCTGATGACACATGCTACAGCATGACTTCCTGAAACCTTGCAGCCCCTCCTGGCTCCAGCATCAGCTGAGTTATGACTTGCCTTTTGTTGGACTCAATCTAATGGAGTTACTTTGCACTGATGCTGGTGCAAACAGGCGCAGCTTTGCCTGTGTCACTGACTCCCTTTCACAGACATCACTGCAGACTCTGGTCCACATGAGAGCAGTTTCATTACAATGGAAAGCATAAAAGGATAAATGCTCTAACAGCCTTATCTCTACCTCTTCCACCACATGCATGCTCCCTTCCCCACAACATAGGATATGCAACAATACACAGTCAAGGCTGTGCTGTTAAACAGTGCTCATTCTTCTCAGCACCACTGGTAATACATAACACAGCTCAGCCTGAGGAGTGCTTCTGGTATTGTTATTAATGTCTATGTCATAACTGCTTCCATAGGATTTCCATTACACCCAGGGATCATAGTGTGCAGAAGGTGCCAGCAGCTCAGCCCAGCCTGTTTTTCCCCAGCAGGATGTAAGACCCAGCTCTCTCTGAATTACAAAGAGAGCAGGAGGGACAGTGAAGTTTCACATTGTTTCAGTTAAGGGGGGAATCACCAAAGAGTACAGAAGAGAAATGAAAGTGAAGGTCAATAGGTCATTCCTATTGCTGGGAATACACTTTTGTACCAGCCCCATCAGGTAAATTTAATTTTGCTTGGCTGCTTAGTGTTTTCCTGCATTCCTGTCCTGCTCCATACCTAACCTGCAGCATCAAAGAAGCCCCTTCATTCATCCTCTGCACCCTGTCCCGCTCAGCTCTTCCTGGCAGCCTCTGAGGACCTGCCTTGCCCCATCTCTGTGCTCTGCACTCCCTTCAAGCACTGACTCTTGCAATCTGATGTCAATCACAGCTATTTTAATGTGCTAACTTTCTAAATCCACACTTATGCTTACTTAACAATACGCTGCTTTGATCAGTGTAATGCAAGCAAAACTAACAAAACTGTGCCCCTTACCTCCCCTCCCCTCTCCCGAAGCAAGCCTCACCAGGCCTCAGGCTTGTAAAACCAAAGCAATTGCAGTCTTTAATTTTATTTCCTTTATTTTCAGGCTGTTAGGTGCTGGTTCTGATTAGGGACATTCTGAGCAGGAATAAAGCTATTTTAAATAAAAAACATGTTGAGCTTTAGGGGCAAAAAAACCACAACTTTATCAATTTAGAAGAAATGTCTTTTCAACCAGTGTTGTGGACAAGGCCATATTAAGCTAGGTGACTTGGGAAGCAACCTTTCTTGTTAGTCACATTGCTCTTATAGTTCAGAGATCAGAAGGACATCATTTTTGGGTAGAGCAAATGGACTTTACTGCAGGATTCAAGAGGACAAGGCCTTCAAGCATTTTCAGGAAATGTAGTTTCAGGAGCGCACTGAGAGATAACTTCTTACCTACTTCTGAGCCTCACAAAACCAAAATGAGGTTTCACTTAGACTTCACTTGGGCAAATATGAAGTCACTAGCTTGATTTCAACAGAGTGCAACTGAGTATGTACTTCATACCCTGGTAAAGCTGAAGTTGCTGCACTGGGACAGCTCTACAGCCGCCTAATTCACTGAGGCTGATACAGTTACGCTAATCTGTGCTGCTGAACAAACAGGCTGGTGTTTGAAGTAGAGCTGCTTTGGACTGCTGCTGTAAATGAAATCAAATATGGCCCAGTGGCTGGATTTACACCGATGTAACTAAAAACGTCATCATGCCTTCAGAGCATGGGTCTGGCAAACCTGATCCTGCTAGCACCGTTCCCTGACCAGTGTAAACAGACTTCACTAGAACAGTGTCACTTTTAAACAAGCTGCCTAGATGTAATACATAGGAAATATGTGCTGCATACACATGGCTTTGTGATACTGCACAGGGTTTTATGGTAGGGTCAGGGGAAAACTCAGGACCAACCACTTAATCCTATTTAATTTGGGCATGAAATCTGCCAACGCCAGCATCCTGACTGCACTTTCCCCTTCAAAGCAGCTCCTGCCTACTCTGGTGACTCTGGATAGCAGAACCTTATCTTTATTTTCATCTGTCTGTCATTCCTGATTTTTACCTCCTTGGATATGTACGCTCTCCCCCCACCCCCACAGATCCTATGACCTCAAGGTCCTTCAGCATTCAGTGCCAAAATCATGTCAGAGCTGAGCTTCTGCTCCTCAGGAAGGAGTTACTGGGACCTTTCATGGGTCAGGGTTCAGATTAAGTTAAAGAGGCAGGGAGATAAAAGCTGGAGAAGGCTCTTGTGGAAGAGTTCATGGACGGCTGCCATACCGCAACACAAGTGGCTCGACTTAAAAGTGTGCTGAAACCAGCAGAAAGTGTTTTGAATGCACCAAAATGCCTTACATGGTTTTATTTTTATTCAGTATTTTTACCCTGGTTAAAGACAGAGATTGAAATGGCTGTATTCGGACTAAGACTAAATGTTCAATGATGAGACCTCATATGTACCTTGAGGTGTGGCTTTTAAGACTGAAAAGACTGATCACAGTAAAAAGTTCTAGAACCAGATTTAGGGTGAAGAGTACGCTTACCCTACTACAGGAATTGATCCCTTTTAAGTGACTAGCTCTGTTCTGGTAATAGCTATTAGTATACTATTATTAGAGTGGGAAGAAGCTCTTCCACAGACCAGAGCTCCACTGTGCTAACAGCTCAACGTGGAAGAAGAAAAGGCTGTTATCCCAAAGGGCTGGCAATCCACATGTGGTTCCGAAACTTGCTGCTAGCCATGGCCTTAAAAAGCTGCCTCTGGCACAACCAGTTTCAAAGTCTTTTTCTCACTCAAAATTTTGCAGTATAATATGATTTCATTAAGCAGATGCTAGACAGATAACGTGACATCTTCAAGGAAGGGGTGTTTCCCAAGTGCTTAGGAGTTTGCTGCATGACTCTGATGTCAATATGGAAACTTTGGCAGACATCAGAGGACTTTGAATCAAACCCTTTTCTTTCCTTAAGCTATGCTTCTGCTGTAATTAATATTTTCACTACTCATTCTGTGATAGGTACAGGTGCCCTGGCAACACCTTCAGGGAAGCTTTGTGGGACTGCAACACACCATCACACGGCCCTGAGTGTTAGCTCTCCTGGACCAGGACCTCATTACTCCAAGTGCTGAACAAGCACTGGTAAACCAAATTGCCCCAGAGTGCTGAACAGAAAGTGCAACAGACCAGTGCAGTTGCATGCACTTCAATGCTAATTTATTTTCCCAATATGTGAGTTAGTTTTATGGTATCAGCATTTTGTAGCTGAAAATCTATGGGTTTCTTTCCAGCACAGGGAAGGTCAGCATTCTCTGAAGTGAATGTGGGTTCCTCTTGTTGGCATGTCAAGCCAAGGCCCCAGATAGCCAAAGGCAGGTGCTCAGCTTTCAGCAAAGACCTGGCCCCTTTCCAGTGCTTCCAGGTGGCCAACCCCAAAAGTGAAGGCATCTTGAGACAAATCACTTTGAAATTCTTTCACTGGGACTGGCAAATCCCCTCTAAATCTGCCTTTGCGTTAGTCGTTGTGTACACGTGGGGAATTTGCAGAACCAGTCAACGCACTCCACTTTGAGAGGGAACGTGGGCCCCACATTGCCACGAGTGCTATTGTACCTCTCCTGGCAGTTGCTGCATTACTATGACAGCTGCAAACCCCGATGAGTGAATAACCTAATCGAGCCATTAAAAGAAACAGAAGCCCTCTGCCCTGTTTGATTTCTCTCTATAATGATGTAAAGTGCACTTTAATGGAGTCAAAGTGGTCCTGGGCCATTCTTGTTAAGGCCATTTGATGCAGTGCTATTGAGTCCCACTGCTAGCGTTCATTACCTCCCTTCAGCTCTCTCCCCTGCTGCATTGTAGTTCAGACTTCCCAGCACAGTTTCTCTGCTGCTACAGCCCCTTGCCTGCATTTTGTCTACATAAATTAGACCTTGTGCAGCATATTGGCCTGTCAGGGGACTAGGAAGAAACTGTATATTGTTTCTGGCATTCCCGGGCCCTTCTGCCCCTGACATCTGCTGTGTTTGTGACAGGGAATACATTCCTGACTCATTATCCGGGCAAGCGGAATCCCTCCCTGACAGCACCATTAATCAGAATCAAGCAGTCCGGCAAATAAAAAAAAAAAAAAGAGAGAGAAGAAGAAGAAAAAGAAAGCAAGCAAAGAAAAGAGACAGTTTCTAACTTTCACTTTTGTGTCATTCCAGTGTCTGGACAAGTAGCAATCTATCTTTCTGAGTGACAGCTCTGATGGATGGCATTATTTATGCTTTTGTGTATTAAAAGACAGTTCTGGCACTGGCTTGTCGCTCACCAGAGATTTGAAAAAAGTTGAAATTTAATTTGAAGGAAAAGAGGGCAAAGATCATAGGATTCTGGCTAGGGAGTGTTGCCTGGGAGGGACAGAGATTACAGTGGGAGGGAGTAACTGGAAGAGGTGCAGAAATGATGCATAAATAAGTAATTGCCCTTACAGGTATAGAGATTTCTATTTTTCACTGTGTATCTAAGTTAATATCTTCCTGGGCTGGAGAGGTCTGTTTATTGACACAAATAGGTTTGATGCTCCTCAGAGGGATGCAACATTTTAGGGTGAGGCAGGCATATGCTTATTTTCTGTACATAATTTGTGTGTGTTTGTGTATACAAACATTATTATATATGCACATATATATGTGACTAAATGTGTGTATATTGTGTCTTTACACGCACATGTGTATTTACACAATTTTAAATATAGGCTTTTTGTTCTAGCATACACATCTACAAGATACAAAACATATCCAAATATCTACACACACCCACGAAGACAGTCATGTGGATACATCCCATGATGAACAATACAGTCATATTTTTAATTTCTTCCTTTTAAAAAATGTTTACTTACTACACTATTTGTAAGCAAATTTCAGTACAAAGGACACTATTCTTTCAATCTAAAGTATCTTCACTTGCCTCAAGTTTTGGGGAAAAAAACGCATTTCACTTCATCTGAAAAGTGTAGTTTGACTATTAGTCTAATCTTACGTCTTTTTCTTTATATTTATCCACACATATGCTAGTTGACCGTTGAATGCAGAAACCCTGGTATGAAGATTTAGATGCCCACACTTCCATTTGTACCATCTCCTGCCTGTAGAAAAGGCTGGTAATTGCATGTGAAGTGCCAGTCTGGGGAGCTATCTCATACTGACCCATTTATAAAGTCAGAATTGCAGGGAGTGTAAATCCGTATCTTTGTTTAACTGTGCTGATTTATGTGCTGGCAATTGAACCCATAAGTATTTATACAGCATATACCACACTGTATATAAATACTAGAACACGGTCAAAGTACGTTTGGGGGGGGGGGGGGGGGCATAATACATAGTGGTATAAGAGGAAATAAGCAGGCCACATTCACTTGAAGAGCAAACAGGCACATCTTTCTGAAAATTGTTGATCATGTGTATTTATGCCAGCAGTGAATTTGGCTCTACATATATTTACGTTTCTGCAGTCCTGATGATGGGAAGAGCCTCTCAGCACCTACTGTTGCATGTTCAGAGTGAACACTGAAGACTTACCTGATCTGAAGACCATAGTTAAATTATTAAAGGACATTATATGAATAAGGCATCCCAAATTTAGGTGTCAAACTAAAAGCAGGATTCTTACCTGGAAAAACTGAATTTATTCAGAAAGTTTGGATCACAGATGGATGCACACCTCTTTCTTCATCCCATTCTCATGTATCCTGGGACTGAACGGATGGAAGTGCCTGTACTCCGTTGTGCTGGCTCCAATGAAGGACGGAGATTCGCAGAGGTGCTAGTGCCATTCACACCCATGCATCTGCATGGGTACACAATTGAAGAGAGCAATTTGGTCACAGGTGGAGCGAGGCTACCAGCCTCTGCCTGCAGAAACATTCCCTTACTGTAAATGTCTGTTCAGCAGGCTGTGGCTGCCCATGTAATGCCATGCACAGGTTTCTAACTGCACGGTAGTTTGGGTTTATGGGTCAGATACACAGAAATGATGGCACATAGTTCCCTATAGCATAACACAAGACATTTCACTCTATGATACTTCCAACACTGAACAACACATGGTTTTGACCTGAGAAAACATGAAATAGCAAGAAACATAGTTCCTATTATTTATAACTTCTGCTTGCAGATGACCCATCTCTTGGCTATTTTGACAAACATCTGCTTTGGAACCTATTAGCCAACATGCAGCATTTGCTTCTAATTAATACAAATTTGTTTCATTCCCAAGTCTCAGCAGGTTTCAATTCCCCTCTCCTAGACTATTGGCATCAGCAGCAGTCACCCTACCACACCTAGCAAATCTTGACAACAACCACGCTTGAGACTATAAATCCAGGGCAAAATCCCAAGCACTTCAAAAGCTGCCAGAGCTCTTGACTAAATCCAGGAATGGTGTTGACTTGCAGGCCCAGCTGGATTGTTACTATCATCCTCTTGGACTCTTTTTCCTTCCTGAGGATAGAGTATCTCCTCTTCCTATCCACAGGGATTTTTCAGCTCAGCCTCATTACAACACTTAGAAGTAACACCGTATTTCCAATATATTGACTGAGCACTATGGATGGACAGACAGGGAACTGCTGTTACTCATGAGTATTTGAACACCCACCAGCCCAGGATCACACCACTGGTGTTCTGATTGAGACGGAGGTCACAAGAAGGCCTAGGACTGTGTACTGACTTAATCTGAAAAAGTTCCCTAAAGGGATGACATCACAGCAATCCCAGGCAATGAGCTGTCCCTTCAGAGTGTGAAGTTGTGGAATAAGCCTATTCTTTCAAGATCCAGAGCTTAAATTTCGAAGTAAGATGTGTGCGTAATTCCCTCAGACTCCTTTGAAACCCCAGCCGGTGTTTTGAGAAGGAACCGGTCATTTTTCTACTCCCAGTCTTAGTATGGTAGAGACTGTGGATTGGCTTTTTTTAAATGTTGATATCATTACACTGAAATTGGCTGGGATGTAGGGCAGGCTGTAGTTAGTGGAGAAATATGTGGAGGGGTTTCTCTTCACTGGCTTTGAGAGGCATAAGTCGGGCTGGTCAGTAACTGCTCCAGAAAGAAACACAATAATAATCACTCATAATAGCTAGGCACAGAAGAAAAAGACAGTCTATCTTATTTGTCAGTCCTACTGTATCTATCTTCTTGGAATTGTACTGTGAAATAAAGACATCCAAGATTGTACCTCAGCTGGGGTAAATGGTGTAAATTTTCATAGCCCTAGTGAAGACAATTTATACCTGCTAAAGATCTGCCCCTTGATCTCCAAAGCCAAAGGAACATAAGCTCTTGCGTTTTAAGCGTGGTAGTTGGAATGTTTAATTCTATTCTGTCGTCTGTCAGAACAGCAGGCAGAAGGAAGGAATGTATTGGTGTCATATGGAAACCACGGTTTGATGACGGACAAAATTAAATCCTTGCATTTGGATATAAACCATGGTAACACGAAATATGCGGCAAGTCAGGCTTGGTTTTCAATACTGAAAACACAAGGCCCCACTTGGCAGGCTGAGGAGGGGATATTAGTCAGATTTAGACATGGTTTTCTTTGTTGTATTGAAGGATAAATAATTATGTGCTGAGATATTCCAGACTCATGTTAACACAGTTGTGTGTGAACCACAGCAGAGGATGCTGTGAGAATAGGAAGGACTGAAGGTCCTTTAACCCACAAAGTATCTGGGAATCCTGGAAAAGTTTTGGGGTTTACTTCTGGAAAACAACCCCAAAGTTTCCTCAAAATATATCTGACATGCTAATCTCCATAAATTAAACCTTCCAAGCATGTGCTTTCTTGACATTCTTAGGTTAACATATTGATTCAGTATATACCATGTCTCCCTACAACGTCTGCTCAGCATTGCTACTACTGCTTCAGCTACTACTGCTTACTACATGCACCCTGAGCAGCTGGTTGAGCCCTCAGCTCCCACACCTCTGTGCTCGGTAGCTGAGCACACCCCCAGGGGCTCTGGGAATGGAGGGACTGCCACACTCGCAGCATAAAGGCAGCTCTTCTTCCCTTTTAATGCTTTTACTAGTTGAAGTCCAGAGGACACCTCATGGACATGTGAGGGTGTACTCCTCTCAGGCAAGTAGCAGTGGCTAGTTCTGGGTCACACAAATAGATTTTGGGAAAGTTTCACTATGACTTGGTAGCATTTCTTATTCGATTGAAACAAATGTCTGTGCAGAACAACAGATAAAAGTACTTTAACTTGTGCTTACTTTCTAAGTGCAAGAATTCTGACACAGATTTATTGAATATACCCAAATCTGCTGAACAGCCCAAAGTGATACTCAGCAAATGAATGTTCTGCCTTGCACTCATTGTTTGTTCCATGATCTCCCAAGGGGCGCTGCTACTTTTTGTTATAAAAGAAACTCCAATGTAAAAATTGTCTGCAATAGAGGATCAAAGGTATTACAACCCTGTCCCATTGCCATGCTCCTATTTTTATTTACGTTGTAATATCCTGAAGGCAGAGATCCTATTTTTGTTCTGGTTTTGTATTGTGCTTCCCTCAGTGGAGACCTGACCTGGCCTCTATCTGCTACCTGCACTGCCTAAGCTAAAAACCGTAATAGTTAGCAGAGCAGTTTAAAACAGGTGCTGGGATTATTCCCAGAGGCTCTGGGCAGAGTCAAAGTAATTAGCTGCCCTAGCAGACACAACTTGTCCTGTGCAGACAGCCATCACAAGGCCTGTGCACCGAAGTGGGATAGATGGTCTTATCTGAGATACCAGGAAATAAACAGGCTTCATGAAGTTCTGGGGCCGCCCTTGTGTGGTGGCATAAGCCTTATGCTGGTCCATCTGAATGGCTCTATCTTCACTGACCTGGTACTGTAGTGTATGAACTGTCCCTCTCTTCCTTTCCCAGCATCCCCACCCCAGCTTCCATTTCCCAAAGTGATTTATGATCTTCTGTGCAGTGAAATCTGCACTTCTCTTGCCTGACAGCACTAATGAAGTCTATTGTGCAGAGACCTGACAATATTGACTGGTCTTAGTCATTCATGTTTCTCTTTCCTGGTCAGCCTCCTCGGCTGCCAGAAAAACTTTAAAAAGGAAAAGTGGAAGGTGAAAGCTGCAATTCACTGATGAAGTTCTGGAACTGCCTTTTTCTAGGAAAAAAAGCTGCTCCAGTGCCTGCCCTCTAGAACTGAGTTCTGATTTGCACCACCCCCAGACTGCTGTGCATGCTGCTTTTCATCTTGCACTGTCCTGTTGCACTCACAAGTGTAAAATGGAACTTGTAAATCACTTTTTGGAAAAGGCAAGGGACATAAATGTCAGCACAGCAGAGTGAGTTTACGTAAAGATGAAATCAAGCTGAGTAGCATAGATACGGCATGGAGCTGGATTTCACATTTCACTGATGCTCTTGCTCCAGAGGTTTGCTCATTAACAAGGCTATGATTCTGTTATTGAAACTCATGGTAAGTGGTTCCGTAGGCAAAGATCCAGCAAAGCACTTAGGCAAATTCATAAATTTATGTCCCATTGACTTCTGTGCAACTATTTATATGCTCAAAGTCATGCATGTCTTAAATGCATTTCCAGATCAGGCCTTGTACTCAACAAATAGTCTTTCTGCAGCATCGTAAACCCCAAGCTTTCAAAATTCATGAGTTCATGCTCTCATTTCCCCTAAGCTACCATAACTGCAATGCAGAATGCAAATTTAGAAAATGCTTTTTTTTAAAAAAAAGGTCTTAGTTTTGAACTACTAATAACTCTGGATAGGAGCCTAGCTCTAACAAAGTAAAAGAAACAAAAAAGAATGAAAGCTATGGCTGTCATCTAAATTCATGTCTTTAGGAGATGAGATCTTCAGAAAAAATACTCCATACTGTAAAACTTGCAATAAAATCCCTAAAGTAAGAAGATTGTTTTTCACATTTGAAAAGACTGAGATCTTTGTAGCAGACTCGGGCTCAGTACAATCAGCTAGATGCAACTTGAGCTGTGTTTTGGGTGGGGGGAAAGATTGTGACTCTCAGTTCTTGTGCCTCACACAAACTGCTTTGCTTCTCTGTCACTAAGGTGCTTCAGCTTAGTAGATTACTTTGTAGGGTTGTGGTGCTTCTTGTTTTCTTCTGCTTTTTATACATCCTCTAAAGTCTCTGTTTAAAGGTCAACTCTTGAATGAGTATTTAAATGTCTTCATCAATAACAAACAGGGAATCAAATTGCCTTTTAGTAAGGAATCCCAACTTGGTTTTTGCACTGTGTACTTTTTCTTACCATCCTTTTGGCCAGTAAGTCAAAACTGACTCCCACATCTGATTAAGGCAGATGAATTGAGTAGTTGGGAGCATCTCTGGATTAATCAACCCTTTTCCAGAAGGGCTAATTTCATTTCTTATAGACTCCAGGAACCCAAGAGTATAAAAATGTCTTGCATTCACCCATGTGTGATTCATGTTTTACTCTTTTCTTTCCCAAGTGCAGCACAACATATTCTTTAACTGATCATGTATTTTAAATCCCAAAGTGACATTCTGCAGAAGATGATTTAGAGTCAGCTCAAGCTGCTCTTAATATAAGTGGTAATTTCATCAAACTAAAAGCAATGGTGATTTATTTTTAATTATAATCACTATTTCAATGCAGGAAACTGAGCTGTAACTAGGGTTTGCATTTCCTGCTGAGTTTGTCCTGGCCCCATGCAAGACCTGCTTACAAGGTGTAAGCTCTGTACAATAGTCATTTACTCTGGCTGCATTTTTTGACAATCCTGCATTAAATATATGCTACACTCTATGCATACGATTGTTATAAACAAGATTTGCTTTGTTTTGGTGCTTTTGCCCTCCCCTCTTGACACCCCATCTACATACATTCACTCTCAGCTCTCCATATTGCTGCCTCTCTGCTCCTGGCTGAGGGATGACCCGTCAGGGGACCAGCTGACACTGGCGAGGAGTAACCAGCAGCAGAATTTAGAACACTCCAAACTTTTCTCTTACTTCTTCCCACTTCTTCTTACTTTTCAGAGCCTGAATTGCCAGGGGCTGCAAGAGATGAACATGCAATTAAACTCTCAGGGAAACCTGCCTTGATGAAAATCTCTGGACAGAAAAATCCTAGGGCTTTTGATATTTTGTGGGATTTGGGCTTCTTGCTACCTTCCTCCAAATAAAGCTTTTGAGGAACAGATTAACTTTGTCCATTGGAGAACTTCTGCTGCAGGAGACTCCAGTCTTTTGCAACTGCTCAATTTCCCTTTGACAAGCCTCTTCACCCCCTAAGGCCGACAATCCACATTACGCTCTACTGCTTTCAAAGGGGTTGCTTTACATTGCATCATTGGGTAAATGGAAACCACCAAGTGTCATAGGGTGGAATATGAACTCACCAGGCCACTGATTCCCTGACTGCACTACTGTAGAGACAGCTTATTTCTGAATTAGGAAGAAAAAATTGTAAAGCCTAGTATCATAGATTTGCCTTTTGCCTATGAAGTTGTAGGTGTGAGTGTGGATATGCTAGTAGGGGTTGCCAAAAGGTACCAGTCCAGACCCTGCTGTAATTTTAATGTTCTAGGTGAAGGCCTGTCTGTTCCCAGGTCACCCCTTACCATCTTCCATGACCACATTTTTCATTTTACTGGCCTGATCGTAAAATATCTGGTGCAAACCTCAGCAAGGAAATTAGGCCCACAAGGTTGAGAGTTACACACTCAAATGCTGGATTTCATAAAGCAGACAAAGAGATTAAATGCATATTGACGTATGAAACTGAACATACCCACAGACCATTGAATATTTTCCCCAAATCTGAAAGGATGCACAAGCAAGCCTTATTTTCATCATCCCTGTCTATTAGCATCCAGCCAATACACTTTATAGAGTCTATAGAGACAAGGTATTATAAAAATCATGCAGCCCAGGGAAGTACAAAAGTGATTTAAAATGTTCTAATCTCATTAATCTGTTTCTTCTCCCTAAAGATGTTCAAAGCCCAGGCCAGATCCTTAGCTGGCAAGTGAAGTAGAAAAGCACTTAAATAAGACCTTAAATTTAAGCTCATGCTTAAATTCTATTTACCACAAAGTTCATCTCAAGATAAATTCACACTAAAAGAGTATTTCTAAGCAAAAAAACCCCTCACTTGAGCCAGAGCCTTTGCAGTATAAACAGAGCTAATCTGTAGTAGATGAGGCTTTTCTGCTTCAGGACTTTTTTCCCACTCTTCTGAGCCTCTTTCATGTAGAAAAGGGAACAGAAATTGTGGCTTTGGTGACTAGTCTTAGCAAACCAATTCTGCTTGGATTTTGCATATTCAAGTAAACTGCTGGAAAAATCACAGTGAACCAGTCTGTCACCAAGCTGTAATGCAAACAAAAAAATTACACTGTTATAATAATTAATCAAAATCTGGTGCACTTGTTTACAGCCCAGAAAGTCTCACCCATTTTCTTGATCCCCCTTTTTTTTTTTTCGTGCAGTTACTCAAGAATTTCAAGTACTGCACTGGTTTAGGGGGTTGTGAGGATTAATACATTCAGGTTCGCTTACATCTCTGAAAATCATGCAGTGTCAATCTGTACGATGTTATCACCTACAAACATTCTAACTATATTTTTACTATTAGCTAAGTTATTATCACAGGCTCCCAAGTCTGATAGCTAGTATTTAAATATTTATCATAATGAGAAGACACCTGACTGCCAGCTGTCATTCTCCAACAGAATGGGCAGGTGTCCACATACCTTGATTCTTTTTCCCAACTCCACTGCTCATGATTATTTCTGTAGTCTGGGGGGAGCCAATAACCTCTGTATATGAACTAGGTCACTAGTTACAGATATTAATTCTGTGGAAGCTGGACAACCTTCTACTGTGCACTTGGCCACTCCTAACTTAGTCACAGCATGATCCTACTTAATGTCCCTAAGCCTCATACATGTGAAGAAACCAGTACAAATGTTTGTAATGGTAAGTAACACTCAGCCACAGTTGTAATTGGAGGTACTATGTGCATGCCAAACATTGCATTATTATTATTATTGCTATTGACAGTATAAATGGCAGCACCATAATGGGACAACAGCATCAGGTCTCAGGGAGGCAGAGGGTAAGGAGACATTAATATGTGCAGTCAAGTTCCATCTTGCACTATGAAAGTGTGCTGGTATGAGTGGTTCTGACACCTAGAACATAAACCAGATGGCCCCTTTCTTACGCCATATCATGCAAAAAGAGATTTGAATTAATTCATGTAGAAATCATGACAATTCTGTTACTGTTGGAACTCAGTATAGCGGACAGGGTGGCAGTAGATTATGCTGAATTTTTAACTTATAAAATACTAGCGACAGATGTCACTCCCTGTACTCCTTTGTTGCTTCCCATTCTTTTTCCATCCTCTAGTGCCCTTGTGTCCCTTCTCCAGAGCAGTAACTCTGGACTACACTGCTTAAAAACTTATTTAAATAAAATTTTGTGCAGACCTTTCTCAAAGTCTGTGTGTAAAGAGAAATCCATCAAACCCCAAAGTATGTGCCTGAGCCGTAAAGATGCTGGGGTAAAGGAGACTTCATTTCTCAGTGAACTCCACCTACAGACCTTTTTGAAATTCCATCCAAAATTAATGAAATTTTACTGGCCACGGGTATCAATGAACTATGCAAGCAACAGTGCCTTCCACAAAAAGTTTGCATCCTGAGTAGTTGAGACCCAGTGGGAGACAGGAATATTATCATCTGCACTACGTGGAGGCTGAGGCACAGAAGTAAAGGCGCTTTGCCCAGGGTTACTCTGCCCACATCCCCCAAGTCCTGCTGTCGTGCCTCTGCCCATGAGACATTCCTTGCTCCCGCTCCAGGGATGCGTTCGCACGGGCACCCGTCCAGCAAGGTGCTGGGGTCTGCCTGAGAGCAGGAACAACTTTCTGCCAGGGCACTGCTGGCGCAGCTACCCAGGCTCTGAGCGCACCATCCCCAGGGCCGCCTTGGCTGTACGCTGCCGTAATGAGAACCCGGGCTGCTCCCTGATCTCTGTACTTCACACATGCCTCCTCACTTCCATTTTTCAGCGCCTTCTCCACACAGCATGTCTCCTGCCGACACACCCCTGTCAGCTCCTCCATTGTGTGGCCAGCAGCATCTTTCAGCACATGAGCCTCAGCCAATATGGCTTAAACACATCGATCCAGGGCGGGGGGAAGCAGGAGGGAAGCCTCCACCACTAGTGTGTGTCTGTGTGTGTGTGTTTGCGGGGCGGGGGGGTCCTTTCTGCCATACAAAAGCACAAGTGGTTTTGTTCAAGCTGGCAGAGGCCGGCTGTGTTGAAGCTCCCTTTCATCAGTGGGTATTAGGCCCAAATCGCTGCTTCTTTGAATATGTACACAGCGCTTTCCATCTCCTGTCACCGGGATGACAGATCTGCCAGGCTCCTCCGGGGCCTGGCACCTGGGGCGCGCAGCAAAGCCGGCTTTTCAGCTAAGAGCACACACAGCTTTTTTTTCCTTTTTTTTTTTTTCCTTCCCTTTTTTTTTTTTTTTCCATTGGGGAACTTTCTCCTCCGCCTTCCCCTCCATTTCCCCCCCTCCCGAACCTGAATGAACACTTCTTTCAGTAATGGGTTTTTTCCACCTGGTTGACTTGATGAAAGGTTTATGAGTTGACATTATGTGTGAGAAGAACAAAGCAAGCGCGGGGATGTGTGCGTGTGCGGGGGCGGGGAACGGGCTCGACAGAGCTGCTGAAAACTTTATTACAAACTAAGAGACGTTGGGAGCAATAAATCAGTTGGATGCTCTCTACAAACCAGCAGAAAACTGCCACTGCAGAACAGAATGAGAGAGTACACAAGGCCATGCTGGGCACCAGCACACTCCAGTCAGTTGCACTGGGCTGCTGGAAGGAGGGAGGAGGGAGAGGGAAAGGAGGAAGGGCAGAGGAAAAAGCCTGCTCTGCACCCATCTCTCACAGGTCGCGCTTCCCTGTGCCAGACAGAGACCTCCAGAGTCCCTACCTCGAAATCACAGTTACAGAAGCAACGGCTCCAAAGGAGGTTTCCAGAGGCATGAACTGATGCTTATGTACCCAGCTCAGGGTGAAAATCAGCAATCTTTAGGAAACAAGCTGCCTTTTGGACAGATGCCCCATATCTACTCTCCCCTAGTCTGGAGTTCTGTGCCTGGTCTACCCAGGCAGTTTACTGTTTGCTCAAATTCTGCCTCTCCCAAGGTGAAAGTCGGCAGCTACTATTTACCAACATACAGATGAACAACAACAGCTTGCTCTAAGTGTTTAAAAAATACCATACCTAAAACAAACAAACAAAAGAATTTCAGCTGTTGTTTGTTAGGAAACCAGAGTTAACAGGCTTACAGTTATGAAAAGCACCTTTAGAAACACAAGTTAAAGGATTTTTACTTTGCATTACAAAGAAGGGTAGAAAGGACCTGAGCTGCTACCAGCTGAGCCTGCAAAACAACCAGGAGGTGTATTGTCACATCAGCTTAAAGGCAAGGCTCGGTAGCTAAGACACGACACGGCACGACACTAACACGGCACACTGCTTCCAAAACAGACTGGCTTCCCTCAGTTGCCCCCCACTGCTTGGTACAGACACGATCAGCAGGTTGGAGGCTGCGCCAAGGGAAATGACAGCACGTTTCCTACAACGTCACAGGCTGCTCAGTGAGAACCATGCAGCTTTCTCCTGGTTTTATGTTATATTGGAAGTACTTTAGTTCATCCAGTTTTTTTAAAGTGTTAGCCTTAGTTCTGCTCTAATTTAGACCTGTGTTAATTAGCACTGTCTCTATTGAGGTGAATAGTTTCTTAGGAGAGGCAGGTAACAGCTTTCCCTGACTAAGCTGAATGAATTGCTCAGAGTATCACTGTGATGTGAAAAGCAGACCAGGTCCCACTGCATGAAAGCCTCTGAACCATCCAACTACCGCAGGTCACACAACCCAACTGCATGCTCCCATTGCTATTTCTCCTTAGCAATCCCATGCTGTACACAAAGGCAAACATGTTTCTATTTTAAACTCTAATCCAAGGCTACTGCATGCCTTTTGGAGTGCGGATGTCCTGGAAATGTCACTGCAGAGCAGTGTGCTCAAGAGATTAGAGCCGTTCCATTTTGCAAATGACAGAGTACAGTCACAGATGTTACTCTAGCCATGGGGTCAGACACAGTTGCTCAGGCTTAACTTGTTGAATTGCATTAATAAAAAGGAGAAGGGGCAAATGCTGAAAGACCCTGAGCAGCTGTAACTTTGCTCGGGTTAGTATTCTTACGGCTTTTATCGCAGAGAAACAAACTTCCTTTCCCCCACAACATCCAGTAGCCATTACAAGCTTTAGACAGATGACTCTAAGGACTGAATTCTCAACTGAAAAGTACACTTAATTTCCAGCCTTGTCGTGTACGGACCAGCTGAAGAGTTAATGGCCTTTCTGCAAAGAACTCCGCAATGAAAGTGGTGGTCATGAGGCTCCGAGAAGAATCAAGCAACTAAAGCGGCTCGACTGTCTAAGAGCACTGACATTTGCTGAGCCACCTAAAAGCTTCAGAGTAGAGCTAGGTTAAGGGAACTGGTCAAGATTGGAGACATGACAATGCAGAATTGATCGGGGATACGTAAGAACTTAAACAGGACTGCCCAGGGGCAGATATACATGGAGGATGGCTGGGAACACAGTCACTCGCAGAGAGTGGAACCGAGTTCAGATTAATGTCCAATACCAGCCCTGGGTCTTCAGACCAAGAACTGCAAGAGATGAGCAGTTCTAGACAAGGCTACGGTGCTTGGCAGAGCTGGGCTGCGGAAGGCACCACCTCTAAATGGTGACATGGCACAGGTTGAGACTGAAGTTCACAGGCAAAGAGTAATGTGAACACAACCTGCATGAATCCTAGGGGCCTGGTTCTCCCATCAGTAGCCATTTACACTTGGGCACTTCACACAGTGAGCAGCAAGCACAAATTGCAGACTGGAAGATAATCAGGCTGCGTTAATAATATTTCCAGAAGAGACTAATACTATGGGATGCTTCTATTTTTACGTACCTAATTTGAGAGCTTCTGATTTGCAGATAGCGAGAACTGAGTAGCTTTTACATTTTTAGAAAACCAGGTGCTTTTAAGATGTACCTTTAAAATCAAAATCCATTTTAAATCACCACTGAGAATCTTGGCTGGTGTGTAATAATGCTTCTAGGCACTTGCTCTGAAAAGCAGCCTGAGCTGTGTCCTAGATCAGCATGCAGTGACACGCATCATTCACACTAATGGACTACTTCTAGCTGTGTTGGGGGAGAGAGACAGGGAAGGGCTGGGGAAAAAGTGCCGAAATGTACTGAAAAAAAACCCCAAAATAAAAATCAGGTGCAATTGCAGCTCCAGCCTGCATGCTTGGTGTTAATCATTTGCTCCATTTCTGTGGCTCATATCTGCTCTACGCTTTTGCACTACGAGAAATTTTGGTGCTCTGTATAAAGCAAAGTATAGACAAGCTTAAATCTATAGCTAGCACCATATTAGTGGGATTTCTGCCCACCAGCTGCCCAGGGCAGGGAGAGCCTATCATTTCTTTAGGGTCTGTAGCTGCCTGAAGAAAGCTGGGGAGAGGAAGAGACATAAATTACCTAGTTATTTAAAATTTTCCAAGCAAAAGTTTGGATCAAACACATGAGCCAAACACTGCTATATCAAACTAACCTCAGTCAGATGTACTGAAGTTGGTAGGATAACTTGGGTGGAAAATGACAGGCATTTGTTCCCTACTGCCCACTGCTGTTTAAGCAGCAGTAGGCAGGCTCTCCATTTTCTTGTTCCAGCTGCAGCTAAAGAGATAACACAATAATCAAAGCTACTTTATGATATGTCTAATGGAGCAGGGAAAGAGTTCCATGGGAGTGACCAGAAACGCACGCAGTATTTGAGACACAGGCATACTATGGATATAAAGAGCAATATGCTATTTCTTCTCTAGAAGTTTCTCACAGAGCTGATGCCCTCACAAAACTACTCATATAGCACTGACACCTCTCTCCTTCAAGGTATTAATGAATTAAGAAGAAGTTTTTGAGCAAATATTCGGGGGATTTTTTTTTTAACCATGTGACTTTACTAGCATTGAATTTTCACTGTTGTTTTATTGCCTGGCCATTCAGTAGTGTGAAAACCTTCTGAAACAGGAGCAACATCAGTGTGACATCTGCTTTTCTGTCTCTTTTCTAAATGATGAATATTCTACTGCAGAGCCTCCCCCTCCTCCTGATCAGTAGTCCTACTCTGGCTCAAGGGTCAATTTTTTGCAGTAATTCATTCCCTCCCCACATCACTTTTGTTAAAGTCACCAAGTCTTGCCACAGCAATGAAGTCTGTGAGCTGTCTGGGTGATGATCCTGAAGAGGGATGTGATCACTTTATCCAGATCACTGACAAAACCGAGTCCTGTTCTAAAGTGAGTAAGAGTTGAAGTCAAGACTAGCAACGTGTCCCTCACATCCCAAAGAGCAAGACTTACACCCTGACAAGTTCTTGATTATGAGCACTGATTTTTCAGTCTCAGACCTGCTTTTCCTTTTCCTTGGTAGCAAATCTGATCCATGCACTTGCTGACTAATGCTAACAAATCAGGCCAATTGCTGCTTACTGGAATCACCTTTCAATGGGGAGTTGACAGCAAGAACAATGCATCTGTTTGCAGCCTGTGGAGGCTGCGGGGAGCATCTGTCATCAGAGGAGCTACTTGTCAAAAGAGGTTTCAGGCTCTGGCTGATTCTCAGAACAGAGAAAAGAGACATGTACAGACCTATAGCTGGACTGTTGTTTTGTATTGGTGGCGCTTTCATCTTCCCTTGTCTTTGTTTCCACAGATGACTTTGTTCTATCAGATGTGGCTTTTAATTATGAGAGTTCTATGTGCCATTAGTGGTTTAACTGAAGGGAAATTGAACCATATAAATAGCACCATTTTGCTATTCTCTGTTTATGTTAAGCTGGATTTCCCTTTTGATATTTATTGAGGGAGATGTGGACCTGTTTGACGATTCAGTTCAACTAGTTAAGATTTTACTGGAGGAAGGAATTTAGCCACTGAAATTGCCATAGGCAGCATCGCAACTAGTTGGGTAGGAAAGAAGCAAGCAGCAACCACTACAACTGAAGCAAGACAGATGACATCAAAGAGGCATTCCACCAGGGGTTTTTTAGCAGTCAGTAAATTATGCACGTACAAAGTAATAAAGGAAGTGTAATAATGCCTTATTGTTATATGGGCACCTTTCATCCTGAAGGATAGTAGTTTACAAGCTGGAGATCTCAACACTGGAGGTGGTATTATGTTTTGTCTTACAGGACTGAAATATCATTTACCATTTCAGTCTTAAGCTGATTAAGAAATTACAGTTTGGGGAATTTTGTCAATGAAAAATATTACTGAAAAATTGCATGAAAAATTAACATTTGAAAAAGTCACTTTTTATATATTTTTAGCAGGAAAGCATTTTTTTCACAGAGAGAAAATTATATTTTCATTTGAAAATAAAAGCAACTAGTTATAGTAAAAGATGAGGGACATATTTTAATTAAATCTTGAGGAACACAAATTCTTTACATTGTAGGTAGCAGTTTATGGTCAGCAGCACGAGCTGGTCAGATGCAGTAATACTGGGTGTCCTGTGAGAACTCAGACAAGTTGAATTTATAAGCAGCAGCTTTGGGGATAAAAAGGGGGAAGCCAATGGCATAAGACACTGTACAAAACACAGAGACAAGGAGAACACTGGTTAAGCCCCTAACAGAAAACTCCTCAGACTGATTCAACATGGCCTCAATTCTCTGCAGAGACACAATTCCAGGTCTTAATGCCTTATTCAAATGGAAACCTACAGAGCAAAGTGCTTGATGCCTAACTCACCTCACTGGAAAACATAAAGTGCTGAGTTAGTGCTACTGGAAACTGAAAAGCGCAATTGTAGGGAATTTGAATTACTTCACACCAGTATTTGGATGAAGAAGGTAAGATGCTATAGAAACTGTTGGCTCCCAAAGCAACTCGTAACGTACATGTCAAGTCCAAGAAGATAAGAAGTGCTGAGCAAGGAATTACAAATGCTTCTCAACATTTCTTACAAGTTATACAGCACTTGTAAGGGTGTGAAAGCAAGAGCTGGTGGGAGACTGTGTCTTCATCCTTGCTTCTTCATCAAGGCATTGTTTTCTTCCACAATGATATATAATTTGGAAATACTTGTGCATCTGCAAGGTTCACCAAATTAAGTAGGAAATGCACATGCTCAATTGCATCTTAGGTGATGTGGATCCACTGAGAGGTAATTGACCCTAATGCAGAAGGGGATTTTCAGGGTGTCTCATCTGTCTCCTGGAAAAGACCTCCTGGCAGGGATATTGCTTCATTAGAAAGCAACTGAGTGTTTTAAGTTCATTTCTATCTTCTTCTAGGCAGAGGCTTATAAGTGCACCCAGAACTGACTAAGACTGCCAGCATACAAACTACAAGTACAGTTAACTTTTAAATTGTGAGCCCATGAAAACAAGGGAAGGGGCCAGCTCGTTTTGGTTAAGGCTGTGCAACCACCACTAGAACATTCTTTATCTATAGGGAGTGTTGCTTGTTTGCATGGTAGCACATCCTCCCAGACAATGCTGCATGGTAGAGACTGTTCAGAAAGGAGCAGAAAAAGAAAAACATGGGTAAAATTAGTCTCTACTGTTTGTTGTCCAGTTTCACTGGTAATTAGCTTGGCTACCTCTACAATGTGTTATGCAATATAGATCAAGACTTGATTATTTCTGCCCAGTAATACTCACAAGCAGAGTTAGGTTGCAACATGAGATGAGGAAATAAAAACTAAAGTTTAATAGAAAGCAACAGACACAGACAAGCAGACATCACCATCTAATGATGCTTGAAGAGCTTCTCTCTTTCAGCTGAATGTCTGTTTGGCCTGTAGGCATTATGAACCGTATCAGTCAAACTTTCTGTGCCACCCCTTGTTTATGAAGAAAGCTACAATTACTCATATTTGACAACTCAGTCCCACAAAGCCTTGTGAAGTTCAAAGCACTACCCACCTGGTATTTCTTTTTTACAAGCATGCAACTACAAAGTATAACTTTGGGAATCTTTTAACCTTTCTTTCCCACATGGCCAAATATTCTTGTTCTTCCCTTGCTCGCTCTCTTGCTTTCATTTCACTGGGTATCACACTGAGAAGACTGAGATAATTCAGATAAGTGGGGGAATGAGACAGGAAAGATCTGTTTAGGATTGGTGCTTGACTGAGTTAAAAGAAGCCTACCACACTGAACAAATTAGATCCTCAGGAGATTTTAAGTGTCCAAAATGGTCCACAGGACCTAGGTTCAGAGATGTTAGCCACGGACTAAAATGACTTAGAGCAACGCACTCCACACCAAAGAATGCTATGGCTTCAGCAGAGCCACTCTGAATGCAGCTCAGACTGTACAGACAGCAAAGGCCAGTTGCAGAGGTTTATGAGAGCTCCTTTCATACCACTGCATTATTATAGAGATGTGTGTCTGAAGATGCCACAATTATAATGGAGAATGTTTATTTTGTCTGTAACCCAGCTGGCTGGTTTGCTGTATTTCAAATCTCTTCAAGTAAATAAATGAGGGGACTCTACTTTCCCCTCTACACTGCAGTGTGTATACATGAGTGTTATTTCCTGTATCAGATTCCTGTACAAAAACTGCTGTCAGGCTATTAATAATCTGGAAAAACACCTTGAAACTTGACTCAATGAGGGCACATTGCAAATGGGCTCTAATGGCTTTTATTTCTCATCTCTGTCACCTCAGATCTAATCTGCCATTTTCTCATTTTTTATCCTCTCTGGTCCCCTCAAAAATCATTCAGCAACTCTTTCTTCAGTGCCAGGCAGAGCAGAAGGGGGCCGTGTGATGGGGTCAGCAGGCATTTATTAACAGAGAAAGGTCAGGTGTATCATGTAGTGTGAAGCAGAGTCTTGGGCACACTCCCAGAACAGAGCAAAGGTGAGTGCATGGCAGCCTTCTGCCACTTCAAGGCCTGGGATCAAAATGTAGAAAGCAAAGTGAGATGTAGTCCTGGAGGGAAAATATTCCCACCACCACAAACGAACCTTACAACAACACCCCCCACCATTACTTTTCATTTTATGGGCCAGTAAGGAAGTTTCCTGGATTCTAAGACGCGCTTTTAGCCACAAGGAAAGAATTAACCAAAGACTGTGCCAAAGAGCCAGTAGCAAACCCCTGGATAGTGACATGCTTGTTTTGTGGATTGCTTCTTTTTTTTTTTTTTTAATTAAAAAATAAAAAAGCAATCTGGAACTGAAAGTAGACCCTAATTCTTTTCTCCATTTTGGGGCCACATCTGCATCTTCTGTGGAAACAATCTAGGCACCATCAAAACCTTGCAGCGTGTCCCCCTATGTTTAAACTCACGCTCCTTACATTGAGCTTGGTGTGGTACATTTGCATGAAGAAAAAATGCAAATCAAAGGCTACTTAGTTCCTTCTCCTCTGAAAAAGAGAGAGAAAGAATATAAGAGGACATTGAAAAGCATTATACAGGACTTGCGACCTATTAAGAACTTATGGTCAGACTTTTAGAAGTTGTTCAGATGCTCCAAAGTTCTTAATTAGATATCACTATATTTTCTATTAGATAGCATTCCTACATATCTAATTACCTTTAAAAAAAAATGGACCTCAGGTACCTAGGGGAAAAAGGCATGAGGCAGTTTCTGACAAACATTGTACAGTATGCGATTCTCAGAGAGAAGCCACAAGTCCTTTTTTTCCCTCAACAATCTTGACATTACAATCTGTTTAGGAGTTCCTTCCTTTTTGTTTTATTTGGTTATGCAAACATTAATTTAAGAAGTATTTCTCAAGCCTCCTGTGGGAATCAAACCCAATTTTCAGAGACAATGCATATACAAAAATGACTAACATTTCTCTTTGAGAAGGGGAGGAGATTTAAGGCTTTTGACTCAAGGTTGGGTTTTTTTCCCCTTTTTCTTCTCCCTCCTTCTTCTAAGTATCTCTTTATTCATCACTTTAATTACCTAATCATAAATTTCTTTAGGGGGTTACTTAGAAGGAAAATTAGCATCAAAGCTTGGCAGTAAATTCAGGGGCTTTTGGAGCAGGTCCAAGCTGTTTCACCTGTGATTAATTAGATGATTTTTTCCTTTAAGTGCCAGAGGGCTGTTGAAGTCTTTAAGCAGTTACATGACTGCTGGCAGCTCAGGAATTATGATTGATGCATTAGTCTGGCATTTAGGACTTCTGCTTCTTTTTGGTAGTTGCCTGGGTAAGCAAGTATATAAGACCAGCCACACTGATGGAAACAAAAGGCTCATTGCTGGCAAGCACCAGTCCTTGCGCTCATAGAAGAGTGAAGGAACTGGGTACATTTGCTTCTCCGCTGCTGGTAGAATACTCAACAGGACTAAGATGAGAGAAAGGGAGAAAGAAATGCCTACTACTCGTTATATTTTACAGAGTCACAATATCAAGTCATAGCAGTACTTCTTTTCTTTAAAGTTTTCTTTAAGGTACGGGCTTATTCAAGAATGAAAATGAGAGGAAAACAGAACTAAACTTTTAACCTCAACCCCAGAAACCTTCTGAAAAAAAAGGTGGACTTCAAAAAAATGCATTTCTCTTTTATGAAAAAATAATATTCCTTCCCCCTTGCCCCAAAGGGGGAAGAATGAATCTCAGTGGGGTTGCATTTTTTTTTAATTTTTTTTTTTAGCAGAAAACCTTACAAGACAACCAAATTCCAAGCCACTGTGTCTGATCTGGCTCGTCCTCCTGGTTGGAAACAAAAATCCTGTTGTGTCACTGAAAAAAAAAAAAGCCAATCCCCAAAACCCAACTTCTGCATTAAAGCTTTAGCGGAAGTTAGAAATGTCAGCCAACTCTAATTGTCATCCCCACGCAACTCTCACCCATATGCAGGATAGAGGAGTTTGGAAACACATCTCAACTTGTGGGGAGATAAAGCCCAGTGGGCTGTGTCTACTTTCACTGCTCTAGCTACATCCGTTTTCTGGGAAATGAGAAACCTCAGTCACTAATGCTTATTAGTTGGCACATGTGTACTACAGAAAAAGTGTCAGAAGCATTAATGATGCACTTCCAGATTGCTTAATACAGTTAGCTCACCTAATTCACTCTGCATGGCCTCCTGCTGCAAGTAGAGAAGCAATCAGCAGTTAAACAGCTCTAGTCCCTTTATAACTGGCCACTAGAGAGACAGTGGGGAATAAGACTATGGCTTTATGGTACATTGGTGGCAGGTCAATAGAGTAAGCTGAAGTAGATGGATGGGAAAGTAGCGAAGAGCCCTTCTTTCAGTAGGAGGAGGCTAGAGAACCCACTGCCAATTAATGACTAAGGGAGACCTCCTTCTGTTCTGGCATTAATTTAAACCATTAGGTGTTTGGAGTTTATCTCAGCAGAGCAAAAATCATCTTTCAGACAAGATACGTGCTTTGCAGGAAACTGTGTGTGTGCTCTCAAAAGCTACTCCTGCTGTCATGCATCCTTCCTCCCAAGCGTTCTCAGGACAACAGGATGTCCCTTCGCATCAGGAGACAGCTCCTCATCCTGCTGTGAAGTAGTTAATCTCCATGGGAAGTTCCTAGGCCTCTCGCCATCCCTGATCAGAGAATAATGACACTTGGTGTTTGCAGCCACCTCTTGTTTTTGTCAATGCCCAGCCGGCCTCATCTAACATTTATAGAGTCTGGATTCTCCTCAGATCTCATTGACTATGTGTCAGTCACCACCCGTAGCACGCTGTACTGCAAAACCCAGCCCAGCTCACAGCAGTGACATCCTTCACTACTCATTCTGCTGGATTGTATCTGACTACAGGAAGGAGGACGGAGAAAACAACCCTAGCCTGCATATATATATATATATATATTCATCTCCTTATGGGCAAGTGCTCTTTGCAGAGGCCTGTGTTTCCCTCTGTGTGTATGCCCTTATCAGTGCTCAGATCCAGGTGGATGGATGTGTTAGGGTAAGTGCTTTAGCATGTTGAAGTCTCTACAGAGTCTATATATCCTTGCATGCATCTTTGGAGAGGTTTCTGGCTCCATTCGTCATGTACCAGCCTGAAATGACAGTGTGACCAAGCTGACAAGACAGACAAGACACATAACGGCAAGACAGCTGACCTACTGGGTAATCTCAAGTAACTTACTTTCCTGTTTGAAAGTATGATGATACTTGTCTGCTTCTGTAAACAGGCTGACCATCTTATAACAAATAATTCATCAGGTAGTACCACATGAAGACTACTTGAGCCACCTCTGGAAGAGACTGTTAAATCCTAGACAGACAGGCAAGGGAATGATCACGTTAGCAGGAGCTGAGATCTGAGAGTGGAAATACAAAATGGCCTAGTGGGAATAGTATGAAAGCTGCTAGCCTAGAAATCAGGAGATCTGGGTTCTGTTTTTATCTTTTCCACCAATCTGATATATGCTTTTGAGCAAACTACAACTCCTCTGCTTCCCTTATAACTCTTTTTTGTATATACCACCTAAGCTCACTAGGGTCAGGGACTACTTCTGATTGTATCTGACACAAAAAGTTTCAGAACTCTATCAGAGACTCCCGTGACACTGCTAAAAAGTAAAACCTACTAATACTAATCACCACCCACACACTAAGGTGACCTTTACAGCTTAGAATGGGTACAGATTAGCAAACTACAGTGCAGAGATCCTGTAACAGCTCTGTGTACCACGCTGTGGATTTCACTGCAGAAGCTGAATTTATACAAACATATGACCCAAACAATACACAAGAAGATACTGTTGCTGAAGATTCAAAGGTGGTAGCTTCAGAAAGCATGTTTGCATGCACCCACACACAGATTCTCTCCTACACCTTTGCTTTTCACAATTTGTGACAACAGAGATTATTCCTTTCTGGAAGAATGTGGCATTGTTGACATTTAAAAAAAAAGCAAAACAGGCCTTTGCTTTGCTTGAACAGCACAGGCTTTCTTGATCAGCTGTCTGAGGTGCCTCATCTGTACAAAGCATTTAAACCTGTCTAACATCAAAAAGTAAAGTAAGACAAGTCACTTTGATGCTCCAGAGCACATGCCTAACATGATTATTGCAGAATCTTCCTGGTGATAATAGAATTATGCAAAAGAGGCCTTGACCCATTAATGCTTTTACCTTTCTTAGGATTTCTCTCCCTCCTCCTTCTTTCCTGAGAAGCAGAACTGCTTGCTCAGGTACAGCAACTGAACAAAAAGGTGGAATAAGCAAAGTGCAAGAGGTCCCTTCTCCACCTTGCCATTTCTCCCCACTCCACCTTACCCCAGTAGATTACATGCTCTAGCAGCTGCAGGTTAAGCAACTGGAAATAAGCTGTACTGGAAAAGCTTTATGACTGGACATGGGCATATTCCCCCATCACAGAGATGCTGCGAATGCAGGATGGAAAAGCATGGCATATGTCATCACTGGCGGTCCTGCATGTAAGACACCTTGGAGAGAAGGAACATTTTAAAAAAAAAAAAGCACTTGCTGCATCTTTCTAATGGAAAGAAGAAAGATACACCAGTGGTTGCAGCAGTTTTACACCAAGTAGCATAGCTCTGGACTAACACAGTAGTATGCCCAATGTTTTGTGCCTTAAAAGCTGAAACTAGTATGTCCTGGATCTCAATCATGAAGGAGCACTTTCACCATTTCCCTCCATTTTCTAGAAAAAGCAGATGATTTCAGATAGCAGAGTTTGCTGGCAAGATAGTCTGAGTTTCTCACCCACTCAGGGAAGTTATGAGTAAACAGGCTTTGGTGTTTCTTGCAGTTTTCTTAATAAAAATGCCTTAATGTTGCACAAGACGTGCTTAATATCACAACACAGAGGTCCAGGCATGTGTAGTTATCCAAAAGCAACAGAACAATTAGGAAGAAAAAGGGATGTTACCTCCTCTGTGCCCTGCTTAGACTGAATTACAGCTGAAAATAAAGGAAGGTTCAGATGATGACAATACAGAAAGCTTACAGAATCTTAGTATGAGGTATCCTTTGTAGTCAAAGGACTGCAAAGCTTGCCCAGGCTTTTCCTTCCACCTTTTAACTGTCTTGTCTGTTTAAAATAATGCATGCTAGGGAATGGACTGAGACACTATTATTGAAGCCTTGTTCTGCCAGAGGGTAAACAGAATCCAGTGCACAAATTCTTATCTAAGTTTGTATATACAGTGGGTGATTTTAGGCCAAAAAACTCCTACTGAGAGATCAGCTGACCGTCTTGGCTCAAGTTCAGGCCTGCAAAGGGCTGGCAAAGGGAAAGCATGCTTCCTATGTATTTTGTTTGCTCTAAGCATGGTTCACTGATTCCTACTTGTAATCTGTCCTGAATTGAAAATGTACGATTAGTTTGTTCCAGGGAAGATGAGTCCAACACATTAAGGCTCAGACCTGAATCCAAACTCCAAACTTTCCCAAGAGCAGATATGTTTCCATCTGGAGTTTCGGTCCAAGCTTTTGTCTGGCTTCTTACTCATGTTGTTTGAGTGAGTTCCTAAATGTCCCATCCTAAATCAGTACCTATTTATGTTAGGCCAAATGAATCACAAGAGACAGTCCTTTCCCCAAAGCTCTCATTATCTAAATTAACAAGTATGTTATTATATTCCCTGTGTGCAGCAAGCAGCATTAGGATACAGTTAAATAACTCGCCCAAGGTTACACAGCCAGCTCTTTCCAGAGCTGGGTACTAAAGCCAGTTGCTTGACTGTTAAGCTCAGTGCTTTATCTTATTCCTCAAGAGGAAAAGAGCAAGCCCAGATCTGACCATTCCCCTGGGTAGGAAAGCTTCTGGAGTATCTGTCTGAAACAAAGACTTACTTTCCCCCTTTTCCTGTCTAAAATAGAAAAAGGACCAAGACCTTATTCCCAAGCTTCAGGGATCTGTTAATTGGCTCCCTAGTAAAATTACAGAGACTCAGCTGCCTGATAATGATTGTAAATGACAGAGACTATCAGGTTTACCTTGTGATGTCCCTGGGGAGCTTGCAGTTAGTTTAGTCTGAACTCTGCGTCAGCTGTTTGGGTTCCTTTCTTCTCGGCATGTGGTATCTGGACTCAAGCTGCAGTCTTTCAAACCTAATTAGTGTTAGGGGAAAGAGAGAGAGAGAGGGGAAAAAAAAACAAACCAACACCACCACTCTTCTCATTCCCTCAACTGACTTTGTAACTTACAGGCAGGACCTGATTTATGATACACGTTTATTGGGATTTTTTGCCTGAGTTTTTGTTTCTTTTCATGCCTATCAATCCAGCATCTTCAGTTCTGGCTGCAAGAAAACTGAATTTTAGTGTGCTGGAGTCTTTGAAGGTTGAGAATTTCAGCAGAGAATCTCTAAACTCAACAGAGTCACCGTGTTAGTATATAGTTGGGTATGCTCTGTGCAGTGCTCAGCAGAAAGTGAAGTTTTTTCCCTTTTCCTCGCAGAGAAAGCATTTTACTCTCTGTTTGCTGTTAAAGCTTAACAATATAATTTTCAGTAATAACCTCACATTAACGTTTAGCCAAATTCAAACTGCCACCCCTAAGAAATAAGAACACAGACAATTTATTGTAGTGGTCTTAATAACTTGTACAATTTTTTATTTGCAGGGCATTTCACAATCTCTCATAACTTTGGCATGAAGGTGTCTGTACTACCTGTTTTCTTCCTTGGTAACCAGCTTCCATCCCACATCACAGGTCATCAGTTGTTGCAATGTTGAATGGAACAACACAGAACAGCAGATCCGTAGACAGCATCTTCAAATCACTGGCAGGCCGAGCAATCACAAACCTGAAAAAGCAGTAGCACATGAGATTCAGGCTACTTTGTGAGGCTTTTGAACTGAGTGTCTGGGACAGCCAGAAAGCTGTAGGATTTTTTTGCAATGACTGACTGCATGTGCAGAATTCTTCGGAATGATGAGACAATATACAGAGGCTTTAATTTTACCTAGGAATGGGATACATATATTTTAAATGAAGCTAATTAGTCTCTGGAACAGCTGCTGAAAGATGTGGTAAATTTTTTGATTCCTCAAAAATCTTTAAATCAAGACTAAATGTCTCTCTAGGAGATCTGAAGCTCAAGCAATCACTGAAATCTTGAAATTGAAAGAATCAGTGAGTAGAACAGGTTAGATGAGAAGGTTCCCTCTGCCTGCAAACTCTCTGAAATCCCTGCCCTCAGCAACACTACTAACTTCATGCTCCAGCAGCTCTCTAATGCAGAAGGCTCACTTGTAAAGATAAATCACATCTTAAGTGAACGTAAGGGAATCTGATACAAGTGCCAGTAAGCGCCATATTCAGACCATACACCAGTTTGCCTCAAATGGCCCTAGCCACCTACAAGAATGTCTGAATCCAAGACAAAAATAAGTAATTCAGGTTGCCTATAACAGATGCCTAACTTCAAAGTCATGACTGCTGTCTTTTGACTATGGTACAATCTGAGATAAAGTATACTTGCCTATTCTTGTATGGATTGGGTTCTTCCATCAGGCGGTAGAGCCCAAAGCAGAGTATCCCAAACAAGTCTAAAGCTCTGCAGTAAATGTCTCCAAAGCAGTCCTCCTGCTATAAAAGAAGCAAACCCACTCTTATCTCTAAGGAACGAAAGTGGACAATCCAGCCCAATACTAAATCACGTATTTAGCCAGCTATCAATACTATTCAATACTTTTAGTATCCTAAAATTTGGCAAGAAAAAAGGGAAAAAAATGACTGGTGCCCCCCAAGATTAGAATCGAGTATAAAATAAGGCTATCTGATGCCTTTGCCTCTTCAAAATATAGCTCAAGCTATGTAGTGAGATTCAACTGAATGAAACTAAACTTTAGGTAATGACAAACCAAAAGTACTAGCAGCAAGGATCAAAGCATAGCCCATGAAGCACCACTCAGTGATGTAACTCACCACGACATCTGTTAACAACCTCTTGGACAGTGGCAGGAGTGCCAGTTTGCATCTAACTTGGGAGGCATTGTGGATCATGTTGTCAGGATTTCTGTGCAGTCTGCTGCCCTCTTCCAACAGCCGTTCCCCCAATGCTGGGCTTGTCCCACTAGTCACCAAAGTCTGCAGCAGAGCCAAGATGTGATGGTTGTAGTACGTCTGGAAAGGAAGAGACGAATCAAAGACAAAAGAGCATGCCTTGGAAAGGAAAACCAAGTTTTCCAGTGAAAACCTAGAGAAAGTGATCAGGCAGACAGTTTGGAGTTTTTCTGTATACTTAAAGTAGTCCTTAATTATGTTTAAAGTTTTCTGACAATATTTATGCATCACCACCTACTTAGCCCATTGCAGCTTCGAAGAGCAGTCAGAAGATTCCACCTCTGCTCTTATAATAGAATGCACTAAGCTGTGTCTGAATGGAAGACTTTCAATGGCACAAATGGAGCAGGTGTGAGTGTGCGCACCTGTGTGCATGTAAGAAAACTGGGCAGCAGCTCTGATGTCACCTGAGTAGGAGAACACTGTGTAATGTAAGGCTGGGGAGCACAACTGCCCTGCCCAGCACTACAGAGTGCAGGTGCAGCAGGAAACTCTGTCCTTGTAGTTGTCACATTGTTTTGAAAACCTTCTCTGTGCCCTTATCTCAATCAGTATTTTGGGGGAGAAAATTACCATGGTTCAAACTCAGATCTAAGGCAAAAAAAGGCCTAGAGTCTCTTTTTTTTTTTTTTAAATCTAAAATTGTTTCCTCTGCCTGCAGTGCATCAAATAACTTATTTTCCACCCTTTCTCAAAAAGCTCATTTCTTACATAGAGCCACTTTATGGAATCTGCCACCTGCATTTGCCTGAGTAAAGAAACTAAACAGGCTGCAGAGAAGGAATGGTGTTACTAAATCCACGCTAAACTCAAATCCGCTTAAGAACATCTGACCATATTGTCGGGCAAACGGGTATAATGCTGTTAGAGTAATTCTCAGTCTTTTAAAGTAAGGAGCTATAGTCCAGGGTTATCCAGGAGTGATACAGCTTCGGGGGAATCTGCACTTTACATATTTAACAGAAGCGTGCTGAGCTCTTTAACATATCATTGCTGTACTTTTTGACATCAAAAGGATTGCATTTCCATACTTGGATGAATTAATAGGATTTGCATGTCACCCTCATTCTGTACTTTCTTTGCCGAGTTACACTACAGGAATTTGAAAGGCGGGGAAACTATAGAGGTGTGCGTGTGTGTGTGCGTACTCAGGAAATAACACACTGCATTTAGAATAGGTCTTGAAGCTGACTTTAAAGGAGCAACGTTTCTGTAATGTGCCTGTGAGATGTTACCTTCTTCACCAGTTGATGTTTGGTTACAGCTTCAGACAAGCAGATTTCCTGGGAACACCTCTGCATACAAAGGCAAGACTAGAAACCTTCTCCCATCACCAAGTAGTTTCCTTGTCCCACTGACTCCATGTTGCTACTAAGCTAGGAACCCACAGCTAGATCAGGAAGGGAATTCAGGGCTCATTAGAGCACCTGAGCCATAATGATCATGCTCATTGAATTGTTTTCTCCCTGTTGAGACCCCAAGGGTCATGTTGAAGCAAATGCCAGGTCTGCTTCAGGCTTCCAAAGGGTAACATTTCACTTTATAGGCCACATTCTGCCTTTCAGATTCTTCTGCCAGTCTCCTTTCAAGCTAAAAAGAATACATCACTCCTGCTCTGAGTGTCTTGAGAAATTTCAACTTATATTCAAAGTGATAGCAAAAGGAGGTGATATTAGACTGCTGAAGGCTCCTTTCCTTTTCTTCTCCAGTTCACACATCTTCTCCTGCATACTGCAATTGCTAAGCAATATCATGTTTCTCTCAGTCTTCACTGTATTTACAGGATGACTGAATCCAACCTAAGGTGCCCCTCTACTTTAAAGCAGAGTTGAGTGCTGATCATTCCTGGACAGACTTGGAATCTTACGCTTGAGTGAAATTTTATCCTTTAAGACAGGTCATGCTATGTCTTGAGTTACTTTTACACTTGACACTAGCAGTCATTAATTACCATCTGGCTGATTGACATATCAGTGAGTAGCAGCAATATAATACTTTCCCTAACACTGAAGCCTTCTCAAAAAGGCATAACTGGACTTGACACACTTCTTTTGGACTGCTTATCCCTTGGAGAGATTTGTTTTGTATTTATTCTGTTTCTGTGAAACTGCCACCCAAGCACTATCCCCTTGGACAGGAGCTGAGAGCAAGGCATATGGAGCTTGACTGTAGCATGGGGAATTGGGTTGAAGAGGAAGAAAGGGGCTTTCAGAAAAAAAGAGAAGGCAGTTTTGGAAATGTCAGCTCATGAGCTGAACTGCTGTTTTGCTGCCAAAATGGTGGCTTAACTCCACCAAAGTGTGACCCACATGTGTGTCACCACTGACAGTATCACTCAGTTTTGACAGCAACTTAAAATGATTATGTCACCAGGGTGGGATCACCACATTCCCTCCATTCTTGCAGTTTTGGTGCAATGTATCCCATCTTCATGATGCAAGTGTTTTTAAAAGAACACACTGCCTACAGAGAATCAAAATATGCACTTCTTTTAAAATCTGATGTGGTCTTGTGGATCAGCAGTGGCCCACATATGTGGAATTTGTTTTATACCTTTTCAGAAAACAGCCACTGTGAGATTCCTGTTGAGTTCAATAGATTCTTCCATCCAAACTTCCAGTGAATTTCTGCCTAGGTGCCAGATGGACAGATGAGAAGAGTTAAATGTTCCATTTTTCCCCATCGCCTGCTATGGTAAAGTGGTGGTAGTGCAAGCTCCCTGTTCCCTAGCTCACTAATGCACCTCCAGCCAGGCTTGTAAAACTCCTTTCTACATGAACAGGTAAGAATTCAGAGTCCATATAATCTTCTCAGCCTTTGGCATCAGTGCTGGAGCTTCCACCAAGGGGCCAGCTGGTGTCAAATGCAATTTTGGCTTCAGTGACTGCAGCTCCCTTAGAGGGACTGATTGTAACATCATGTTGTCAAAAAGTAAATAAATCAGGCTGGCTTTAAATACCTTTTGTACCCTGTCAATATTTTGGAGCTGGGAATGGGAGGAACTTACGAAAGCACTCTAAAAGTTTCTCCAAATAATTCTATGTGTGTATCAACAACAGGGAGAGTTCCTGCTAATAGCACGTATTGAGACACATATATTTTGGAACTGATAGCTGCCTTTTAGTGTATGGAACCCACTACCCCAAGAAATCACAGAGGCCCACTGATTAGCAAATTGCTCAAATAGGAATAGACATGTATAATTCTCAGGGCACCATGTAACTAATCACATCACTGATCTCTGCAACGTTTCTTGTGCCTTTCTCTGACACACATGGCCTTGACCATTGTTAAGGCTAGATTAAGTGGGTTTACCCTGGCTGGTAATCACTTTGTTACACACCGATGCCACTAAATTTGACAGGACATGATACATCTACTTACCATAGACAAAAGAGAATTCAAGAAGCTATCCGAGAAGATAGTTCCTGTGCCGGCACCAGTGGTGAAAAGCTGATCTTGCTCTGGAATCTCAGAACTCCCGCTGGGAGCCTGATTAATGAACTGGGCATTTGGTGAAGACTCTATTGGAAAAGGAAGGAAGAAAGAGAAAACATCTTAGCAAAAGAGAGGAGCCATCTAGAATCAGAAACGAAAGTTAATAATCCAGTTTGCCATTCTGTGTCCAGCACCAGCCAGAGCATGCAGCATTAGTAAAGAAAAGAAAAAAAAAGTTCAGTGCTGCTAACTGATAGTGCAATAGCAGACAAAAGACAAGAGAATCCTAAAACTTAAGTTTTAAGATATCAGATTATACTTAATTTACCTGCTTGGAAAAAGAAAGGAAAAAATCTTATTTCATTTCTTCCCCTCATTTTCCTGAATTAACAGAAATACAATTACTATTTCTATTGGCTTAAATTGGGGTTACAGGGTCCCTTTCACAGCTGTCCTACTGTTACAGGGATCTTCACTAGTTTCTCAACCTTATTCTTGTTGGCTGAGACAGTCTTGCAGAATTCCCCCTACTCTGAAAGCGATTCCTCCTTAACTTTCTTTCCTATTTTCAGGGAACTGCCTAAGTACACCCAGGCAGAAGGCCGCTGCTGTGCTACTGAACATGCTAGGTATGTCCTGCCACTCTAGCACTACCAGTAAGAATGCTGATGAATGACAGCAGCACAGCAGGAGACTGAGAGGAATTGAGATCAAAAACCCGTATCTTCCCATTAAAAAGTAGAGAGCAAGCACAACTAACTCCATGTGAGTAATGACTGATTTCTATTATGTCCCCTTGGGTCAGGAAGCATTTGAGTGCATCATTTTTAAAGATGACTAAACCTAGCCAGAATCACAATACTATTAATGTCTCCTGTTGTCTTGCAGTGTTGGTGTCATCCTTCAGCCATGTATTCTCAATACAGATATTTCACCCACCCTGTATTTTAGAGAGGGCCCTGCATCTGGCATTAATCAGTATGACTCCACTGACTAGCTTATACAGTCTGGGTATGAAAAGCATGGTCTCGCAGCCACAATAAGGGATCCACTTTATTTCTCCACACCATTCCCTTTCTCCTTTACATATTTGCAGAATTCTTATTTCTTTACAGATCACTTTGCTATTTCTCTCCCAGATCTCTGTCTCCTTATGGCAAGGGTTTCTAGAATCCATTGTTTCTGAGGAATAACCATTTATAATATGCCTCTGAGCCCACTGACCAACTCACAAATTCAGAAGATGCTCGACACATTGAACTGTGCTCAGCTTGGTGGATCTGTGCCCGCAGAAAGCCCATGCAAAGCTTGCCATTTAACAGGCCTTGCATCAGCCTGATGTGAAGTGGTCAGTTTAGCTTTTCTTATTTTTCTGTGTTTCTCACCATTGGGCAAGGAGAAGAAGCAGCAGCATGTCAGAGCACGATGTCAACACACAACTCTCCTGCTCCTCAAGGCAAAATTCATATCCAGCCCCCTTTAGAGTGCAAGCCCTCAGCTAATTCTGTCAACTCTGTCCCTGACTATGTGTCCATAGCTATATAGGTGCAAGAGGACAGCACGCCTTTGGGACCACAGCACACCTCTGGGACTCAGGGGGCTCTGGCATGCCATCCTGGTCACAAAGAAACTATGGCAGAGACAAGTCAAGCTTGGCAGTTCTGGCTCTATTGAGATAGCACATTGCTTCCTGTGCCTGTCAAGATTAATTGCAAAACTACTGACGTCAGTGGTGACAGAACTTCAACCGAAGGTACGAAGGATCTTAGCTTCTCTTACAGCAGGTTTTGAGCAGCAACAGTGTATTGTATTGCTGGATTTGGCATGTCATACACACTAAATGATACAGATGACCCTTGGTCAACACTCAGTCTGCTGTGAAATAAGAAATTGCCTGGAATGAGCAAAGCCCTTACAACTTAAGGCACATGAGTATTGCCCCTCTCAGGTTGTTTCTAGAGACAGGCACAAAAGTGAGCATTTGTCTAGATCAAGGTCTACCAGAGCAACTTACAGGAAGCTTATTCAATCACAAGAAAGCTCCAGCTGTTTTTGATTAGCTGTTTTGTGCTTCCAGGTTTTAAATTCTTGGGTTTATTTTGCTTCCCAGCCCATCTCTGTAACTCTGAACATATTTCTATGCTGTTCAAGACTACAGCAGGGGCAGGCATCCATGTGCTAAGGGACTGGGCTCGATTCATTATTTTGTCAAAGATCTGACATGACTAAAATCCAAGTCATGTCAACAGATTGCAGATGTTTTCCCCTCCACTGACACACCACATCCTGGAGGGAAATCACAGGGGTGCAATGCCTGTCTGAAGATGTTAGCTTGACTGCACAATATCTTCTCAGAGGAGCTGGGCCTCAGTAGCCAGCTCAAAACATTTCTGAGACTTTTGGACACAGCAGAAATAAAAGCCTAAACCACAGCACAAGATAGCCAAATATCAATCTGGGCAATTCAAGAGTTCTGAAATTACTCAGGAGGAGGCATCATTATCTTATCATTATTTTGTGCTTTTTTTTTTTTTGGAGTAGCTCCTCAGTGTTTTAGTCTAAGGAGCACACAGGACTGAATAGCCTATTCAAGTGCTTAACTGCTTCTGGGACACAGCTCATCAGGTTGCAAGTTTTGACTAAGCAGTACACCAGAGCTTCATATAAATAAAATATTGCTAGTGCCTGCTACAGGCCAAGGCTTCTCACTAGCCCTGTTCCAGATGCAAACCTTGTGAGGACTGGAAAGCAAGGACCCCACATATGCTGAGTCCACACAGCATTTACAAGCATTGCATCAAAAAGAAATAAAGGAAAAAAAAAAAAAGCCTGAGTGAGTCAGGGGCCACTCATGATGCCTAGCAACATACTATGCTGATTTGATGGGTACATTCTTGTGTCAGCACTTTCAATGGAGATAAACATCCATGTCCCTCGGGACTGGCAGCCCAGCCACACCACTCTGGTGTGACACTGACTGCTATGTTACTAGTAATCATTTAATCAGTGTACATGTTCCTAATTAAAAGATCCAGTTTGTAACCATCAGGAGATGAAGACAACGATAGCCAAAAGCAGCATGAAAGAACCCCCTGAGTTACTTCAGTTATGAACGTAGGCTAGAGAGGCTGAGCCTTGTGGAATAAGGACAAAGGTGTTTGGGCTCTGGAGTAAAATGCCTGCACTCTGTCCACTTCGGCATGTGCACGGACCCATCCAAGTACTGTACCCCAAGCAGTCATTGCACAATGCCTTGTACTGCAGATTGTTTGGAACAGGCTCTGTTCTTTCACAGCCACTTGTACAATTGAGGAAGGCTGCAGCTACCCCCATAATCCAGAAGAGGAGGAGGGAACCATCACCAGTGTTTCAGAAAAGGGAGGGTTGGAACAGAGAGAATTAGGCCTTGATTCACCCCATTTTGTTGTGGGATGAAAACTGGGCATACAGTCTCAGCGTTTTCTAAAATCATCAGAGAGAGGAAAGCATGGCCAAAGGGCAAGTTAGATTTCATCTGGGCAGAACTGCCTTTGGCGGTGCCTCTTTCTCCACTGAAAACAAGGGTAAACCAGGCAAATACACTTCTGATTTATCTACCTTAGTGAAGTATGTTAGGATAGGTGGGATGAATGCAGGCTGTGTGACTAGAACTCAGATCTCCTGAGATCCACTCCAGTAGAAAAAAAACCAAGGACATTATCTTTCTCCTAAATGGATGCTTTGGAGTTTTGCTACACACAGAGACCTTTGTAACACTTTGTTATATTTATTCTCCTGATAAACCATCCTGACTCCTTCAAAGCCAGTGAATTAACATCTAAGTCAAACCTTTTAATGTTCCTTGGACATGTAGTGCTTGTCGCTTTCTGCCTGTGAATTCTAAAAAGGGCCTGGGGTAAATAAATAATGCAGCATGCATATTGCTTCTGTGAAATTTGTTCCTAAAGAATAACTTACTCAGCTCTGTAGTGATGGGGATCCTTTTATAACATGGCTGTGATTGATTCCCCAATGCTCTTGCTCTGAAAACAGCATCTGTAGAAACAGTCAATAACAACATGAGGAGAGAGGGAAGTTAGCAGAAGCAGAAATGGAAAAAAAAAAACCTAAAGAAGAAAGAAACCAAGGCACGATGGCTCAGACTGACAAATGCAGGAAATCTCATACCTATGCCTAAAAATGTCATTGTCATGCAAAAATCCCAAAGCATTTCCTATATTTAGAAAGTTTCTTGCCTTGGTTTGCTTTTCCAAGGCTCACTTTATTCACTCAGAGCTTCAAAGGATTAAAAAAGAAAAGCTCTCCTGGGAGCTGCTTATTGACATCATAACTAAAATATAATTACCCTCTGTGGAACAGCAGTGCTGGTTACAGTGTTGTTTGGCGCAAAGCCCCCACTAAGCCAATTTGCACTCAGAGGTCTTCTGAGGGAGGGGGTTGTGTTTTTTCCTTCCCCTTCGAGAAGGCTGTACATAAATAGATGGGACATGCTGTAGGAATGAAGGCAAAAGCATATACCATAATTTTTTTAAAACCTGGCAACCAAAAAGACTTAAAAGAGAAATCCAGAAGTTCCTAGAAGCATGTGTCTTTATTTCTTCCCAGTCCTCACCAGCTAGCTGATTTAGTGGAATCAGTCCCAATGTGAAGTCTGCTTTCTGTGTTTTGATCACATCCAATCTTGTCTCCCTTACCATTACGTCTAAATTCTTCCTTTGCTACCTAGCACAGTATCTGGGTAACTGAGTTTGAATACTACTACTTATTGCACAAGATAGTATCAAAGCCAAAATGATGGAATCTAAACTCCACTGAAGATTTTGCTAGATGTGGAACTTCTTCCAGTTCAGATACTGTATAACGGATCCTCTCTGCTCAGAGGAGCATGTGAACATTGGAGATCAGAGACCCTAAAAGGGTCCTAGATGGACCATTGCTCTAATCAACCATCTCTGAGGTTAGGCAATGGACTGCCAAAAACGTCATGAGAGATGTCAGGCACCACGATCCCTCAAAACAGTAGAAAAAGTCCTTCCCAAATATAGCAAGGCATCTCTGAATGCATGCTAGTGGCAGCAACTAAACACCTGAAATGAATCACTGCCTTTATTGTACCCTTCCATGTACTGTACTGGTTGATATGAATATATGTCTGATCATTGCCTGGATACCTTTTCCTTATGTCAATATTTTTGCTATGAAACAGTACACAGCACTCTACCTGGAATTTTACAAACTGGCAGGGTGCTATTACAAAAGATTACTTAATTGTAGATTACTACTGTACATTTGAATTTCAGTATCTTATTAAGTTGTCAGATTTAATTACCATTATATGTTTAGATTATGCCACAGATTATTTAGTTCGGTACCTAGGTTTGCCAACCTGTTTGCTTTGTGACATGACAGGGTGATAATTACAGCATTACTGGAAAACCTAAATTTTTCCATGGGAAAGACTAGTAGTCCTTGGCATCAGCAGTGACCCTAGTAAATGCTCATTCTTGCAAGTGTAAGTAATGTTTACCTCTGTGTGGGTCTGGTTCTCTAAGACCTGTCTAATTCTCTACCCCATGAGAGAGGTAATGTGCAGAACAGGCCTGCGTTTGTTGGGTGTGAAATGCTCACAGCAAAATCTAAAACCACAGGAAATGCAATTGATTTGGGCTTTGTTACAATCTCCAAACTGAGACTATGCCTGCTGCAATGCTTACCAAAGGACCTGAACTGTTAAGGGAACTCAGGGCCTTCCATCCAAATAACTGTTTTCCACTATGGTTAGGATGCAAAATGCTATAGCTTTGTGTACAGCAAAGCTCGGGATAAGAAAGCATTTGGATGGGCAGGGTAGCTGGATATCCAGCAGAGTCATCTGCTGTCCCACCAGCAATGGCAACTACTAAATGAGAAGCATCAGCCTCTGCCTTTCCTTTTTAAATCAGGTAATAGTTGCATAATCATCTTGCTTTAGAAAGCTCTCCCAACTATTCTTCTATCTTTTCCTACCTGCTTTCTCTCCTGACTACTAACATTAACTGAGGCTAGGTTTCTTGGATGCAAGTTTTGAATGTAACTTTACCCTTCTCCTTCAAAAAACTAGGTTGTGACCCAGAGGACTGCCGTACTTTTTTATCAGTGAAAACTTTGTTTTCTCAGAGATGAATTCCTATAAAATAACAATGGCAGGAGGGAGAGCAGAGACTGAAACAGTGGGAGTGGGGACATGTACATTCTGTTTCCACTCTGGGCACCTTGATCCAAAACTTGGTGGCAACAACCTATGAGTAATTTACTATCCTACAGGAACACACATCTGTAATGTGTCTAGAGACCTTCAGAAGCAAAGACAAAGATTGTAAGACATAGCCTTAATCTTGCAGTTGAATCTGAAGGAGCCTCTGGTATGAGAATCCTAACTTAAGATTTTGGTCCTATAATTATAAATAACTATGGCATCAAAGAAGAAAACGGGCTGGCTTTTTTTCGCAACACATCTAATGAAACTCTAAGGAGAGAGAACTTATTTTTACACTAGCAGATTTAATGGCTGACTTGAAGAAGTGAAACTTGTGTCTTAGCCTTATTTTGCAAATATATCTTTATTCATTGATGATGACATCCTGTAACTGAACACTGCTTTTCTGTCTGCAGAAAACACCGTAAATCTGAGGAATAGCCTTAACTGAGTAGCCAAAGATTTATTAGACTGGAATTGTAGTCAGCTTATGGAGCGACAATTCACTAACATCTGAGCTAGGCAATAGGTGCCTTATAAATATGCAAAGTGAAATACCTAAAACGGATAAATAAGGGTGGGTTTAGAAACACAGTATTTTGTCAACTAGAGTAAGACAATGCTATTATAGTAAATGGTGATAGAATCTATCATCTCTAGTTTGAATCAATCTTTCAGAAATAACTGATCACAGTAATGGGTAATAACAAGAATAATTTACATTTGTGTATTGCTACATTGTGAGCTTGAATTTATCTGGCTTTAAACAAGCCTGGGAAATAAATATTGTTATGGGGCTCTATGCTGAGGTACAGCATGCCTCTAGTAGCTGCCAGGGATGCACAGCAAAGGAGTAAGTGAAAAGAAGCAGCTTTGACACCATGATCCTTGCTTGATCCTACCCCTTCTCAAAGCCAGAAAAGAAACCCAGAAACACTGATTTCCATTCCCCTGTTCTAATGTCTACACCATACTTTACCTAGGTTCTTGACAGAGTACCAAGCTATCCTGATTTCTGCTCATACCTGAAAGAAGGTGTTGTGTATTTGGTCTGGTTCTGATGTGCTGAAACACAGTGTTAGCTGTAATACACAAAAACCCTTGTGCCTGCATGTCTCTGTTCTAACTGTTCTATTAGCCTCTTTCTGCATTCTGTGTTCAGAAATCCTTTTGGTACTGTTCTCGGGGACCTTGTAACTACAGAACTTGATTGTGTTTGTTCCAGTAAGATTGAATAAAGTTTTCTCCTATCTCTCCTGATAGCAAGGATGCTGAACAGATTTAAATCTGCAAGACCCATTTTTCTGATGCAAGTCAACACATGCCCATCTTCGCAAGGGAAATGGGGGAAAAATATATGCTTGTGGATTAAAAAAAACCCAAAAAACCCCTCTGAGTATGAAAGCGGTGATGGTTCTGACAATGATACGCCTGGTAAATTGCCTAACAAGCCATGCCTCAGCTTACGCAACTGATCACACCTATGTCAGCATTAGGTCTCTGAGGTCTTCTGCTGGAAGGAGACAATGCAAGCCAAAAGCTACCAGCTCAAAGAGAAACACTATGAACTCTGCAAGGCACCTGGGGAAGGTTTTGATGAACAGATGCTCACATTTCTATTTTCCATACGCACACTGTAGTTCAGAGTTCTGCACTCCATGTACTACAATTTTGAGTGATAAAACAAAAAACACTGGAGAGGAGTAGGACAGTGATTGATAGGATGAAATATCCTTTTTGCTCTGAGTCTCTCTCTTTTCCATATATAGGTATAAGGATGCGGTAGGTACAGTATCTATATCTGTCACTATAGATAGAGATACGTAAATTATATATATAAAAGTACATACTATTTACTTCCTCTCTATATACAATCAATAGTTCCATACATCCTTATATTTATGTAGCAATAAATACATTAGATAAGAGTAATCTATTCAAGTCACAATTACCTCTTACTCAAATATACCTTATAAATAATTTGTCTTCTGATTGTATACACTGTATATTGATATAGTCTAGTTATTAAAAAAACCCGTCTCTGCCTCACTCTAATCTTTTCTTTGGCACAGCCATTGTTTTAAAAGCCTAGAATGATAATAAAGTATAGGGAAAACACTTAGGAGAGCCATCCATTTCTCAGCCCGTCTTCAGTTAATTAATACTCCACATTCTCAAGAGGAAGACAAATCTTAGCTCCTTCGCCAAATTAAGGGAGGAAGAGACGCAATAAATACTCTGCTGGGCTGAAGTCGTTTTTGCTTCCATTGCATTTCTGAGCTACAAGCTCTGTTGTCTGGGAACAGAGCACCCACCCTATCAAGCCTCATGGGAAAGGTATTGTTTTTCTCTTTTTGAAGGATGGAAGGGGCCTCCACTCACACGTGCTTTTGCAAATAATACAGCAGTTACCAACACTGGTTACCATTTACCCTCCAGCCATGGTCTCTTTACAGGAAACCCTGAAGCTTCACTCAGAATTTGCAGGAGGAACTGGCATATTTCCAGGAGCAATGCTGGCTTATCACTCCTTCCTTCGCATACCTGTAGCTACAGAAACTGGACTAGGCTGTACAGCTGGCTATGCTAAAATGGACTTCTGGCCCTTTTAACTTATATATTTATATTCAGAAGAGACAGGCTGTGGCTCAGACTAGTGACAAGTGACCCCTTCATTCTCCCCTCCTTCAGCTTCCATTTTTGTTGCATCAGCATGCTTACAGGCAAAAGGAAGCATGCTTACCTAGGGGGGCTGAGCTGGACTTACCCTGCATGGATCGAATGTTCAGAGTGGCGAGGATGCTTTCTGTGTCCACCAGGGAAGGACTGCTTGATGCAGTGATGTTGGAAGACAGAATGGCACATGCAGCACAATCCTGGACATTAACTGCCCTCAGATCTGCACAGGAGAGCGCGCTACCCTGATAAAACCAAAGAAATAGTGATCAGGATTTCTCCTGATCAACTGTGAGCAAGCTGAACATGGAGGATCTTTAAGGGTGAAAGGTGAACATTAAATTTGTTTCAAACTCAGCTGGCACAAATGCATTTTGGAAACATCTTCAAAATTTGAGCAACTTTGGAAATGGGGAAGCGTCCAATAAATTGCAAGTCTAGACCTGTGAATTTTCTTCTCTGACAATCAGGATTAGCTTCTCAGGGCTTCTGCAGGAAACCAGAGAGTACCAAGACTCCCCCAGAAGAAAATAAATATTTAAGAAGGGAAAGTTTTTCAAAAACATCTTGGATTCAAGCTCAAGTCTAGAGCCTGGGATAATTTTGGTCCTTTTTGAATCTGAATTGTGCTATCATCAAGAAGTTTTAAAATGTATTTAGAAATGTGCATGAGAGCTAGAGAAAGGAAGGAAGAAGAAAAGAGAATATGCAAAAAATTCTTACTGAGAATAACCACAGCTTTGGAAAGTTCTGAATAAATTTCCATTCTCTTTGCAGATATTCCAAAGACCCGAGAAAAACAATGTCTTTCAACTCATGGTAAATGAAGTTACTAGCTCTTAAAGGCATCACGAAGTCCTGCAGCCCAATCAGTGGTGAGTTTCCATCACCAAAGACGCAGACCAAAATATGATCCTTCAGGTTTGGTGCTGCTTGGTCCTTGCAATTCTAAATTTAAAACAGAATTTTGCTAAATCAGATACTAGGTTTATTTTAGATTTTTCTCTTCAGTTAGAAAGACTTAAACCACTTCTTAGCTACGTAACATCTATGGGTAGAATGAGACTATATATAAAAAGAAGTATGTCCCCTTAAGTATTTGGATTCCAAATCTATCCTACAGCAGTGAAAAATTCATATATGTTGGCATAAAACATCAAAAATGTAGAACAAGGCAACAATACTAGTTTAATACCAGGAGCTTAATAACAACTTTGGCCTGGTGTTTTCTTTCTGGATAATTGATGATATTTTTCAAGTGAGCTAATTAGTCTGGGAAAATATACTGGGGAGTGGGTATTGCTTAGTGTGGTGCCTCACGGTTGGTAGGTAGCGTGGCCAAGTCAGCCAACCAGGCTTGCCAGAGCCATTGCATTAATGTCCATTTTAACCAACCAGAAACTGTGGGATCAGTATATCCCTGCAACGTTCACTCCTTGGCAGTTTTTTTCCAAAGAGAAACAAGGGACTTTGTCAGGGAGAAGTTTCCTGATGAGAGATTAGAATCATAACCAAATTAAATGATTGTCTCTAACTAATTAGATTAGTTTAAATTGAATAATGAAACCTTTAGCTGTATTTAATGTAACATGCCTCAAGTCCAACGATTAGTCTGCTGAATGAAGCTAAACAATTAAAAACACAATCTATTTTATAGCTTATTTTATAGGAACAATTGGAAAAACTATTACTGCTGAAATCTGCAGAGGAAATGCACAATTACAAGACCAACAGGAGCAGTCAGTATAGTGAATGAGCAGCAGGGACAGGTAAGCCATTCTGAAGACACTATGGACTTAGGCCTTCCTTCCAACCTTGAGCCAAGAAGCTGGCCCTATCTGATATTTATTACTTTATTACTGAGGTCAAGTTAAAAAAAAAAAAAAATTACATTCTCAAACATTTATGCTGTATCAGACTGATGGTTAAAATATAAAAAAAAACATTTAAATTATTTAATAATGTATACCTTATGTAAAAGCCAGAGGACCATATTTTGATATGTGTTTAGATGTCCTGTGTTTTGCATGGACATCAAGGAGAAAATTCTGTGAAGTATATCCATCTAGCTGTCCATGGCTTCCAAACAGAATGAAATGCTGAAGTGTTACAACAAATTCCATAGGAGTATACTTGCACATTTAAGCACCTAAACAACTTTAAAAATGTAGCTTTTAAAAACCCAAAGCACAGTCTGGGATTTTGTCAAGCACCTAGCTCACTCCCCAAAACACATCTTAGACTCCCAGGCCTTTGAGGGCTTGCCTGTCCCAGAAACGTGATTGCAAAGGAAGATACTGCATGAACATGAAGTTCAATATGCACTAACTTCCTCTGTGGACATTCTTAATCCTCATTAAGAGCCCCTTGCACGGTCTAGCTTAGCTACACAAAAACACTCAGTACAAAACAGAAGTGGCACATGGGGAGTTAGGACACACTAGCAGTTGTAAGCTTTTTTCCTCATGTAACCCGCCTGTAAGATCTTTTCAAAACATCACTCTTCAATTCACAGAGCTGAGCTTCCAGTCCTATTGGGATATTTGCCCATTTGTAATGACTAATCCTATTTTGGAGGTTGCTGGGCAATAGGGTCCTTTTATTTGCTTGGAAGGAAGCTGCAGCATTTCAAGCAGCATGAATTCCAGCCTGCTACAAGTCTCCCAGCTGGCAGAACAGCTTGAACATTCTGTATTTTTGATGAAATCTTTGATCACCTCATTGCAAGATTTGGTTGCCTACTCTCAGCTCTCTGGCAGCTCTGAGCACAACCTGCCATTTCTAGATGGGATTTGTTCTTTTACAGATTAGACACATTAAATAAATAAACCAAACTGTCTCACAGATATCCAGATCAATAATGTCACAGACACAGGGGTCTGGAAACACAACATACAAAATTTTAACATAAAATAGACGTCAACCAGACCTTCTGTCCATCTGTTGAGATCCACTCCTGAGATAGGGTGCCTGCCCTGCTTTAGATGAACACGGAAGGCATTACTGATCCCTTGTTACCTTGGAGATCTTTCTCTGTTCCCAGGTTACCACCTAAATTAAAAGGGAATATGGCCACGGAATGAGCCTTCAGCTCCCACCACTGCAACAGAGTCTCTATGCGACCCTGGTCAAGACACTTTATCTGCAGCTTACTCCTGAAAAAGGGGGTAATGGTAAACCCTAAGTCTCTCCCCTCCAGGGCAGGGTCTGTCTCTTACCTTTGCATATGAAATCAAAGTTAGAAATTGGCTAAAATAACATTGGTAAGTAAACAGCAGTAAATTAGAGACTGCTGTGCCCTCCATCCAGATCAATGCATTGAAGCTCCAGCTTATTGCTAGGAGAACAAGGAGGAAGACGTGAGGATCCCAAAAGCAAATACCCTACACCTACCAGAAGAGCCTCCTGCAGTGGAACAGCATCACACCAGTGGAACATTCCTGTTAAATCTAGGATGACTCTGCTGTTCTCCTCTTCTTGGCCATCAAACCCCCTAAAACAGAAAGAGAAACTTCTTAGCTACAGAACAACCTCTCAGCAGCTGCAGCTACAGTTTACCCAAGTTGAGATTGCATCTCCAGCTGCTACCGAGATGCCCTCTTTATCTACATCATAGCTTTCATGTCTCATAGTAGCAAGGAAAAATTAGGATGTACGAGTCACACATTAACCATGACAGTATGGGGGGAAAGAGTTGTGTGGTGCAGGAATTCCTCTGTCTATGTCAGCTGAGACAAACATAAGGAAAAATATACTGTGAAGTGTTTCCTTGAATTATTGTATTAGTTGTGATGTTTATAGCTGTTTGGACTAGGTCCCTAGGATTATACGAGTTCTTCAGTGGGGACATTCATTGAAGCAATATTTATATAAACATGGTCTTGATTAAGAGCAAAAAGAAGTCAGCAGGAATTTTCCCCTTGTCTTCAGGGACTTTAAATTAGGCCCATATTGCAGGATATTCTTAGAGGCGAATTTCAGATATGTACCTGTGTTTGCGAGCATTATGTTAGTTCAGAAGCAGCAACAAGACCACGTGAAACAAGAGCCATTCAATCAGATGCTGCTCTGAACATCAAACTGTTTCAAAGGACTGCTACAAAACAGAATTGTTGGGGAAGTCAAGTCGAACAACAAACGGTTGTTCACACGTCTCCTCGTGGCCCAGGCATGGACAGAAAAAGACCTGGAATCTGTTGGATAAACCATTTGCTCAGCACCATCTCTCTAGCTTTACTGTAGCTAGAGTCAGCCTTGAACAGTTGGCTCAAGAGCAAAGTTTATTTAATCACTCTGTAACTGAAATCACAATGATAACTGAAACTTGCCATCTAGGATTATAATACATACTGAACACAACAGCCTTAGTAGAGCTGTATGACCAGAGAAGTGTTTGGTCCTGACATGCTTTTTCATGTCCAATTTGTCCTTATCTTGTCCATGCAGTATCGGGTAAGGTGTGATTAACAGAAAGGAGAGGGGGGATTTTGCTAGAGGAAGGTGTCATTCAGTATGAGGCCTGCAAGGTGGATCTAACTGTGCCCTGTACAGACCAGCTTATGCTGGTACTGGATTTAGCACTTCTTAGCACAGCAGTAAGGAACCTGAGAATTTGCGCCATTTTTGCAAATGTGGCTGGGGGGTTTGCAGCTTGTGCCAAACTCCACGATGCCATAGCTATACAATTAACTCATACTCATGATAACTAGTTAAAAGTTACAGTCATTTAAGTAACTGCAGCATAGCTACAGAGTCTTTCCCATTCCACATGAGAATTCGAAGACCAGGCTGGAACTTTTTTGCAGTTTCTGCTAGCTTCCCAGTCTTAGACTAAGGGATTAATAACAAATCCCAGGACTGATCGTATTAGAACAGGTTACCCTGTTCTTCTAAATTAATATATTTCCAAGTTTTATAAATGTTCACCTATCTTAAAACCAACACAAGATGTAAAAGCCTCAAGGATCTACTAATAGCATGGACATAAACTGTAATGACCGACTTTTGCCCAGTTGCTCGCCAGTGTCCTCTGCAAAACACTTGCAACATGCTGGGCTTGATTGTAAAGCCAAATCTGGAAGCTGGTCCTTTCCAGTTCTGCAGTGTCTCCTATCTCTGTTCCCTCCACACTACTGCAGGATAAGGGAGAAAGGGATGGCCTACAGCAGATCCAACTCAAGCACCATCTAACCTTTAATGTGGACAAGTAGCAGATAATGCAAAGCAAGGCACAAGCTATGCCTGATGGAGGAAAGCATAGAAAAAATCTTTCCTTCAGGCAAGAAAGGCAACAAAGAGGTAGAAACAAATCTGTATGCACTAGCTGCTGCACTACTGCAGCTCAAGAGGAGGCAAGAGCAGCAGGCACTGGCAGCTGGAAGCAACCTGGGGGAAAAGAAAGGAAGGGCAAACAGAAAGCAGTGGGCAAACAGAAAGCAGTGTGCTCCAGGTAGCAAACAGCTCACGACAGCTCTGCTCCTCTTACAGACTGGTGGTACCAAGCCATGAGACTTCCAATCTTTTTCCAGGCCCTTTAGCTGAAGTCTGTCAATCTCTAGAAGTTCACAAAGCATAGACAAAACCACTACAATACCTATCCCTGTTGCTCTCTTCTGTCACTTGCATAGTTCTTGCTCTCAGCAGCATTTGCAGCAAGAAGTTTCACAGGCAAACAACATGTTGCATGAAACATCTTTTGATCAGCTTTGAATTACCCAGCCTTCAGCAAAATGAAAGGTCGTTTTGCATCTCTGACAAGGGGCAGGGAGAGGCTTCAAACTAACTCTCCTGAATTTAGCAAGCTAGTACCAAACTGGAGAGAAAGGGATGCATGTACTCCTTTAAATCTCTGCAGTGTCTCTATGCAGCCCTGTGCTAACTGCAAACAATTGCATCTATTAGCCACACATCTCCTCCTCAGATAACGAATCATTAGGCCAGTGATTAAATGGTATTTTGGCAAGTAAGAGACTATCTTCTCACAAGCTCTCTTACTTGACTCAGATTTACCAATCAATCAATGTATGCATCTCCATCATAATAAAGCCATCATCTATATACACAACCTGTCAGAAATGACAACTCCTCATTCTAATATTATGGGAAATATATACGCCTTGGAGGAAATACTTGTTGGATCCCTAAAGTGGGAGATGGAGGCAAAAGACAGCAGGAAACTCACTTCATCGTAACAGCATCCACCTTGCCAAGGCCAAGAACATTCTGATGTAACAAGCCATTCTTTAGTTAAAGGTTCCTTCTGCCATATACTTTGCAAGTTACACGATTCTTAGGGAAATCTGATTTTCCTGAGAGACTCGTAAATCATCCTGCACTGGACTCTAAGGAGCTTGAGGATGAAGGCACTGGAACTGACATGCTCTAGTGCCCCAAGAGAGAGATAGAAATAGTCTCTGATTGAGCTACAGTCACTACAGCTGTTAGCAGGTTATCTGGGTCACAGATTGACTGTGCTGTGGGTGCACAGTTATCCGTGTTGGCTCTGCATGAATCTGCAAAGAAAATAGTTGCATTCGCATGATGCTGTGCATTGCCATGTCTGTGTTACCCTTCTTTCTCTATCACATTCTCATTTGAGGTCCTTACCACTTACATCGCACTGAATAGAATATCAAAAAAATCACCAGACCACGTTACCAAAGACCATACAAGTGGAGCTGAATTACAAAAGGTAAGTACACTAGGTACTTTGGACTGTGGGCATTTCTGAAAATTTAGTCCTAGTGGCTGAACATTTGAAAATACTGATCCACTGTGTCAGGAGCATAAGCCACTGGTATAATCAATCTGTGCCTAACTCACAGACGAACTGAGGCTATTACAACAATAGCCCACCATTAATTTTGGAGAAAAATTTGGTTTTATACCGCAAGTAATGCTAGTTCAATACCTTATATATCATCCAAAATGGCAGTTTGGTCCACTGTACCAGAGTTGAACTGAGAGTGCTACAACATGGTAAAACATTTCTTTTTTGCCTGTTTCCACAGCCATGACCTAATCTAAACCAGTCACCCATGTTTCCATGAATCAAAGTAGATAACGTAGCTCTCAGCTACACTGAAAGATGGTCAGACACATCCAAGATGTTTCAAACTTCATTTGAGGACTAACATAAGTGATTAACAGTTGTCTATAGCATTAGAAGGCAGGGAGTGGAAGTCCTTTTATCAAATTGTTAGCTGCCAACAACTTCCTGCTGACAAGCTATCTTTAAATTCTTCATAATGCCTTTGCAAAGCCCTAAAAAGCTTTGTTGAATCCCTTGCCTGCAGTCTTCCGACATCAGCTCTTCCACTCCTTGTCGTGGGAAAATGTGGCTACAATGAGTCTTAATGTCACGAGTACACACTGAGGTCTGTGCTCATTTGCTTTCCCTTCTGATCTCTAAATACAGAATAGCGGCAAATCCTGAGGAATCGGAGCTTTTTTTTGTGTCCTAAATTTTTCCCAGAGAGAGATACAGGGGTAGAAGCAGGCTCACAAAGCACCTCAGGACAAAGCAAGGCCTGGGAGAGTTGCACCATTGGTCCCCAGAAACCCACACACATGAGAAATCTGTGCACAAAAGTCTCCAGAGAGAAAACACCCATCGGTATCTGTGCAACACAGGCAGGCTGCTCCAGCAGCTGGATCTGGAAAGCCCTGGCCCAACAGCACAAACGCCCTGACGTCCTTCCCTTGCCTCTGTACCGCAGCCTTGGGGATGATTTAACACTTGGCATGTGGACTGTTCGGTTCACATCCCATTTGGGAATCCTCTTATTGTTTTTTGAATCACTCTCCCAGATCTGCACATATGTTAACCTTTTCCTTTAGGGAGGAGTGGAGTTTCACACACACAATGAAAATTGCCTGTGCCTGTGAAGGCTGCTACAAAGCCCCTTTTCTCACTCCCAGGCCCACACTGTGAGAATACGGTGCTTGTCTGGACTTGGCTTATTCATCATCATGGATTATATCAGTCCAATCACAACGCATCAAAGTGCTTTGCCTACCTCACAAGGAACTATGAGGCTTAATTAATTGACATGGAGGTATTACGTGTCATTGCAAAATATTATAATTTAGAGTATTCCATCCAATAATTAACAAATACATCAGGCAACAAGTAAAACCAATCTCAAAAATGAGTAGTTAAATTTTTCTTAATTACATCCACTGAACCAAATCTGCCCCTAAGCAATGCACATGTAATCCCAGTGAAGTCAGTGTGGTTGTACAGAATACACTAAAATAAAAATAGTCTGTAGTTATCATCTATATTGCTGCAATACTTACAGTCCCCCACTAAGTTTAGGGACTCCTGCTTTACTTAGAGTTGTAAACATGAACAATAAAGGTAAACTAAGTTGAACTGAGAAAACAGTATGGAAAGAGACATGTAGCATTGGGACTTACACAACACAGAAATAGAAAGGCTGATTCCTAGTCTAATAGGCACTGCCTGACACCACATTTTAAAATGGAGCCAAGATTCTCCAGTAACAGGACTCCACGTGATGATGCCTGAAGAAGAACTCCTGATACCTGTGTGGCAAAGTCTGAAGAGTTAGCAGCGCTGGCGAAATTCAAAATGCGTAACTGGATAACTGGACTGAACTGTCTGAACATTGATCTAGATGCATTAGGGCCTACTTCACTAAAGAAACCTCAGAGTGATATATAAGAAAAGACACTTTCTGCTTTTGTTATCTGCTCTCCATTTCTGCATTCAACCTCCATCCAAATCACCTCTCTCAGCTAACACTTTTACTATATGAGGACATGTTGTTCAGCCATAGATAGAAGCCAGGTGTAATAACTCCAACACTTTTGCAAATTAATATAGCATGGTTATTGTGGGGAAGCTGGATACTACTTCTGCAGGCAGATCTCATGTGTCAGAGCTATAAGCCATTGTTTCTGACAGAAAACAACATCTCACTATTCATAACAGCCCTTGTGAAATCTTTGCCAAAGCCTCCTTCTCCCCTTCCAAGGTCACAGGAGGGCTAGATAAAACGCAGCTTCTTCTCCTTGGCATGGACAAGTGTACATGCATATTTTTGTTCTTCCACTGCTACTTGGGCTGGGCACAGGCTATATTTTAAAAACCAAACCCTGATCCTGCTACCCACACACAGAATAGAGACTTGCTGTGATTCCAGAGAGTAAGACAGCAGACAGCTTGAGTAAGGGTGGCAAAATTCAGCTCCTAATTATTAGATTAAACCCTTGAAACAGTTGTCATGTATGAAGGGACAAAGCAGAATTTGGCAAACAGGAAGGGAAAAAACAAATATTCTCATACTGATAAATAATCTCTGAAGACAACGTTGTCATTTTTGAGAGCATCTCAACAGTTTCTGGGTTTTTTTTTTTTTTTGGTCACTGCTTATCAAAATTTGCATGGATAGTTAGTGGGTTAATTTAATTATGAGCAGCATTTATGAACAGCCTGATGGGGGATCTGCAGAGGGCAATAGAATCTGTTCTTGAATTATGAAATTGCACACACTCACACATCTGGAAGCCGTCATGGGACAAATCTCTGTCTTGTAAATGCGTGTTGAGTGTTACAATATTTTACTAAGCACTCCCAATCTGTCAAGGTTTACAGGAGAGTAGAGACTGGGAACATTTGGGATCATTTGTGGCTTAGAGCCATTAGCTACTTCCACCCACTTATTGTGACGTTATTAATAGCAAAATAATCTAAAGAGCAGAACTTGGCTTACTCAAGATTTTGGATAATAGAAGTGATTTTCACTAAAGGCTAAAACCAGCGAGCCAGGACCCAGCTGAATAATAGACTATGCTGGGTAGCACAGCCTTATTTTTGGCTGAGCTGGCGGTAACTTTGTGCAGACTCTGTTCCTCAGAAGACTTACCTGCAGACCTAGCCTAGCACTGTTGTTTCAGGTCTGTGTAAGAGGTGGCACATGGTGACACCACCCAAAAAATCACCAGAGAAGAAAATGCTATGTTACCAGTGTGATGTTGACCATCCCTTACTAACTGCCCTCCTCAACAACTGTTAATGGTAAGAAGGGCGTTAAGCACCACACACAAGATAGATACATTTACACTTCATTAAACCATGGATAGTGTAACAAAAGCTATCTGCCAGAAGATGAAAATACATGAGCTCTACCTCCAGACTATCCCTACTAAAACTCAAGTTAACTGGCTAAAAACCAATGCCATAATGCTTGCATGACATCCAGGGATGCTTGTGACTACTGTATCGTCATTGCCAAGAGTAATTCTAAATTCTCCTGGACTCAAAGACAGAGACCAGAATGGCACCGAAACTCAAATCATGCACAAGTCCAATTCTAGCCTGGCACATAGGAATGGGATTTCATCCCACAAAAAGCAATCGCCTGCTGAGGAAATCAGGACTTGGCCTGTAGAAGAAACTTTGCACAAAGTTTCTTCACCTTCTGGAGCCATACCTCAATGAAAAGATTTGGAAGACTTCGAAACTCCATGGAGATTTTGGCTTCTTGTTAAGCCATTGCATATCTGTTCAACTTAAATCCCCATCCAATCATTAAATATGGGTGGGTTTTTTTTTTTAATGGGTCATTATGATGTGATTTATGACATTGGTGTAATTGTCAGAATTACTGTGGGTAATTAAAATATGAAATGCATGCTGCCAGAGGCTTCAGTCACTCTCAGCACCCTCATTAAAAATCAGGAGCTGACCAAATTATAAATAGACTGGTTTGCACAAGTTCACAGGGAAAGCTAATTATGAAACTTATCCTTATGCACTCAGAAGTCACACCATCAGTCATGCAAATTCTTTAAGTGATTATACTATTGTATAACGTGGAATCGGATTAGTACGTACAGGTGGGTGCAACTCCAGTTACAATGTGCAGTACAACAGCACTTTGCACGGTGAATGTGAATCCCTAAAACTCTTATGCAAGCTTGATGATAGATGTGGGACAAGGGCCTGGGGAAGAGAGAGGTGCTGTATTTTCATGTGAAATATAGAAAAAAAGACTGAGGAATACAGGGAGAGGCTGCAAAGGATAAGGCATGCTGATCTCTAATGGTAAGTCTCAGAGAAACAAGAGAGGCATGTGAACACAAGGGAAGAGAGCTTTAGAAAGAAGCTGGAATAAACTTTGCATTAGCTGACTAAATTTGTAAGGAATGGTGACTGGCTAAAATCATAGGGAGTTTTGGTGCCAAATACAGTGAGCGTGAATGCAAACTCAAGCTAAGAAAACATTCTATATATAAAGGCAGGCAAGGGCTGAGACTTTATCTTTCTAGTATTCTGAATATTTTACTCTCCAGAAGGGAAGGAAAAAATAAAAAAGTAACTGGAGGCCTATATCCAAAAATTCAACCAAGAAGTAAATCACTTTTGGAAGAAGAGTCCTGTTACGAGTTACCAGTAACAGCTCCAGTGACTTAAAGGCCCAAACGGAGCATGCTTTTGCTTATTACGGGGTTTCAAAAAAAAAAAGAAAAGAAAAAAAAGTGAAACCCCTTTTTCCCTCTTTTCAATGCCAGTAAACAGACTTGGTTTTCACGCAAAGAGACAATGCAGTCTGTAAAAAACAAGTTTGGGCAGATTTTGCACACCACGGAACCTAGGTTTTCTGTGTCAGAAATCCACTAAAATATCTGCTCCATCACAATGATTTGTCAGTCTTATTTGTTGTGCAAGTTTCAGTGAAGATAAGACCTCAGTGTTCCACGAGCAAGATTCAGCCAGCCCGCATTGACATAACAATTTATTGGGGTGCTTAAAGATCCATTTATACCAAGAAGAGTCATGTTCCAAAAATAATGCTGATTTATATTCTGTGTACCTGCACAAGATTCTGGGGGCTGGAGATTTGAAGAGAGAAAGTTTGGGGGAAAGTATGCATGGATGATGTCTCCCACCTGAATTTTTTTAAGAAGTCAGATAAACCTAGTTATCTGCATGTGTATTTATCAGCTTAACTATCATTCCATCCAACCTGTCACCCTGACTCTGACAAGTAGTCCTCAAAAATACACAGCAAGAAAAATGGGACTTCCCAACACAACAAAAAGTGGAATGCAAAATATTATTGCCTCTTCCTAGAGGAGCTCCCTGCCTAACATCAGTTCATAAACTTCCAGTGTCCAAAATACCCGTTCAACTTCTTCCTTATGCATCCCAAACTCCAGAAATGCCATTTGCGTAGTTAAGGAGGGACTCCTTTTAGAATTCCACCCCTGAAGTGTTTGAGAGGTACCTATAGGCATCCACACTTTTCCATGTTTCTACAAACCCTCTGAGGTTTGGCTATCAATGAAACACCCCTTCGATGTCTCTCTCCCATTCTAGCAATAAAACTAAAGCTGAAGGAACATGAAACTTGTCTAATTTGTGAGGTTTTTTGCTATGCCAACAGACTGCTACATTTTCCACAGAGCCCCCACCCTGTAGCGTAAATACCAGGTAGTGATCAAAAGCACAATGTGCCTGCTGACAAAAGGGATCTTGCTCACTGTAACAACACTTTCTCCACCTTTATCTATCTCCTTTTTCTTGAGAACACAGTTTTACACTTGTCCTTCATACAAATAACCCGAGGGTGGGAATTATTCAGAAGGCTCGTGTTTGACACCCCATCTGTTCATTTCTGACAGCGATATATAATGTAAGGCTATAAAAACTTGAAAAATAATGCAACATAAAAAGGGATTGACTCGGCTCCAAGAGGCCATAAACGGTAACAAATACCATTGTATGATTTATTTCATGCTGTAATCTTTACAGTAAGTCATCTTTCAGACATTTCCTTGTGACAGGTTTTAATAATATTAATGCCCAGAGCAATCCAAATCATCGCCAATAGACATATTTATCAAGCTGCCAATCCAAGTAAATGAAATTCTATAAGCAATAATGTAACATGTTTAAAGGAAGCTAATAAAACAAGTCAGGAGAGAAATATTACTGCAAAGTATGCTCTCTCTAATCCAGCCCTGGATTTTATACAGCCAAAATGCAAATCTTTCCCTCCATGATTTATCGCTCCAAAAATACCAATGACCTTTTCAGGAGCTCTTGCACAGCCCTTCTCACACATTTATAAAGATTGTGATGCATTCTGCCAGATGAGCTGAGCTGGAGCGCTCAGCATTACTGCCTTGTTTTGCCCTACCTTTGGATTGGGAAGTGATGGGTAGCATCAAAGAGTAGGATCTTAAGTCTTTAAGATTTATTAAAGACTGACAAGCCTTAACATAGGCTTGGCAACTCAGCAGGTATTTACGAGCAATTATCCAGGCACTAGATAAGTTACAATTAACAGGGAGATAAAACTTGGTTCTTTAACCTGGTTTCCCTTTTAATCTAATTCAGTTTCTACTAATCCATTGCTTGGCTGAAGTGACTGCACCAGGGCAAAAGGGAAGGAGACACTGCAGAGTTGTGTACACATGGAGCCTTGCTCACAAACATTCTTTCATGCCTCACTAGAAACTTAGCAGGAATGAAAAACAAGAGTCAACAATTCAGCAAAACATACACCATTAAATTTGTCATGCCTTAGGCAAGAATGTGTGGAAAAACCATGACTAGTAAAGCAAGTGTATCGATGCAGGGGCTCAGAAGTGCTTGAGGAATCCTAACAGGTCTTTATGTATTCACTTCTGGATGAGCTTTATAGGTATTAGGGTTTTGTTGTACTGGTTTGTGACGACTTTTTAAAAATTTTTTTAAATGATGCTAATTAAGTTCTCCTGGATATAAAGATCTGCTTATTTTCAGTGGGGGAAACAAAAAGAGAAAGGAAGAAGTGTACAAGACTTAATATGCGCAATACAATTTAAGATATCTTTCATTAAAATAGTCTAGGACACCAGCAATATTGGCAAGACCTGAACCAAGTATGTTCTGAGTCTTATCCTACTATACTTTATTGAATTTCCCTGCATTATGGTTTGATTATGTTTTTCATTGATTAGCCCATATGCAAATCTTGTCTCAATCTCAGATGCAAATTTCTTTTTAAAAAAAAATAATTGGGATTTAAATATTTAGTTGGCTAATGTCCCAGTAAACACAGATCTTTTTAAAGGACCCTATAAAGGGGCAAGAGGGTTAGTATCCAAGTAATTTTAAAAGTACTGCCTGCTGGACACAGTGGAAGTAATCTCTATTGCATATTCAGAGAACCCTGGAAATGACACTTGTGTTAAAATGTCTACCTTCTCTGGATCAGACTGCAGTTTACCATCCTAAATCAAATGGAGCAGAGATTTGAACATGGAGCTCCCCTTGGTCACTGTCCTGACTATCCTAATTTGGAAGCAAAAGGTCAGTGTTAGCTTTTCTATTAGCAGAACACCCCAGGTGGAAAACCTCACCTTAATCTGAAAATGGGCAATTGGATCCAATTCTACTCTTGGTTTAAATAATAATAAAAAATATTTCAGATTAATTTGAGAACTCTAATGTTATGAAGAGTCAGCCCCAAAGAGCTGTATTTTGCATTGTGAAGTTTCCTCTATGACTTTCAATACCTCATTTCACCCTTTCCTACTTCCCTTTGCCTTCCCACTCTTTGTCTGTTCTTTCTATTTAGACTGAGAGCTCTTTAAGGCAGAAACTGCCTTTTACCATGCACATACACAGCATCCAGCCTAACAGGATCCCAGTCCCAGTAGAAGCCTCAAGGCACCGCTATAATACAAATAATAAATACTGCAACTAATAACAACAGTACAGTAAAATGTCCTCCCCAGGGAAGTGCTGGAAGACCAGTCTCTGGTGTCATTTAAAACTAAACACCAGAAAACATACCTGCACTGACTGGATAGAATATAGAGTCTTTATGATATGGTGATGAGGGAGAATCTTGATGGGGATGGGAACAATTATTTATCTGCATATTTGGCTATTTCTTTAGGGGATTTCAAAATATCTCTTAGTAACATTTTTGTTCCTCACTGCTAAGCAGCAGTAGAGATCTCAGGGAAAATAAATAAATAAATAAGAAATATATAATCCCCAAGGTGTAATCCTGGAGTATGGAAACTCACTTCACTTAAATACCTCCCTCTGGCATAATTGACTTTTCATGTGCATGTTAATAATGATATTTCAGCAGGTTGCGAGGGCTTGTTCTTCTCTCCCTACCCCCCACCCCCTTTGGTAAATTATGTTATTGGGCATGAGGAGGGGGAGGGACACATTATAAATCTAATTATGTTTTCGTTTATATTTAACAAGTCAGCACAATCTGGTAGTATGCGCATATGTATTTACTGTGCAGTCCCAATATTTACAGCTGACCTAATCAGTTGTAGGACAGCAGCACTGAGCAACATTTTATTGTCCCAATACCATGTACGTGCTGGGGACAGCTGCTAAGATGCAAAGCTCTCCAGAGGACACCTTAGAGTCCTTGCCATACTGACATTTGCCTTTGCTGCTGAAGCACAAGACAGGGTTTTGAAGGGAGGGGAGTCATCATTTATTGAGCCTCTTCAGTTCTACAGAGCTGCAAATTGCTCACAAGCAGAAACAAGGCAAGGAATACCAGTTTGTGCATCTCTTCCCCTACTAGGTTCCTGTTTACTCCCTGCAAATCCTAGTGTGACACTGTTTGCTAATATGTCCTGTTACCTTCTCTAGTGGATGCTTTGGAAGAGCGTAACAGCTTGCTATTACTGACAGCTCAGTATCAAAACCACGATACTGGTCTGATATGCTGATATGCTTCCTTATGCTGAATGTAGCAGCTCAGGATAGGAGGAGTCCCAGTGCAAGTCAACTGGACTGGCAAACTAAGTACACTGTAGAAAAGAATACTGCAATTCACACCTTGCCTTAGACAGCAGACGACTATGCTCTGCCACCAGTTTGTAAACCCTGCTGGGAAATCAGATTCCTCTGGCTAGGAAGAATTTAGATGGCCTAGAAAGGACTCCTCTGGCATGCATTACTGATATTAGAGAAAGGCTGTAGTGTGTGATTTCTCTTGGATCTCCATTTGCTTTAGAACAAACTTCTTTTAGAGTATACCAGAGTTTGCTACTCTTCCAGGTTGCTGCCAGCATCACACTACAATTAAATATCTGAGCAAAGAGCAAATCGTGGTGTTGGCTGTTAATGCTCCTACACCTAGCTGCTCCTGCCTCCACTCTGCTCTCTCAGAAGGAGCCAAATAAAATGTGCTCATGACTCAGCTGTTCAGCACTGGTATCATTGGGCTTCTGTCTGGAAGGCAGTGAGCGCTTTCAGGAGATGTACCAATCCCTTCCTTCTCCTTCCCTTTGTTCCTCCATAGTGCTATCAGAGGTTCACAGAACAGGCTTTGAGCTTGCAGGAGAGGATGAGAGGCTAAGGATTTGGATGCATAGGCATACGTTGTGTTTTCTATGCTGTTCAATTGATCAAGATAAGGAGAATCCATAAGCATCCACTTCAACCACAACTACCAACAATAGCAGAATTAGTAAAGAGGCACACCCTGCTGTTCCCACTTTCCACACAAATTTGCAGTCAGTCAGTCCAGGAAATGTCTGCTCAGCATACACACAGCTTTACATTTCTTACCCAGTAACAGAACTCTGAGGTGGGAGAACACCAAGGGACCTTGACTTTGCAGGCTCTCCATCTGAAACATGTGATTCTCTATAGAATTTCAGTTTCTCTGAAACAAAGGCAATGAAACAGAATTGGGTTCCTTTTGTATAGCCTTCAGTTGCATTTTGGTTGTGTCAGCAAATGGCTACCATGGCATTTGAGGATTCTGTGGGGGCTTCAGAAATGCTAGACAAAGGAGCTCTGAGTAATTGGTTATTCATACCAACTGCTCAGAAATACAGCATAGCATTATAGTAATTCCACCTAGCATGCATAAAACAGTCTTAAATATGGTGAGCACTACAAACTTAACACACCATTTCATTCCAAAGGGAGCTCCTTCTCATTCTGAGGTTCTTGTGTTGGAATCTGGAAGCTAAAACTCATACAGAACTGCAGAGTTTTTCTCCCAAAATGAAGGAAACCTTTGTCAGTTCTGCAGGTGGAGGCACAGATGAAGTAAGCATACCATCAACACATAGCCAACACACACTTGTGTGACCTGTAAGACCTTTGTTCTCCCATTTTGCATGGGAAAGAACAAGATGTGTTCTCAACTAGAGAGAATCACAACTTACATTGGAAAATGAGGGGGTTCCAGAGCTGGTCCGGAAGGGGGTGAGCAGGTTTCTGGGCTGGTTTTGTAGGGAGGGGGAAGTCCAAGATGCATGGGGGTACTGGGGCTGGGCCTGTCCTTAAAAGTGTGGAGGAGGAGGATCCTGGTCCTGCAGGGGAGAAGGCGTGCTCTAAGTGCTCTATGAAAACATGGTCCTCCATACAAGAAAAAGAAAAAAAAAAGCCAGAGGGTAGGAAGAGTTCATACTGTGTACTTGTACCATCCTTATACCTGTCCTAAGTGACTTGCAACTATTCTCTGAGAGTCAAACCATTTTTAACTTCCTCAATTTCCCATCTGGATATCAAAATTCAGAAAGGCTAAGTGGCCTAAAGTCCTAGATTGAATCTGAGGAAGCAGATCAAGAAAATGAGCTCAAGTTTCCGAAATCCTGAAGTAGCTATTTAACAGCTGGAACATCTTTTCTCTGACACTTGATCTAGTCCTTTCTGGGCCATAATCTGAGGTCATGGGCAATTAAGCCCAGCATTATAACACCAGGCAGTGATTTGAGAATGTACAGCAGCACCCTCTGAGATTTTTTAAGAGTACCAGAGCCTGCCTACATCTCCTGCTTTTCATGGTGATGTAGCTGGTTCAGGATGCATGATGTTACTCCTCACACTCCCCTGGTCCGTACTTTTGTTGCTAGTCTGCATTCCTCCCCTTGTCAGCATTTGACAAGAGGCGCAGCAAAGCTCTCCATGTCACATGTGTCTAAACATGTCCAACGCACACAGATGGGAAAGGAAAGGTTGGACTCTGGAGGAACATTCAGACACATGTATCTTTTTATCTCACAAACTGACAGATGAACCCTCTCACACACCTTTAACTTTCTTATGATGTCGTAACTATTGCCAAACTATACTAACCCAGATGAAACAGCTAGCAATTCCAAAAATACCCCTGAAAGAAAAAGGGACAGACATCCGTCTAAATAGGTGATTTGTCAACCTTAACCTGTAATTCGGCTACACAGGTGTGCTAAAAGCAGGTGCATTTACCCTTAGTAACAGGACACCAGTTTCTACACAGCCTTGTGTTCAATGAGGCTGGAGTTGGATGTGGAGAGAGATAGTTCTCTGAGGAGGCTACATGCCACTTGATTCCTCTAGGTCAAGCTAAATGGAATAAGTCAAGTCAGAGAATGAAAATTCAGAACAGCCTGTCTTATGCAGGAACTAATAAGTATCTGAGAGAATTCTCTTCCAGTCTTCTAAATGAAGATACTTGGCCAACTCCACAGAGCTGGGCTCAGTCCCAGCCTTTTATCACAGACTTCCTGGGTTCCTGTGAACAACCTGTGCAGGGCCTGACTGCTCAGGGCAGCTCTGAGGTGCTGCACAGATGCAGAACAGGGAGAAAAGTTCTCATTTACTTCCACTGCCTGATCCGAAGGTCCCGAAGAGGGGCAGGGTGTCATTGTCTCAGGAAGCCCTATTGCCTCTTAATACATATTTGATGATTAAAAAAATCACTAATAATCTAATAATAGTAATAGGTTTTGATTAAGTCTGGATGATAAAGGAAAAAATAGCCTTTGTTTTCTGTTCTGACTGCACTCAGGTACACCATTTACACTCCTGTTAAAATGACAACAGTAGCTCCTTTGACTAAAGCTCGCAATCTGTGAAGCTCCTGTATTAGTTTTTAGATTCATGACAATGAACTTGCTTTTTGCCAACTAAAATTCCTTATTTCTATTGCAGGTACTGGAGGAATACTCATCTACACTAGTTGGGGTCTTTTCCATCTAACCTTCCCCTTACTTCCATCACAATGAGTTTGGAGGAATCCAGAATACCATGTACCACTTAAACTACATCATATGGAAAGTGGAGGAATGAACCAAAGTGCTTATAATTACGCTCTGTTTTGCTCTGATACATCCAGAATCCTAGGGGAAACCAATGGCAAGGTCTTTTGCCTGGCAAAGCTCCTGATCCACCTCAGGCAACTACTCTCTCTACAGTATAATGGTGCAGAACTGCAGCTTTGCAAACAACTGCTTTTTATTAATACACATTTATACTGAAATGTCATCTTGTCCTTTTAAAATCTAAGATTGCCTAGGAAACAAGAAGAAAACCAACCAGGTGGAGAGCTCCTACGGTGTCAATGTCTTTCTATTCATTTGCCATTGACTTTTATTGAGATGTCTTTGCAGTTTATGGAAGTCTCTTTTCTGGGAGGTAACTGGCTTTCAGGGCCTTAGTTACATCTATGCTGATAAGTGTGTTGGACTGAAAATGGGCTCCAGCTTCTCTTTCTACATGACATTACTACATGGAGTCCTCCAGGTGTCAGCATGTTTGTGCTTGTTCACTCAGTCTGGCTGAGCACAGTGTGAATGAGTATTGCCTTTATCTCAAACCATCTGCAGTTCAGAGAGGCATGTTTTGTAATGTGGCTTGGCTGCCATCTGCTGCTTAAAGGATTTGCAAGTGTTTGAAATACAAGTAGGCATGCATGTGTATATCCACATTTAATGGAAAGCTCCTTCTCTACTCTTTAAAGCAAAGCACCATCTCAATGGAGGGGAGATACTAGCAGAGAAATTTAGAGGAGCCTAGAAGAGGTGTACGTTTTGGCATCAAATGCTTAATGAAAAGGCAGCAAGCTTCAATTTGGTGCAGTTACACATAGATCTGAGAGGCTGTTCTCTATTTCGATGGAAAACTAACACCTGACAAAGCCCCACATCTTCAAAAATGGAGTTTGAGGTGAAAAAGGGATAAGTTGCTCTGCTTAGGGTTAGATGTTACCCGTGATTAATCTGTTCTCTCCATCCAGCTAAGATTTGCAGTCCTTGGAGCAAAGACCATTAAGTGTTGCTATACAACTTGTACAACCTCAAAAACATTTATCTGACTTCATGTTTAAAGTTTTATATTCTCATGATGACAAAGATCTAGACACACTTCCTCAGGGAATCCTGACCAAGAATCTAGTACAAACCAGACACAAAATTCTGTTTTTATCCAGCTGTAGCTTTTGCTTCAGTTATACACATACTATAATAGTAAGACACATTTGCTTCAGTCTCTGAAGTTAAAGAACAGTATTCTGTGATAAACCTGTTAACGAGTGAAAATCTTGAATAAGGTATATTCTGTCCTACTCTTTTTTAGCCAAGAAGCTTTGACTCCTAAAAAAAAGCATAAATTTGAAGCATTTAAAGTATAATCATAATCTCTGAGACTTACTGGTATCATCAGAACACTCCCTATTTTATCAGGTAAGTAAAGGGCTGTGTATTTCAACCTAACCTTCTAGAGAAATAGTTAATAAAAATACAATTAAGAAATATTCATTCAGCCATCTTTTTCTTTTTTTTTTTTTTTTTAAATGAGAAACAGATTTTTTAAAAATTACCTGAAAAAGGTTTTGAGTAGAGTCTGCTTTTACATTGACATTTTTCAATCTGCTCTGGATCCTGTATATCGCTGTGACAGGCTTTACAATAGAACTGTGCCCTAGAAAACAAAAGTGAATTAGGCAGAACTGAATTGTGTTTAACTGATGAGAGAATAAATGCACTCATCTGCTCTTGAAAGATTTTCTGTTCTAGACCTTTTTTCAACAAAACAGTAATAGGGAATCTTACCTTTTGACTTCTGCCAGGGAATGAGCAATAAAAAAGCCCATTGTATTCTGATGAAGCTTTATCTGCGCAGATGGATTGATCAGGATGGTGCTGTATTGAGAAACAATCAAAGGAGTAATCACAGTTTGTCCATCTGGTGACATTTTTCGCCTCTGTTGTGAGAATTCAGACTATATGATCATAACAGTTTCCTCTCACCTCACAATCTTACATTAATCCTCTTTGTTACAGCTTCTGTGACTTATGAGAGACACACAAGACATGAACATGTTAACATGCTTTTTCAATGGCATAAAGGGAATTTACTGTCCACAGAAACCTGGGGGAGCCATGGAAGAACAGGGACTCAAAGCATGCAAATCAGCTTTTGTTAGGATTTCTGCAGTTTATTCAACTCTGAGGCTCCTGAGGATTTGGCAGCTTTTTTTTTTTTTTTTTGTAATTAATTTGCTAAACTGTAAACTTCATAGGATACAGGTGCTTTCACTTCCAGTGCATTATTTTTTAACATGTTTAATGTAATAAAATAATTCATAGTTTACTGCAGCCTGGATGGGTCATTTCTCCACGGGGTCACTGAGAATCCCAAATACTCACACTTAAAATAAAAGTTCTGTGCAACTGAAGATACTAAGGATGAGCAGGGTTTGAGGTATTTGTTCTAATGCTGAGCTGCTGCGCTGCTTTAAGCACATCTATGTCGAAGACCCTGCAGCATCATTAAATTTACCACTTTCCCCTACAAAGGCCACTCAAGGTACCAGCTCAGTCCAAATTCCTATTGCTTTCAACCCAGTTTTAATGAATACTGGTAGTGCGAATGGCATAGGGAAAGATGACAAGGTTGTTAACATTTTCTTTCCACACAACAGAAGGCCTGGACTCAGCTCCTCCAGATTCATGGCTCAGAGGACAAACAAAATACAAATGACTATAATTATTACTGCAGATACTGTAGCAACATCTAGACGTCCTGCTTTTAGAAGAGGTATCTGTTCTGTGCCAACTGTTGTGTAAAGAAAGCAAAAATATAGTCTCTACATCTCAAAGAGCATGCAGCTTCCTTTTCCCTCTTGCTTTCTCTTTTCATCATTCTGTTTTCAGCCAGACAATGTATGAACTCAAGGAAGAATAGATTGAGTTGTGGACTGTTTTCCATTAGTGCTAAGCAACTACATCTACTGACTTCTTTCAGTGTAGAGTTCATTCAACAATTCTGGAAGAAAGCCCCAATGTATTTCTCACAGCAGTGTTTCCCTACAACCCTCTGTTTTTGGAGTTTCTATTCTACAGTTTCGTCAAAACAGCCATTTCCTTTATAAAAAGTGGAAACAGAAATAATTGCACTCAATAGTCTGCATTTTCTGGGCGATTTCTCAAGCTTTTTAAAGATCTATGGCACTTATTTATTCCCCTTTCTGAACTAGTTCCAGCTTCCCCATTAGGATGTCTTGTATTTCATCATTAGAACAGACAGAGTCTTATCTGGCCCAGGACCAGATCAGCTTCAGAGAGCAAAAGCTGTGCTGCCAGCATTGACAAATTATCCCTTTATGACAATGCTTTACAGCATTTAGGAGCCTCTGTAAAACTCATGTGGCTAAAAAAAATGAGGAGGTGTTTCCTTTACCAATGAAAATAAATATGCTTGAGTCACCCCAAATCAGTGAGACCTATGCTGTTTGCATATGGAATAAAGGTAAGAATGGTGTTTCATCTCCCATCTCTCGCCTGATTATCTGTGAGAAAAGAGGAAGCAGAAGAGATTGCTGTATATGGTAAAATTCACGCCAGCACTTAAGTAACCAGGAACAACATTTCGATCCTGTCTCCTAAATGCTGTGCACAGGAAGATAAGAGGTGTATAAAACCTGTGCAGACCCTAGGCCGTGTTTCTTCTGAGTTCTTTGGAAATTGTTCGTTTGGAATTAGTTGACTTCTTACTAGAAGAGAAGTCTGCCAGACAATTACCTCTCCCCTTGACTGCCAAATTTGAGTTCAATTCCCAAGAGGACAAGGTTCAGTTTTAGAAAGCACAACCTGGGGAAAGAAAGCAAGGCACAGTTGGTCACAATATCTCTGTACTGTGAAAAGACACATCTGGAAGGAAATAACAGAAAAACAACCACATCTGTACCACATACCGACAAACCTCTGTAAAAGTCATGTCTGCAAAATCATTGGAGAGCTGAGAAGTCATTACTTTGTAGTCTTTGTCTTCCAGAAGCTTTTTGTCCTTCAAATATTTTCTCTTTGTCTAAAAGAATCAACCATAAACAGAATGTATTTATTGAAAGGCAAAGCAAGTAGGATATGTAATCTAACACTGGGCCGATATTCTAACACCACATGGTATTAGATCAAAGGCCCTTAGTTACTGGAAGCAGAATGACATCAGCTATATGTTGTCACAGACAATATCACAGTTGATAAACAACAGACCAGGGAAAGTCTCAATCCTTCTAGACATTTCCAATTCATATTATCATCAAAGAACAGGTGTTATTACTGCATACAAATAAAGTTACAGGGAAATTTCATGACTGCAAAGTATTGGGAGCCCATTATTTGAGGAAAGTTACACCTTACTTTGCAATAAGATTAACCTGCCTCCTTAGTTATTCAGATGAGGACTGGTCTTGCGTTAAGTTTTACCAATCATAAATACAGCTATTAAGAGGTGTGATTTATTGCTGAACTGTGATCTTCTACTCCAGTATAAGCACTTTTTTTCCTTTGGTAGTTGTGTGACTAGGGAAGGGTTGTTTATACCTAGGTAGTTAAATCAGCAAAACATTCTACTGCTTACAGCTCCTTCAGGTTTTAGACTGCCACTCACTGTGTCACCATATATGCTATTCTCTTAGCCTTCTACATAAAACTTAATAGGCTACTACAAATGTGTAAAAAAGTGTTGCTTTCCAAATGGATTTTGACATAAAAGGCTTTTTTCAATTTAAAAAGTTTGCTGAGTTTTCATAGTATGCTTAAAAAACCTTAAAATATCAATTTTGCTAGCTTTGCCATGTCTGTGAAATATTTGGACTTGAATGAAACAGCATGTGTCAATGAAAAAACACTCTAACCAGCAGCCCAATTCTACACACAACTTCTGCATTGATAAACTCTGTATTTATTTCACCTGATATCTATTTAGTTTGTCTAAATTAATTTTGTGAATTAAAAGTCCCTGAAGAGAGAAAGCAGTCAAATTCTTTTGTGCAGGAGATTAATGTGAAGTATCACATACAGCCACTAGGTGATAGCAAAACCATGTCCACTGCAGGACTAGCAAACCTGAGGCTTGTTCAGGCAACTTCATGCCTAGAAGTTCTGTATTTTTATTATTTCAATAGATCTTCCGGTATTGATTTGGAAATATCTGAGTAACTTGTGTACTGTGAAGTTAATGCATAGTTTATCAATTTTGCATTGTAGCAGGTACTGATGAGGAAAGACAGATAGAAGGAGGATAAATTTGGATCACCCTCCTTGCATAGAGATGACAGGATTTCTAATTGCCACTGTTGTTGCGTAAATTACCCTGTAAGACCCAACCAAAGAAATAAATAAGCCTAAAAGGATACTGAAGAAAGCACGCTATTAACTGGAAAAGGTACATTGGACTGATTTTCAGCCCATTTTTGGGGGTGTCAAGCAGGAGTGGTTCCACTGAAGTGCTTTAAGCACAGATTCAAATTGTGAATGCCAGACAGAATGGAATCAAACACAGATGCAGAGAAGCTAACAGGGTCCATACTGTGCAGTAACCAAAACTGATTTACTGTGTTCTCTCAGAGGCAGTGGAGCACCAGCATCACATTATTGCTTTTGAACCTACAGCAACAGACAAGGTGTTTCCATGTATCAGCTAAATGCAGCAGCATAGCTTGCTGTGGGCCACCCTTTGCTTTGGTACCTCCTTGCACACTACTGTAAAATGCATCCTTAGGTTCTTTTGCTTCAGCATGCTCTAGAGCACTCTTTTCACCTCTTGCACTGAATTCAAGTATTAAATCAGAAATAGTCTGTTAGGTTTTCTTGTCTTCTGTGCCAATCTTAATCCCAGCATGAACAAGATAAGCTTCAAAAGACCTGGCTGCAGCTTCTACTCAGAAGTTCGGCACATACTTGAGAGAAGATTCCACTGGGCTGCATTCACATTACTTAGACAAGTGAAGAACATACCTCAGTATCCTCTTTCACAATGAACAAATTGGTTAGGAGGGTAGACAAACCAGGAACAAGGCAGCTTTGGGCTATGAAGCCTAGCTTCAGTTCAGCGAAACAGACAATGCTGTCGCCTGTCCTCCAGTCCCAGCTGGGGATGTTTGGCAGGTATACCTGTTTCAGAGTACAAAAGTGATTACAGATCAGCACAGAGATAGGCAAGGCCACAGTGTTTCTGTAAAATGACAATTCTTGTCTTTCTTGCCTTCAAAAATTATTATTTTTTTAAAATCTGTGCTGGAATATGCTAGCAGATAGCTAAATGGACTTCTGAGGTTCTTTGGGTGGGTTTGGGTTTTTAGTTTTCTTTTTTTAAACATTAAATGTGGATTTGCTGACAACTTTGACAAAACCAACAAAAACAAACACAGAGTTATTCTTTATTTTTGGTAATGTTACAAGATATTCTAGATAGGTTAGTAACTGGATGAGTAAGAGGGACTGGACAAAGATCCTATTTTCATAAAAGGCAGAGATTTTTTACTCCATCAAGGCCAGAATTTCAACCATGACAACTCTCATGACAGACAAGACAATTGTGATACCTTGTTACGAGACTGAATTATCTGTAAAATTACTCTTGTGTTCGGGTAGTGATTCTTGATAGACAGCACTCTGTACAAAAGATATAATATCTGATTAATATGCTTGGTTCTCGCTAGGGTCTCTCATTTTTCACGTCAGACTAGTTTACTCTGGCAGACAGTGATTGGAGAGTCGTGACAAAGAACAGCATATGACCCAATACCCGTATCTGGGACCTCTACACTTTAAGTATATCCAAGTCCACTATGTGGAGAGGAAGGTAATCACCACCAAAAGATTTTAAGATACTGGTGCATGGCTTGGACACAGGGTGAAGAATCATACCTGTATCCCACTAGAAGTCTAGAGCTAAGAGAAGCAACAATAATGAATATTATTTGCTTTGCCAATTCCACCTGTAGATTTCATTCATAAACTAGTATCTCCACTTTAGTAGATGCCTCGCAAGTAGAAAATAAAGGTAATCCAATTTGGAACTTGGACTTCTGGACTGTTTTGGGGGTGTGCTAATTACACCACCAGATTCACACAACCCAGCAGTACTAAGGGAGTCCCCAATTTAAGTCTGCCCAGTACGAGTATGTGTAGAATTAGCAGACCTGACAGCAGAGCTGCACCAGCCAGTAGTGTGCAACTCTCACCAGTGTAAAGGATCCAGACTCCTCAACTGCTAATATTCAGGGTATTGAAGAAGGTAATTACACCATATTTAGTAACATTATATTCTGTATGGGGTTACAAGGCTGCACAGCTGCTACCTGTCTCAATCCCTCAACACATCTGATAAAATCATAGCAGAAAGCAGTCAGTTGGCTTTCAGAGTTCTCAGGCAGAAAAAAAACGTGACAGGACAAATATGTTCCCCTGCCAGCAGCATTATCTGTGTCACTATTAATATCAATCAGATAGAGATGAAAGCACTGGAGTATCTCATCCTACCTCATGATATTGGAAGTATCTTCAGTATAAGGTTGTGGAGAGTGAACATCTGCTAGAATGAGACAAGCATTCGCAGATTCCATCTGTAACCCAGGAGAGAAAAGGTAAATCAGGGTTTAACCCCATATGAAGTACAAAAAATCTCCGACAGCAAGATGATTTGGTGGCACATGTCTTTAGTTAAAAATTGTGTAAAATCATAGAATCATTTAGGTTGGAAAAGACCTCCAAGATCATTGAGTCCAACCGTCAACCATGCCCACTAAACCATGTCCTGATGCGCCTTGTCTATGCGCTTTTTGAATACCTGCAGGGATGGTGACTCAATCACTTTCCTGGGCAGCCTGTTCCAATGCTTGACAACCCCTTCAGTAAAGAAATTTTTCCTAATATCCAATCTAAACGTCCCCTGCCACAACTTGAGGCCATTTCCTCTCGTCCTATCTCCAGCCACCTGACAGAAGAGACCAGCACCCACCTCACTACAACCTCCTTTCAGGTAGTTGTAGAGAGCGATAAGGTCTTCCCTCAGCCTCCTTTTCTCCAGACTAAACAACCCCAGTTCCCTCAGCCGCTCCTCACAAGGCTTGTGCTCCAGGCCCCTCACCAGCTTGGTTACCCTTCTCTGGACATGCTCCAGCACCTCAATGTCTTTCCTGTAGTGAGGGGCCCAAAACTGAACACAGTACTCAAGGTGTGGCCTCACCAGTGCCGAGTACAAGGGAACGGTCACTTCCCTGCTCCTGCCACACTATTTCTGATACAGGCCAGGATGCCATTGGCCTTCTTGGCCACCTGGGCACACTGCTGGCTCATATTCAGCTGGCTGTCAGCCAGCACCCCCAGGTCTTTTTCTGCCAGGCAGCTTTCCAGCCACTCTTCTCCAAGCCTCTAGTGCTGCATGGCGTTGTTGTGACTGAAGTGCAGGACCTGGCACTTGGCTTTGTTGAACCTCAAGATCACCATGATCCTATTACTTGGAGTTGCGTACATGCCTGAATGTTTCAACAGTGACGCAGCTCCAGTCAAACATACGGTATGCAATGCGTATTTCTATTTTCAAAAGTGCTGAACATGTGAAATTTTTAAGTTTCTAGTGCTAACATCTTCCTAGAAGAGGTTACAAAATACGCAGCATTGCTATATTCTTTCCCAGCGAAGTCCAGCCAAAGCACTTCAAGGGTCAAAATTTGGGCAGGTCAGAAGACCTCTGTCTCAGTCATCTGATCAATATTAGGGCTGTGTAATAAAGTCATTAACAACTACAACAACATGTTTCATTTATGGTGGAGGTTTTATAATCTGCTGGGAACTGGGTGAACATCTACCGCTGTATTTCAAATAGGATATTAACAAATAGAAACCACACTAAAGTTAAAGCCAGTGGTGGTTTCTTGTTTGTTGGTAGTGTTGGTTTGGTTTTTTTCCTTTAATCCAGGTCCACTCCTTCTGCTTCTTTGGAATATTTTGCTGAGTCTTCAATATTTCAAAACACTAGGTCTCTTCTTTTCTGGACATCCATGAATGAGACCCAAATATGATGCACACTCTAAAGATGAGATAACTAAGGGTTATTCCAATTATTTAAATACAATTTCCAGAAATGCTGCACTCCATAATATTCCTCTTTCAAAACCAGATGATCACAGTTTGGCTTTCCCCTTTATTTTTCCTGTTTCAATGCTTGAAGAATTTATAGTCTGAAAAGTCTGTTATGCCTGACTCCTGCATTCTCAGTTCCCATGAGCAATATGTTGGTATGCAAAAGGTACCACTAAAATAAGTGGAGCTCCTTGAAGTGTAAATCTCCACATGAACTGAGTAAATGCAGCTCAAGCATCCTTTCATAAGGGACAAGATTTTCACAAAGTTGGCTTATCTACAAGAAAGTGCAAATGATGAAGTTCTTACTCCAACTCTCTTCAGATCTTCAGAGTTTAGTGCAGAGCCATAAAAGAAAGTCGTATAGGCTGAATAGCATTTGAACACAGCTTCCAGCTCCAGACTAGGAAGAGACCTATTCAATACAAACAACAACGGGGCGGGGGGGGGGGAAATCCATCAATCTCTCATAATTACATTCTCTGCAAGTCTCCATTTCTCAGAGAAGCTATTTGCCATAACTACTTGCTGTTTAAAAAAAGCTACAGGGATTTTGGCAGCTCAGTTAAAGTACATAGTTTAGATTTTAATGAAAACAAGCTTTTATAAAACTTAACAGTCATGGAAATGTTTCCTGGATTTTTCCTGTCTTCTGCTATTGTCATTAATTTTTCATGAGTATCATTCCACAGCCATCCATGCAACTCTAATTTTACAGCTCACTGTTACTCCACAAGAGTCAGGAAATGATACTTCCTAGGGTTTGATTCTGCATTCTCTTTTCAAATGAAACTGCTGAACTTCAACTTTCTCTCCAACTCAAGTGTTATTTTCCTATTCAATTTATGCAAACTGTATCTACCCAGGAACTTCTGTAACATTCTCTTCTACATGAGCTGTACAATACATTATCAAGATATTCCTACATTGATCCCAGTAATGAAGCATGCCCTGTAGGAAGGTATCCAATCTTGATTTAAAGACAGGAGTTGGAAAATCCACCCATTCCCTGAGCAGTTTGTTTCAGTGATTATTAATCACTTCTCACTTTCAAAAATGCATGCCTTGCTTCTTACTTGAGTTTGCTTGACTTTACGCTTTAGTTATTAGCTTTTGTTATGCCTATATTTTCCAGATTAAAGAAGATTTTTAAACTGGTTGTGAAGCTACATAGGCACTTTAATTGAGCCAAACCCCCTATCCTCTTCCTGTTATGCTAAACAGACTGAAGTCTACATCTCTTCCTCTAAAGCACTTTTTCCTGTCTTTGAACTGTTCCTGTACCTCATTTCCATTCATCCTCAATTGAACAGCTCTCTCAAAATGTCATGGTATTTCAAAAGAGATGCTTATAACATTCTTCTCACCTCTTGCCCCACTTCTACTGCATTCCAAGGTAAAATCGTGTTTGTGCTCCCAGCAATCACCTCTCTCTGAAGGTTCTGCTTTCAGAAACATGTCTAATAGCTTCAGCTAGGCAGGAGGAGGGGATCTGACAGGACAGTTGAAATGCCTATTTTTGGCACATTAAAGTGGCTTCACTTTCCTCCCTTTGCCATATGCCAGCATGACCAAGTGGAAGTTACAAGTTTTCTCCCCAACATGAAAAAATGTATAAGAAATTGAGACAGCTGACAATTATTTGATTGCCAGATGTGGCAAGACTTAAAGTCAGGTATATCTGGCAAAGCTAGCTTACTATGGAACTTACAGGGAAACTTTTTTTTTTTCCCCCAGTTGATCACAACGGAAAACATTTTATCATGAACATTCCAGCATAAAAGCTTCATTGCTACAATTTGGTTTGTAACTCCTGTTAATTAGTTACACAGCATTGCTTTCCTTTACTTTCAAATCTCCTACATTTCCCCTGAGTGTTCAGGGAATCAAAGTCAAATATCTCAGAGAAATAAGGATACTTACTCTCCCAGAAAAAGGATTTCTGTGCAAACATTTCCCTTGTCCCGAAGCAAAAAGTCTCGTAGGAATGTAGTGACACTCTCCAGAGTGATATTACCACAGACAACAATATAGCTACAGGAAGAGATCAAGCAAGATTTATCACTTTGAAAATAGTAGAATGGTTGTTGCAAAGCTGACATTGTATGAAACTACACACCTGCTTGTAGTATATTAATCACAATAATGCAGAAGATAGCTTGTGACTTTGGTTTGATGGAAATTTCATCCATCGTGACTATGTACTTCGGGAGTTATTTTGGAAAGGAAGAGGAACTGTAAGTGTTAGAAGCAGTGAATTGTAGACATTCCAAAAACAGAGTCACAGAAGGAACTTTGTAAGACCTGGTTAAAGCCGTACCTGCCCAGTCCTGTGAGTGGCAACCCCCCCCCCCCAACCCGAAACCCCTACAAAACCAAACCACACCTACAAAGACAAAAAACCACACCACCCCCACCAATTAAATAGGTCTCTTCAATCTCTAAGTTAGGCTATCATGTCAGCTACCTTCTCTTCCTTTGAAAATGAAGCCCATGCTGAAGAGTGCTGTCGACAAGACTTATCCAGACAGTCTTGAGGCAAGGATCAAACAAGAGTAAGTTTCAGGGTATCATTTAAATTACTACAGGAAGCTTTATTTAGCTTCTTATTTCTTCTGAGCTGGTTCCCAGCCTAGTCACTGACCTGATTTTTATTTTCCAAAGACAAACAGCAACGATACTTACTTTTTCCCACTCACCACTTCATAGGAGGACTTGTAATTTTTATGGCTTTCAACAATTTCCACAACTTCAGGGATAAAGTTTGCAAACAGTACCTAAGACATCAAGAAAAATCATCTTTCTCAGAGCCAATTCTGTCTCTCCTAACCATGATAAATTAATTTGTGAGAATTTAAATTATGTGGAACAACAAAAGAAATTTACTTCCGATTCCTAAAATCATTGGCAGGAATGTACAACTGTATGATGTAGTGACAATGGATTTATGCCATTGATACCTTGGATTAATTTTGTCTAGTATTTTGGCTTTAGCCAGTATTTGCAGCTGCAGGAAGAAATACTAGAAGCCCTGCCAGCTCTTAGAAAATTACTCTATAGCAATGCCAGTGAATAATTAATGTCAAAACTCTCTTTGCTCATAGATGTTTAATCCCTACCGCATCCCTGCTAAGATCAAATTTTTGGTGACACTGCTGTTCACTCTCTGTCCCCAGCTGCCATTTTCAGAAAAGAAATATAGGTTTCTTACCAAACCACCAATAATGAAGAAAATAATGAAGGTTCGACCCAATGTTGTTTGAACCACTACATCACCATAACCAACAGTGGACATAGTCATCATTACTAGGTACATGCATTTGAAATAGCTGAGGGACTGGGAATTTGCAGGCTGAACCCAAGGATCTCCATGGTTTTCTACCTGCCAAGGGGCAGGAAAAGAGAAAAGAAGAAAGAAGGTTAAATTGGTTTTGGTTTCCAGTCTATCTCCAATTCACAATTATTTCATTTAAAAATTAGCCCTATTTTACTTATTGCAGAAGTGATTCATTACCGGGGACGGAAGAGCAGGAAGGTATTGCATCAATGCAACCACATCTGATAACATACACAAGTAAAATACACTGACTTGAGTCATGCTTTGTCCTCGTACAACAAACTCATCCTCTCCCAAGAGAATGCTGCATTTGTTAGGAAAAAACATATACCCAAAGCTCACATGACAATACCAGTTTAAGGTGACAAGGAAGGATGTGTAGCTGATGATACATACCAGGTGAATAAATCCTGCAGCTGTGAGCCACGTGCTGATAAATATAGCAAAGAGCTTGGAGAGCTTGATTGAGTAACTGGAGATAGAAAGGGAAAATTCGCAGGACATTTAAAATGTAACGTACTTTGCCAGAGTTAAAATTTCCTACGCGACCCTACTCCACTCAACAAAACTCTTGTCTAGTAAGTGTAAGATTACATAAGAAGGAGTTACGATTAGAAAAATCTTCCTACATCCAGCCCTTTCTGTCATAGGCAACATGCCAAATAATCCCATTTTTGACATTTATCAATCTCTAAAACCTTTTAATATTTCTTGCATTTATGATTTCCACTCATCTCCCCACCAGCAGAGTTTCACTGAGCTGATAGTTATAAAATTTTTTCTAATTTCCAGTGCAACATTATTGATAGTACTTTTTTTCCATATGCAACACTAGTATTTTCTTTTATTACCCGAGTCAGCCAAAATACACACATCAGGGAGAATGTTAGGCTTCGAAGTGTACTCAGCAAGGCATTAACTTACTTGTTCTTTGTGATCCTGAGGAACTGCAGTATTCGTGGAAGTTCTAACAACCTAAGTGCTCTCAAAAAACGCAAACCTGCAGAAAAGTGACAAGTCAGAGGAGAAGAAAAAGTCTGTCTAGAAGTGGAGTGTTTCCACATATTCAGGTATGTTTAAATATGCCTGCTTTGTTTTCCACATATTTATAGTGGATCCTACCTCAAACTTGGTGACACTGCTCAGTATTCAGAGCCTTTATGTCACTGGATTTCCACCTATGTGCTCAAAGGAGGCCTTGAATTATGAGACAAAATAAGAACTGCAATTCCTTTGAGCTGTAACCTGAAGGCTTAAGTGACATACAGGTCCCCTAGACTATAGACCCCAGAGCATGCAAGAAAGCCATTCACAAAAATCAAGGTACCATCTTTGCTTCCCTGCTGGGTAACTCCTCATCCAGTTGGTCAAGTACAGTGATTGTTGAGATACTAAAAGCCAGGCAGACAGATAAAGAGAATGGAGACAGACTTGGGTAAATTACAAGTGCCTCAAAATTAAAGGAGTTTTTGCCAACAATGCATAATTTTGCTCCCAAAGAACTGTTTTCATACTGATGGTCAAAGCCTCTGCAAATCAAAATAAACTTGAAGGGAGTCTTGATGTAAGATGCAGGACAACATGGATGGAAAGCCATCTCCAAGTCTTACTTACCAAGCCAATTCCTCTTTAAATAATAGGAAACAAAAACCGGAGGGATCGTGAAGAAATCCACAAGAGAATTCAGCTCAAGCCAGAACCTCAGCTTGTCATCTGCTGCCACAAACTAAAGATGAATAACATCAAAAACTATCAATGCTGTGTGATCATGGGTCTCATCAGAGCAAGAAGGCAGGTCTCTGAGGAGACCCATTTTTGCAGTCTACTTCCTTCTCTATTGCTTTGGCTTCTGCAGACACCCCCTTAAACATTCCTGGTTTGTTTCAGAAAGGCTTGGGCTGGAGCCCCCAAAAAACCAAAATGGGCTGGACCCAAAGGTATAACCATGCTGTCTTTCTCTCCCTCTTTGTCACCTGCCCCTTTCATCTTTTTTCTAGGGTGTCTTTCTCCGTGGTACTGCAGTATCAGTAATAATGAATTATAAAACCAAAGGGCGGGCAAGACCCCATCCTCATTCCATCGATCTGTAACAGGAAATATCCTGTTTTCTAATTACTTAGACAAAAATTCTAATGTCAAAAGCTACAATCAAAATGTATTTCACACCAGTGAAACTAATGTCATTTTAACAACAGATGGCACGCAGCTATACAGTTTGTTCAAGAGAAGCTGAAGAGAGACCTGACTAATTCATTCAGTGGTTTAAAGACATGGAGAAAGACAGACAAGGCTAACGTGTGAGCTGAGAAATGCTGCAGAAATGCTAGAAATAACCAGATTCCAAAGGGAGAAAATAAAGTAATTACAAGAAAAGTTGAAAAACCAGAGTGGCTCAGAGTTAAGCTAAGGCAATCAAACATTATACTACAGAGCACCTGCTATCCACACAGGTAAACTACTCCCAAATATAGTTCATTTTTAACTCAACTTTCCCATAAAGTGCCCTTACCCGTAATCCAAAGTAAAGGAGGAAGAAAGCATTGAAGCCTGTATCTACATAGAGGATGCTGTCTGGAAAGGAGATCTTGAATTCCTCTGCTCTAAATGGGAAATAGGCATCACAGCCAGTGGAGGGAAGGGCAAAAAAAGAAAACAAAAAACAACAGAGTGGCTATAAAGTGACATTTGGTTTGGGTTTTTATTATAAAATAATCACTAAACCAAAATTTAAATGTATTCACAATTTTGTGTAATTTAAATCTCTACTTTCTCAGTGGGTTAGGCAGAATAAATCACTGCTAATAGCAGGTTATCATTAGCATTAGCAAGCATGTTAAAACATGATGTTATTTATCTATCATGCAAATATACTGGAAAGACTGGGTTTCATATATTTACAGAGTGCTTATGCAAATCTTTCTGTTGACTTCTTCAGGAAAACGGTTTCACCCTTCTCTTGTGGACCAGTGTAAGTATGCTCTTCTGTATTCAGCTTAGTCAGCAGAAGAGAGAGCTCCTGCAGCTGTTTCTCACTGAACCCCTTCTGAACATGTCCTTCTAACTGCCAAGGGAGTAGTTGAAGCATTGAGTAGTTTCCATCAAAGTCTGCCAGGTTAGCTAACAACACCAATTTAAATTTTCTAGGCCAGCCTCACTGACCTTGCATGAAATAAGCTTACAGAGCGCTCAAACAAAGTCTAACAGCACAGACTGATGCAAGTGGTAAAATCTGGCAGTAGAAAGCTGTGGGAATAAGCTTTTCCCACTGGTACCACCTGGTCCAACAACAGATGTTTGACTGCACCTGAAGAGATTACAGGCCACATTCACACACTTGCTTGCTGACATATTGCCTACACCAGGCTGACAGCAAGTTAGGTACATCAATTATGAGCCATGTGAGGCACCTCTTCCTCCACCCATGCAGGAGATACTTTGAAAGCAGAAACACAACAAAGTGAACTAGTCCCATAGGTCAGTCCAGGCGAACATCTACTCTCACCTACAGGTGTAACACTATTCATGGAAAGAACTCTGTATAAATAGGATTAACTGCCTGTATATTCCTTAAAAAAACCTACTCTTTCCCTTCTGAAGCTATTCCTAGATGTTTGTCAGATTTATAATGTCTTGGGATTAAACATAATATTGGATTGCTCTTGATGTGTAATTCTGCTTCTCAGGTTTACCTCTGCTGACTGAATTCAGTTGAGTGTTCCACAGCTTTTATATTCTTTCATTTTATAATTCCATTTTATTTTTTCCAGTGCTGTGCACTAGTCCAAGCAAAGAACTGAGAACAATGCTCTCGTGTATTAAATCAAAGGGGTTTACATATTAATATCTTTTTTACCCCAAGCACATTCTACAAAATATATGTATTCAGGTGAAGACTGGTAGAGGATACAGTGTGCTTTCCTACTCAGCCTCATTATTTTATTCCCATCAAATTGTTTACCAAAAGCTGGATTTTATAGAAGAGCCCCATTCCCATTTAGGTACCAAAAATAAATGCCCAGACTTTCAAAAGAGCTTTGGGTAGTGCGTGGTCTAGCATTCTCTAAACATTGCAATAGCAACAGCCAGGCTTTGAATGCTTTTGAAAATGTCTGTACCAAAACGGGTGCCAGTCCCTTTTCAAAAGCTGTAGGATTTGGACATCTGTCCCTCAGTTCTTCTGAAAATCCACCCTTGAAGGTATACACACAAAAACCTTACATACAGTGAAACTTCAACAGCTGTAACAGAAGATAGAAACCACAGTTTTTCCTTTCTGGATGCATTGTGTAGTTCCACGCACTACTCAGGTTGCTGCTATCATGCAGTTATGCCCAAGGTATGCTCTTCTGGCATCTGTAGTCCCTGTAGAGTATTGGCATCTTAAAGGAAGGGGGGAGTATGTACCTGATGACAACCCATGGAGCTCAAAGGGGCCTGTCACATATCAGTGCCCATAGGCTCCTCTGGCTCATATCTGTGGCCACAAACCAGCTCTTAGAAAACAAATCAGCTTGGCAATTTGTTTCTACAGTTTGTTTAAACAAGCTTTTTGGATAAACATCAGTCATCTACTTACTCAGCAAGATTGACAAAATAAATGATAAGAGCACCAATATTCAGAAGAAACACGAGTATCACCTGAAAACATAGGCATCAAAGAGGATGTTATGAGGTTTACTGTGGTAGTAACACAGCTTCCATCTATAACAAGCACACATCTTAAACATCACTTTTTCTGTTTTTCTATGACTCACAGGAGAGGCGGAAGGAACAAAATTCAGTTACCTACACTCTGCAGCAATCCCAAGACAGAGATTTTAGTTAGGCATATGCACAATGAACCAAAATCATAACCAATATAAGTCAACGCTATCATGTTAATTTACTACTGATGAGGGCTTGATGCAGCTGACCACGTTACTCCAGTTCCCTGGTTGTCATTTTGAAAGGCCAGGGAATCAAACCCATGTGACTAGTTGTTCATTCACTTCCAGCCACCAAAATCGAATATACAAAAGAATGCTCAGATTAAAAAAAAAATAGCCAGTTAAGTTCCATTGAGATGTGTCATTGGCATATCCTTTTTTGGTAGATAAAGACAGCACTCTCAATCCTTTGGACATGCATTTAAAATAGCGAAAATGATTACCATCAATACTGTTATAATCAGTTCCCATTGAAAGAGTAAGCCACCAAGCAAGCCATCAGGACTGAATCACTCAGAAGTGATTCAGTTACCCAGAAGACAGAGATTGTGTAGCCAGATGCAGCAGTCTGGGAAACATCAGGTGGTAAGTTTCAGTCATTTTATATAACTTTTCCTGCTTAGGAACCTTCCAAATCATCTTCTGAGGCCAAACATTTATATCAGGAAAAAGCATGATCTAGATCGTATCAACTGCAAAACTCATATATACTTGTTTTATATATGTAAGACATGCTTGCGTTTTCACTTGATGTCCTCAAAAGAACAGATATGCCTCACCACCTGCGTTAGAAGAGGAAACCTGTGCTAACCAATCTACTTACCAGTACACACCCCATAGATGTTTGAGCTGATAGCATCATTTCTACCTGCGTAGAGAAGACTCTTATCCAGTAGACAGAACTTTGTTTCCTTTTGTGTGGCCACCAGACATCTTTGTCCTGACAGAGAAGCAAACAGAATGTTAACCTTGGCTTTGCCAGACACTGTTTCCCAAGACGGCTAAAGCCAACACATTCAGCCACCACCAAATCTGAATGGGGATTGAAAGTAAGAGACGGGTGGAATATATTTTCCTTCAGCTAAGCTACTAAAAGCTTCAGAAAGCCTTATCTTCCTGGAATTCACTGAGGGCATGCTGTGCAGACACATAGTGTGATACACAGATGCAGTCTCATTTCTTCCCTACTGGTTACACCAATGAATGTTGATTCACATCACCTTAAAGTGATTGCCTCATAACCTGAGTCTGAAAGGAAGAGTGTGTTCTGTTGCTAATAACACCTCTCTACTAGTCTCCCCACCCTTCCCCATCTTATGCCAGGTGTGAATTCATTTTCTTAGTTTTGATCACGTAAAACGTTCCCTAGCATATACCCTGGAATAGCTCGGTTCCAGTGTTCTGTTTTAACATGGCCTGTTACCTCTTTTAATGTATGCCAGTAACAGCCCCAGGTAAGACTTAGATTTACTGTACAGCTTCAGCTAATTCTGATCAGCTTTTGCAATGAGGTAGGATTCTGTCCTTCTTGCAGCTACAGTTATTAATAACTGTAACAAATAAGTAACACAGATTATTCAATGATAGAAAACCTGTAAACACCTATCAGGAAAAAAAAAACCCCAAACCCAAAAAAACCCAGACCAATGCTGCTTGTAATGTGAGATACTGTGCTGGCCTCTCTTCTTTTACACTGAGTTTCCCAAGCACCAGAATCTGTAAAGAGTAACACTTAAGAACAAAACCCCACCTCTACTCAGCAGTCAAAAGAACAGCAGACAATCAGATTAATTTAACATTTTGGCCAACAGAGATGCCTACAGTTTGCCAGCAGCACAGGTGTTCCCTTCATTTTCTGACCACACAATCCAGGTAAGCTGATGAGTATGTCAAGCCCTCCCTCGGAAGTGGTAGAGTGAAACGGCCTGCAACAGTTGTTGGAGGCAACATGAAGCGACACAAGGAAAGAGCTCTTGAGTCCTGCAAATGACATTGTAATTAGGTACATAAGTGACCTGGATATGTCATAAGAACCATCCTGCGTGATATCCTTGGGAGCTACTAACACCTTCTCAAAAATTCCACAATGCACACAGGGAGGACCAGAGTCAAAAGATCATAGATCTTTTGGTGGTGGATTTGTTTTCAGCACGCTTAATCCCACCCTTGTCCAGTCTGTTCGGACCATGTGAAAAAGGCTATTCTAAAATACTGAAAAACAACTTAAGACAATTTTTCCAATAGTTGCAGTTTACAGAGTGGGGAGCTTATGGTCTTGAGAGACAGCCTGACCATGTACATGTATTCCTCATTTCTGTTATGAATTCTGCCTTCGTGTTTAAATATCTGTGTGTATGAGATACTGTGTATTTGCACATATTAGCTTGTGTGTTTAAGAATCAGAGGTTGTATGCAAATGTGGATTGAAAAGCAAGCATTACAGTGCTCTTACGTGCATCTGTGTTTACATGCATATGTAGGTGCTGAGGTTTCAGTATACATACGTTTGTGCAGCTAGTAATATCTACATGGGTAAAAACTATCTTGTCCCCTCCTCTTAGAAGGGGAAAGACAGGAACATCTAAAAGCACTAACCTGCTAAAGTAATCAACTCAAAGATAAAAGTATACCAAACTTTCCCTGAACATGCCATGTTCAGTGCACTATAACAGAAGATACTTTCTTAGTACTTCTTCCATACTGAATCTAATTCTTGCATTCTCACATCAACACGCAAAATATGAGCCATTTCAGAAAGATTTTGCCCTTACCTTTTTCATCCAGATCTTCTGTATGCTGAAACCATAAGCATACCTAGCCAATCTGAAAGCCAATATGGTAAACAGGCCCCCCAAGAAAACAAACAAAGATGGTATAATAAAAGCGAACTGAAAAGACAGTGCACAGGTGAGGCTGAATTTCCCTGCCATATTAGGAATCACTTTGTTCTGCCTTCTTCCTCCTCAGCTTCCTTAACTGCTTGGTCCTGACCTTCTAGAATACTCATTGCTCTTGTGACATTGCAGTGACCTCAGTGCCAGTCCTATGCATCATGTCAGCACTAGTCAGACTGACAGGCTGGGATACTGAGAGGGGGGACTCCCTCTGCAATGGAAGGATTTGAATGGGAGTTCTGATTTAGAACTATATCTTTTTAGTGACATTACCAAGGTACTTTCTCTCTGGAATACCTAAGTTTATAAAGCTGGCTCTCACTGTATACAGAGTCACTGTATAAACATAAGTTGCTTAGTAGAGACCTGTGAAGTCTCACGCACAGTACTCAAGACTCATCCACTCAGATCCCATTTCATGCTTCCTTTCAAGAACTGCAACAGGCACATACTGCAGTACCCCCTTGGGAATCTCTACTCAGCTTTTGGATTGAGTCCTTCTACTGCTCAAAACCAAACACAAGCAAGATGCCCTGGCACTGAAAGAGTAGATGTGATGATAAGAGCTGCAACAGTGATACAATAGAATAAGTAAAATAAGACTGGTCAGATCAGTCAGACCAAAGACACACTTAGCCTGGTATTTTGTCCCTGTAATTACCCAGTTGTCAGTGGTGAAATACAGCATGACCTTTCCCCTGCTGTCTTCATTTCACTGGATCACCCTCTTTCTTTTTCTAGTTTACTAAACTTTTCAATCAGAAGAATTTTAACAAGCTAAGTCAGAGTTTCTAATGATACAAAAATAACCAAGCTGGGATAAATGTGCTCACATGCCCACAGGTGGCAGCATTTCCTTGGAGTTAGGCTACCTTTGCATACCAGTATGTAAAATCAATTTCCTCCCCAGCATCACTGCAGCCTTGGACACAGAGAAAAACAAAGCAGAACAGCCCAGCAAGCCATCTCCCAGAAACTGCCCAGTAAAAGCAACAGCTCATATTGCACCATGCAGGCCTAGCTGTCCCATCCACAGCTGGTGGGGTTGCAATGTGATCAGATGCCACCGGTTCACACAGTATTTTTCCCCTTTTCTATTGAAACAGAATGTCATCAAAAGCTTTAGGTCTAGTCAAGAGTTTTGAAGTCTTTTATGAGCACTGCAGATGAATAATGCAATCAGACTCTCGTTCATGCAATCAGGACAGCTGAGTATAGAAGTAGTGATTTTGCCTGAATTGGGAAAAACATGTGCCCAGGAAAAAAAAAGAAAAAAAAACAGAAAAAGAATGGTGATATAACAGCCCAGCAAATAGTTGGAGGGGAAGCAAAGAATATGTTACTGTAGCCTTTAAATACAGCAATATTTAATGTCTGCCCTCCCCTTTCCTCCCTTGCTGAGCATCAGAGAGGACTATGAGTGACTGGAACCAGTAGGGTGTTTTGAATGGTAAGGGTGGTCCCGGGGACAGCCTCTCAGCTGACAAGAGTCATTACTTCTGTTTTCATGGGGACTAATATGACAAAATTGCAATCAGCTCATCTAGGGCTCCAGGGTGCCTGAGATAAGGACAGAAAGAATTTTAAGTAAGTTCCCAAAGGGAGAAGGGGTGGGAGGGTGGGGTGGAGAAAAGAAGGTTCATTCTCCCTGAGAACTAAGGACAGCAGTAACATCTCCCTCACTCTGCAAATACCCCCACTTCAGTAATGAAGTGTTTACCTGCAGGACTTTAGTCTGGGGACAGGAATTCACCCAGATGACAAAGGGAAGTGACACCAGTCAGTGCAATTTATGCTCCCCATCTCATGCTTCCTTAACACATTTCTTCCATCTGGTCCCTGCTCCATCTCAAATCTTCCTGTGGTGCAAGCTCTTCTCTCAATTTCTCCCCTCCGCTGCTGTAAGGAGGTTTTGACTGAAGGTGGCAGCCTTTGCCCATTCATTGTTGTTGAGCCGAGACTGGAACCAAATCGGCTCACTGTAACTCCCAGTTGATTTCTCAGTCCAGCTGTCCCCAGAGCAGAAACAGGTCGTTCACAAATCACAGCCACTCACCATGAGTACGGAGCTGCAAAAAGAAAGCGATTTATTAGCATGCAGTAGCACACTTCCCTGTCTTTGCAGTGACAGATACATAATCCAGGAAAGGGAGCGTGCAACAGAGCAGACTTCTGTTTTCTTTAGTTTGAGTAAATTTAGGTTAGGCTGCACTGATGCATACATTTGGAATTAAATACAGAGTGGAAATCCACCAGGAGGCATCACGTACTGCTCATTTCTGGTGCAAAAATAGCGTTACGTATACTCAGAATGCTTTATGAACGTGAGGATGTCAACACCTGTCTCCTGACAGGAAATAGCTCAGTGCTATCAATATTTACAGGTAGGAAAACTGAATGAGAAAAACTAAGGCCCCAGAGAAATTCAGGAGGATACCAGGAACCCGATTTCATAATTTCCTGGCAGAGAAGTCTGTGTTTTAAGCTGCTCCCCTTCTGCAGCCACACTGCTGCAACATGGCAGCACGATGCTCAGCTGCTGTCTCTAAGAGGAACATTCAAGTATCCACTGTGACACATCATTTATAGTTTAGTCTCTAATCAGTAGAATAAAATAATGCTTTTCATCAGAGAGCATTACAGATCTCCTAATATAGGCTCGTGTTCTGGATTTTCCTAATTTGTTACTCTGATGGTAAATTCTTCCAATGGCTAATTATCTTACCCTGAAAACATATGTACTTTTTCTCCAACTCTTGTGCTAGCTCCAGCTTCCAATGAAAGCTGAATCCTGACCTTCCAGCCAAATTCCACTGCATATTTTTCTGCTGGCTAGTGGAGCCATCTATTCTAAGAAGTCATCTTCCCTGTATTTGTGCTTGTACCTTGTGATGGAGTCTCCTCTTTATTTCCTCTTTGATAGCCTAAATAGATCAAGCTTCTTACATCTTTCACTAGAAAGATGTTTCCCAGACTCTGAATCATTTATATGGCTCTTTTATGAACCCTTCCAATTTTTCAGTATCTTCTTTGATCTGCAGACACCAGACCCAGAATCACTATCCCAGTGAAGATCTGGTTAATGGGGGTGGATGGAGTGGTAAGCTTATTACATTAGATCTGTGAAAAGAAAGATTTGATTTTAATGTGCACCAGTTTGACTCAGAGGAAAGAAGGATAACAGAGGCATTGAATTGGGGAGACATTTCCTGAAAGGATTAAACTTCTGTCTGGGTAATGAGAACATCCACAGTCACATTAAACCGGATTAAAGAGAAAGATAAATTCTGCTGCTTCAGAGCATAAACCAATAGCTGGTGGGGACTACAAATAAATGTCTCCTTTGAGTAGATTCTTCTATAATTGTTCACTGTGGAGAGAGCTTACATCTCCACTGAAGCAGCTGGCACCAGCAGACCCAGAACACTGGGATAAATGGGGCTAGAGGAGATCGCCAATCTTTCTATTATGTGGAGACACACACACACAGATTGAAGAGACAAAGGGTTTGCACTTAAAGATTAAATCCTTATGTCATCTCTCTCTGCTTCCAAACCTATCTAGGTGAGAAGGCTAACAAATTAAACTAAGAAACATGTATTACAGCCTGCATTCCCCCAGCCTCCTTCCCACTGCAATCTCTATTTGGGATGGAAGTGAATATATGTGCATGAATGCAAGTGTCCTCTTATGCCTGCTTGGTAAATAGTTCCCTCTTTTACAGTGCTCTGAACCTTCCAGGTGCAAAATAAAACAGATTGGTCTGGAATTTGGAAGGAAATGAGCCAGGCTGCTTGCTCCAGGCTTCCAATTTAATAAACATGCATCTATATCTAATGGACAGTCTGTCACTTCCCTTTAATAGAAATCACCTGCTCCTCTAATAATCATTAAACAAATTGACAGCACAATAGCCAAGTCCTCTCATCTTAATGCCACCTGCAGCAAGAGTAAAATAATCCACTAACATCTTTTCAGAAAGGCCATTATTCTGCCTAATATGAATGCACATACACACACTCCATGTGACATAGAATCAAACATGTCCATGAAGAGAATAAATTGCATAAGAATTCTCTTTATTTATATAATGCATGTATTTTATTAGTAAGATCACTTCTCATTTTCTCATGATGAGGATAATAATCTCTCATGCCTCCTGCAGTGCTTTCCTCTGTCACAGCCAGACCCTGAGCAGCTTTATAGGCACCATCAGGCTGGATGACCAGACATGCCTGCATCTACATCTGAAATGCAGCTGCTTTCCTAACTCAGAGCTTTCAGGCCAGGGTATGCTAACACTGCTGAGACCTAGAAAGTTTTTAAAGTCCCCTTTTAGGAGGGATTAGAATTGCTCTCCTATACATCCTTGTCTAGTTGTGGCAAGATCACAATGGTATTGAGACTTCTGACACTTAACTGTAGAGCTCTCCTAAGGCCCAGGATGACAACTTTGCATACAAGCAAAAAACAAAAAAATACTTCAGGGTTAGATGGAACCCCTCAACAGATAATTCTGCATGCCTGAACACCAGAGGGGCTGTGTGGAGCCTTCCTTGGTCTTCAGAGACAGTTAAGCATTCAAGGAGTATCACAGTCCTTGCATGGAATTTGCCATTTGTCAGTCTCTAAAGGATGGTCTTTGAGCTCAGCCAGTACATGCAGTGTTTTTGACACAGCCAGATGTATCTCATGCCATAAAATTCTACATTAGTACATGTAAGGTCACTTGAGCCTTATCAAACTTCAAACAGGACTCCACCTTTATTTGTTGAAATCACATTCCATATCCACAGACTGGTTATGGGCACACCTTAGGGTCACAATAAGGGGAAGAAAAAATTAAAAAAAGAAATCAGACAATGAACTTCAGTATGACAAATTCAGACCCATTGGTGGTGCAGCAAGCATGGGGGGACAAGAGCTTGCTCTTGGACTTGTTTGTCCCTTTGACTTCTGCATTTTGTCAGCATTCTCAGATGCCTGTCTCAAGCACCCGTTTGTCTCTCATTCTCCCTCCCCACACACTGCTTTCAAATACAGCCCATCAGTCTCAAAGTTCTGCTTGCTATTGGCCATCAAAAGCTTTCTCATCCACAGCATTCATTACTGAGGGATACTTGAGTTTAATGAAGAATTCTTTTAACAACCTTATGCAACCAGTTCGAGTGTCTCAATCACGCTGACTTGGAAGTCATGTTGTACCTTATGGGGCCTCTCATGTCTGACCAGAGTACAAAAAAATATACTGGGAGAAAAGACCATGTGCCAAGGGGACAGTGACAGTTTGGCACCAGAGCACTTCACAGGCCATGCCCTGAGGGACACCTCGCAAAGCCTGGGACAAGCTGTTCTATAAAGGCAGGTGTACAGAAAAGTCTTACCTATTTGCTAGTAGCTAGAATACCCTAGGGAATCCCAAAATGCCCTTCAAGAAACCTCTGTATCTAGCCACATGGTTCTTGCAGTGTAGGAAGCACCTCAGGAGATACTATCTTTTCACGGCAGCCCATTCCGAGATTCTACTCCCCAAGCTGCTAACATGCACCATGCAGCACAACTAAGAGCTCATCTGTGTACTAAACAGGACACTTTCACTAGCTCTCCTTCATGTGCAGAAGCTGTTCTGCGATTCCTGTTCAGAGGTAAATTCACCACTGTGCTGCAACTATTTTCTGGCAGTTGTGCACAAAAGCTTTACAGTGAATTACTCTCAGCTTAAAGCAGAATCAACTGTCCTTCGCAATTCTCCCTCTGTGGGGGAGTATCCACACACACAAGTATTCAAGAGAAATCAAGGACATAGCAGGACTGGATCTACTCCAGGGTAATTCCCAGATTTAACAAACCTCATGGGGCTACTGATCATCTAATGTATAATATGGGAGTTAGGATGGAGGATGCAACTGAGAAGTCTGAAATGGGTTGTACAGGGATAAATTGGGCCCTTGCTGTTTGTCTGGTCCTTATCTCCAGAGTACAAGAGCATATCAGTCATTTGCAGAGTTCTCTTCACAGCATGCCTGTGTGGGAGGGAAACTGTACATCCCCATTTTCCAAACAGGGAGGTGAAACAAAAGGAGTAGCACATGATTCTTCTGTTCCTCCCCAAAGTCAAGCAGGAGGTCTGCAGGTGAATGGAACTGAAACTCTATCTCCTAAGCTTACCAGTCTTTCAGCCATCTTTCCTAGCAGTGACAAACTGCCCTGCAATCAAACTTGCATTGCAGAAATCTCAGCTAGGCTGATGGCATCTCAACGCATCTCTTTTTACCAAAGACTTCTTTTTAGGGGGTTCCTACTTCTAGTATCAGTTTGAGGCCTGATCCTTGCTCACTTCATTACAAGGTACCAATGTACACTAAGAGGTATGATTACACTCCACACATCCACTGAAGCTAATTTCAATGGTGATGTAGGTGCAAATTAAAACTCTGAGGTCTCCATGGAGTATTCTCCATTCCTGTCTCTCCTCATGACCATCTAGCCTACGTTTGGAGACCAAATACTGCCAGCTTAATTTAAAATATAAAAGTTTTAGAACATTCCCATATTTACAGCAACAGGAAATACAGAGATAAAAGAAAACAAGCATCTCAAGATTTCTCTGATTAAATACTAGTTTTGTTACTGCCAGAAGTAAAACCCACTATTTATACTGATGAAGAATTCTGACAGTATTTCTCTTTTATCGAACAAAAACTGAACTGCAAGCAGCTGGAGATTCTTCTATGTCTATTCACTACTGGCAAATCCAGGAATGGAAGCCAGAACTACTGACACCCATTGCCTTGCAAGTATCATCACCATTTACTCCTTCACTGTCAAGAACTGCATTTACTGAGGTGCTGTAAGCATGGGTGACTAGAAACCTGCTGCTATGGATCCTAAACCCTGAAAATAAGGAATGCTCCTGACAGGTACCATGACCAACCAAGTACATGTTCACTCATCACATATAAAGGTCCACCTACATGTGCAGATTCAGGAAGGGTCAGAACATAATGACTTGTCTTCATTATAAGTCACGTGATTTGTCACAGCCAACTCTATTGCTGGATGCAAACATGCTTTTGTAGCACACAAACCAAGGACACCTCCTGGCCATAAAAGACCCAATGTAACACATCAGTATCACATACTGATTATGACCCACAGAGAGATTCATGTCTCACAAAAGCAGGCACCATGCAGTACTTGCTTGTCCTCCGTTTCAGCTCTAGTAAACAAAGCTCCAATTCAACCAACAACCTGGAATCAGACAAGCCCTTCTTCAGATATAGTCCAGTTGTCCCTTCAGGGAGAAGTTGGAGGAAGGGGTAGCTGCAAGCAGGAACAAGAAGGGGAAGGCCTGCACAGCCATCAGTTCCTTCGTGTTTAAAAAAATCTCCTGCAGATTAAGATGCTTCTGTGTTTAAGTATCTCCAGTTTAGAGTAAATTACTCCCATTGAAACCTCTCAGCAATCAAAGTTAACAGAATGAGCATCATCATCACCAAGATGGAGTGGAGTGGGAAAGGGCAGAAGGGCAGTCACATTCAGAATCAGATCTCAATCCACATGTACATGGAAGTCTGAAAAACAGTGCCACAAAACATTATATTGTAACCCCTATTATTTCACCCATGTTCCTCTTTGACCCTGCCTGGCCAAGAAGCAACTTATTAAGTAACAATACTCTACAAGTCTTGGGATTGCAAAATCCATCAGTAACTGCAGCCAGTTAGATTTAGCAGCCAGCCCCACTGCTTTTCCTGCGCATACCCTTCTATTGCTTGTGCAGAGGAATCAGGAAAAGTACAGAGGCTTTTAGAGACAATGGCTGTGATACACATTCACACAGACTTGCTTGAGCAGAATCACATCTGCTGATTACTGCAGAGGACACCTCCAAGGGACATTAAGAAAACTGATTTTTTTAAAATTTTTTTTGTCAAGCTTCTTAAATACTTCAGCCTGGGAACCAAGATCCATGTTCCAGATCCTCAGCAAGCACAAAGATGTACAATTCAGTTAATTTTGAGAGTCACAGGTATGGAGACAAACTGACCCAGCAGCAGAGACTGCAGCTATATAATTTCATTAATAGATTTTTTTCGTCTAGAATGCTAAAGAGCAGGTGTTTGACATCAAGCTTACTGCTTGGGTCAGTCCTTATTTTAAACATCTCTTCTCTGCTCCTGAGATACTGGTGCAGATATTCAAAGGGGTCTAATACAGCAAGATGCTCACAATAACACATCAGTGGGAACTGCGCTCTTAGCCCACTCAGGTGTATTTCCAAAGGTGAACCATAATGCTATGGGGAGTTTCAATGTTTGCGTAGAGGACTGAGGACACACGTAATGGTTCTTCTTGCTACATGTGCTGATGTTATGATCAAAGTAGTTTGCACTAGATATTGGTTATTCTAACCAAAGTACATTAGACAGACAAAGATTAACATGCCTAAATGATACATGTGTTCTAATTAGAGAATGTAATCACCTCAGGCTTGATCATTATTGCTCCATTTATGTTTATCATTTCAGCTGCATTAAGGTCTCCGGCAGTTCTTTTATCTAACTTTTCTATTCAAGGACATCAGGTTTTTAATCATTAAACACCTTAAACACTATTTTTCAGAAATCTTTGAAGAATAATTATTTTACCAGTATAAACTGTATATCACTGAAGGTTGTTTTAAAAACCTCTCATCTCCAGCTGCTGCACTTATGTCAACAGATCTCTTTGGAAATCAGACTGTGGGAAAGTAGCTCAGAAAACAAAGAAAAAATGTTTTGTCATTCTCCCTCTATTTCTTCATCCGTTTTGTTCTGTTGGAAGATTTCCAACTCAACTATAGGATCTGTCAAAGTATCAGCATTGTCAGAGCCAAGGGGATTTTCATTTGAGGCTGAGCCCTCAGGGGCAGTATTGCCCCTGACTTGGGGCTGCCTGACAACTGGAACTCAGTCCTTCTGATTTAGCTTAATGTTTCTTCTCACACCTTTCTGCATACATCCAAGTTTTCCCCTCTATGTAGACCAACCACCTGTAAAAAAAAAAGAATTAAAATTGCCACATTATTTGCCTTCCAAAAGTCCTCTTTTGCAGTATTAGTGATATGCAGAGACACGTTCAGGAAGAGTTGGCATAACTTTTTGCACATTCACTGATAAGTGCATGTATTATGTGGTTAGCTTCATATGATTCTGCAGAATGCATAAATCTGGCTCTGAATATAAAAATAGCCTACTATCAATCCTTCTGTAGTGGGAAATGTAGATTCACTGGTGCAAGCAGAGGGAGCACTGGCAAAACTTTATAGCTGCTTCCATAAAGCTGTCAGCAGTGAAAACAGGCTGGTTTTTAAGCTCAGGGAACAAAGACCATATCGGCACCAAGTCTTACAGCAGGAATACTGATGAGAACCCACAGCCAGAGGTTTGTGGCTACCACAAGGAAACACAGATGTAGACCTTTGAGCTCTGTACCAGTGTGATTCCATCAAGTTGTTAAAAGTGACTGTAACTCTTCTGAATGCATCTACAAAGGGTAACGTTTCCTTTTCTCTGCAATTCTCTCAAAATACATTATGAGTCCCTACTATGGCTGCCTACCAGATATATATTCTGGACATAATTATTTAGAATTCTACAAAATAATGGCCTGATGTTGCACCTCGTGCCTCCCTCCATGATTATTTTGCTGGTGTGCCCGTAAAACCAAAATCTCAAGAGTATGTTAGTTCAAGGATCACTAGTTTAGAGTTCTTTTCAGAAACATGGCCTTTCAGAATCAGCAAAGCTGGAAAGGAAGCTTAACTAACGCATTGTTCTTAATATGGTGGTTAAGAAAAACTCTAAATCACAGCTCATATTGATACAAAACCAGTTAACCTCATGAATGTGAGAACTTAGCAGAAAAGAAAGGAGAGTCACGGTTCTTTGTGCATCTGCTTCTGTTGGGCTTCTCATCAAGAGTTTTACTGATTAAAATAGACTTTGGTAAATTCTGTTGCTTATTACATTTCATCCCAAAACTTCTAAAAGGATCGTTGTCTGTCAGTCCTATCAAGAAACTGGCTATTTTCATTAAGAGTACCAGCAATCATATCTTTCTTCTGTTTTCAGCCAGGACTGAAAGCCAAAACATCCAATGGGGTTCGATGGGCCAGCTGCTTTCATGATTCACACCCTCAGTGCATGACAAGAATATATGCCATAAAAAGTACAATAGTAAACTACAAACTTATTCTCGTAGGATTTTTATAGCTTTAAGTTTTCAACCAAATGTTTCTTGAATGCTTTGCATATATTCAATCTGAATGATATCCTGGTGTCAAACCTGTGATCTATCCCTTAAGGAACAAAGATAAGACAGAAACATACATTAATTTCACATATGCAGTGTACACACACTATACATCACATATATAATGTGCTCCAACAGTAGGAGCCCAGCAAAGATCAAGAAAAGAAAGGTTTCTAAAGCAGACAAAAAACATCTGAAACTGTTGCAGCCCAGAAGGACTCACCAAAGTGACTCCAGCATCCTTTCCACAATTGCTTCACTTTGCCACACAAAGCATCGCTGGCAAGAACAAGGACAGGCCCATAGGTAGCCAGCTAATCTCTTTTACAGGCCCTTATTAGTTGCAGCTCAGCTGACACCTGCCCCTCACACCTCAACCTAATTTGATAGCATTGATTTACATTAGCAAGTGGGTATGCTTCCTATTGTTCACCATTTATCTTCTTTTCAATAACCCTAATTACTAGTTAATCTTTTTATTTCATTTATAGTGTAAAACAAAAAAAAAAAAAAAAAAGGAGAGGGAAGTCTGTTGCCACTTGAATACGACACAGGTAGGGGCTGAAGACCTGTACATCCTTGACTCTACCATGGAACCTTGTTTTTAGATCTCTTGTCTTACAGATTTGTAAACACAGTTATAGTCCACAAATTTGGCTATTTGCAAGATTAAAAACTAGAAGTTCCCAATTTTGAGCCAAATGACCTTCTCAGGAGTAAAAACTGAATCAAATTGTCCAGACTATATTTAGTAATTAGAGGCTCAAAATAACTTTAGGACACTATTAACCACGTGCACTTTGTTCCCCTTTTGATCACTCAGAGAATTGGTGTGATAACTCTGCACAGCAAAATGAAAAGTGCATGGGCATTCCCAAGCTTCAACTCCCGTCTCTTAACTGACAGCAAAGTGACAGTGAATGTGCAATAATTCAATATAAACATTATGAAAAAATGTAAACATTACTGGCCCAAACGCATTTTTTATGCAGTTCACAGAAGACTGGATCCAAAGCCCTTTGAAATTCATATGAAATACTTTCAGAATCTGTTTGAACATCATCAGGTTGCACTGCTGTGGTTTCCCTGTAACATGGCATGTATACTTTTTGCACATGAATACCAGTAATTCAGAATAAAAGCAGCAACACATGTTTTGAGACTGTGCCCCAGACACAGAAATCAGTCAGTTAGTAAAAGGCAGAAGGCTCTTCCTCCCAACTGGCAGCTTTTACCAAGACAAGTAATCACTCTGGAGGACATAATTTTTTGTATCTAGAAAGATAAAAACCCCACAATGCACTGCATAACATTCTTTGCTACCCATTGTGCCTACATATGTTCTTTTCCCAGTCTGGACAGGTAGCTACCAGATCTGGAGAAGTTACTTTATCTACCATTCCTTGACTTCCCATCTCTTCTCTCTTGCTAGGGGTTACCATCTCTTCAGATGTATTATCAGAGCATTTGTTTTTCTGATCTGTTTCTGTTCCAATTGAGACAGGTCAGACAGATCTACTACTAAAACAAACCAGCTCTTTTGTTCAAGAAGGCCTAAAGAGCACTGCTGTGAGGAAGAGGTAGCTTTCCACTAAAGGCAGTGGTATCCTTCACTGGTACAGTGCTCTGCAGCCTTAGGCAACCTCTGCATTAAACTAGCAGGAGCAAAACAGACTGTCCCACCTTGCCTCCAGGCAGGAAGTGCTTGTTTTATTATTACCAGGTGTGATGGAAAAGGACTTAACTGCAAGGTTCAAGCAAACAACTTACTTGAACTTCACTTACAGACTTAACACGCCACTATTGCAGGTTTTACAGATACAATGGAGGAATGCACAACTGCAATTTTTTAAAGCAAGAGTAGTACATTACAACCACAAGCGATTCACAGACAACCACAAGCACACACACGTTTACAAACTTAAAGCATAAACAATATTCACTTACCCCTCCAGGTAAGGGCTTTCAATCCCAGGGAAGTTACCTCGACCGGCGTCCTGATCAAGGGGGGGGGGGGGGAGGGAGGGGGGAGGGTTTCCTTCGCAAGCCAGTTGTATAGTTGGAGAAGCGACTCCCCCATTTCCAACCTGAATCTTACCAGTTTTTATCCCCTGACTTGTGGAATGGTGTGTATGGCTATGTCTGAGAGGATTATGATATATGCCTAAATGGATTATGTATATCTGAGTGGAGTTTCCCCTTACCTTTCCTTTGTTGGTCTGTGATTGTTTGAATACACAAGGTTGTCATTTGAAACTGAAGCTGAAACCCTCCAGGTTTTGTTTTTTTTTTACCTTGCTTCCTCAGCAACTGAATAGTGGTTGGATTGAGACTCAGGGCATACTATTTGTTAAGGGATTTCAAGGCTCAGTTCAGGTTTTGGTTCTTTGAATGGTGCAGCCACTGCCCTGTTTACTTTAGGGTTTATCAGACAACCCAGGGCTAAGCTGTCTACACAGCTCCCCGTGAGTCATCTCTGCAGAGAGACGGGGCCTCAAGGCAACCTGATGCTGGTCACTTTTGTAACCCCCCATGAGTTGCCTGTGTGCACTAGGCACGGTGAAACTCATTTGTGAACTATCAGCCGGACAATCCATACACCAGGGCTCAGCAATATTCAGTAGTATTTGCCCTGCATAAAGCTGGCACTTTATCCCTCCAGGACAGTAGCACCACTCAAAGGGGCCAACAACTTTGTAGCTGCAAGAAACGGGAATGCATTTTTTTAAGGAGTCTAATGGCTAGAAAGCCCCAGAACTGTTATATCATCTGCAAGACTGTTAAGAAGTAATCCTGCAAACCATTCACTGTAAGGCAGATCACTGACTGCCTGTAGTGGAAATTACATCACCCAGACATGGGCTAACACACAATACTATACTTCCAGCCAAGAATTTTCTCTATTATTAGAAAATCAATTACTTCTTTCAGTCTGGACTGCAAATATTGGAGGTGACTAAGTATCCTGTGATCTTTTTCACTCATAAACTTCTCCCTCTATAGTAGGCGTACCACAGAGGTGGTAATAAAATTTTTATGTAGTGGTTCATGCACATTTCAATACTACTCTCCTACAATTGAGCCTGGTGAATGCAAAACAAATTTAAATCAAGATAAAAGCCCAGGCAGATGCTATCCATATTGTTAACTGCTTGTCATAGGTAGAGATGTATTTTGTATCCTTTGGGAATGGCACCTGTCATTTTTTCTCACTGTAAAGCTGTAACATTTATTGTCTCTGAGCAGGAGCTGCAAGGTATTCCACTTGGATGATATGCGTGCAAGAATGGAGTCTGGTGGTTTATAGTTTACTTTCTTGTACTTCTCCCTCCTTTTCTCCCCAGTAACACACAAATTCTCTGCCCTTATTTTTTTATCTTCATTGTTATAATTAAGGGGTCTGACTCAAAATCCACTGTAGTCAGCACAGATCTTTCCACTGGCTTTAGAAAGATTTGGAGCAAGTGCTAACAATCTTGTTGGATCCCTTGTGAAATCTACAATGATACCTTTAAGACTTTAAGGCAGCTTTTGGAGGCAAAGGTAAAAATATACATTTCCTATTGAAACAGGCAAGGGGTGGCCCTGCAAGAATCATAGGTACAAATATGTATTTTTAGATATCTATGCTTCCCCCCTCCCTGCCCCCCTTCATAGTTTCACCAAAAATCTTGGTGAAAAACCTTGGACATTGGGGTTAGAGGTTGAAACATGCTAACAAAAAACCTGTCCACTCCAAACCAAATGACAACAGAAAACATTTCTTAGGCATAGGGAGCTTTTTGGCCCAAGAGCTGTTTTCTATTCCACTAAGAAGCTCAAGCATTTATTGCTTTAACTGTCTTTCCCTTATTTATGAAGGTAAGGGGTATTCTGAATGTTGAGTTTACACAGAATAAATGACTAAGGGACATCATCAGTCCCACTGTCCAAGCAAACCAAAGAACATGTAATGGAGTTAGTTTTGTCAGCACATGAAACCTCCCACCAGCCTAGGGAGGAATCCATGTCATGCTGAAGTCTGTTTCAGGTCCTCACCTTAAGACACAATTTAGTGGTTGAACAGAAAAATAATCAATAGCTGAGAACAAGGCAACATCAGCTGTAATCCTCAGTTACTTCTGTCAGACATATAAGAACTCCCCACATTATATCACACCTTAGTATATCATACAGAGGTGAACCCTCATCGCTTTCCTTCATGGCTTTGTGTGTGTTGGACTCTGCGTTAAGTAGACAGCCGAGCACGTGGCAGTCTAATAGCTTGCTTTAAGCTCTGTCATGTTTCAGGCATGCAAACTGATTCCATTTGAAACTCATATGGCCAAGCAGCCCCATGAGATGCTCTGCTGAGCCTGAACATCTTTTCACAAGCAGTACGGTGGTTAGAACTGACAACTATTAGAAAAAAACCCAAGCAGCATGAGAAAGACAAGTCAAAAAAACAGCCTAAGCTAACTAGGAAAAACTCAAGTGTGTCCCACAGAAATTCAAATTCCTATGTTTGCACCACAGAGGATTTCAGAGGTGCAGGAATAAAAGTTACGGTGCTGTTACCGCTGTAGAGAGACTCACCATTGTCCTAACAGCAGGATACGGAGGGTACAGGTGGCAGGATTAGTCCAGCTGAGTATCTGTGCATTTATTTCTATTACTACTCTATTTCTCTCATTTTCTTCTCCCCTCCATTGCAGTTTTCAAAGTACAGTTTAGCACAAGCCCTTCCAGAAACGAAAGTCAGAACTAAGGTACGCTGTCAACAGCATGTTCGTGATGGGATGAATTAGTACCTTTAGGGCAGAAGAAAGAAGAAATATTTCATGTCAAAATAGCTGACCCAAGATAGCTGCTTTAATGTAAAATCCCAGCAAGAAGCATGCTTTTACCTAGGTTTAAATAGTCAAGATAAACTGCAAGGTGAAGGGTACATAGGAATACAGTATTTTGACTGTACAGGCACCGTGCTTCATTTCTACTACTATTTATTTCAACCTGGTCAAAGACAGCTGGTACTTTACTGAAAGAACATTACTTTTACAGGGAATATAGTCTGCCAAATCAACAATGGCTTGAATTGCCTTTTCTTAATAGGCCAGTGGTTCTAATACAGAGACAGCAGAAATAGACATGCCTTACTAGATGACTGTGTTGCAATCTCAGCCCAGTTCCTCTTTAGCCCTGCTGCTGTTACATAAACAGTCATCACAACAATTAACAGTCCCATTTCTTGTTAACAGGATACTTCTTATTCAAAGTAAAACTGGTGAGCTGAAGCTACCACAAAAAGTCATCAGTTACCACATCTCAGGATGGTAACTTAACCTGAGAAGAGATCATCCTCTGATCACCACACCCAGTCAATCTGACACGGTTTTCCACACTGACATCCCTAAACCAGACCTCTAAAGGAGTTCTGAGTTCTCCTTCAAAGGGGTTTAAATTCACAGCCTTTTGGTTTTGAAATGAAAACAAGCAAGAGTAGGTATTTTCCTTGGTTTGTGTTCTCACTTTCTGTTGCTCATTTTTATTTTCAGAGCTTCAGGAGTTAGAACTATTATGTACCAAAGGCCTCATTAAGATTATATAATTAATTTCACTAATGAAAGAATTTCTAAATGGGTTTTAAAATATAATTATTTATTTTTTATGTAGTTGCCTAATTTCCTAGGTAAATACTAGGCTATTGACATTTTGCAAGGCTCACATTTATAAACAGAATATTTCTAATGCACTAAACTTAACAGAATCCTTTCAGAAAACCTATTATACTCTTTAATGTAATGTAAAGTTTTATTACTTTTTAGTAATTACAGTGTTTGTTTTGCAGAATTAATTACCAGCTGGCTTCAACCTGAACAACTCATCATTCCAAGCTTCTCTCTCTCTTCTAGCTATGCATTAACTCTGGGTTATTGGCATAATTACTGGAGATTTAAAAGAAACAGGTAGATTTGTTTCTGTGTTCTCCTGTATACTTGACAATAAACTTATTTCCTCATAAAATATTATACTTCTAATTAGACCTCAAACAAGAAAAGTAATACAGTAAGACTGTTAAAAGAAAAACAAAATACTGTTTTTTTTCTTTATACACAGGCTTAAGTGCTTCAAAGGGCATACAGGAATCCTGTCCTGTATTTTGGATTAGGAAGAGCAAAAAACTTTGAAGGATGACTACGAGAATTTTTACTATTATTCTGTTACTATAACATCTCGGTGAGGATCCCATTGTAGTAGGTCTTACATGAGTACTTGTGAAAGAGCCTCATGTGCTCTGTCCTGTAGTAAGTCACCAGCAAGAAAGATAACTCTGCTTCGTATAAGAGTCCTACAACTGTTGAACAGAAATGTTCCCCTGAATGGGAAATGCATCCCAATAGAGTTCTTGAAGTATGTATCTCAGGGCCCTTCAGTTACATTAGTCCACTTGGGAGACAACTCTGGTTTTTTAATACTCTTCAACAGCAGGGAAATTGAGGAACATAGTGTGTCATGAAAGCTCAAAACAAATAAAATACATTTTTATTTCCACTCCTTTACACTGTTAACATGACTATAATCACATAACTCTAGTAATCCATTTTAACAGTATTTTTTCTTGATAAACATTTGGATATGGGAAAAAACCACAATGTATCATCTCCTCAACACGAACTTGGCAGAAACCTACATCAAGACAGACTAAACACTAAATCATAGAAGTTTGCAACAACTCACCCCACCTTTTTCCTTGTTTTCACATGCGCATACACACATATAAATACACAGACAACAGTCTGATTCAGTTCTGTAAATTAAAAACCACACATAGACATATGCAAAGCCCAAAATTTTCATAACAGTTCAGAATCCAGAACTGGGTGCCAAGGCTTTCTAGCCCTTAAGTGATTGTTCAGAAAGGAGCTGGTGTATTTTCAAAATCTGATACCAAGTGAGTCAAGTTATGCATATGTCGACACAATTATATGATCAAGGGCATAATGACTACCAATTATTCTAAATTTCTAAACTAAGCAATTGCTTACATTATGTATTTTTTTGAAACCCCTGCAGTCTCAAGAACAAAACAATTGCAAGCCATTCTGTGCTTTCCTGGAACTAGACTCAAACTTCTTTCTCTTGCTGAGACCATAGATCATTAACATTGTTAATGTTCTCACTAAAACTGTTTGGAGAATGTGACAAGTCTAATTTGTTACTGACAAACCAGTTGGGAGTATGTTTAAAATGCATCAGTCTTGCTGTTGTACCCTTTGAAGGGATGTGTGGTTCCTGTCAGGTAGACCTGCTATTTTGTTAAAGACTATCCGTTATTTCATCAATCTTTTTAGCTGGCTCCAGAAGGGAAAAGCCTCCATTTTGCTTATTTTCATTTCTGCTTTTAGACTAAGAAAACCTGTCTTTAAAATACAATGATCACAGCAGAGGGAAGGAAAGAGACAGCTTTTCAAGGCAAAACTTGGGAGTCCTGAGCTGCTCCATTCCTCAAATAGAGCTGTCTTTTTAATTAAGTTGTATAGCTAGTTACCACAAAGTTAGATACCGTATCTACCTTTCCACGTTTATTTTGATGGTTTGATGAGACGTATTTACAAAGTGCTGAGCTTTAGCAGTAATGTAGCAGAAGAAAATGTGTATTTTAGCAGCCTGAATATCAAATTTGGCACCAGCCCCTTCTCTTCACCTGAGAGGTACTTTTCAGAAGGTAACAGCCTAGATGACATTTCTGTCTATTCACCTACCTCCGTATCTTTCAGAAGTGTATTTGACTACTTTAGTTTATTCAACTACCCAGATCAGACCACTATGGACTTATGACCTAGCCTTGAAGATGCAAGAGATTTTTCAGTACTGCTGACTTCTTCAAAAGATTTGAGTTCTCTTCTGCAAACAAGTTAACAAGTTTACCAGGATTATTTAAAGGCGCTATGGCAATTCTTCAAATGCTGTGGGCAACATTTTCAAAAAGGCCACCAATGTACATTGACTTTATGTTCTAGAGAACAATTAAGTGTTTTAAAATGGGCACCCAAAATGAGAATTTGGGCAGGGGGGAGAATCATTAGCCACTCTTGAAAATAGATCCAAACCAGTTCACACTCATATTCCTAACATCTTTGGTTGCTGTGAGCCTGATCCTTCACACAGCTGCAGATCAGCATCTGAATGTCTCAAAAGGATGCTTTTCAATCATATTTTTATCCTCACTTAATTGTCTCCAGCACACAGTATGACACTGCTAGACACTTTTCTAAAATCAGATTCAGGAGAGAAATATGCGAGAGGCTGATGGAGATTAAATTTCAGGAGCAGTGCTGGATGCACCTAGATGTACCTGCTTACACTACATTTTATATAAAACACATAAAGAGGACATACCTGTTTGTATTAAGTTTTGTTTAACATCATGGGAAATACTATTTTAAATTAGAAAAACCTAAACCTAAAGCAAAGTATCAGCATTGAATGGGAAGTCTTATTCAACTCAGTAGAAGGATAGATTTTTTTGCTTCAAGAAAAAAGAATGGAAAAATAGTATTTCAGATCTACTGGGCATTGTTACTTTTTCTGATTTCTTCCTTAAATATAAATTCAGTTAGTTAAATAGTGCTAATAGCTGCCCTGCTGGAATGCCATACTGCCCATTTCCATGCAGAACCTGTCTCCATCTCTGCCCTGATGGAGATAAGCAGAGCACAGGGCACATGCTTGTGTTGAGCAGCTGCTTCACTCTGCTGTGTTGTCTCTCCAGCTAATCAGGTTCCAGGGCTCTCAAGTTAAGTAGTAAGACCAGCTTCCCATGGCCACTGTACCACACCAAGCCCATAGGAAGGTAGTAGGGAATAAATCTCTGAACTTTAATATGGGGACAGGCAGCTGTAATGTGGAACAGTTGAATCTTGTCTGGGATGCAGGACTGTAATAAACATCACCCAAGTGATGAGAGGCCCAGCAGGATGAAGGATCTTGGTGTCTGTGCTAAGCAGCTGGTGTTATGAAAAGCAATCTAAAGGAGATATGCTTTATTTATAACATGCAGCTTTGTACACACAGCAGCCTTGTTTCCTCATGGTTTGACAGGTTTCCATGACATAATCACTCCTGGACTTTCCTTCCTTTTCACAGAAGAGTCAAAACCACTGAATGGTTTGGAGGATATTCTGGTAGTAGGAGAAGGGCACTTACAGGTAGACAAGAGGATTACTTTTCCCATTTGTTAAGTGCTGCACCCCATCCTTTTGCAAGATATCACAGAGTATCTCTATGCCTGATGACTAGAAGACAGGAATTTGCTACAGTTAAGGCCTAGAGAACTGTTTTTTCACTTCAGCCACAAAGGCTGATGTGCTTAGACCTTACCTATGCACAGACATGAGCTCATTTAACTGAGTAGTTTAGTTAAAATGTTACAGCTTTGTAGCTGGATATTTTTATATTAGTTGTAGCCTAAGTAGTGAAAGCTACAGCAATATAACTTGTTTAAAGCAATATAAACCCATATTGAGAAGTTAGACAGTAACTCAGGGTAAACAGAAGTGCAGCTTCTGTGGACAACTTCAGATGTCCTACATCTATTCTTCAGCAATATTCCAGATGATTGCTTTCCTAATATCTCATGAACACAACCACTCAAACATGGCAACAAAGAAGAGCCAGAAGAAATAGGTTAAGTGGCAGCCAAAAAAGGAACTGTGAAGAATTTGTCTCCTCCTGCCTCAAGCAAAAGTCAAGTACGTTTTGCTCTCCATGTTGACCTGCTTAAGAGAGATTTTAATAGCAGAACCTGCTAAGATCTGTCCTTCTGAGTTTTTAAATTTGGTCCCTTTTCACAGCACAATGCCTCTGTTAATTTAACAAGCTGAGAGGAATTTATAGCTCTGACTTAGAAGTTTATAAATTGTTATTGCTTTTCTTGAGTTTTTCATTTAAACCAGTTGCAAAGCTTGGGAATATCTCATGGAGAATGATTTAAATCTGGCTATGCTGCATGTCTGTAACCAGAGCTGGAATAATGTGAAACTGCTATCTTGCTAAAAATAAGAGGAGAGGTAGCCTGCTGAATGGACCCATGAAAAGAAGGATGGCCATTACACCTGATTGTATTACTACACACAGTATATATCATGTTGTGCATGTTGCCTATACTTTGCTGTCTATCAGATATATAATTTTGTATTAATAGCAATGGTTAGCATTTTTCCCAGCCTTATCATTCGGAGGTGGTCTTTTTTCCAAAGGAAGACATTATTTCCATCCAACAGAGAAAGAAGTTAAGATGGCAGAATGAGAAGGGAGTTGCTTTTAAAGGTTCAGAGACCATTTAGAACCCTAGCCCCCACTGCAAAGGCTCTCATTTATACCTCTGAAAAGCTGTCCTGCTGAGTTTGAATGATGGCACCCTTAGGGCTACAGCCTAGGTCCCCTTCTCTTCTTATGACATCTTTCAATTTGTATTGAACATACCTCACTGTATTTCAAAGAGGAAAATGGAGTGTCTTAGCATGGTACCCCTGCAAGCTACAGAGATGGCAAGGAGGACTGGCCAAGCTATGGCGGAGTTGGTTGGACATGCAGTGGGAAGCACAGAACAGAAATGTTCATGTGACATCTGTGGGAACTTTGAAAATGTCTGCTTTCTCACGCAGAGTATCTCATGACAGTGTCTCAAAGCAAGAACTGTAATCTATATGCTTGGACAGTACTTTAGCAATGTGAAAAAATACTGAACTAGTCTTCTGCCATCTAAAAGATTCATAGATGCTCAGATGCTTAAAACTTAACTGCTGTGAACTTTCAATATTGTTACTATTAGCATAAAGCCTGTACCCTAAGAGATGAGAGACATTAACGAAAAGCTGCTAATCCTTCCCAGCTTCTTGGGAGTTCAGCCCCATGTGGGATCAGTCCCAAAGGAACAGTGCAACTCTTTACCTCTAACTTCAAAGCACTGGGAAATAAGTAGCCTTCATGCTCTTAATTTCCGGCAAAGAATGTCAGTGTTGGGATGGTACATTTGCCTGAACCAACACTGAGACAGATTAAGGTCCCCTCCACTTTTTCCCTTGCTTCTTCTGCAAAATGGCAATAGATCCATTCATGCAAATGTAGAAACAGCTTTAGTTTTAAGCAATAAAGCTGACGCTGCTAGCTAGAGCAGATATATAAAGTGGATCCTAAATCAATCTACATAGTTAATTTGGGACTTTTTACCTTTTAAATATTCCCAGAATCATAAGGATGCCAAGAGCTGATCAGAGAAGATTCACGTCTCCTTTGGTATAACAGTATTTATGTTAGTGCACATCCTGATAATTACTCAGTGAGAGTTTCAGACTGCCAGAAATACCTTGAGAATTCCCTTGTGAGTGATTCTGTAGAGGAAAAGGAGAAAGTGAATATTAAACATACTGTAGTCAATATTTTTTTATCATACCAGCACTGCTACAGAGCCTGAGCCAATTTGCAATTTAGCAGTGCTGAGTCTTTCCATCTCAGCTATAGCAATCTGTGCCTATTGCTGCCTAACTCCTAAAGAAAAAAAATAAAATAATCAAACCTGTTCCCACATTATAGCAAAGATGATGCACTTTTCATTTCATGCAGTGAGGGAGACTACAGCTCCATCAGACATTTAGTTGGCCTCAAAGCTCGTTTGGAGCTAAAAGCCCTATGAGAAATCCATAATGAGAAAGATCTGATAGTTTAATGCATTCCTGCAAAGAACTGTAATTTGCTAGGAAATGGATAGGATAATATCATCCCTGAGATCAACTGGAGGTCAGTGTGTTAAATTTCAGCTCTAAGTGTTGGTACAGAGGGATTCAATTAGGAATGGGTGACAGTTCAGAGACAGTCACTGACTATGTGACAACCTCTAGGGAAGCTCAGGTCAATTCTTAATCAAAACTTTAACATCCAGTTAAGTTTATTTTTTGCTTTTGATTCCCGCTTCTGGTCAAGATGACTCAGTTCAGTGGTGCATCTTGGTAACATGTGGATATGCACCGAAAACAAACCTCCAAATCTATTTATTACAGCAAGATTCAAAGAACTCCAACAATATCCCATGGTACTGTACATGGTACAAGAGCATTGTAAAACATAGCACTTGAACCATAGAAATTACTAAATAGACAAGACAGGCCAACAGTGTTATCAGGTGGAGAATTAAGTGAGCAGCTACCAGCTTTTCAGCAATTCAGTTCTCATTTAGACAACTAAGCAAGTTAAGTTTTTCAAAGTCCTTGCTCATTCTCTCAGCTAGTTAAAAACAGAGCATTTACATTCATTTAGCTAATATCTTCCTCTCTACCTGGTCCAAGAGCAGGTTTTGGAGAACTGTCAGGAAAGACTATTTGCCTTGTTCCTCCACTGTCTCCTACCCTCAGTTCAGTGAAGTTAGCAACGGTAAAAGCAGCTCTTTCAGTTCTATGTAGCAGTGTACTACATTTGCTAAGGCAAACACCTACAAGACAGGAAGTGTTGTATTAACAGCAATTGCTGATCAGACTGTCCAAGGAAAACTGTGGGAAAACTTGAGCAACTGATTGATCAGACATACAGTGAGACTTTGTCTCACCTTTCTGAATGAGAAAAAAACTGATGAGCAAATCACTATAGCGACAATATGGGGTTTTGGCTCATGGGTGGGTGACTCAGTGCTGTTGAAACCAAAAGAAATTATGTGATGAGCTATTTTAATTGATTATTTGCTGTGCAGAAATACAGCACCTTTCCAATACAGAGACTGTGTATAGAGAAAGTTCATGTTATTAGTTGTAATATGAGTTTTCTGCAAGTGAAGTATCATTAGCATGCCAGCTCTTTCTAGCTCTAGATCTCAACCTATTCAAGAAAGGCAGTCTGTCACTGTGACCCCAGCATTTGTAATGGAATAGCAAAGGTACCAGAAAATTGAGTCACCCAAGGTATGCAAATAACCAGATTCGGAGAACCAAAAGCAGATGACTCCTAGGTGCACATTCAACCAAGCAAGTATCAGTTCTCACATATCTGAAATAACAACCACAGATACTACCTAGTATTTTGTATATAGAGAAGTGCCAAACAATTGTAAGGCAAGATTAACTAGGAAATGAGATACAACAGAAAGAGGAGAACTATCATTACCTTCTAAGGATGCTACTGCTGCTGTAGGATTTATAGGCAAACTAGATCTGGAAAGACCAGAACTAGTGAATTAAAGGGAAAATGCTGAAAGACATCAAACTGATCACCTTGGAGCTAGTAAGAAAACAGTGTAGAACAAATCCACTACATGAAGATGGTGAGAGGGACAGCTGAACTTCAGAAAAATTTGTAAAGCCAGACGTGGGGTTAATGCATCTTTAGGATTAATGTAGTCATAATGCAACACCACAAAGAGAAAGCTGGTCATAAATTGCTGCAAGGGAAGGAGATGACAATGGGTAGTCTGTGAGGACTTACTGAATAATAGTGTCACAGCATCTGCTACACAATATGGTTTGAACTTTGCAAAGCCCCACTGTATAACTCACTTGCCATTTGGGCTGAGGAACAGATGACAGATCTGACAGAAGTGCTCAAAAACAGGCCTTTTTTTTTTTTCCCCTTAACAAGAAGTTTCTAAACCAGCTCTTCTCACCGAGATGGTGTTTCAGCAAATAGATCAGCCTCCACTTTTAGAAGAAAAACGTGTATAGTAGAATCTAGTAAAAGTTCCTGTAAAAGCATGTTCAAAATGAGAACTGTGGCAGCTTCAGTTAGCTTACAGAACAAAATTATTTATGAAGCAATGGAGAAACATTACACCGGAAGGGACCAACTGGGCCATCAAGTCTAAGCTTTCACAATGTGACAAGAACACCAATGATACCAGCTATTAAACAGCACACCTGAAAATGCTTTTCCCCTTCTCCAGCAATATTCCAAGACTGTTCTGAGAAAACAGAGTAAAATAGAGAGGGCTGCTGCCTGTCTTCCAGTCAGAGTGTGCAAGTGAATTCAGCATCTGTTTGAAAAAACTCTGACCAGGGTACCAAAGCAGTTGCTAAGCTCATCTAGACACTTGATTTTTTTTTTTTTTTTTTTTTTTTTGGGGTGCTGACCAGATGGAAATCTCTCAGAAATCTTTCAGTAAAGGAAAGCTTTCCCAAATCTTTTAGGTAATGTAAGATCAATCCAGTGCTGTTGACAGCATTATTACTAAAAAAGTGAAGTGACTCTTGTTGCCTTTGCAAACTGTAAATTTAGCAGTTGTGCTAATAGCCCGATTTGGACCAGGATATTATTGTACTTTGATTGTAAAAAGAAATAATCTATACCTCAAGAAGTCTGTATCATTACTCATTTTCCTTCCCTAATCTTTCTTCTGCCTTAGCTTTTATTAAGTACATTTAAGAAATGCCAACCTCAGGGGGATGGTAGAAATTGAGACACAAATTTACAACAGAAGAGTCCATTTCCTCCTTTCACAGGACACATGTAAACACTTGGTCACTCTGCTTGCTAGGAAATGCAGCAGTTGAGTCAGAAGCTGAAGTCAGAATGGCCATCTGTTCTGGCAGCACACGAGTGACTCCTTCACCTGAAGCCAGCAGCTTCAGTAATAGAAGTAATTCAAGTAATAGAAAAAGATGGATGGACATATAGCAAGGAGCAAATGAAGAAGACACTGAGTACATTCGATGCAGCCTCAAAAGTAGAATGCCACCAACTCCTCTTTAAAGTATGCTCATAATTAACAAATGCAGCAGAAAACCAGCCAAAGACAAATTTGGTCTAACAGATGATCTAGCTATACAGTATTTACTGATTCATTCTACTTTTATAGGTATCTTTCTATATGCATAAACATAAAACTATATGAAAACACGTGCAGGCTGCAGTTAAGGAGATGAGGACACTACCATGGCACTAAACCAAAGCACAATTTGCTCCCCACAGAACAGGTGAAGTTTTAGGGCCCCAGCAAGTCAACACCAAGGTTTGAGGGAGGGAAGGAGAATTTTTTTAACCGAAGTATTGAGTAAATGAGTTGTTAGCCACTATAACTTTTTCTACTGAGGTATGGCAGCACAAACTTTCAAAGGTGCACTGAGAACCACTTGTCAGTTGCCTTCAAATACTAAACAAGTGATCACATTATCAGCAATTACATCAGGATCCATAGATCTGAAATGCACTCTTATCACAGGGGGTAGCCAAACTGTCACATGAATACAGCAAATTATCCCCTCTTGCAATTTCCATCTCTGCTCTTTCATTTCCTCCTTGCCAGACAGCATACTTTACTGATTTCATGTTCCTTTTTCATGCTCATTAACTTGCGCTATTTAGTTCTTGTTTGACACGAAAATGGGAAATGTTATCCATGGAACAGATTCCTCCCCTCTAATCAAATTGCTATCTGAAAATAGAGTATTATTACTGCATTGTTTCCAGCTCCTGTTCAGTGTTAGCCAGACTGGGCATTCAGGCTCGAAAGCCTCTGATTCAGTTAATTTCTGATTTAAGCTGTGCTCTGTTCCATATATGAAGGAATGCAAAATCAGAAGACTTAAAGAGTAACCTGATTCTTCAGTCAGAAATCAACCAGGATCTATTTAATCCAAACCTTGATGAAGTTGTGAAATGTTTCAGTGAATTTTTGTTTCAAACCTTTATGCATGGAATCCTGTCTGGGGCAGAATAAGTATACTTAACAAGTATACTTAGTGAGCTCATGAGGGTCAAAAGGGAAACATAAGAGATAAGCACCAAGTTTGGGGTTGAGATAAACCTGCAGCTCTATATATGAGCCCTTGGTGACTCCTTCCAAGCCACTCTGCATTGTAGGAACTACTGCCACTGTACTCAGAAGAAGGAAATAAAGACTTTGGCAACAATACCAGGTCTGCTGCAGCCAAAGAGCAAAACCCTTAAAGTGTTATGTCAGTCACATGAACCATAGTACAGCTTTGCACAACAGCAATGCCAGGAACACCTAGCAATAAAACTCATTTATACCAAATCAAGCAAGCATACATCCTAAATCCAGATATTGCCTTAGCAGGCGTGTTGCTTTCAATTCGTCTTTTATACCCATATAATTTGGGATGTTTCTGTACTTGCTGTTCAGGTTGTGAGCATGAACAAGACCTATTTCAAAAACCACTGGTAACAGTAAATAGAACCCATTGCAAAGATTAATGAGAACACCCCAGAGATAAGACGTACTAGCTCAGTATTGAACTAATACAACTATATATGCTCCAACAATCTTCTGTATGAGCATACAGACATGTCCTTATGTATTTTCCATTTTACCAGCAGACCTAGTTTACTATCTACAGTAATTAAGAAATTGTCCTGTTTCAGCTGGGATAGAGTTAATTTTCTTTCTAGCAGCTGGTATAGTGTTACGTTTTCGATTCAGTATAAGAATGCTGATAACACACTGATGTTTTCAGTTGTTGCCAAGTAATGTTTAGACTAAGTCAAGGATTTTTCAGCTTCTCATGCCCAGCCAGCAAGAAGGCTGGAGGGGCACAAGAAGATGGGAGGGGACACAGCCAGGACTCCTGACCCAAACTGGCCAAAGGGATATTCCATACCATGTGATGTCATGCCCAGTATATAAACTGGGGGGAGCCGGCCTGGGGCAGGGGGCTCAGGAACTAACTGGGCATCAGTTGGCAGGTGGTGAGCAATTGCTTTGTGCATCACTTGTTTTACATATACCAATCCTTTTATTATTATTGTCATTATTGTTGTTACCATTATTAGTTTCTTCCTTTCTGTTCTACTAAAATGTTCTTACCTCAACCCACAAGTTTTACCTTCCCCCCCCCCCCCCCCCGATTCTCTCCCCCATCCCGCGGGGAGGCGGGAGAAGAGAGTAAGCAACTGCATGGTGCTTAGTTACTGGCTGGGGTTAAACCACAACAGAATGAAAAGCATTAAACAACTCTGATGTTAGCTTTAACACAGAAAACAAGTAAGGATCAGGGAGAGCCAGAAAACCAATGATGCTCCCTCCCTACATGGTCTCTGTCCTATGAACAGCATTTCCAAAATGAAGATGATCATTTGCATCATATAAATATACAAGGATGTTAACAGGAATAGAATGTGTTTGAAGTCTATTCAAAAACTCATTAAAGCTATGAATTACAGTAAATTAACAGAATTTCACTCTATTGTGCCTATGCATCACCTGATAGCACGTCCAAAGTCAGGTCTCTATACGTTACTCATGAGCTTTAGTAGAAACATGCCCTTTCTCTTATTTAACACCTCAAAGCTGAATAAAAGTTCCAGCCTTATGCTGTTTTTCTGCAGAGGCAATTTTTTTTCCCCGACAGACATACACTGTTTGCTCTATATGGCATACATTTATAATTACTTTAAAGCACTCTGGTTTTCTCTAGATACTGCTACAATTACCAGCTTCCTCTATACTTCTCTTTCACTGTGCTATGACACTCTGATCAATACAGAATAGTCAGTGGATGTGCTTACTTAGGTATTTTGCTTTATCTCTTGTGGTCTTCACATATTTATAAAATATGATCAGATCAAGTTCTACCTCACTGGCCTGTTTAATAGACTTTGAGCCAATCCCTATGTTATAGATTATCTTCTCACTAGCATCAATGGTCAAATAGCCAAGGCACACTTTGGAGCCTTAAAAACACTGGATACAATTCGTAAGTCTCTGCTGGACTGGGGTTTTTTAGGCAACTTAAGGCTAGTCATTTGGGCTGTTTATCAAAAGGTATTTAGGCACTTCAACATTCATTGATTTAGGGTTTAGGCATGTGAATACATTTCAGGATCAGGACTTGTTCTCAGTTCAAATGACTTGTTTTTCCTGACAGATGTATTGTGCAGATATATAACAAAGCATCATATAATTACCTAGACACCCATGGTTTGTGTAGAGGCTTGCACCTGAGTCACTGTTTCATTTCTTTAAGAAAAGTGATCATCTATTTAGATCTTTTCTGAACTGCCACACACTGATTCATCAAGAACTTGAGAACAAAGTATTTTGATCATTTAAAAAAAAAAAATACAAGCAAAGCAAAGATACTTGCAGCGACATCTTTGATGTTTTATAGATTAAGAGAGTCTCTCATGAATAACAGTCATTTATTGTGTCATCTCTTCTCTGGCTTTGAGAGATTTCATTAACTGAGATTAACACTAACTGGAAAATAATTAAACTAGCTTATAGAGTCTGGCCTTCCCATCAGCACTAGTAGTAATTAATCAGCACCATCAATAGATTTTAATAGCATAAAATTCTGATTCACTCCATTATTCCTCAGCCCCACGCCACCCACTTCTATTCTTAGTTTCATTGTGTGCATGAAACAGTATTCCTTAAGACAATACCAAGAGGACAAATATAGAAACTAAAATGAACCCTCACTTTCACTGTCCCTGTAAGAAAACATCACGTTTTTCTACATAATCGCCCAGCAACATTCACCACTGATCTGTGAATATGAACTCATTTAGGTTCCCTGTTCAGCTCCACAAAAAGAGGCTTCTGTGAGGAAACCAAAATTAGAAGGGAAAAAAAAAAAATTATACAAGAAGGGTTCTCCAGCTGGCACAATCCCATCTCTCCTTTTGGTTGTTGTTACTGTTCTACTCACTGGCAAAAAGCTCAGGCTAAACTTTGTTAATCACATCAGAAATTGAGCAGGGCTCTTCTAATCTTTTAGTTTCATGTGACTTGAATGAAACTGAGTCTTACCTCCTGAAAAGAAAAAAGTCAAGAAAAAAAAAAATCAATAGTCCTGCTGGCACTAAGACATATACGACTTTCAGAAATGGAACAAGCATAAGCATCTGGTCAATTTTTCTTCATTCTTTCTGATTACAGAAGGTAAGTGATGCAACACCAGTTTTTGTTCAGGCCAAATGGGTCATAATTGTCTTATACCACTTTATTCCTACTGAAGAGAACAGGCAATTTCTTGTCAGCAGCCTGGACAATGTTACAGTCCTTGGTTTACTGAAAAATGAGTGGAAGGTTAAAGTAATCCTTAAGATCTTCTGTCCTTAAACCTTATGTTGAAATACAGGCATATTTTATACATATATATACCAGCGAGAATCCATCATATCTTGAAACAGAGTAAGAAAGAGGATTAGTAGCCAGCACAATAAGTAGCAAGAGGATTAGTAGCCAAGATTCTGGGATAGCTGAAGCGCATACTGCATTGTTTGCTTTAGCTAGGAACTCTCATTTCCATTTGCAATATCCAAAGGTCTGATTCTCATCATCACTGCATCATTAGTGATTGCTATTGTTCAAGTAAGAGTAATTTCACAGCTGCCCAAAAGAACTGGACCTGTACAGTATGAATGAGAAGCCCTACAATGCTGACAACTTTGGCTATTAGGGATTCTATGTGTTTTCAGCAACATTAGGTATTTTAGACAAGTTCCCCACTTTTTGCCTTTTCTTGAAGAGAATCTCAATGCACTAAGTTACATTTCTGCCTTTCATACCAGAGTTGCATTTCACTAGCAGAACTACTGGCCATTTAAAAAAAAAACCCCAAACCAAGAGGTTATTCTGACCATATCTTCATCAGATTTACTACGTCAAGACTTGTGATGCAATAGACAGCAATGGAGAGATAAAAAGCAACAACCAACTGTTTCCGTCAGTGAATCTTGCAGCAAAGACTTGTGCTTAGATCTGATGCAAACCAATCAATGACATAGTAGAAGCATATGAATTAAATGAATCCCTTGCAATTGAAGCAAATAAAGTCCCACAGATTTCACTGGGCCACTACCATTGTAACTGTGGCAAATTTACGCTAACCAAAGCAAAGTTGCCTTAGGGGAAAGGACCCAGTATATCTACATTCCCCCTCCCTCAGTGAGATTGCCACCACTTTGTCTTGGTTCTGCTGCACACAGCTCATTATACAATTTAGTTTTCTAAATTAGCTGCAAACAGATATTACAACACCCAGGTGAAAGGTGGCTTGCTAGCACAAGAGCTACATCCCATTTAAAAAACCCAGATGTTATAATCAGACTACATTTATCCTTAGATCAGATTTTCTGCTCTTAGAAGCTTACCTATTCCAGGGATAACTCTTAGTGCAGCAGACTAATAGCACAATAAATATTGTTCCCTGGAGCCTCTTCATTGGACAGTATCTAAAAAACTAACAAAACTACAAGCAAGCATTTGTTGTTCCATTTAAATTTCCACCAAAAGGCAGATGAAGAAAAGGCTGCTAGAAAAGGAACAGCTTGTCTGGCTACTTCAGAACAGGCTTTGGAAGTAGTACATCTTGTGAGTATTGTTCCAAAGGGTAAGTATGGGGTAAAACGAGCAGGTGGGATAGAAGTCACAAATTAAGTTTTTATTTCTGGTTCTACTGAAATCTAGTGTTAGCTGACAGTCATTTGTGAGCATAGGTATGTCATAACTATGAAGACAACATTAGACAAGACTACTATCCAAGAAAGAATTTTACTTAAGTCACTTCAGATTCCTTTTGCACCAAAACATTTGGCACTTAGGAGGTTAAGATGGAAAAAATGTCATCATGAAAAGGCTGATGATATGGAGTTAGGGTTTTAATGAAAAACTTAAATGGAGTAATTTCATAAAACACTAAAACACAGACATTATTTAAAATTTTTGAATCTCAAAACCAGTAGAAGTGACAGTTCTCTTGAACATTTTACTTCATTTTCACTGTTGGGTTCTACCAAATGCTGATGGAGAGAGACAGACTCCAGCTAAATCACTTACTCTGGGATTTCTCTATATCTAGGTACTCTACATGCGAAGAAAGGAGGCGTATCTCCCCCTGGGGCAGAGTTAGTGATTTCAGTACTTTATCAGAAGGGGACAGCTTCAATTCTGTATTTCTTTATGTCTATGGGGTTCTTTTAATTAACTTTAGGTTACTCAGCAAGATGAGTACTATGTAGTCTTTGTTAGATAAGGATTAACCATTTCCTTATCACCAGGAACCACATTTTACTAGTTCAACATCTGTTCCAAGGAATACACTTGAGACCATGCAGAAACACCTTAGCAGCATATGATGGAAACCTGCAAGCCCTGTATAACTGAGTTTTACAACTTGAAGATGCAGAAAAAAATGAAATTCCAGGTACTTCATAAGCCTCTGAATGCAATGCTTAATCCAAGTAATCCAAAAGCAATCTTGTTGGCAATCTAATTGTATTTTCTAAGGAGGAGACTGCAGTAACAGTTTGTTTACATATAACTGGATCCCTTTATATGTTTGTATTGTGCGTATTTCTGAAACCTTTCAAAATTGAAAGGTCTCCTGTAATATTTGACTTGGCTTTTCACTCTAACCTGAGGGACTAGGCATTACTTTGCACACAATAGCCCAGACACATATGAATTTTGTATCAGTACTGATCAGAAAGTACAGCTATCCCTTGAGGACCAGCAACCAGGACATACAAGAAGAATTGAGGAAATTGCACTGATTTTTAAATTGCTTTTTGTTTTGATCTGTTTTTCTTAGGGAGCTCTTAACTGTCTAGATCAGCTTCTGTTGTAAATGCAATTCAGTGGGGAAATCAAGGGAAGAGAGACTCTATATTTGAGACAATTTTTAAAGTTATCACAACTTTTTCACAGAGTATTATTTGCATCTGCACACTAAAATGTTTGATTAATAGACAGATTTCAGACTGTGCATCTCTCTTCGATACTATTCATAGCTCTTAAATGGAAACACTTCATTTGCCTCTTATACTCCATTAAGGGTTTCCAGAGGACTACAGTGAAATAGAAGACCAGAAGTTTCTTGTGACTGAACAGAAAGCACACTCTTATCCTTGCATAGAAACGACAGAGTTCCTTGTGCTGACAACAGCTAATGACACATTCATTCCAAAAAACTATTGTTCACTGACTGTTTTTTCTCCTAGTCTTGTGGCAGATTTTTCAACTCCAACTTCCCATACACTCTAGTCACCAACTGTGACATGCAAGCCTAGGGTAAATTGGACTACAAATTTAAGGACATAGGATTTTGCCAAGCTACATCAACTCAACAGCCCATCAAGACATTACACTGACTCCAGCCATGGCTACTACCTGACACTTGAGAAGCTAGACCTCCAGCAAGCTAAACCAATTGTGCAGTAATTTGCAGCAGGGGAATTCCTTCTTGACACCACCACCTCTCCCCAAGTGCTCAGTTTGCAGCAGTGTAGGAACTAGAAAAAGAAGAAACTCCTAGGTTTGTGCACTAGATCCTATTACCCAGAACCCTCTCCCTACCAGGATTTGTTTCTTACTTATTTCTTTCTCAGGTACCTGGAAAACATGGTGACAAGTCCTGGAACAGGAACCTGACTGGAATAGAGCAGTCAACATTTACTCCCCTGCCACAGCCCCTTGTAAGTATGCCTATCTGCTTGCCCAGTCAGATATAAAAGAGACAGGAAGTCAAAGGAAAGCATTATCAGGTGAGATGCATTTGAGACAGGAAGAACACTGTTTGCTTAAAAGCCTGCTGACACAGTTGAATCCCATAATTCTGGATTGCAGTAAAATAGTCTTCCCTGGACTTGACTTTGGAGAAATCCTGATGTATAGGAACAACCTGAAATTTGCAGTACCAGTTCAATCCAGTCATTCTACACAAAAACCTTTTATGCTTGCTCTCTCAGGAAACAAAAGATGCAGTCTTCATCACTATTTCTGACAACTCCAGCCTGACACTTGTAAAGCTATTCAAACCAAGCACACAAGATTTGTCAGAACAAGGCTGACATTTTAAACGAAGAATAATGATAAAATGTCTAAAAATGTGCTGTATAAATTGTCTCACAGATAGTACTGGCAATTTGAATACAACAGCAAAGTGTTATCGTGTAAAAATCAAACCAGAAATTCCTTCATGTAACTAAACATGGAGTTAAATTATGTAAAAGCTGCAAGTACCCTGATGCAAAAGGAGGAATTCACAAGTACTTGTTTTGTGGGTTAATGTATATGGACATTTTGCATTAAGAATTACACTGGTTTCACTGTCACTCTTGACATAAGTATAGCTATTTCACAAACAAACAGTAGATGGAAAGTAAGGATTCCTCATAGCCAAAGGAAATGACGTCTATTCCATTATTGTTGAGCTAAATTAGTATGAATCCTTCTTCAGCATTTTAGATGTGTGCAGTGCTATGATAGCACTAATAATGGTGATTTATTTTATATAGCTGAAGATCATGAAAGAGCTATAACGTGTGGACAAGCCAGCTGAGCATATAATACACTGAGTTTTGTTATCTGCATTTGGTAGAGCATTATAGTGGAATCCTGTTGTCTTTCTTTTTTACAGTAAAGCCTGGATCTTTAACATTCACATTGGTTAATTTCAGCGAGAATTTAAGAGATTTTATTCTGCTTCCCTCATCCTCCCATTGGAAGCTAAGCATGCCTAATGCTATAACATGGAGCCATATTAAGAAGTTTTAATACAATTTTCAATCATCCTCAATGCAAAGCAAATTTGTGAGCCTATCTGAAGTAACCAATGCCCAAGTTGAAGACAGAATAAACCATTTCAAAAGTAAAAACGTATTGGAAAGCTCCAAAGATAGAACCACTTCTCAGGACAAGTAAAGGGGAGTGGGAAAATCTAAGTATGCACACATGCTTTATACTGTGCTGAATTCTCAGAGTAGATATGCCCTTTTCAGGTCTGCTTTATTGCATAAGGGCAGATCAAACTGAGCACTCCATCCCTCATTTGTTTTATCATCTCACTAATCCATAATTAAAAATTAAATAATTAAGTACAAGAAATCCATTAAGTTCTTTAAACAATTATAGTAAAGAGTCAGTTAAATATGATGGTCCATTAAGTTATTATTGAATGTGGTTGCTGTGTTTGCATAGTTCTAACTTGCTTTCTCAAAAGTATGTAGTGCCTGATAACTTGCACCCATCTACGGTCTGTTAAATACATAGAATTCTATTCCACAGTCCAATAAAAGCAGCATGTCAAAATGCATATTATTCCATAGCTATAGAGCTCACACTCTCTCCTGTGGTTTGAAGGTAATTTAACATTGAACATTTCCCTACTATTATCAAGAAAGATGAAACATCAGAGCAGAGGTGGTGTCAGCCAGCAGATGGTACTGTAGGCTGCCATACTGCAGGCTACAGAGGACAGGCTAGGCTAGGCTGCTGTCAGTTTGTTGCATGTCAAGCTGTTAGGGAGTGAGCCCTGGCAGAGGCTGTGCTCTCAGCCTTTCTCCCAGGGTTCTGATGTCAGGAGACCTGCAGCTCATTATACCATGGAGCCAGCTGCAGGAAAGTCAACTTTTCAGGTAGCCAAAGGCATCTTGGCTGTGAATAATCTAGATAAGCAATGTATACTAGAAAGCATCGTCTGTACTCCCACCTTTACCTCACAGTACCACTTCCCTACTGCTGTGCATCTCTGGGTGTGCAGAGTGAGGGCAGTCACTTTCTCATGGCTAGAAGCTCCTGTTTGCTCTCCCTCACTAGTTCTGTTTTGCTCAAGGACAAGCAACTGTTTCTCAGATAGTAGGGAACCCAGCCCTGTGCACAGTATCAGAATAGATCACTGGTATCCCTTACACCCCTCAACTCTATTTTAGTTATTGCAGGCTCTTCTTTTCCCAGTTGCCTTCCCAGAGAACCTAGACCCTGCCCGCAGGGCAAGTTTCAGCAGCTGTCCAAGTCACCTTTGGTTACCTAGGATGCAATAATAATAATAATAATAATGCTTTTTATCCACACAGAACAAGACATAAAGAATAGCAAATTCTCACTGGCTAAGGTAAGTTGCAGGTCCTTGCATTTTCTAGGGACCAGAGGCAAGTGATGAATTGAGCTCAGGGAAGCAGTATAACTTGCAAAAAAGCTTAACTTCATGGTATGTATGATTTGCTTGCTTCAGGAGACTGGGGGCTCTTACAATATGCAGATGTCTCTGGAGGTCCGCTAAGCTAAGGCAGGCACTTTTTTTAGCACCTCAGTCTACTCCTGGATTCTGATTTCCTACATGCACACCCACCTCCCCCCAAGATAAACTGCATTGATTACAGAACATGAAGATTGTTGTTTAACAAGATAGGTGATGACCCACTTTAGAATTGCATGATTGGCAACTGAAGGGGAAAAATATTCTTTAATTACTTGTCTCTCTAGGGGAGATTTTAAATAGTTGAGCTGGTTCTAATATGACAGCACTTAGCAGATTTTGTTTTCTTTTCTCATTTTGAAACTCTAAGTTTACAGGTCCATGAGGCACCATTTGGAACAGCTACTATCTTTACTAGAAAAACTGTTCCTCCTGGGGACCCATTCCCCATTCCTTTGGGAATGTACATACCATACCCTAGCTGAGCAACAATCCACTCTTATTTAATGACTAACACTGTTTCCCCTAATTAACTAAGCTAATTGGGAGATTCGGGATACCTTGGGATACCTTGGGTTTACACCTGTCTGCACCACCGATTCTCTGACAAGTTAAATAAGTCACTTCAGCTAATGTTTCCAGAAGCAGCACTCTGAGGTGTGATCTTACAGATTCTGAGATGTCATAGCCCCTGTTGGGAGTCACACGTGAAGGAGCTCTTTGGAAAACTGTGGGGCTGAGCTTGCAGAACTCAAATTCCATTCCCCTGTCCTTCAATTTCATCATCTGTAGATTGCTAATAACTTACTAGTTCCTCAGACTTTCAAAGAGAATTTCAGTGGATGATGACTAAGAAGATTAAGAACGGGTCTTATTTTTTCAAGTTCTAACAAAACAATGCCACTTTCACCATACAGCAGTAATGTCTCTTACCTTGCTACTACATGTTCTGTCATGACACCAAGAAGCTGAGAAATTAAGCCCCAAAGTCCTTCAGCACATGGTCGTCGAATGTATTGCGAGTTCCTCAGTGAACAGGATCCATTCCCGAACCGAGTAAAGATAAACATCACATATGCACTACAGACTAAGCAAGTTACTGTCTCATAATTAAGATGTGGCCACAGATACCCAAGGGGAACTAGGGAACTGCAGGTAGGTCTGAAACCCCAGTTTATCACATTAACCACTGTACCATTCTTCTGTCTCACCAGACTCCCATCAAGTTAACAGCTGTCCTTCAGACTGCTTTGTTAGGTGGCTCACATACATAAAACTGTGCACAGCATTTACATAGCTGGTTTCTTCTTTGTCTTTTCCTTGCGCATTGAAGTTTTAAAGACTGAAAAATGAGCATTGAAAAAATTTCCTCAGTCAGCAACCTGCAATCTATTATGGCAATTAATCAAAGACATACTTTGTCAACTTCTTCTTGTTCTCTTATGCTTTATGATCATGTTGTTATTTCATCAACACAATAAAAAGGGATTAATCTTCATTGCTGGGAAAATTGTTTTCGGGACTAAGGGTAGCAGCCTTAGCTACGCTACTGATCTTGTGGTCCAAATCAATCCCTGAGAGCAGAATTAATTATTTTTAACTGGGATGCATTCATTAAGCCCTAGCAAGCGCATTTTCAAGTTCTGCACATTATCATAAAACAAATCTGTCATTCAGGGCAGTATCTTCATACAGTCACTGCAGGTTCAGCAAGCAAAATATGAGGGTTGCATGCAACTGAACAGACTTGTTAGGGTGACCATGCTTATGGTGGCGTAATACACCTTCAGAAATACATCAGTATGCTATTGCACTGTTTTGTTACTGAAAAGAGTAACTGCAATAATTACACTTATTATGAATACTCTACAAAGCAGTAACCATAATTTAATATGTTACAAAGTGTAACATCACAAATTGTTTCTTCTAATCTGGAGACTAATTACACAGCAGATAGATACTTCACAGTGCAGAGTGACATACTCTGCCATTTTGATGCCCATTACCAATATGGTTTCATACAACTTTGCCATGAAACTTTCAGAATTTAGGAAAGTCCCAATAGGAGAGGACATGCAGGATGTCCTGCAGCCACAGACACCGCCTTGACCATCCTAACTGTTTCCCCATTCCCCTGCAGTTTCCCCTAGAGTATCAGCTCAGCTTAAGTTTTTGTTATCCTTAGAGGCTTGGTTGATGGTCCCAGCTAAGACTTGCTGTTAAGTGTACTTAAGAACTAACAAAGTGACATCCCAAATCTTGCCTGGGTCACCTGGAGTGTAAGCTCCATAAAAACCCAATATCCAGTAAGTTAACAGAGCATTATTTTGCAACACTCATAACAACATCTGCAACACCCCCAGTCACTTTTTAAAGTTACCTGGTGCCACAGCATCTCATTTCAGTGGTCAAAGACTCTTCTGTTATTGTAGTCACCATGTTCTTACCAATCCCTTTCAACAAGATTGTCCAGACATTAATGCTGTAAATGGCTGAAATAGTTGCAGGTTAATTCCAGCACCCTAAATCTTTACACTGACAGTGGAACTTCAAAGCATCAAGTTCATGTGTTCTTTGCTTTTCTCATTACTCAGTTTGGCCTTATCATTGGCTCATTGCCCACAAAATATTGATTAGCCACAGATTCTCTGTGGCCAGCACTGTAAAACCAGCCATAGATTTACATTCTGGAAAGAAGTTCTGACAGGGCCAATAACAACCTGAACACCTTGTAGGCTCTTTTATTACCAAGTGGATAGAGGGCTCATTTCACCAACTCAGTAAATAATTGGTTTCAGCTTAATGTTCTTGTAGTTAAAAGGATTATAACAAGACTCACTCAAGAAAAAAATACGGCACTAGCCTCAGGTACATGTACTAATACACAAAGGTCTTAAGTGTGTAATAATACTAGTAACACATTTAGCTCAAAACCAGATGCATAATGTGAAATTTTTCCCTGCAGACACAGCCAGTACTTTTTTTTAATCTCTTCAAATAAGGGTTGGATGTAAGATAGTCCAGATACACATGGCACTTACTACTATAGTATTCAGTCATTTCACAGGTCACAACTAACTTCTGCTTTCTGGTATTTTGGGGGTAATTTCAGAGGAACTTCACTAGCAGCACAAACTATTGTGCTCTGCTCTGAAGCAATGCATAAGTGTTCACAAACCTAGAATCTGCCGTCAGTGGATCAGACACCCACCTGCTCAAAAACCCATTTAGAGCACTGACCTCCCTGAGCCCCAGCTCAATGCCCCACATGTATGAAAGTTTTGTGCAGGGAATGCAACAATGGGAAAAACTCTTCTCTGGTTTCAGTTTCTCGAAAACTGCTTTTTGGTTCATAAGTACAAAATTCAGAGATACAGTTTGTTCTTCACTACCCAAGGGAAAACCAGATCATTTTTCAGGTCTTTATGTCAGCTGCTCTCCATCCACATGCCACAACACAACAGCAGCCTTACAAAGGCACTCCTGCACTACAGTCTAACCAGCACTGATTACAGCTCCTAATAAATACTTCTTCAGTGGCCATCAGAGAAAAGTTACTTTTTCCACCAGTGTGCTTCCTGCTCCTGACACTTCTTTAAAAAGCCTGTTCACAGAATATTCACTGATGATTTATCAGCTTAATACCTGCCCCAGCAGCACACAACTGCTGCTTGCTACAATCTGGAGTTCAGGCACTGCTAGAGCTTTGGCTGCTACAGTTTACTTCCCTGATTAGACTGTAGACTTATCAGACACTTTTTCCACTCTTACTGATTGTGGACAGCAGGTGCAGGGAAAGGTGTTTCTATTTAATGGCTTTGTTACTATAGAAATTCTGGAGCATTAGCAAAATCAAGTGAACTGCTAATTTTCCACACCAGCCAATATCCAAGCAGCACATAAGTTAGAGGCATTTCCTTACAATTCCCAAGGTAAGGGAAGAAAGAAAAATATCAATTTAAGAAAAGTAATCAGATTTACTACTGATGTTTTGTATGAAACCAGTCTGTTATGCACTTGGGAATTACTCTTATCTCCCTCAGCCAACCTTTCATCACCTTCTAAACCATAACTTAATGCAGAAAGGCATTTTGGAATTTTACCCCAAAATTCTGGAATCATGAAAATCATTCATCCTCAAAACAGAAAAGGAAAGCAGCTATTGATTCAGACCTGGTCTTATTTTAATTTACCAGAGGTGGAAGGAGGCACGCAGATGGCCTGAATAGCATATCTAAACCCTTAGACATCCTAATGTACGAAGTCTAATGACAAAAGCAGGTCTGCTTTCCCAAAATTGTTCATGTAAGCAACATGCAAGAAACTCCCTAGTAATGAAACTAGTCAGGTACCACTATCTTCTTCCCCCAAATGTTAACATTTACTGCACTCTGTCCCACACCTCTGAATCCATTACCAACTACATTGCCACTTCATTATCTTCAGGCCCTCCCAAATTGGCCAGTCCAGGGCACCCTGTGTGACTGAGGTATTTTAAAAATCACTGGTTTAAGAATCAGTCTGTAATTCAATTTTAATTATTCTTGGAGAAATTGCTTCTATCTAATTACTGCCCTGACTCTGGATCACGTGCTTATCTCTAGCCCCTTGGAACATGTCCTCTGATAATCCAGTACTGCCAGGTCAAACCCACTTGCTCTGCTTTCCTCATGTCTGTCTTTTGACAACTAAGTCCTCCTCTTGCACTGCAGGCAAACTAATGCAGAGACAATAGTTAATATGGGCATGCAGGGGAAGGAATGAAGAAATAGTACCAGGACTCACTCTGAGTAGAGCATAGAAGCAGCATAGTTTATGTTACCAAATTGTCAGCATCCCAGAAGCAGCCACAATTGCACTATCATGAGATGGATTTTCATATGGGCAGATCCGTTAACAAAAATGTTTATATAAATAAAACAAGAAAAGTTGGTGACATTAACCAGAAGAATCTAATAGAGGGGTTATTACATTCCTTTTTTTATTATTAGCTCAAGTATAACATGATAGACCTGACATACTTTAATTAGATATATCTGAAAACTCATACCCTTTGTAACAACAGTAACAGTTCAACTGAAAACACAGAAACAAGTTTCCTAAATTACTAACTGAAGTTAGTTAATTTGGAAGGAAAATTCATGGGAGAAAGCTTTGATCAGCCTGTCCCATCAAGCTTGTGAACTAACAGTTGCTGGCACCACCCTCATTCATCACTGATTTAAGAACACAGAGGCATTAGAAAGAAAAATTCCCTACAGCTCAATAGCTGTAATCACCTCATGATACCCAGTTTCTTCAGCCCTTACAGTTTCAGTAAACTTTTCCAATAGCTCATGAATTAGAAAAAACACACCTTGAGTTATAACTCCTCTGTATTAAAGTGATCATAACAGATTAGTGATAAATACAGAGTAATTGATTTTTTTTTCATTTCCTCCCTCCCCCAACAAACTTAAACTAATAACAATAATTACATAAAAGTATTTCCATTGGGAAGTTTGTACATTTCTGGCAGTAAAATCAATTGTTCCGAGTATAAATTTTATCACAAGAATTAATCATTGCTATCTTCAATTACTGTATCACACAATTATCAATGTTATTTATGATGTAAAGTATGCAGGAGGGCATCTTAATTACAAAATAAGACTGTACAGTAACTACCAAGTCTTATGAAAGCAAATGAATGGGAAAACATTCCTGATGATAAAGCATATGTGCACTCCGTCATGTCAAGACTTCCTGGGAAGCTGCTGCAAGTATTTCTTGACCCAACACGGAAATCGCATTCTACAGAAGTAGTGTTGTCCCGTGCTGAGTTTGAAGACAACCTGCTCAAAACCTGTAATTGTTTGAGATGTTACCAATCCTTCCAAAGTCAGATTTCAGCCTTAACTTCTCAGACAAGTATGGTTTTGATTTGTCAGTATGAATGATTTTTTGCTGTGTTAAAGGCTACCTCTCATACTTCTGTTCAAAGTTGGATAGGAGCTCCAAACAGTTCAGCAGCGCTCATAGAAGTGCTCAGGACACTGATTCATGTACAGAAATAACTGGGAGAAACCAAAGTCTCTTGCAGAAAAGACACTAGGCAAAAACACCTGAGAAGTTGGTTTCTTGCTCTTCCACAGACTTTCTGTATAACCTCAGGCAAGTCACTTAGACTACAGGCACATGCTGCTTTGATGGCTCTGTGGTAAGGACAACCACAACCTAGTTTCACTAGTGCAAAAGCTAGCACAAGGAGAGCCACAACCAGCACAGAGCTCTCTACAGATTGCAAAAACAACTACACAAAGCCAGATAAATATAATGGCAGTTGACTATGCTGTCACAGCTAGGCAAGTGTTATCTAACTACTGTAAAGCCAATCCAGACACTGCCAAGATATGGAAAGCAGTTATCTTGGGTACTTGGATGGCAAGATTTATAATACAGGGAGGGGCGTCACTTGGCTCTGCACAGGAATATCTTGTTAGAAGCCTTCAAGCATCACTGTAATACAGATGACAATCTACACTGACAGTCTTTTAGGATAGCCCTCCCATCCTTAAGGAGTTTAAAGAGCTATAGCTTTTTCAGATAAGCTGTTAAAATCTAAACATGACCCATCTTATCTTTTTGCTTTGATTAACATAGCAGCCTTTTGTTAGTCTAAAAATCACACAAGCAGCTAATAGCTTGTGGTCTGGGAAAGGGTGAGTGTAAAGGTGAGCTTGGCCAAAAAATGAGTAACCAAGCCAGGGTACTTCCTGCTAGAGCAGGTACTCTATTTTACTACACCTTAGTAGTCTTTGTTGGTCAATTACAACTGTTGTCAGCACACTACAGACAGAGTTTGCCTAATTATTAGGCTTTTCATGTAAAAAATAATTGGCCTCACCACTGTCCCCTTAGGTAGGAAGAAATGAATAAATGGCTGGATGGCATCAAGGTGGTTTTCTTTGAGGGCACTCTGTCAGTGCTCCCTAAACAGGTGAGCAGTACCACTTTGCTATCTCACTGGAACATCATTTACACTTAACCTTGAACACCTTACTGCCTAGGTAACTAGTCAAAACAGAACTGTGCTAGTACACATATCAGGCCAAAGCCTCTACCGAGGTTTCCTTTTGCTTATAAAAGGACATTCATAAATACTTGGTTCAGATTCTTAGCTACTATAAATTGCAATTGCTCAGCTGATTCATATCTGCAAAGGATCTAGTCCTTGATGTTGAATTTCAAATTCCTTTTCTTACTATCAAGTATAACATGTGTGTTTGGTAAGAATAACAGACAATGACTGCACTGCTGTTATACTGTGCCATGAGATAAATATAATTTATCATGTGGTTCTAACCATGTCACTTTCACAGTGCCCAGTAATTAATCTCCCATAACCCTTATTTCATTCTGAACCTTTGAGCAGATCCCAAGGGATATTAACTGTTAGCATATCTGTCAGGCAAGTGCATCCCCCGTCTTTCCGAAGACTGCTCAGCTACTCCAACAGGCTCCAACAGAGCATTTTGTCTCCACTTTGAAACCTGTAATGAGACTCTACAGTTGTACGGTAATGACTGCAGTTAGTAAAGTATACCGAAAAGCTGACCACAAGCTTTCACTCCACTGTCCTGGGTGCACATATGGCATTGTCCTGGACTATTAAGTTTGATTTGTGTCAGTCAAGAACTATGACAAGATAGCTGGTGCTGAAAAAAAAAAAAAAGGTCTTGTTAAACTTATTCTGCACTCCATGGAAAAAAGTCTAGACAAAAAAATCAGGATCTGTCCTAGAGGAACACAACTTTGCTAACAGCCTGGCAAGTTGTCCCATTTGTTCTAAAATTAAGATGAACTGTAAGTTGGTAAGTCAAGCAAGAACTCACGTCCCAGATTGATATAGCCTGCGGCAAACCTGCTTTTAAACGCTGGAAGTGACTTTAATGCCCACAATGGAGTCTGACTACCTCTCCTTTAAACACACCTCTAGCCTTGTGAACTCCTTGAACAGGAAAAAAATTAATCTGCACTTCCTGCTGTGGTAGCTAGTTTTCTATAAGTGCCTCCCTGGTATATGTACAAGCACAAGAGCTCAAAGAACTTCCCAACTCAACTCATTCTCACTGCATGTCTACACGAGCCAACAGCAGGATGACAGGAGGCAGCACAGGGCTATGCAGAACAATTCCCTCTGGAAGGAGAAAAGGACCTTTCTTTGTTCTAGTACACAGGCTTTCCACTGGTCTATCCTCACAGCACACAGATATAATTAAGCTAAATTGCAAATTTCCTCACTTAAAAGTGATACTAATTTCCTTTTGTGTACACTGCTTTGGTCAGGTCACCATGCCTCATTACACACAGCATCTCAGGTGCCCAGCTATCAGGGGTTCAGGGCTTGGGAAATCTTCCCCACAGAGTCATTCTTTAATAACTGTTATTTAAATAATGCTTTAGGGACCAAAGAAAATTATGTATTTTAAACATTAAATTATTATTAGTAGTAAGCAATAGAAATGATTGTTCTGGAATAGAAAAACATTTCCTGAAAGAATCTGTGCCAGCCTTAATTACACTCCCATTGTATTTCATCTTCATGCTCCCCACACAGAGAGGGAGGGGTGGGTGGAAGATAATTGGAACAAGGTGAAAATGACTGCTCATTAAATTGCAGACTACACAAGTACTCATTCCATGTGAGAGGGCTGTAAATATGACTTTTAATGAAGTTATGACATGCTTGCCAATAAAAGTCATTTACTTCACAGTATTACAGTTAATTATACACAGCTGGAACCATTTATTGCCCATCCCTTGTTAACTTTGCCTGGGCTCATTAACCCTTTCACAGCTCTGTGCTTATGATACCTCTGCTGCAAGAAGTATAGGTCAAAGAGGCTGCAGGAATTTTAGGAGGAGTAAGAGAGTAGATACTGTAGAGAACCTTTGTAAAACTGCAAATGCTCCAGCTGGAACTGAACTGTGCACCCTGTTCTGGAAAGTACAAATCTACAGAAATCCACAATAGAAGCATTAAGGTATAAATGGGGAATGAACAAATACAGAAGCACCAGAAGGAACACGATAGTGGCAGGTGTGGATAGCACATAGGTCAAAGTCATCAGGACTGCAGTACATCTACAAGCAACTTTGCAAAAGATGGACAACAAAAAGTTTTATCTACAGTGCAGTGGATTTCAAACAGTTGGTTCGTAATAAGTCTCTTCTGACCATAAAACTACAATTTAATACGAAGTCACATCAGCACAAAGATCTGTTTTCCCATAATTAACCTCTGCGTTCTCCAGAGACTAAAAAAAATTCAATTTTCCATAAATGAAGGCACAACAGTTCAGTTTACCTATTCACTGTTTCTTACTTGCTGGTATTCAGTCCTTTCAGCAATATACTAGTTTAACCAATGCTCTGGCAGCAGCACACAGCACCCACAAGAGAAGGGCAGGCATTTACACAGCATGGCAGTGCAGACTTCTAAACATCCCTTTAAATCTTATTTGCTTCTCTATTATTCAGGAGAGAACTTATTGCCTAAGCCATAAGCTTTACACTGTAGTCCCTGCAAGCAGAATATCTTGTTTTCCAGGAGGAATCCTCATTTGAATACAGGTATCAACTTCAGTTCCTTTACTGCTTCTCTGCAATCTGCAAGTAGAATGAGTTATCCATTGCTTTCCCAATTAAAGAATCAAATCAAGAAGTCAAAACTTAATTTGATGATAAGATTCAGAGCCTCTTTTGTAATGACAGGTCACTGGTGACTACCTAGACTGTGATAAAGAAAGCAGATTAAGGTTATGGTATGTTTGTCCTTAAGATTCCTGCTGCAGAAATAGTACTGCAATCTTAACACCCCCAGGTAAGAGGAATGCGTGTTTCATGCTCTTTGTTTTACAAAAACTCAAGCTATAGCTCCATAGGACTGTAAATCAAGTTTAGGATGCCTAGTACTAGATTAGGTTAAGAGACAAAATGCTGAACTAGGACAAACAACATCTGCTAGTGTAAATTAGCTGAAAAAAATTTGAAGGGGTATCTATCCCTGCAGATCAGATGTTGCTCAATCAGGAATATTCCTACCACGGCCAGCATAAAGCTAGTAAGCCAAGGCAAATACCATATTATGCACTCTGGCTAATTTTGCAGAAACATGCTTGTGAGCTTGTCCTACCTGTTTCAAATTTACATTGCCAAGTGATCCAGTAACGCAGAGATTTGGTATTACTGAAAATAGAACCATCATCTGTCATTTATTGATAGTCACTATTGCACAGAAGCAGACTTTTAAGAGTCTGAGGTTAAAAGATATGGAAAATTATCTAGTCAACACACAGTTAGGCTAAATAGGCTAAAATGACCAAGCTTATTTCTCATAATTTGAAGAGTAGCATTGCCAGATTAGGTATGAAAGTCAGAGGTGAAGGAAAGGATTCAGAACAAACTACTGCCAGTTCTTTTACTACAGGTAAACAATTTTAGGCCATTTCTTTTTATCATCTGTTGCAAGTACAAAAGCTTCTCAATTTACATTGCTTGTACATGTTGCTTTTACATTCTAAGAGCTCCTTATCTTCCACTGTTCCAAACAGTGCAGCTCTTCATCTGGAGCTAGAATATGTTGACTGAGCACTTTTGCTAAAGAAGCACAACCCTGACCAATCCCCAGAAATCTTCTCTTAAAAGAATAAATGAAATACAGGATTTAACAAGTGTTGCTGGGGATTTAGAATCCCTGCAGTCAGGAACCCCCACAGCTGACAGCAGCCTGGCTCAGATACCCAGGGATTTGTTTTCCTTTGTCAGAAGACTTGCCAGCACACAAACATTTATAGTGGCAATAAAAAGCTTTAAACTACCCCATAAGGTTCAGAGTCAAACAGCAATCCTTTAGCACTGCTCCTAATTAACTTCTAACCTGCTGGCTGTTGGAGGTTTTTTCCTCTATTCCTTTATTTTCACCTGCTAATAAAGTCTGGAAAATCGAACTTTTCCTTGATTCTTCTAGTTTGATACAGTCAATTACAGGTCGTCTGTGCAGTTCATAAGGATTCTTTAGCTACCACAGTATATACTACTCTTTTCCTGTAGTCCTAATCTTGTTTGCAAGTTGTGTTAGACAAAAGGCATGTCATGAACTAAGGAGCTAGTCATTTACGTAGTTTCATGTGGCTTTAAGCAGAAAATAGACGTTCATTTCCTTCCAGTTCCACTGAGACAAGAGAACAGACACTGGACTTATCAAGAGTTTGTTTAGATGGAAGAGAAAAGCTAAAGCACTGCAATAAAAGATTTTTCTAGGCTGTTCCAAGCACTTCAGGAAGCATGTTCAGAAAAGGGGAGTTCAGAATTTACCATTATTCTTGTTGGAAATCAGCTGCAGCATATCACATTTCTCACCACATGACCAAGTATCTGAAGACAGTGTAGGGAGCTCAGACATGGGCACTGTGTAGTTTGTATGTCCCCAGCTCTGAAATTCTCAGCAACCCTGGGTTAATAGTCTATTTTCCATCCTTTCTCTACTTTGTCAGCAACTGCTTCTACCTGATCATTTATTTGTACTCAAAACTGGGTCCTGTCTATGCCCTTAGATAAGTAAAGGTAACTAAAGAGTAAAAAAAAATAATTTTATTTCTTTGCATAATCAAAGAAAGCCTGCATCCAAACTTTAGAGTTGCTTATTTGTTGTTTGTAACAAGGTACTCACAAGCCACTTTCAATGTTTACTTAAACACTAATCTGAGTTTGGACACTCTTGACTTGAATCTGTAGATGAAACACTGGTGGAAAAGTTAGTTATTTGCTTTTTGCTGCCCCGGTGCCCTGAAGCTATCTTACAGAATGTGGGCCTGCTTTAGGTAGAACATTAACCCCAAAAGGCTGTGTTTTATTGCCTTCAATTGCTGTATCAACAGGACAACCTGTTTCATTAAACCCACTAACTAGCAAAAAGTCTAATCTAAGTAGCTGTCTTAGAGCTACCATAATAGTGAACAATAATGTCATTGATGAAAATGAAATTGTCATAATTAAGTTCAAATGGATCCTGTAAAGAAATTTTTCTTCATTAGAGCTGCCTTCCACTTTCCTTACCTGCATCATTTGGTTGGTGATGAACACGTTCCTACTGCTGCCATAAGCCAGCAAAGAAAGCAGACTGACAAAACAATACCTAGCAGAAAGGTTCACTTTTGTCTTGACTTTTTTCCTTTATAACAGTGATTCTCAATTTCTTACTATAGCATACCCAGATGTACAGAAAGCAATGACTAGCACCAATCCTGTAAGGTTTATCTTAAGATCATTGATTTGCTAAATGGAATATGCCAAGTGCTTTTGCTTTCTGCTACCTAGCAACTCCTTACCAATAAGGGCTATGAACAGGAAAGCTACTACAGAAAAGCAATCACCATTGCAGAACATGTTTAACTCCCTTTGCAAACAGCATTTTTAGAGACTGCAACAAGATTTCTCTGCTTCTCACCACCTCACCTCTGGTAACTGACCAGTATGAGACCACTGAAACTGCTCTGGTGCATGAACCAGAAGAGATGCTACAAGTCAGGTTTAAACAGTGCTGGTTAAACAGAGGAGTTATTGCATGTTATTGAATGAGAAAATAACAAGTTGGTTCACTTCACATTGAACCACATCTGGTTACCTTCATCTTGAAAGTGAACTCCCTGTTGTAGCTATGAAAACAGGTAGCTTCCAGTTCTCTACTGGCCACTGACCATCCCCCAAAAGCATTCAGATATAAAAAACAGTTAAACACAAGAATTTTGCATAGACTGTTATAAACTCCATGTTCATGATCAGTAACTAAGAAGTAGGAAGTCAGAAGCGTATTACCAAGTTTCCTTTTCCAAAATTGTCTAAGTAGTTTCTTGTACCTTACCTGTAATACACTTCACTCTAGTCTTTGTTAGATAGGATATCAGCCAGATAATACTGTGATGGAAATCAGATAAGTAACAGTCCCCTGCTCAGAACACACAGGAGACTGCACTTCCTCATGAAACAAGGATTTGATACTATGGTACCCTAACAACTAGTGCATTATGAATGCATCAAGATGGATAGATGGACAAGTATGCATAGTAATAGACTATAACAACCAGTTATACAAGTTGTCCATTAAATCCTTCCCCCTCAAAATCCAGGAGTGTATCTATTATATAACTGGGCTTCTGGTATATCATGGGTGAGAAAAAGGTCAGGGTCTAACCAGTCATGATCATTTTACTCTAAAGCTTCTCTGTTCCTAGACAATCTCACAAAATGAAGGCTAGCAAAATAGGAGATGGTTACTCTAGCTGATAAAACCATACAGAATGGCAGTAGTAGTAGATTATAAACCACCTTTCCTTAACCTGCTAGCAGAACATTCAAATCCAGGACTAGTATTATTCTAAACTGGGTAACACCCAGATTAAAAAAAAAAAAACAACAAAAAAACCAAACTCAAACTCTCCATCCAGCATGTTATACAACCTTGTCACTATATCATAATTTGCTCCAATTTACTAATGAAGACTAATTATCCAAATAATTCAGCATGACTATCTGCTCCTGACCACTGCAAATCATCCTGCTGATCCTCAAAATCCTGTTTGTTCCCTCTCCCTTCTCTTATTTTAAGCCCGACTGCTGTAAGTGCCTTTTATTTAAAGAGAAATTGGTTACCTACTGTGTAAATTTCTGCAGGGAGCCCTTTAATGTAGACTGTTGCAATTTTCTCCAGGAATATACTAATAATTACAATGACTAGGGACTTGTACTTTGTTATCTAAGAGGAAGCAATGAAAACATGATTAAGACTTATTTGTTAAAGTCCACAAAGAAAACAGAAAGTGAGTGTGATGAAGCCATAGGGTCTTCTTGATCAGTAATGGGCTGGAGAAGAACTAAGACCATAAAAAAAAAAAATCAGAAAAGAAAGGAGAGCAGAGGCAAACAATTAACTGCTCACATTAACTGGGAAAGCATCTCTTCCTCTGCCTCCATGAAGCTTCTGCTACAGTGAGCAAGATTAGACACAGCACTGCAGCATGTGGGATTTATTGGTGTTATTCCAACAGCTGGGAGAAGAGTGGTGTATGCTGACAAGTAGGAGATGAAAAGGGAGGGCACAAAGAACACATAAGGAAGAAGAAATGGAAAGAACTGAAAAGCATGATATAAGGATGGCATGTGGCTTACAAGAGTTAGAAAGAAGCACCTTGTATAACCAGTGAGCTGACCAAGCCATAAAGTATTATACATTCCCAATTTTAAAACAGAAAATTTGTTACTTTTAATTCAGACTCACAGATTTACAGGTCACATTTTTCAAAGTGATTTCTGCTAGAAATTTAAGATTTTGAAAAGAATTAAAAGACCTGTCCAGGCATAAAATCCAGCAGCTAGATTCAAATTCATGCTCCATGTAAAGCCAGCACAAGTTTCCCACCATCAACGATAAAGTCATTGTTGGAGCAGCTGAGTCAAAGTGTACACGGGTAGATGACTGAGCACACCTACATATTAAGAGCTTTTCATCTCAGAACTCAGAGCTGCTCAAAGCATGAACTGGACCACTGCTGCTGCCACATTCTTCAGCCTGCTTGTCTTTGCAGCCCAAGGGTATCACTCTTTCTGTTCAGAGGCCTTTGTCTTCCTTCTTCTTGATGTAGATAAGTAGATAAAAAGTTAACTTTTAAACTTCATCCTACTGACTGGACTGACTTCAGGCTTTTGGAACATGTTCTTAGACATTATTATTTTCTGTGTTGACAGTTCATACCTAGAGACTACTTGCACATTAGCACATTGCCTGTTATCAGACTGCAGCTATATTCAACTATTAGGTAGACCACTAAAGAAAGGGCCTGCATTCTAATTATTATCTTATTCCAGCACCACCATTCTTACCCTCCCTAGTGTATAAACTACCAAAGAGGGCAAAATGGCTGTCATGCATGCAAATAGATGCATAGTTTGTTTAGGAAGCCAGGCAAGTACTGCCTTGGTTAAAAGGCAACTATATGAAGGCTAGTAGTCCAACACACATCTATCACACATCACAGAGCCATCAATTACAGGCACCATAGGTGCCACTTCCTGCTTTATGGAGGAGCTTTTAAATCTTTTTCCAAATTCATACATTGTTACTATTAAAACTCTAGTTTACTGCAGAAGAAAGAAAGCAAACACAGGCATGACTCACTATTCTAGTTATTAGAGAAGTCATGAGGCAGAGACAACTATTTCAGCCCCCTTCTTGCCAAACACCGAGAAACCAACAGTGAAATACTAATTAGAGAAGGAGCTAAAACTTGCAAAGGTAAAAACTTTAGGAATCATGTTCTAATTGCTAGAGTAGTTAAAAAGCAGAATATAGTATCTAGGGATTAATGTTTAATCTGTTGGATCTCTATCCCATTGGAGATTTTTAATGAGAGATTAGAAAAACATGTGAGGAGTGTTAAGTCTTGCTGATACTGCCTTTGAACACATGACCTCAAGAGATTCCTTTCAGTTCTGTTTTTCTGTAATTGCATGTTGTGGAAGGCTCTGAAATTCAGCCTTTATTGAAAGACAAATGTAAAGCTTGAGGGAGTGCCTGGATATGAATATACCATTTCACTCCACCCCAGAATCTGGGAGAGTGATTAGGAGATCTCATGAGCATAGTCAAGTCTCATACTAGCTTACTACCACAAAACCTCAAGTCTCACTAGTGTTGTAATGCCTTATTTTAACTATTTGAGCCATCTTACTTTCAAGTTGTAGCAAGGTCTCCACAGAAAATGTTATTTTGTAAGAATGCTCAAATAGCTAACACATCAGGTGCTATATAGTGCAGGAGAAGCTTCCCTTCTCTCAGGCATTCATAATATTCAGAGAATGGACAGATGAGGGGGAGAAGAGGCATACAGAGAGAAAATAACCCTCCTGAATTAAAAGAGCCTAAGTGATGGAGCTGAAAATAGAACCTAGGTATTTTAATTCTTGTCTCAAGTGAAATTCTAGCTCCAAAATAAATAGCAGTAAAGAGATACAATATTTGGTTTAGCTCTAATTAGGAGAGACAGCAAAACTAGCATTATGTTAGAATACAGGAAGTCTATAAGCTGGCATGAAAAGATGAACAGAGTGCATCCAGCAGAAGGGCTCCATTTACAGACACAGAATAGTGAAGTAGCATATCTTGGCCAGATGTCCTTAACTTATTACTCCAATTCTCTTGGAGAAAGTCATTGAGGGAAAAGAGAGACAAGAGAAAAGACAGATCATCTGGAAAGTTTTTACAGGTTCATTTACACTGGTTAGTGTAAAGCTCCTTGAGCTCTCTGTTCCTCAGGCTCTGAAGATATTTATTTACCTCACCAACACCAAACGGAACTTAAAGGGAACTTCCTCCTTATGAAGTCCTTGAAGCGAAGGGGTTACTTTGAATAACCTTTAAGAAAGTATAAACTCTGATACACTGTCCTGGCCTAGCTATAATGGCTGACTCTAATGAAGAAAGAAAAACCAAGTAGATAAACACTGAAAAACCTACAGAAAACAAATCCAAGTAATTTGATAACTGCATGAAAGTTGTACTAAATATACAGCTTAATTCCAATTCACTAAGCTATAGCTTTCTCTCTTTAAAAAGAAAAGTGATACTAGCTCCAAATTGTAACACAGGTCTCTGCCTCAGATAAACTAATTTCCACTCTGGAAAGTCTCCAACATCTTTCAGAATACCATGGAGTTACAAGAGTAGCACCGATTCACAAGAAAAACCAAGCAAGGACCTAAGAGTAATTGATCATAATACACATAAGAACAACAACAGCAAGGCACAGACCCACAATACCTGAGGAGAGCCAACATAGCAACAACTCAGCAAACATTGAATCAAGATAACAAGGACAAGACAGAAGACCCCACCCCTACACAACACAGCCTAAGCAAGAAGTGAGGCTGGAGGACTAACTGAAACGGAGCTCCTGTGCCAACAGGGAGCAGGTGTGTGAGCGAGGGCCAGGTGAAATAAACCAGGACAGGTAAGGTCTGCTGGGTCCCTCAGGAGCCTGAGAGATGATAGCATTATTGCTGGTCTATACTTTTTTTTTTTTAATTTAGGGTTTTTTTGTTTTGCTTGTTCCATTACAAAATACCAAACTATGCAAAACAACCCTTTTTACCAGTAAGATAGTCACATTAAAATTTTCAATCAACATGAGGGACGATTAGAAACAAAGAAAGCCCTTTAGTAAGTAGTGATTCTTTCTTGAATGTTAGGCCTTCAAATATGACCCTTTATTTTCTAAGTTAATGATGTAATTACTTTAGCTAAACAATAATTGTAGATTTTAATCCTCCTTTGCTGAAGCACATTTGTCTGATAGAAGTAATTGTTTGCAGTAGCCATATCTACAATTCAGCGTCTTCCTTGTCTATGAAAGATCTATGCTGAAAAGATGTTTCAGTGATAGAGGATATATGCTATCAGCTTTTTTGTTCCATGCCGCTTGCAAGCTTTGTGACTTTTTTTTTTTTTTTTAAATGTATTCTCTAGGGTTGCTGAAGATTGCATGTTAGTGGCAAAAGCCTATCTTCTTATTACCTATGGCAGTTTGGAAATTAGGGTAAGTTAAATGTGTCACACTGCAGTTGAGCAGGGAACAAAAGGAGAAGAAAAAAAAGAAAAATCTACTTCAGGAAGCTTTTAGTCAGTTTGTGTGGGTGAATGTGGGCAGATAATGTAATGGAAAAGCAAATATGCTGTTAAAAGAAGATTTAACAAGTTTCTTTTCCAACAAGGGGTGACAGACTCATACCACTAACTCACTGTAAAGAGCAACTCAACAGATATTCCCCCAAAAGATACCTATGGGCCCCCTTTTCTTTAAAAAATTGCTTTCTCACCTATACTATGAGCTCTCCCCTTAAAAAAAAAAAATTTATTATGGTAATAGCTCTCTTATTATTCTCTCACTTTTTATTCAAGGCTTTTCACTTAATGCTTGTTTAAAAAAAAAACTAAGACCAAATCTCCATAGCATTATATATATAAAGGAATAAAAACAGCAGAGCTGAGAGTTGGCTTCCAAGGTTTCTTCTTTTTAAGTTATTACAATTAGGAATTACAGAATTATATTCTTGATGTAACACTTCAGTTAGTGCCAACATGCATGTTAATAAAGAGATCATTTGTCTACTTCTGTATACACAATGGTCTTTTCATAGCACTGCTCCACGTAGGCTCCCCCAAGCTGCTGCATTCAGACTGTCTTTAGTGTCAGTTTGGAGGGGCACAAGATTAGCCTCCCTCCTTTTCCTTTCTTATCTAACACTTGTGAAGATTTGCTGCCCCCATGTGAGTCTGGAATATATATTCACTGTCCCAAGAAATGTGGTGCTTCTGCTGTCCCTGGATCCCTTGAGGTATTCATCCATCACCTTTGTGCTCCTCCCTTTCGGTTTCCTCTTATTAAGCCTTGTGAGTTCCCATTTATTAACATAGCACCAGAGAATGGTCTTGGGATGCTTGTGAGGTGCCTATTCTGCAGAGTGGCTAGGAGCAGGGTACTAGCTAGATTTTTATTCCAAAGAGCTAAAAAGACAATTTCACACACCAGCATTTAAATGATATCTGTTCAGATAACTGCTCTTCAAGCAACTCCTCGGACTCCTCCATATTTTGAATGAGGATTACCCACCAGAAAATAAAAATCTAAGTAGGTGTAGCACTCAGCAACTGTAGTAATAAGTCTAGTTAAATAGGCCAGGCTGACTCATCGGCCAGAGGTAGAGAGGTGTGTGTTTCCAACAAAAAAAACATTTATCAGACATTATGCAAATGGGGACAGTTCCAGTGATATTATGATTTACACAGGTATCAGAGGAGAGCAAACTTTGGTCAGATGGTTTTGCTGATTTGCATGGGGGCAGTTAAAAAAAATACAGCCCCTCTCCGTGCTATTTTACTGCTGTGCTGCTATAGGAAAACAATGTAAAGCCTCTCCTTTTCATAATGAACTTTTATTGAAAATACCAACCCTTCCAAAACCCTGTCCTTAAATAGGTATGTATTTATATCAAAATATATGTGAGTGCAGACAAGGCTCTGAGAGTTTTCAGCCTTAATGAGGCCAGCCAGGTTACAAATGAGGTGTATGTGTGTAGGGGAGTAATGCTGAGTATAAATAGCTACATTACAGTACACATGACTTGGGGTAAAGTTGGGTGGGGAAGGGAAAAGAGGGATCACAGAGCTTGCAATAGTAGCAGTTTCAAAAGCCTTTATTATCTTTTTAAATTGTATGAGCTCAGCTAATAGAATTTGAACAGCCTGGCAAGAAAATAAATTTGGAACTGCCTGCAATCTTATTTTCAGAGTGACTTTTTTCATCCATCAGATACTTCTATGATAGTTGCTACATGTCTACATTATGCAGTTAAGACAAGAATATTGATCAGCCTTATGTATATGTCACAGAGGGGAGTCAAAAGGATTTAAGAATTACTTGCATGATCTCTTACCATGAGGTGAGATGATTTATTGGGTAGATGAACCCTACTGGGATCCACCATGTGGAAAACAGGCAGGTTGGGAACTGCATTTCAGGAATACGGAAGAGATGGGATCGCCTACTGCTAATGTGGTCCATTATTGGACTACAGGAGGCAAAAGGGATCTAGGACTCTGGCAGTTAACATCATCCAGATCAGGATGATGACGGGCACACAACACTGTCACAGTTGAGCACAGATCTAAGCCTGTTCCCAAGTCCAGATTTGCCTACTTCACTTACATAAATTCAACTCTGACAGACGTAATTTGTGTCCTTCTGTAACACATAGGAAAAAAAAAGAACAATTTTTCTCACCTTAAAATTACTCTTGGATAAAAAAGTATTTTTAAACATTCACACTGTGTATTACTATAAGAAAGAATACTTAAGGAAGAAAAATAATAAGATCTGCAATGAGTTATTCTGACTACTATAGAATTCTTTGGGGCCATGGGAAGAAGGAAAGAGAAATAAGACTTTGAGGTTACTGACAATTTAATTTCTTTGATTCCTAATGCACCTGCGGATTGTTTTATTCGGGATGCTGCGTCTTATCAGGCTTCCTAATCCTTCTTGAGAGGAATTCAGGGAGGGCTTTTCAAATAGGTGTTTTGGAAATAAGAAGGAAACACAGATTACTAAGAAAGGTCTGATCCAAATCACATCTAAGTGTGGCTATCCAGAGGAGCAAAGACCAAAACAGACCCCTGTTCACAGTCATCAAAGTTTAATTTTGAGAATGCTGTGTTTTAATTTGGCACACAGCAGGCCTCAGCCATGGAGCAGAAGTCTGTGCAGAGAACTTAGGACTAGTTGGCATCTGCCATGCCTCAGTTCTGGCTGTTAGAAAATGAAACGCAATAAGGAAGGAGAAAGAATAGCACAGTAGTGCTGCATTTCCAAATGTACTTTACTTTCTAGTTTACAGCTAATATTTTTTAAGTCCCTTCCAGTTGAGAGGTTTTCTTTTTTTGTTTTAGAGATGTGGACTTCACATTCAAATGTATAGAGATGTTACTTACACTATTTCCAAGAACTTGCAAGCTAAGATGAGAGGATGGCTGTGACTGCTTTTTAAAAATCTACAGAATTTTCTTAGCGATCTTATTTTATCAAGAAAAATAAATTCAGAACACACTTACACCCCAAACCTGCAAGCTGATTTAGCCAATAGGGGACAGGATACCATGACCCACAAGAGCCTGTGGGACAGTCGTAACTTTAGACACATTCTCTATAGGCTCTGGCTGAAAATTTACTTAGGTGTTCCATTAGTGTTATTGAAATTGGAGAGCTGATTTCAGAGACATAAACGTGGCTTTGAGATGCTAATGTACTTTGAAGATAGCAGTATTTGAACACCTTAGAGAGTCACTTTGTGGTGGGACATCAAGGGAATGATGCAGAGCTTGGGGGCGTATACATTTCACAGTAGTAGCACTTATTCTTGGAATTTAATTGCAGACTGTTGCAGAGTACAGAGCACTACTGTAAATGTGTTCCCTGCACTGAACACTTAATAATAATAATAATAATTAACAGTAGAGACATGCAAACAGTTTTCATTTAATAGTAGAGTTGCCTGCAAGTGCTTCCATTGTTAAGAGTTTGTCAGAGCTTTGTACTTTAATTAAAGGGAACATGATGCTGGTGGAAAGGTGTTGGATTGACACTCCCTGAAATGAAATCCTCTGGTTAACTGCTAACAAACAACAGCTGCAGCTGCCTAAGTGCTACTTCTGGAATAAATTTGGGAGAGCCAAGTTCCAAACTTATCTAGGGATATTGCTTGTACATTTCAACATTGTTCAAAATGATGTAAGGATGTGTACATAATTTAATCAACAGGTAAGAGAGTTTTGCATTGCAGACTGGGTTTAGGGAGACCTAGGTTTTAACTCCTACTCTGACTCACACTAGATGATCTTGGAAAGTTACCACTGCTTCCTGGGAAGTTCAGGACACGTAACACTTCTAGGGTGCCCTACTTCAGACCTGAGTAAGTCAATCTCTTAAGAAAAGCATGGAAGAGAAATAGTCTTAGTTTTGTGATTCACTGTTATGAAGAACTGTAACTTCTTTCTGTCTTATGGTATGTTTCAAGAAATAACTACGCAGCCTTATACTAGAGACAGGTCTTTGAATAACACAGCAAGACCGTAGAAATATGGAAACTGAATTTGACATCAAAATCCTGGGAAAGCCTATTGGAATTTTATAACCTTTATGTTCCAGCCAAATTCAGAGCTTGCGCGTTAAAAAGTGTATTGGTACAGCTCTTTTAGTTAAAGATGTTTGGTTTTAACTAAAACATTAAATCTATACCCTCCTAGTTATGGAAGACTAAAAGGTAGTTTACACCAGTCTATTTTTATTCCTGCTACAGAGGAATAGCAAAGCAGCAAAATTATCTCTATTCTGCTCCATCTTTATCATTTTAGTCATACCAGTGAAGTGGTGTGAACAGATGAATTCTGACTCAAAGGGTCCCAGACTGAACCTGGAAAATGTTACAGCTTTGCTAATTTCCCAGCAAATGATCAACTAACAGTTGTAGCAGCTGTGATAAGAGGATTCTTGTTTACAACAACATCCTAGATAGCCTGCTTTTGTTTTAATAGCACCTTTTCCATCTTCAGTCTAGGAGTCTGTCATAGCAAGGTACTATAAATTACTGCCACAGCATGCTTCTTACCACCTACAGCCTTTCTGTGGCCATCTATGACCCATAAATCTTACTGACATTCTTTTCCATGGCTCTTTTAATGCTCTTTCCTTTCCTCTCTCCCTTTTCTCCCCCTCTTTGCTGTGAAGTGGTCCAGCAGTTCCACCAGAAAGAAAAAAAAAAAAAGTAAAAAAAAAAAAGCAGCATGAAACAGAATGTAATCAGATTTTGTGGGGAAACCTGAAGGTGAACACAGTAAGAAATTAATCTACTCTGGATACAGAGTCCTACTTCTTAAAGTACTCGGCAACCTAGGAATTGCTAAAGGGTTTGGCAGTTACAATAAGCTCTTTTACATAAAATATCAGCAATAGATTTGGTCTTAGTAATTCAGTTCATCACAGATTTCTTCCCAGAGATCACTCAGTGTTCTGAGTAGCCACATGTTCTAAAGGAGATGGAATTACATTAACTTTTTGGAATAACTGTATGTCACTGAAGTAAACTTGGTCAGTGGGCAAGTGATGAATCTGACCTCTAGAGGTCCATTTTCAGTTTCAAACACAGCAACTCACAAAGAGAGATATATAGACACAAAAGACTGTAAGAATTAATTTCAGCACATTTAGATTTAACAGATTCTCTCCAAACTACTAGCATTCTCTTAACAAAGAAATTGCTTAAATGATTTATATAATAACTTCCCCTCAAATCTTCTCATTGGCTCACTGAACAATCTGACAATATCACAGGTATATGTTTCTATTATTTCCTATTTCATTATTTATTTTGCTCTTTGTTCTGTTACATTTATTCTATTTAGACAATAACATCTCTGTCAACTGCAGTTTAATTGGTATCTAAGACCTAGTCTGCATTTACATTTTACTGGAATAATAATGTTGGTAACGGGTATGATTTTTTTATAAGAGAGTTATGCTGCTATGAACTCCTTGGTGGATGCAATCAAGTTAGTATAGAAGTGATTTATACTGGTTCAGTTCTTCCCCTACTCTATGGTAATAGCTATCTAATTATAAAGTATGTTTATACTGACACAATTGTATCCACAATCCTGGTTTACTTTTTCATTCTTCATTTGTCTTAATGTAAATTCTGCCAGAGGAAAATGACACACGCACACACGTATACCCACAAGGAAGTTCATCAAAGTCCTGAAAACCCATTTGGTCGAATTCATCAAAAGATAATTCCTTCCCCAGGGCTTTAATCTCTAAAGAGCAAGATCAGTCTGTGGTGATCATAACTCCTTGATTTGCATTACAGCAGTAATAAAAGACTCCCACAGTGCTTAAAAAAATACCATTTATGGAACTTCCTTGAGGAAAATAGGATCAATAGCACAGTAAGGTGCTAAATTGCTGTTACTTAAAATGTATACCAGATTAATTTAACCCTTAAAGCTCTGCATGCAGCAGATGCAATAAAACTCTTAAACTGTCTTGATAAGAGAATCACAGAGCTTCTGTCACACAATTCTGTGATCTCCTATGGAATAAGCAAAGCCCTGAACAGATGGCATATAGGGAAATGATAGTCTTTTGGGGGTTTGGGTTTTTTGGTTGGTTTTTTTTTGTAAGATGCTCCTCATTAGACACCACCTGGAATACAGTGCTCTATTCTGCACCTCCCAGTACTTAAAACACCAACTACATGGAAGGAGTTCCTCCAGGGGCATTTCTATTTCTGAGATTCTGTAAGAGAAAATGGGGCTTAGAAAATGGGTTAGCCAGTTAGGGGAAGGGGTCTGTGGACATTTAAAGGCCACCACTATTGATGACACTTTATAAAAAGCCATAAGGATTGTGGCAAAGGCTGTATTGCACTCACAGGCCCCTGTGCGAGCACAAGCTGAGGAGAGGAGGCCCTCTAGGCTCATTATCAGCCTCACCTGTGGCAGTGAGGGGGTGGGGGCTGCCCTTCTTCCCCCATACTCCTGGCACATAGCTAGGCTGCAGTGAGAAGGTTCAGTGGCAGAAACTAGGGCTCATCCTAAGGTATTCATGGAGGTTTGGGCATGCTGCAGTGGCTGTGTGCAGGAAAAAGCAAGGTGAGATAAGCAGTGCGAGAGAGGGGTGAGCAAATGCGTAACTCATTTTGCCTTCACTCTACTGAAGGCAAAAGGTGCTGCTCTTGGGTTCTGCCTGAACTGGTTTTGGGCTGCATCGTGTGGTGGGGCTCTTTAGGGAACCATGAATGCTTCACGTGGGGTTGGTAGCCCGAGTTGCGGGTCTGGCCATCTCTGCCACAAAGCTGTGCCTGAGGTGACAAACCCCCGTGGGGCTTCCTGTGTGTGGGCTCTGGTAAAACCCTACAAGCCCTCAGGGTACAGGAGCAAGGCTGCTCCCGCGGCTGGGGGGGAGGCGGGGGAGAAAGAAAAATACAAAGCAAAGAAGCTGACGAAGCACTCTGACCTTAAAATGTAGATGGGGGAATGCCTTCCCGCTAGGCTGGGGCGCCGGCCGGGCTCCCTCCCGCAGGTGCTGCCGCGCGTGACCACTGAGGGCCGTTAACTGCCGCTAACGGCTGGTTGGGAACACCTGCCGCCGCCCCGCGCGCAGGGCGGGAAGGTTCTGGAAAGGTCCGGCGGGCGGGGGTGGGGTCGCTGAGGGAGAGCGCCGGCGGGCGGGGCTGGGGTCCCTGAGGGAGAGCGCCGGCGGGCGGCTGTGCGGGGGGGTAAGCAGCGTTTAAGTGTATACGTATCTATGTTTGAAATTGAATTTGTCGTCTTTTAGAGTGCAGGGGTGTTTTGTGCTGAGAGGTTTTTTTTCATCTGTGACTTGTAGGAGCGTGGAAGAGAAGTTTTTCAAGTATTAAATATGCACGTTTACTTTTTTTAATTGGTGGTCCGCTTTCAAAGCCAAGTGTGTTGTTGCGAAAGAAAAAGGAAACTTTATCTTAAGAGTAGTGTGTATTCTCAATTATGTAATAGAATGCAAACTTGGGGACACCCCCCCTCACCCCAAATTAATTGCTTACAGAACTAGTAAAAGTGTGGTTTATTTTTGACCTCTCTGTCGGTGATTTGAAAAGTTAAGCAGATTCCAAGCAAAACAGTTAGCTGGGCTAATGTGAAGGAGATAAATATAGAATGTAGTTAATTGCTGTAGGAAAAAAAAAAAGACTGTTTTTAATGTTAAAAGGATAAATAAAATGGCCCTTACGGGACAATCAATTCAGGGGGATAATACTCAAGCAGGTGCTGGAAGAAATAATTGCATTAATTGATGCTTAATTTTATGAGTAGCTGAAGAGCCGTGAATGAGGTGGGAGTTGGACAGCAAAAGGGTGAGGGTCAAAATTTTTAGTTCCTGAGTCAGCTGGAACATTTCTGCACTTGTACGCAGCCTCTCAGGGCGAGCTCTTGGATACAGTATGTACTGATCTGAAACTGTAATGGATGAAGGCGATCCAGGCTGTTGGCAGCCCAAATTTGAGATTCTGTAGTTTTGAAGTGTTATGTTGTAGTTTTGTGCAGTGAATTAACATGTCAGGCATGGAAAGTATAGCTTAAAGAAAACACGACATGTACAGCTTTGAGCGGGTCCAGCCCATTGTGTCCATAGGCTTGCAATGTATGTGTATTTTATAGAGATCCTTTCGCTTACACTAACCCATCTGGTAAACCAGCCAAGTCCATTAGTTTGCTGCAGTATCTCACAAATGCAGCCTCATTTTTTGCAGGCTTGAGTTTGTTTGGCTGTTGGTCCTGTAGAAGGTGTCAGTTTCCAGTATGGTTTGTTTCTGGTGTCTGTTTCAATAGCTTGTGCTGGATGTGGTCAGTGTTCAGTGCCGATCTGTGAGATTGGATTCAACCCTGTGCAGTCAGGTAATCCTATTTTTGTTTGTTTGTTTTAATCTGATTAAGTTTCTCAGTACCACTCAAGATTAAAAACCATGACCAGACAAATGTTTGAATAAAGATAAAGTGCAAGTAGTGTTTTCTGGGCCTCTGTGTAAGAGGGTTTATGATAATGTTCTAATACCCTTGCAGTCTGGTATTAAGATTGAAGAAAGTGAGCTCATAGATGAAGTGCTATGGTAACTTTTAATCTCCCAGAATAAAGATAAAATAAAGGGATTCTAGTAAAAGTTACTTGAATTGCCCTTAAGCCATACAGCATGATCTAATTCTAAGATCATAAAAGAAAAATCCTCCTTGAGGCGTGCCTACAGTAGAGAATTGGGAGATGAGGAATCCTCCTATTCCCTGCTGTTGGGACTTGAGTGGCTGAGGATCGGAGTATAGCTACAGCTGGTCCTCCCAGTCCCCCCTCCTGTACCAGTGGATGGGAAGAGCGATGACTGGCAATGGGAGGAACCTTGGCTGTGTCTGCCCTGATGTGCTGGCTGGTTCTATGTGCAGTCCCTGTTCAGTTCCCGTATTTGATGCGGAGGAAAATCTGCTGGGATCTGGCTGAAGCTGAATGGCAAGAACACAAGAAGGGAGCTAAGGCCTTTCTGAGGTGCCAATAGGACAGCAAATCAATATCCCTCTTGTTCAAAGAGCAGAATGAGCAGAGAGTTTAGGCTGAAACTAATGGGAGGGCCAGGAAAGAAAAGCCTCAACTGCTGTTGCCATGACAAATAATGACAAAAAAATGATTGAAGCATTTTAAAGGTAATGTTGCAATAAAAGAAATATCCTGTGGGTTGCTTGGTTATAATTGGGCTGGGCCCTGTCAGCGCTTGGTAGGGCTGAGAGCAAGTGCTCTGCAGGATGCACAAGCAGTGTGTTCACTGGGTGATACACAGAGAGGGAGATAAAGCTGTTGTAAAAAGGCCCTGGATTTAATTCCTCTGGGAAATCTCCAATCCAACTAGAATTTGGATATCTGTTTCTGTTCTGTCCTTTGTAATTGCCATAGCATATTGTTTTGGGAAGTTGCATTGCCTTTCTGTTACCTGCCTTATTCATCTGCAAAAATGGAAGTAATGGAAGTAGTAGGGCTTGGAAATGTGTGTGTGAGAGAGTGAAACTTGGCCGGGGGGTGGTGGGGAGAAAGGGAGTGGCAAATGGCTATTGACACTTGGTGTTTCCCCACTGTGTGAGAGAGGTTGAGGGGTGAAGCATTCATCAACATTTCAGTAGTGATGATTAGTTGTATGAAGAGTTGCGCTTGAGTATTACAGAAGTACTGCATGTTACAGAAGTGCTGTGACAAGTAGAACCAGTTGGACTGCTGAACTACAGTCCTAACGATAACTTCTGTGGGTATACATATGTTTTCTTTGCCTCCCATTCAGCCCCATGAATTTTAGATGTAGTCAATGTGGAGCCTGCCTTTCTTAAGTTCTGATTCATTTCCAAACCCAAAATCTTGGCTTTGTGGCATCCTGAGGATGCAAAGACCTTTGTGGTGGCGTGTCTCTGAGGCACATTCTGAGATGGATTATTTATGGCTCCTTCAAACAATACCTATGTTTAAAAAAAAATAAGAAAAGCATCTAGCTGCTGCTTTCTGTCCTATAAGTCTTCCCTGTTTTTCTGCTCCCTTCTCCTCCATCTGCAATAATCAGTAGTTTTGAAATAGTTCTTGCAAAATGTTGGTCAGTTTTTGTGTGCAACTGTGTGTATGTGTGCAGGTGTGTACATGTATGTGAGTGATCTCTGAATGTGTACATGGCAACTTGAGTATTGGGAAGATGCAGGAAGAGCCCTGTTGTGGGGTTATTTTTTTAATAGGTGTGCCTGATTGCATTCTACAGAAGTGCAATTCAGCTAGACACTATAAAACATAATGCTGCAGTATAGTACTCTTCTCCCCACCTCCCCCCCACCCTGTGAACATACAAATAGCTGCCAGAACTGAAATCTTAAGGTAGCTTATAGTAGATATGAAGAGAAACTAAGGGTGGCCAAGTGTGCATGTAAAACTGCAAGCATCTGGGATTGGTATGTTGGGGAGCTACAAACTAAAAAGAAAAAGGTAGTGTTTAAAAGCATCCTTGATTGTTGGCATTCTTTTAACATATACTGCATCTTCCTTATGTTTTGGGCCCTGTATTGGTTTTATGTGGCAAGGTTTTGGTAGCAGGGGGGGTTACAGGGGTGGCTCCTGTAAGAAGCTGCTGGAAGCTTCCCCTGTGTTCGAGAGAGAGCGAGCCCATACCAGCTGGCTCTAAGACGGACCCGCCGCCGGCCAAGGCCGAGCCAAACAGTGATAGTGGTAACGCCTCTGTGATAACATTTTTAAGAAGGAAAAAAAAAAAGTTGGGACGCGGAAAACAGCCACCGGAGAGAGGAGTGAGAACATGTAAGAGAAACAAGCCTGCGGACACCAAGGTCAGTGCAGAAGGAGGGGGAGGAGATGCTCCAGGCGCCGGAGCGAAGATTCCCCTGCAGCCCGTGGTGAAGACCCTGGTGAGGCAGGCTGTCCCCCTGCAGTCCAGGGAGGTCCATGGTGGGGCAGATATCCACCTGCAGCCCGTGGAGGACCCCACGCCGGAGCAGGTGGGTTCCTGAAGGAGGCTGTGACCCCGTGGGAACCCTGCGCTGGAGCAGGTTCCTGGCAGGACCTGCGGATCTGTGGAGAGAGGAGCCCACGGAGCAGGTTTTCTGGCAGGACTTGTGACCCCGTGGGGGACCCACGCTGGAGCAGTCTGTGCCTGAAGGACTGCACACCGTGGAAAGGACCCATGCTGGAGCAGTTCGTGAAGAACTGCAGCCCGTGGGAATGGCCCACGTTGGAGAAAGTTCGTGGAGGACTGTCTCCCGTGGGTGGGACCCCACGTTGGAGCAGGGGAAGAGTGTGATGAGCCCTCGCCCTGAGGAGGTGAAGCGGCAGAAAATAACATGTGATGACCGTAAACCCCATCCCTGTCCCCCTTGTGCCGCTGGGGGGGCTTGGTGGAGAAATCCGGGAGTGAAGTTGTGCCCGGGAAGAAAGGAGGGGTGGAGGGAAGGTGTTCTGAGATTTCGTTTTATTTCTCATTTACCTTACTCTGGCTGATTTGTAATAAAAAGTGAGCTAATTTTCCCTAAGCTGAGTCTGTTTTGCCCGTGATGGTAATTAGTGAATGATCTCTCCTGTCCTTATCTCGACCCGCAAGCTTTTTGTTATATTTTTCTCTCCCCTGTCCAGCTGAGGATGCGGGAGTGATAGAACGGCTTTGGTGGGCACCTGGCATTCAGCCAGGGTCAACCCATCACAGTCCCGCACATCTGCTAATCTTTATGACCCTGTGATGCTTGATAGAAGATGTCAGTACAGCTAAATTTTGCAATCCAGGAAGTACAAAGATTGTAAACAGAGATCGGACCAAACCACATCCCTGTGTTGGTAAGATTCCAGACAAGATACTGGTCTCCAGTCAGAATTCACTGTTAATGCTTGTTACAATGAAAACCAGTTGAGACCTTGTGAAAGATCAAACCCTGTATGGACCTCTAATTGGGTGTTGTTTGAATAGTTCCCCTATGGAGATTTTCTGTAATAAGCCAGGCCAAACTTGCACATAAGGTTCCAAGAAGGATTTTAATTTGTTTTTGCATAGCCTTGGAATTAAGTTGCTCTGGCCACTATAGCTTTATTAAATTTTCTTTGCTAGTCACCTTTGCAAACTCCTTACCATAAGACAGTGATTCTAAGAATAGAAAATGAACATCTGTCTATACTGGGATGGGCTGTTTAAAATTTTAAAATAGTACTCTCTTCAGTATGACAAAGGCATGAATGGCAAATTTCTTGCTGTATTCAAATAATCCTGAGTATTTTTGGAATCTTTCCAGTCGTTCTAAATAGATTGTAAAAAAACCTGAAGGTACCTCATATTAACAGGCTTGATTTTAGGCATTATACAAATATTGATAGCTAGTAGTTTCTTTTGTAGTTTCAAAGACTATACTTTTTTCTCTGAGAAACATGCTGAATGAGTTAGTACCGATTTCAATGCAAAAAATAGTCCAGTAGTATAGGAAGTACATAATTTTAATACTTTCACTGCTCCCATTGGCCTGTAATGACCACAGGCTGTCAGAATCTAATAATTCCAATGGGGAGTGACGTTATAGCAATAACAGTATATGTGAATGCATCAAACATTCATGACCATATCTGAGGCTTTCTAGTCCATAAACCTTCTCTGAACTCAAGTAATAGAGTTATCAAAAAGATAGAGCAACTGTTCATCAGAAATGCGCGATATTCATAGGCTTCATTGAAATGTTATAGTGTATTGAGTACATTGGTATAATTTGGTCTATTGTATAATATATTAACCAATACCTGACAGACCTAAACTGTTGGCTTTTTCCACACACACACACCCCCCCCCGCCTTTTGAGGATAAGCACATTGTTTGGTGCAAACTTTTTTTCTGATTTGTGATCCTTCTAGAACATATAGGATAATACAGAACTTTGTAGCGTCATTTCTTTGCTATTTTAATTGAAAACCACAACACGCACATTCTTATGTTTACTTTAATTTCCAGAATCTTTCAGAGGACATTCTTCTATCTATGCTAAGATGTAGTCAATCTTAAATGTTCAGTGTATTAGTTGTCTTTCAAATAATGTTTGGACTGGATCTGTTAGCACATTTACTTAATGCATTACATGTTTTATATGGAGCATTACATGACCTGAAGTTTTCTACAAAACCATTTACACAACTCCATGCCCCAGTCAATGAAAATTATGTTCTCATAATCCACATCCTGCTGAATTTTCAGAATGTGGGGTGGAGCTTGTGTGCTGTAGGCCAGTGGAGAAGAACCTGTACAACAGTATGCACTGGGCTTCACTCTCCCTTGTGAGTGAGTGTTACAGGGTCAGGAAATACATACGGACAGTTCTATTTATAAAAAATAGATTTAATAGAATCCTGTAAAGTGAACTTTTGCTTCAGGTTTTGCCAGTGAAAAGCCCTGTGAAGTCAATGAAACATATGTTGTTACAGGCTTTAACAGATTTTCAGATTGTACCTATAGGAGAGAGATGACAGACTGTGCTACAAATTGTTCTCATACAACAGGGCATTTTAGCAGTATTCTAGGCAACCTTGAACAAGCTTCATCAGAAAAAAAAAAAGGTCAAATTATAATGTAGCGTGGAGTTTTGATGCTGTGGTGTTTTTTATTACCTTTTGAAAGAACTTGGGAACTCCTGCTGAAACTGTTGCTTAATTGAGTCTCCTATCTTTGCAGAAAAGGATAAGAGACTGACTTTAAAGGGATTAAAATTTTTTCCTTAGGAAAATACATCTGGGTTTTTGGTTGGGGTTTTTTTGGTTTTTTTGGTTTTTTTTTTAAATTCAGAGAGGTCTTTGCAAAGGGCATGAATACTTGCTTATCAGTTCTCTACCATTGTTTGTGTATCCTGTATCACTAGTGAAATATAATTTAAATTTCAAATTGAGGGCTTGTAAATTGAATCATGAAAGGGACATGAGGACATACTTTCTAAAGATTTACTTTGTCTCAGTGTTTTTCCCCTAGTTCATAATATTTTTTTTCTGCAGTGTCACACTGAACCTAGTACAGAGTAAAATTGTTTCTTTCTAACCAGATCAGTGTCAAACTTCTGTGAAAGTGTTTACTGAGAGTAAATTGATCTTTTTAGTGATGTTTTGAGACGTTTTTAAGCAAATCCAACTATTACATTCTAGGCTGCAACATTAGTCATTACATGTCTCTTAAATTATCAGCCTTGATAGCTAGTACATACAGTTGTGATTTGCTTATGTGCTTTTAGGTTGAGTCAGGACAAATGCCTTTCCCTCATGTTGGAGAGTGGTGCAGAGGTTCACAGTGAGCTACACTCTAGATTATTTGCTTGGTAGAGCTTAGCTCTCAGTAGAGAAGGCTCTGCTCTCTTGTAATTGCATTATTGCATGTATGTTCAAGTCAGGTGCCTCTGCATCTCTTCTCCCTAGCGTGTTCTGGGGTTGTTAGCAGCTCAGCCTCTGAAATAGAGACACCCCAACATTACAGGTGCCAGTCCGTGAATGGACTTTGTCCACTCAATGACTTAAAACTACAGCAAATGTTTAAACTTGTGTTATAGACCGTATAGCTTGACAGGCATCTTGCAGGGAAGTTTTCTTACAGAATGGAAGAATGAAACTTGAAGATGCTCTTAAACCCTTGTTGTTTAGGGAAGGGTAACCTGACAAGAAGCTGAGACTTCTGGTTACTGTGCATTAGTTGTCTGGCTTTAATCCTATTTCCATGTTGTCGTGATCTTCCTTTCCATGCTTCCTGTGTCTGATCCACTTTTAGTACTTCCCATAGATTAACTGATGAGCTCTTTGAGGTAAGAATTGGCCTTTTTCAATGCATATCTGCAAGGAGCATGGCATAATTGTGCCCTGACCTTTATTTTACACTTAAGAACAAAGAAACTAATGTTGATCAAACTACTGTTGTCTCCAACAGTTGCTATTTCTGAGCTCTTGGATGGCGTGCAAAAAAACCGTAAGATGATAGTTGCTGAATGTGTAACTGTAGGGGAAAGATTTCCTTTTTCTTGCTACTTTAACCTAAAATAATACCTAAATAGATATAACCTCTGTTTAAAATCTCCCACAGCAATTACAGTAATGTTTCTGGTTGGCTTGCAGTGCTGATTGCTGCAAATTCAGGACTGGGTACTATAATTTCATCTGCAGATATCAATAGCCATGTAATTTAACAGCAGTGATTCTGAGCCATTTGCAAGGACAGAACAAGAGGTTCTGTTGATCAGGGTGGTTGACGAGGTCACTATGACCAAGTTAATATTGACCATGTGGGAAAGTAGTCAGCTTGATAGAGCAGCAATTTTAGGTAATGAGGCAGTAATACGTTGATCTTGAACCATTCCAGTCATATAGCATACATTACTCCGAATAAAATAAAATGGAGTCACAAAATTTCATAATGCAGGATGAGTAGGTTCTTCGTGGCCAGTCTTCTAGATACAAACAAGGGAGATTCTTGAATTTTACTTGTTAATCTTGTATGTGTTGAACCTCTTCTATTGCATTTTTTTTCTTCCAAATTACATTTTTAACATCCAGTTTATTATACTTAAATCAGCATTTAGGCTTATAGACTTTTTATGTCTGTCTACTCTCCTACGTGCTTCCCCTGCTGCAGGATATCGGCAGAGTCATTCCAGGACCAGTCCCAATGACATGCCAAAAAAGACAGGCAGAATGGCTGGCATGCTACTTTGGCCTAAGGGCTGTCTCGGGAAGCTGCAGGCAGTTTGGATGCAGCCAACATCCCTACCTGGCATACCTTGGTTCAAAGGGTGGAGGTGGCAAATGGCTTTTCATTGCTCTCTGAGAAATCTATGACAAAATACTTCACTCATGCTCACCTGATCTTCTTATTGAATTGCTGCGTGAACACAAATCAAAGCTGACAAGGTTGACTCTTTCTCTTCACAGCTTTGAAAATAATAATGTGTCATCCCCGTAACAGTACAGCACTCTTTACAATTGCTCAGTCTTTCATACTTGCATACCTGTGCACACATGCTCAAAGAATTTCTTTGAGTCTCTTTAGCGATAGGTCTGTTGCCCTCCAAACAAAAAGAAAAAAAAAAGGGAGGGGGGAGGGGAACGGGGGAAAGGACATGGACCAAACAAAGAAGCTTTATTACTCCATAGGTTTTCTAAGGGGGGAAAAACAAGAGGGAAGGAAGGAATGATCTTGTGAAAGACATTTTATAAATATCTGAGGTTTGTTATATGCAAAAAAGTAACATTGTTTCCTTTTTAAAAATGGCTTTTGTATTTGGATACTTATTTATAAAAGGTTTCAAAGATCCGCGATCCTGCTGGTTTATTTCAGAGGCGCTCCCTGTGGGCTGAATGGGAAACTGGACCTTCTAGCCTGAGTAAGGGGCTACCTTTTGTGCCTCGTGGGAGAAGCAGAGTACCCTAGAGCTCTTTCACCTGACTTGCTCTGAGCAACTTGGGAAAAATAGAAGTCTTGCAGCTGGCTTTCTTCTCCAAGCTTTTGGTCTTATGTTGTAGGCTTCTCTGTAGGCTTGCAACAAGGAGCTGGATCACTTTTTTTTTTTTTTAAAGCTTCTTGAGGTATTGCATGACTCAAATCACTTCAACTCTGTAGTTTTCCATTTATTGGTCAGTAGAATTTTTTGGATAATGACTCTTATTACCCCTCTAACGTTGTGGTTTTCATTAAGGATGTTAAAGCGTTTTTGGGTATTGTGATGTCAGCTCCATACAGAGAGACATGTCTACTATTTAAATGAAGTTTGGTTATTGTCCTAGTTTCAGCTGGGATAGAGTTAACTGTCTTCCTAGTAGCTGGTACGGTGCTATGTTTTGAGTTCAGTATGTGAAGAATGTTGATAACACTGATGTTTTCAGTTGTTGCTAAATAATGTTTAGTCTAATGTCAAGGATTTTTCAGCTTCTCATGCCCAGCCAGCGAGAAAGCTGGAGGGGCACAAGAAGCTGGCACAGGACACAGCCAGGGCACCTGACCCAAACTGGCCAACAGAGTATTCCATACTGTGTGATGTCCCATCTAGTATAGGAACTGGGAAGGGGGGGCGGGGACTAGCTGGGTGTCAATCAGCGGGTGGTGAGCAATTGCCCTGCGCATCATTTGTACATTCCAATCCTTTCATTATTGCTGTTGTCATTTTATTAGTGTGTCCTGGTTTCACTGGGTAGGGGGGTGGGAGTGAGTGAGCGGCTGCGTGGTGTTTAGTTGCTGGCTGGGGTTAAACCACGACAGTTATTCAAGAAGTAAATGTGTTATGCTGCACCTACACTTCACACAGCTGGGACTCCCTGAGTTTGAGAGGCACGAGTGCATACAGCTCTTACTGATATCAGCCACAATTGTGGGAATTCAGTATATTACGAAATTAGTCTAAATCAGTCTCAAGGTGTGTACCCAAAAATGAAGGCGCTCAAACTGTACAAAACAAACAAACCAGCTATGCTCAATGTATAAAATTACTTTCTTTAATCATGACCATCTTCCTGCTATGTGATTTCTAGTTTGAGTGTTAGCAATAAGCAAAACAGATCCTTTGCCTACATTCCAGAAGTCAAATGTGGCTAGCAAGAGACATTTCAGAGGAATTTTAAATTAGTACATGTTTCCTAACAGAAAGTTAGCCATTTCTATTTGGACACTGTGGAAAGGGCCATAAAAATATGACAAATTGTTCTGAGGCATTGCTTTCATTATCTGGCTTGAAAGCAATATCACTGATGGTCAGCTTAGCCCTATATGCATCTTTAGGAGAGACTTGCCCACGGAGGAAGGCTGCTATGAATCAGTGTTTTAACTGATTATGAATGTTCCTCCCATGTGGTTAAAGAAACATGCGCATACTCTCCATGTGTTGGGTTTGAGCCAGGAATATCACTTGCTTTCCCTTCACTGATTGTTTTTTCTTGTATTCTGAATGCATTTTTTATTAGTGTCCCGAGCTGTGCCTTTCCCAGCCCTCCTCGTTAAACACAACCTCTTTTTTTTCCTGGGTCCAGCTGTGAATATGCCTTTTTTGGGGGGGGGGGGGAGGGGGACGGACAGGGGGGTTGTCCCTTAAGAAAATGGTTATGTTTTTTACAAGCAAAGGTTAGCGTTGAGATTCAGAAACTGTCATAAAGCCTGAAAGTTGATATTATATGACTTGAAGTCTTCATTCAAGTTCTTGTGATAGGCAATGTACAAATACATCTGATGGATTTATAGTTCGTTACAGTTTTAAAAGCAGTGTTGCCTAGAATAGAGGATGAATAATGTGTCTTTTTTACATGTTTAAAAATACTTGGCTAGTAGATCTAGTTATTTCAGTTTCATTAATTTAGTTATACCAATTTGAATGAGCTGAGGATCCAGCCTGTGGTCTTCCAAAGAATTACAGCATGACTCTGAGCTTTCATTTGCTGTTCTGCAAGCAGCTTCTTTTAAAAGAAAAACGTTACTCTGCAGAAATACTTGAAGTAGATAAATTTCAGCTTCTTTCCATTTTGTCACTTTAAAACAGGGAGAATAAAGGAAAATAACATGCCTGAACTCATTCCCTGCTGTTTGTTGAGTTTCAGCTTCAAATCCAATTTTTATAACTCAGTTATAAACTTCTGAAAATATGACAGTAGCATGGAAATTCCCAACACAGGCTCAGCTAAAGCTTTTAGCAATTGTCACCAGAACACATGCAGTGCAAGTAGCCAGCTGTTGAAAACAGTGGAGTGCTATCCTATGTCCCTATTGTGGAATAACAAAATCTGGAGGGGATCCAGTTTTAAGTGAGCTCTGCACCCATGAGTTCTGTAGCACTTGCAGTCAGATTGTCAATACAATTAATTTGTCACTTAATCTTTTTTCAAAAATCCAGCTAGTTCTGTTAGGTACCAGAGTGAGAGCTGAACTGTTCTTCACATACAATGCTCCCTGCAATTGCTGATCCCTTGTGGGAGTATGACTTGTATGATAAGGCATGTTAAAATACCTGAAGGAGTGTATGGGTATCTATTCACTAACTTCAGTGAATGAAAGTTGTGGATTCTTAATTAGGCCAGCTCAGGGGCTATTAGTATCATACTGGTTCTAGCTGAATGCTTTTTAGAGGTATAAGTTAAAGGGCTTTACCAGAAGAATCGGAGTCAAACCTTTATTATTTAGAGTAAGTGTTAAATTTAATGACCCATTCCATGGCCCAGTTCTATCCTTTAACCACGGCACATGACTCTTATAATACTCCTGTGCAAGGGGCAGACTGGTCAGGAAGTTCATGTTCTGAAGTTGTATAGGAACTGTGACTGCTTTAGATAAGTGTCCTTGACAAATCTATTTCTAAGGCTAGTAGTGCTTTTTCTGATTTGGCATTGTTTTGGGCAGAGAAGGGGTTTCCTCTTGTGCAGTTTGTCATGTCCTAATACATCCTGAGCAGGAAGCACTGCTGAGCTGCAAAGGGACTCAATGTTTCTATCTTAAGGCTGTGTCTGTACTGTGTTAATAGTTGCCTTGGTCTGCCCTCAAGATGGCGCTTAACCAAGGTTTCTATTCTAGAGCAGAGAGGAGTTTGAGCATGCTGCCCAGAAGGATATTGCAGGCTGTCTAAAGCTTTTTTGTGGTCGGTCCATGAATACAGTGTATGGGTGGGGTACAGACCACACAGTGTTTATCTCTGTTACTGAAAAGTATAGGCATAATGCACAGCTCTGTCAGACAACAGAAAAGCGATCCAGAGCGTAAGCTTTCTAAGTTCAGGCACATGCATTGCTAGCTAGCCTGAAGAAAAGGAAAGTATTAATCTCAGGTTCTAGAATTTCCGCTGATATATTAAGTATATTTGGAAGGAAACAGACCTGGGTTCTGGCACTGAGTTATGGACCTCATCAGTATGAGGATCCCAGAACTCTCTGCAAAGATCAGTGAGGTCACAGAGCTGCTGTTCATAGTTGGCAAACATTTGTGGTTTAGGAAGTTGCACCAGGTAAGGCGTGCTGTTGCCAGAGGACAAGTCAGTGGAAAAACACAATCCAAGAAGAGAACTGTTTGGATAATTTTTCAGTTAGATTGTTTTTCATTGGACAATGTGATTAATCAAAGCTATAGCTTAGATTCAAAGGAAGGCTTACATCTGTATCTTGGTGGTCTGATTCAGAGCAATTGGCAACACGGTTTGGTATTGGCATCTTTTGAGCCAGGCTCAAGGCTGTATTAGATGGGGAAAAACATAATGGCTTTACTTCCAGACATCTTCAGACTTAGAACAGAAACCAAATTATTCATTAATACTAACAACTTTGGAATAAGTACAGAGGGATAGCAACAGATTGATGTAGTCAATACCAAATACTAGGGAATCTGATGTGACTGACAACCCTGTCTCTGTACTGTATATATGTATACTTCCTACTGGGGACATTTAGGTAGTGCTTTAATAATAGTAATCAATATATTCATTGGGTGAACACGGTAGCAATTCTAAGGAGAAGGTAGGTTTGATGTTGTAAAGACCTATTTGCTTAGTATCTGGTTGATATCAAGGGGATTCTCACAAGTATATAAAATACAGCATGTATCTAGGATTTAAGTGCATTCAGAGTCAGCCTCTGACATCCTTGCATCTGTAGTGCATTGTTTTCCCATCTTAGCAGTGCAATATGATTTGAAAGCATTTTGATGAACAGGTCTTGCTCAAAGCCTTGTTGCCTTGCCAGGGAACTGGAAGCCTTGCTGTTTCCATGTCATTTGCAAAGCAGTCGCTTGTTGTGCGTGTACTCTTACATATAAATTGTGGTGCTGCCTGTGGATTAAATTAAATATTTCACCCTATGCCTGTCTAAACTTCTAAGTATTGCAGTTGTAGATCATGCATGTAAATAATTTATGAAAAACGTTGTATGGATTTTAAGTCTTACCCTTTTGACATCTGCATTTTCATCTCTGAATGTTACTTGTGTATTACATGGCTATGATAAATTAGCTTTTTAGTGAATTGGCTATGGTGGATTTTTAGGAGAAAGCAGAAGTAGCTGTTACGTAAATATGCAAAACTTTGCTGGTAACAAACTAGAAAAAAAGGCTAATTAGTGTAATTACTGTCATTATAATTCTAATTTAACTGCATAGACTTGTACTGCAGCAACATCAGAGCTGTCACATTTGCAAACTGCATAATTATATATATTAAGTTCTGTGTTGCATCCAATATACAAAATGGGCTGTTACCTTAAACTGTTCCAAAAAAGCAGTCAGAATGTCATTAAAGGGCTGACTTAATCTCATTGATTTTTCTGATTATCAGTGAAAGGTGAAACAAAAAGCTTGTTTAAATAAATATCTTTTTAAAATATATTTGATAAAATTCATAAATAGATGGTCAGCTGAAAATAACAAATCTGAGTCTATATGTATTATATGTATATATTTGTGTTCCATGTCTACATTTGTAAGTCCCACTGCCTTGTACTTACTGGTAGTACAGACCTTCCCTTGAGTATCAGTGATCCTATACCACATGAAGTTTTGTAATAAGAATCCTAATCTAGCTGTTAGGGAGCAGCTCTTTCCAAACAGGATGATCTGAGTAGAGTCTTGCTGATACTGTGTGAAATTATTTTTTGGGAGACAATAGCATATGTCAACTATGAACTATATATAATAATGTCAACTATGAAATCCTAAGTGATTTTAAATATGTTCCATGCTAAATTAAACTTTTAGAGGCTTCTCAGTTGCTTAGAGCATTTTGAGCTTATACAAACCTGGAGGGAGAGGTTTTGGATGGTGTTTGGAGAGTGTTTTGAGGTGTTGTCAGTGCTTTGGAAGATAGGATATAACTTGAAATAATTTTGTTTCATTGGGAAAATGTCCCAGAATCAATAAGATGACATTTAATAAAGACAAGAAGAAAGGATGAAACAATACACAGATTTGTAATATGGAATAATTAGTGGGGAAGCAGAGGATGTGGTATTACAAACTGAGCAAGTCAAAATGGGATTCAGCTGCAAAGGCAAATGACATTTTTGGACATTTGACCCCTATCACATGTGAAACACAGGAGGTAATTATTCCCGATCTAACTGAATTAGCAGCTGAAGATGGAAATCTTTTATGCACTGAACTACACAGTGGTTCTAATATCTAGCATACTGATGATGCAGGTGCCAATTTAATCCAGCATAATCCTTGTGCAAGAGTTATGACTTGATCTTCTGGGGCTTCTCTGAAAACAAGCTCCAGGGTGGTCTGAGGTTGTGGGTGTGGTTTGTGTTTTGGGTTTGGTTTTTTTGGTTTGTTTTGTTGGTTGTTTGGCTTTTTTTTAAACTTGTACATCAATACAGTCTGCTTCATAAACAAGTGTTGTGTTGTTCATTTAGCATATGTGATAAGGAATGATCATTCAACAGTTTGCATGCCCGGTAGTGGTGCAAGTGAAATATACTTTACACAGCAAATCACCTGTATCATGGATGTTTTCATGTATAAGATTCTTCGCGCGTGTAAATTCCAGAATTGCCTGACACTGGATGAAAAGTCAAAAAGAGAGCTCAAGGGATGCCAAGGAATGCTGGAATTTCCCTTTCATTTCATTATTTGAAAACCAAAACCCAGGCCTGCCCCAGCAAGAGCTAAATGTTTTTTTAGCAGTTGGCAGTATACTTCAAGCTGTGAAGCTTTTGTTCCTTTCATAAATAAATAAATCTTTGCAAATCTACATGTTCCTGGATCGTGAACTCTCTGCACATAACCACCTAAACCTACTGGTCTTGAAGAGTCATCTAATGATCTTGGATAACCCAATATTTGGTATAACCCGAACTGAATAACTTAACCACCTACACAAGACAGCATTGCCTATGATCAGCATGCAGAAACCATGATTCAGTGCCTCTCATGGTCAGGATATTAAGTATAATGATAATTTTAAATAGCACATTTTGATGTTGCCAAGCTTTTTTAGTTTTGCAAGGCTTGGAAACATTAAAAATAAAATCTGAGAGCCTCACTAATACTGTGACTCCAGTAAAAAAAAAAACAACAAGCTTTTAATTTTAAAGTGAATAATTCAAAGCTTGTCAAAGAATTTCAAGAACTAGTACCACTGTTAGTTTTTAGAAGAGCACCTATCAGCATATTACTGTGTTTTAGTTGCGTATCTAACATGCAGTTCTCTGATAAGTGCATATTTAGGTGAAGTTAGAACTTAAAAATAGTCACAAAAGTTCTCCCACCTCAGTCAGAACCTGCTGTAAATGGCAAGATTAGTTTATTTCTCAGGCAGCATTTCATTCTTCTCATTTCAATCTTCAGTGCTGCGTGTTTCAAAATTGGGCTTGTATTTATCACCAAAGTGTGGAGGCAGTGATGGTGGACACTTTTTTGGATTTTGGGGTTGTTTTGGGTTTTTGGGGGTTTTTGTTTGTTTGTTTGTTTTGCTTGTGCCTCAGGACCTCAAACCAAAATCCTCCTGAGCTTTGAAGCTGAGACCTGAACCCAAGGTTACAGGTGTCATAAGGATGAACAGAAAACTTCAATAGGAACAGATACTAGTTTTGACATGGCCCAAATCAAATTTTTGGTTTGAAATTCTTTAACTTGGTTTCATTCCCTGAGACCGTGACATGTTGCACACCCTTTTTGAACCCCCAGCCCCGTTTCAACAGACTGAGAAAGTACATCCTGTGAGACTTCCTTACTTAATATGTATTTATGCTTCTAGAGCACTCTTGACAGTTTGTTTTCTCCCCCTTTCTACATAAAAAATGAGTTGCTTTTGTACTGCTCAGCATTGTGTTATGAATATTAATCCAGAGGGTTTATTTTTGTTATTCTAAATCTGCCTGTATCCTTTGTAAGAAGAAAAATGGGACATAATTAATCTCTCTGTTAATCTTGATATTTGCATGGAACAAGTGAAACAAGCTCTTCAAACCACTTGCTCAACTCTTAAGAAGTAGTTACACTGCAGTTCAGAGGGAAACGCGAGGGCTTATTTATTTATTTATTTTTGTCATCTAAGATTCAATACACACAGTGGGAGGCAAATTTACTAATTCCCAGTGAATTTTATCTGGTTCACTATAGTGGTTGGAAGATTATTTCAAAAGTGTCTGTAGGAGAGGAGTGGGAAGCTACCAAATTTGAAAAGGCAGCTCATTTAATAAAACATGTAGCTCATCATGTACAGCTTGGGTCTCCAAATGCAGCAGGCCAAGTGAGCGCTCTGTGATGCATGTTTCGACTTAGGCCTGGTGATCAGGGTTACTGAGAATCTGTGTTAGCATCAGTGACAGAGGTGACTTGGATAGTCAGTGCTGTTGAAAATGGTCTTCCCTGCCGACATTCATTTCTGTGTACTGTTTTAATAAGGAGATGTGTGTTGTAGGAAAAAGCTTATAATTCCCTGGAGATTCATCTGTGTGGTCTAGAGTTTGTAATAGGAACACTAATACCTGAGGACACAGTATTAAGTTTAGCTCTGCCACACACCCTTACAGAGTAGGACCTCAATTCCTCTGTGTTTTGTTTTCCTGTTACTAACGTGGGATAATGCCAAATTTCATGCATCTTACTAGGCCTAATGTTTCCTCTGGGTTTTGTGAAAATGTACCTGACATCACCTTGTGTGCTACCCTCCAAGGTGTGTAGGACCTTGGTGAGTACAGGGAATGGGCAGAATGACTGAGCAGCCTGATTGCTGCAGCGATGTTGTCTTAGCTTGGGATGCAAGGTGTGTTGGGTATAGCTTCACAAACGAAACTGTAGCCTCTTGAGACTGCATGGGTTTGTGCAGCCTTGCAGCTGGAACCTGTTATTCATGCCTGTACTCTGTATCAGATGTATGAAAGTAATTATTTCTCTCCGTGCTGTATACAGCTGCTACACACTTGGCTTTTACTGATGCGAAGATGAAATGGGGGTGTCTTTAGTCTTGTGCAGCATTCCATAATTCATTGCTCAGTGATGTCAGTCAAATACGGGGGAAGATATGTGCTGTACTGTAGGTCATGATATATTTAATTGTAGTTAGCAATATAGTAGCCTTGCCTAGAGTAAAATCTGAAGTTGTCTAGAATAAAATAAAAATGCATGTATTACAGTTGTAATAGGTCTAACTTCATTTTTTTTTTTTAAAGAAATTCTTGTCAGATGACTAAAATAACATTACTTGGACTCTGGTGACTCCCGAATTAGGCATTTTGGCTTCCTCTGCTGGGCTTTTGTTGTTGATTACTTATTCAGAATGGCCTCCAATAGGATAGAACCTGTAAGTATATAATCTTAAGGAAAAAGAAGTAGGAGATAGGGAAGTTGCATGACAAGAAAGAACAATAAACAACTTGTATGGAACTGGGATGCAAATCAGCGTAACCTGCAGTAAACAGTATGATAGTGTAGCAGAACATCATAAATGAAGACAAAGTTGAGATTGTGAGATTTCTACTATTTGGCCATGTACAGGAGTGTCAAGAGGAACAGGAATAGGATACAGTTTTCTTGAATAATAAACAGCCTTTCACGTGAAACCACATTTTCTTTTCTACCGATTCCCTGTTTTAGAAGTCATGTCCTCTAAACTCTGAAGCAAGTAAGGCAAAGGTCCTGGAAACAGCATTCATCTTGCAATCCAGATGTTTCCGCAGTGCAATGAAAGCAGTGCGATCCTTTAAAAACCTGAGGTAATTGTTTGTTTACAATATGGCCAATGTTTTTTTGGTTTTCCCCTCTGTGTCTAGGTAGTATGTAGTTGAGTGGTGCGTGCTCTGGAGGAAGCAGCAGAATAGCAGAGAAGCCCAACCTGTATGCTTTGTAAATCCTGAAAAGCAGTTTCCTCAGGATACAGATCCTCTTTACATGTGTAAATATGGAAAGAATGGAAGCCTTGAAGTACAGTACCATAAGCAGCATATTTCTTAACAGCTGGAAAGTCAAGGATTGTGTTATGAGTTCCGCAAAGAATCTTCAAGTGTCATGGAAATGTGAACAATACAAAGCACTTAAACTGTCTGCAGTACAGAGAAACTTGTCTCTTAGTATTTGTATACTTTTTGCATACATTGAACCCTGGTCTCCCAAGGCAAAAACCCCCTTGTTTTGGGCACTGTATGTTCTAGTTGCTGTAATGGACACAACAGAGTAGCACAAGCAATTTCGGAGTTCTTTATGAAATTTTAATAAGTATCACGTGGTGTGGAGGAATTGAAATTTGTTTGATCTCTTGTTGCTGCTGCTGTTAACAAAAGAGTGACAGAAAAAAAAAGCTAATTACAAGAAGGGAAGGATCTGTGCTCTGTATAAACTGATAGGATTGGTACAACCATGAAAACAGACTCAGGGGTTTTTCTCTCATGTTGGTCCGCAGTTTCTTTCAGTTAACAGAGAATGGAGAATTTTTGCAGGTTGAGCTTTAATTTCATCAGAATTATGAGCCTCCCGCCCTCAGTGGGAGGTTACTAACTGCTCAGGAACAGTAATCTTATAGGCCACAGATGGTGCAGATAACTGACAGGGCACAGATTTATTCTGTCTGGTTTACTTGCCAGTAACATGTCTTCTCTCCAGCCTTCATGTCTATTCCTTCAGAACAGTCATTAAAAGAGGATTAGGAGAAGAACCAGAAGATTGATATGTAAGAGTTAAGGTGGATAGAAAAGTAATGTTTGGGTTTTTTTATGAGCATCAGGGTTCGATTCTGTCTCAATGATGGCCTTTCCAATGGTATTGCCCCTTCTGCCTCCCTGCTCTGAAGTAAATGCTCTGCATAAACCAGAAATTATACCTGGGTCTGAGAAATCTTCATGTGTTAATGCTTCATCAAAGGTGATGTATTGATACACTAAGTTTACTTAGACAGGTGGCATTCTCTTAACTGAAAACCCTAGTATTTTGTAGAGAAATTCAAAGACATTGTGTGTCCAAAGAGGAGGTAGAAAACTGAATGAAATTTAGGACTGTGAAATCTCTGGGTAAAATCTCTGCATGTTTTGTTGATTTGGAAAGCTACTTTCCAAGAAAGCATTTTTAGCGTCCAGCTGTATTAAAAGAACTTGCAAATGTGTTTTCCTTGCATTCTGCTAGTGCAGTCTGCTCAGTAGAGACAGATTATTTCAGATCACTTTTCAGAGGTTCCTAATGTACAGTGGATAATCAAAAATCCCATTATTAGATGAAGCCACAGTTTTGAGAGCGTGTAAATTAAAGTATCTGTCTTGGAGAAAGTGATTGCAGTGTACTGCTGGTGCCGACATCTATCCTTTAGTTTGTTACAGTATTAACTTTGTAGTACTACATGAATATGCCAGGTGGAAGTGAGGCAGAATGGGTGCCAGGCGGTAACTTTGGCAGAGTATAGAAAATATTTTAACACGAGTCCTGTGATTCAGCCAGTGTTGTTGCCTTCTTATGAACACATGCTATCAGTTGTTCTACTGAGAAATCTCACCCAGTCTTCAGTGAACACTAAAGATGCTGTTGCCTTCAACAGACATGCAGCAAATCCATCTGAAGAGTAGCACAGTGAAGTAATGGGTTAAGTTTGTCTGTAGGGTGACCACCAGCTGACAGCAGTGAAACTGTACTATGTGCCATACAATGCAATTAGTAGGTACAGTAACAATTGTTTTCGAAGACATACCCTGTATATGAAAATTTGTAAACCAAAGCCAGCTCTGGTGTCTGACTTCAAAAGACTTGTGATGAGGATGAGCTTGGCCCTCCATCTGAAAAATAAATTGGAGCAATATTGAATCTTTGGAAATGGTAACCCTGCTTTGAACGCTTCTGTTTTATGAACGGTGCTTTGAAGGTATTCATTCACTCTGAAATGAATTCATGCTATTCATTCTGCCACTCACAGAATAAGATGTAATAGCAGTCACTCATGATTGCTGTCATCTATCAACAGTTCATTACATACTAGGTAGACTGAGGATATAGCATTTGTGAAAAGTATTACTGTGTGCATCTTGAAAAGAAAAAGCTAGCAACTTTATATATAAAGATACTGAGCCTGTTTCTCTACAAGACTGGATATCTGATATTTTGAAAGGTTTTTATCAAGTGAAGCTGCTGATATGCTGAACAGATAAACTGGTAGAAAATGGTGCTTCTCCAAGGAGTCAATTTACCCCAGTTGAGGATTAGGCCTATTCTGGACCATTTTACCCCTTATGGTGCTTTACTATCTGTAATGACTCATACCAGTACAAGGTAGCTGTGAAACATATAAGGAAAACAGCGTTTTACTCCCACTTCACACTAACCAGATGCAAATGATATTCCTAGTGTAATTTTCCTTAGGAGCTCATCTCTTCAGAATGTGTCTGCCAAATTGCTGATATGTCTCCTGCTTTTGCCTCAGGAGTTCAGCCAAATATCCCTTAACTAGGCAGGGAGATGGGAGCTGCCAGTTTGTGTCTGGGATTTATTTACAAAGGAAGTTGGTTTCTTCTTGTTGCTAAAATGACTTTAGTAATCTGATTGTGTGAATGGAGAGGATCAGTGGTGGAACAAGTAGTTAAGTACTGCACTGTAAGCACCACCTATTGGACAATTGCACTAATAAAAAGTCAGCCCAGAAGGGACTGGTGTGTCTGCCTAGCCCCGTGTACTTGCAGTGTTAAAATCTGAGTAGGAGTAAAGCTGACAAGAGGAACCCCCAGATAACAGCCACTTCATGCACACATTTCCCATTTACAAATAATTTAATATAATTTTGCTATTATTTAGGAATGGTGTGAGTATAGATTCATAATGTGTATGATGGAACTGATAACTGCATGGAAAAAGACTATAAAAAGCAGTATCTAATGTAATCATTTTAATCGGTGTATCTCAAAGAACAAGATCCCTATTGCTGTTACTGTTTCACAGGTGGGGAAACTAAGGAGAAGAGAATTACTAGGTCTCACTCTAGACAATTCCTTTTGCAATTGGTCAAGAAGCATCCTTTGATTGGAGGGGAAAAAAAGAAAGCAGCTTGAAATGTGACCCTTCTTAAAGTATAGTGATGCTAAAACACTGTATGGTTGACTGCTGATCTCTCCTGGGCTGATATCTATGCTGTATCCTTTTCAACTGAAACAGTTCATTCAGCTTTGTACTTTTTTTTACATATCAAGGCATGTGCTGTTTTTACTCATCTGCTTGCAGTTGTTGAGTACACTGGCTCTGTTTACTCAAGAGTTTTCTGTTTTGATAATGTATAGCCAGAATTATAACGAACATAGTGTGGAGTGTTGGCTGTATGTAACCTCTACCTCAGTTTACCTTCCTGTGTAAAATGGTTATAGGAGTATTTCTCTGTGTAACTTACAATACTTAAGCAGTGTTTTTAATATGATTTTAATCCTTTCAACAACTTCTCTGTAGATTGAAGAACATGCAAAACAGGCGTCCATTCTAGCTTGTATATTACTTAGCTGGGAGTATAATTTCTCCCAAATCTCTGAAGAGTGATTGAGTTAATAACTAGTTAACTACTTGCTAATGTATAAGTTTCTCATTTAGACAAGTAAATTGTAATTAACACATATGGCCTACAGATACATTGGGGGGGGGGGGGGATAATCTAATTTTCCTTCCTCTTTTCCCAAGTATGGATAGATTAAAATGTCCTGTTTTGTGGGAATTACATTTTAATGAGCTCTAATATGCACAGATCCCTTTAACGAAGGCTTTTTTATCAGTTCTTTTAATTATGAGGATCAGCTTGAAGCAAAAGGACTTGAAAAGCTTTGCATTTAGGAAAAAAAAAAGGGGGGGGGGATCACCACAACTATATTTGGAAATAAAAGCCTTTAGGAAATGCACAGAACCATTGTGTTTGCAGTTACTATCTTTTAGGTCAAAACTTCATAAAAGTCAGCTAATCAACATCGTTGTGAGGTTGGAGAAGTATTTAAAGCAGAAATTGAGGTGGGGTAGGGTATAGAGGTAGTGACAAGGATGATCCTTAAATCTACTCTTGTCTCTGTTTTCATGGAAGAGGGTGGATACCCAATAATTCACTACACCAAGCACGCATCCTGCTGAAGAAAACTCAAAAGCAGAGCTGTGTACAGGGCATGCTGTCTAGGTATTTTTGCAACACTTCATATGCATCTTTTGCCTGACTGAGCTAGTAATAGCAAGTCTAGAGAGCATGAAATTGAAGTGTTCCGTACCTCTGAAATACTTGTTGGTTTACCCATCCCAGATACATACAGGGTTGTTATTTTAGTGGTATTGCTTAGTGCTACAGTATGGGCAGTGACTTCTGGGGTTTTTTTTTGCTTTTGGTTTTTCAGTGCAAGAGGCTATCTGTTGGGATTCTTATTTTTAAAGCAGAAAACCACATCTAAAGGATTTCTGTAGCCTGGCTAATAGATTTTTATAAAGAGGAGTGTGGAAGATAAGGCTGGTAAAGGAGCAGCTTTGAGGCAGGTTGGCCTTTTATGGCAAATGTGAGCATTCAGAGAGTTAAAGTCCCTTCCTTTATATGGATAAAAAAAAGAAATGGTTATAGTGGTTTAACTACAGTGTCATGTCTGCTCTCCAGTGCATCTAATGGAGAAGTTGCTTCTTCCCCAGTATAAGATCTTGTAAGACAAACATGATGAGCTGATTAGGGGAGGGAAGCATCCTTCCACTAGTGTTGCATCACTTTAATGTGGAAAGCACAGCATTGTGTCATAGAAAAGTTCTGATAGCTTTAGAGAGAGAGGGGGAAAATGAAGACTTTTAATCAGCATTGTGGCTCCCAGAAACAGTCAGTGACGGCAGTTGTTCACTGTGTCTGAAGGCTGAGTTCATGTCCCTGGTTTGTTGACCTGGTGCTTTTTTTAGCCACTGGCATAAGCACTGGCAGAATGTGAAATGTCCGCATTCGCATGGGGATCCTCATTCGTGTCTGGGTATGGTCCAGTTCCCATGTTCTGTAATCTCTGTGGTGAGGACAGGCTAGGTTTTTCTGGAGCCTTTGACTCTTACTAATTCAGTGTGGGGAGGTGTCCAAATACCCTAGTGGTGCTCTTAACATGCTGTCATCTTGTAGATCCTATTCTTTACTTTTTTGTCCAAATCCTCAAAGGTGCTAACTCTGATTGAAAGCTACTACTGTATATATGCCTTTGAGGGTGTGTACCTCTACTCCTACAGTCACCTCTGGCCGTTTCCTACTGAGGCAGAATCTTGCATTCACCTAGTGTGTGTATCTTTGCTTCAGCTTCTTTGCTGGGCTGGCAGGGCCCTTATGACAAGCGTGGCAATGCATTCAGGTTCTAGCTAAATAACATCTTCCTGCTTTGCAGATGCAATATTCAGTTTATCCGTGTTTTAAGACAGCCACATAACCCAACTGGATAGGGTTACCCAGATGCAATTGCAACTGATTCCTGAATTAAGCAAAATGAGTATTTTATTCCTTTTATTACAATTGCTATCTCCTCTAGGCTATTGATCATTGTTCAGTCACAGGCTGTAATACCATTTGGGGTTCTCTTCCTATGCCAATACTCAGTAACATAGGGCTCATGCTACGTGCTTGTAATGTCACCTTTTGCCAGCAGGTGTCCCTTCAAGCTCACCAATATTTTGCATTTATTGAAGAGATGCTACATGTTGGTTAAGGGCAAGAAGTTATTTTTTTATAACATTGGGTAAAAATTCAAAGAGCCCACCTTGTTTCTCTGAGCTTCCAGTGTACAGAATGGCACTATGTAAACCGGTGGGGTACATCACAGAGATTATCTTGAACCAAATGCCTCCTGTGAATGACTCAAGTTTTAGGAAGGTTGTCCCATCTGGAGGGAACAGGTGATAATGCAGCTAGAATGTATTGTGGGGTCCTGATTTATTTCTCCTCTCAGCCTTTAACTCTGTGTATAATCCTGAGCTGCTCATAAGATGTTTGTATGCATTCTATCTGTAAAGGGATGATGTTTTCTTTCTCACAGGATACCCTTGTTTGCTAATGACTGAGATGGGCTCAGATACCTTGAAGACACAACCTTTAAAATATGTAGGCAGATTTGTTTTAAAAAGTCAAACCCAAACACTTCTGAAATAGGTTTCCTGAGTTTGTTTGTTAATCTTGATGGTTAGTTTGAAGATATCCTTACTTTATAGGTGTAGTTTGAGTTGACTAGGGTTTTTGTTAAGAATATTATTTAAAAGGAAAAAAAAAAAGAAAAAGACTAAAGCTGTTGATGACCCGAGTTCCACAAATCTATCATAATGGTCAAAAACCAAACTCGTGTGTTTGCTGGGGAGGAGTGGGGATCCCCTTTGACCAGCTCTATCTGTACAGCATACTCTGTTGTATACAGGTTATGAGAGATGAACAAAACCTATTTTTCAAGGCGAGGGTAAAAATCTGCAAAAACTGCCTTGTGAGAGTTGCCAGTTTTAAAACTAGATGTTTCTGTAGCTCATACTCATCTAACGTCTGCGAATCAAATTACTAGTCTTTAACATTTTTGTTGTGTGGGAGGTTGCTTATCTGGTTTGGATATTTTTGCATGTTATCATTTAGTAAGTACTGCTACTATATTGGTCTCATACAACTAGGAGATTCAGTGATGTGGTAGAGGGGCTTCTGGGCCTGCCTCCGCTGCATGTGGTTGTGCAAAAGGAATTGGAGGTTGAGTCCCTCTTCCTGCTTACATTTGTCATAATGCATCAGCTTGTCTGTAGTGCTGAAGAACCCCAAGGGCGGTAGATGCCTAGGACAACGTTTTGATTCATGCTGACTAATAAATGACACAAGACAAGTTTGAAACTACTTTGTCAGACTAGATGACTGACAGACCTGTGAGGAGCAGCCTTTTCATTTTCTGAAAGATGTGTGTGATAACACACTGAACAGCTGCTGGTTCTGATGTGTAGGGGATTGACAGCTGGACTTGTAGATTTAGTAGATTTGATTTCTTGTTTGTACTAGAGGTAAGTCTGAGCAGAGTCAGGTTGTGAGTGCTTCATTACATCAGATAAAAAAAATTCTTCCTGTATGTGTGAATGTACACTATCTTCACATGCACAAAAGAAGACCTTAAGGTCTTCAGGGCTTAGATGCCATTTGGATCCTGCTCTTATCAGCATAATTAATCTCACTTTAGGAACAAAAAAATGTCATTGGAAAGAGAACCTGCGTTTTTTTGTTTCAAATGTAGGTTGTTTATTTTTGGTGCCTTGTCTGTAGTGCCTTTTAAAAAACCTAACTTTTTAGATGAGTGATAGTAAGCTGCACTGGGTTAAAGGAGCTGTATGTTTTCTTGGACTCTTTCGTAGATTGCATATAGGTAGGTTTAAGTTTGGTCCCCAAAGGAACAAATACTACCACATGGATTGTCCTGAACAGAGTCTGCAGAGTAAATCTGTCCTATCTTGAATCACCAGTAAAAGCTCTACAGAGAGTCCGCCTCTGGTTTTCATTTTGCACTGGTTTGCTTCATCCTCCAGAGGTAATCAGTGTTAACATTCTTCATCTATACTTACTGCTTATACCTCTTGGAGCCCATGGCATTTAGTAGGTTATTGAGAAGTTGGTTCCTAATTAAGTACAGGTGGTTACCAACTCTCACAAATATCCATAAACAAATGCCTACTATGTAAGAAGCTATAGACTGCATCAGAATCTCTCTCCTGTACAATGTTCTCTCCTCCTGCGCCTCCCCCCTCCCACTACTCTTTTGGAGTTACTTTTCAAAAAGCAGTGACAGCCATTTCCCATAATGTTGCACTCTGTATAGGTATCTTTATGCTATTCTGTGCTTCCAGATTTGTAAATAAATGCCTTGTTGTCAAGGTGACAGGCATTTTATGATAGTCAGTTGAATAAACAAGAGGTTTAATTTCCCGGCACATTTAAGTTTGCCAGTCATGGTTAATATTCCTACTCTGTGTGTTGCTGCTAACATGGAGGACATTTGTAAACCATTCTTACCATTACTGTACTTTCAACAGAAGCCTACATATAAATCTTACCTTGAGCAAAATGCAACATTGGCATCAGATAGCAGAGCTGCAGTAGAGGCTTTGGAATTGATACTACAGAGGTCTGAGCAGGCTGCCAGCCCAGGTCTGTGCCAACACCAAGTGTTTCAGGGAAAGAATTAAGAAATCTGTATGGAAATGGGATCAGATTATTCAGTGTATACAAACGAATTGTTCTTCATCATTTTGTCAGACATGAGGTATCTGAATGTGCTTGAGCATCTGGCTTATGGGTCATCACCTACTTTCTGATTATTCTCGTTTAATCTTATGGGTCAAATTACACTTGTGGCAGTTTATCAATTTCCAATTATATTCTTCCCTGGAGTGAAAGTATGTTTGTTAGTTTATTATTGTAATTGAGGATAAAAAGCAACAGTATCTGAGGACAGACCCAGTTGAAGAAACACTTCACAACAGTTCCTCAAGAATTCTTTCACTGTGTTTTGTTCCTTTTGAGTTTGTACACACCAAGGAAATGAGAGCGAGCCTCATCTTATTAGTATGTTTTTGTTAATTTGCCTAGTTAGGGGTGTTATATTTCTTCTCAGATATGTTTATGCTTCCCAGTGTTTTTAGACTGCCCTGCATTACAAACAGTAAACTCATCCATATGATGCTGTCATTATCGGACTTGTAATGAATTCCTACCCAGATGGACTCCATCTCCTCTCTTCAACCCAGAAGCTAATGGAAACTTCCCCCACTGTTAGTAGCATAATGTACAGAAAGAAAAAATTAAAAACATATGATAAGTTGTTACCCTTGTAGACAACTTGTGACCACTTCTGTCACAAGAGCAATCTGGTCATCTATTCATGTTGTATTAACAGTTGGTGGTTTGATATCTAATTTGGTTTTTTGTTTGTTTGTTTAAATCTTGACTGCTATTGACTGCAGAAAATATAGTAAGGGGTTATCTTAAATAATGTGTTTAAAGTTTAAAAAAGTTAAAATTAACTACAAAGTTATCTTTTTAAAAAAAAAAGGCAACAAAAAAAAAAAACCCAAAACCAAACCAAACCAACCACAAAAACTAAAAACCACATTAACACACTAGTACGCAAGCTCAATGGATGTTGGAGACACCCAGAAAACCCAAATTTTCTACAACATTCATAACATGGAAAAAAAAAATGCCTGGAACTTTTGAGTTTTGGGGTTTTTTTTGATAAATTGACTCACATACTTTCTTCTTTCTTTTCACAGTGTGTCAGATACTGCTGAACTACACTCTGAGAAATGTTTCCTGCCCTGAAAAGGTTGCAGTCTAAGTAGACAAGACAGTACAAAATGAGGCACATAATTTCTTGCACTGGGTCCCATTACAGATGAGTGACAGAACCAGAAATAGAATATTATTTTTAATTTTTTTAAGTTGGACCCTATTCCTCAAGCATCTGCTCTTTCTCTTTCATCTCTGCTGTCTTAATGCTACCCTAAAGCATCATGATGATGCATATTGTACTTCACTTCTGCTTCTTGTCTCATCTTCTATTTAAATTGCATGCGCTTTGGAATAGCAGTTTATCCTTTGGGTTTTTTTGCTTCTTTTGCTGAGCCTAACATAGAGGTCTCTGCACAGGGAAATTCTTTGTGCATGAGAGATGTGAACAAAAGTTTGTTTAGGACACTGAAAAATAATTTTGGTATGTTCATGTTGATCATCACTTACACAAAGTAAGAAGGAGAATTGTGCGGTTTTCTACTTTACTTCCCACTCAAATCAACAATCTCAAATATTCAGAGTGCCACGTGTTGCACAGTTTAGCAGAGTACTTTAAAGGTCAGTGCTCTGCAGGTTTTGGTGACATTTGTGAATCTGTTGGGATAGAGTGTCAGGCAGCTCTCTGGAGCAACAGGGGCTGGAATTAGAGGGAACATAATTTTTAGAACAGCTCTTGTATATGTTTGAACTAATCTGGCTCAGCAAAGATAAACAATTTTGTTCGCTTGAAAAGATTAAATAGAAATAGCACATTAGTGCAGAGGTCTCCAGCTTGACGGGAAAAGCTGAAGCATAATAAGATACTGTGTAAATGAGTTTTCCTTAATTTGAAATAATTACAGTCTTGCTATTTCATGTTAGGGCTGTCAGCACTCAGGCCTTGTTTTCCAGGGACATTGCATCATGTAAATTATCTTTCTCTTTACGCCTCTTTAAAGTGGTATGGAATATTAATCCCTAATAAAACTAGGTTAGACTGAAATGTACCTGTCTTAGGCTGAAGTAAGGACATCCTCTCAACATCTTATGCCAGCATAATTGATGTGGTTTGATACACTTAAATTTGATACAAGACTTGTATGTATGCTAAGCTGTAGCAAGATGAATCTTGCTCATTTTTCCTCTTATGCAAGTCAGAATCTGATCTGTTTCACTTTTAATGTGAAAACATACTAAGATCATCGATGAGCTGTAAAGGATCAATATCTTAATAGGGGGAAAGAGAGGAATGCTGGTAACAAACGTGAGTTTTTCACATTTGGAGTTCAAATGGGAGTTATGTATGTTTTGAGCATGAAAGCTGCGTGCCCAGAATAGGAAGTTAAAATCAGCATGAACTTCATTCAAAGAATACTGTGGCAGTTACTGTGCTTACAGCTGTAGCAAAGGCCTTTTTTTTTTTTTTTTTTTTCCCCTGGATGTAATTCACTGTAGACACATTTCCCTTATTTGCAATTCCTTTATTTTCTTCATATTGCAGTGAGAAATTTTTCACACAGAACATGGACAGAAGGGGAAAACACACAAATAAGTTATAATATTTCCATATTAATAATTCCAAATATTTCCAGGACTTATTCCTCAGGTGTTCTGCAAAGTTTTAATCTGTTATTCATGAAATAGCATGATTGTATGTATTCAAGAAAATTTTTTGGACAAAGAAAAAGTGATTCTAAAGCCCAGAATAGTTTAATTGGGTAAGAGAAAAAACAAACAAACAAAACCAAACAACTTGCAAGTTAAGTGGTCAGTCCAGGAAATAACTGAGAAATAATGAGCAGTCTGAGGTAAAACGTTACACAAAAGAAATAAGAAAAGTAAAGATCGTTTGGCAAATAATGTTTTAATGTGATGTTCATGAAATAATTAAGAGTAAAAATCAAATTAGTAAAATCTAGCCTTATTTGTTCTGTAGAGTGTGTGTGTGGGGGGGAATGACTAAATAAATTGCTCACAACAAATAATGTAACCAGCCCTAACAAAGAGCACTAGAGAAAACAATAACTATTGTTTGCTGATTTCAGCCGTACTAATGCAGTAGGATATTGAATTAAATAAGACACTTAATTTGTAGAAGGAACAATGTGTGGTGTGTAATTAAATATCAGACAACTGTTACAAGTATTCTGGAAGAAATAAGAAGCTCAAGACAGCTGCTATCTTACTGTATTTACACAAATTACAGAAGCAGCAAATATATAACAGGGTAGAGAACTGTATATCCATGCACTGTTGTGGCATGAAATTACAGTGTAGTTGATCAGGTTTCAATGCCAGTGAATAGGCTGTTTTGGAGTTCTTGGGGAGTGGTGGTGTATGTGTGTGTACATGTATTTTTATATACATATATATACAGTCTACATGTGCATATGTACACATGCATGTTTGTGTGTATACAAAATATATATGTTACAAAATCACAGTATGGTTGAGGTTGGGAGGGACCCCTGGAGGTCAGCTTGTCCAACCCACCTGCTCAAGCAGGGCCTCCTAGAGCTGACTGCTCAGGACCGTGTCCAGATGGCTTTTGTGCTTTTGCATATTTCTGAGGATGGAGTCTCCACAACATCTCTGGGCGACCTTTGCCAGTGCTTGTTCACCCTCACAGTAAAAAAGTGTTTCCTTGCATGTGCGTACGCTCTCGTGCTCATTCTCACTATTTTCCCTGCTGCTCCCTCAGTGAAGAGTTTGGTGTAGTTGCTCCAAAATAATCTGTTGAGCAATGGAGAATAAACTAAGTTTTGGTGAAATGCTGTGGGCTTGATCTTAATCTCACTTACATTGCACAGGTCAGTAGTAATGTTAAGTTTTTTTGAATCATAATAGTTATTGCTTCTTTGGATATAACAGTGGGAAAAGCTCTTCTGCCAAAAAAAATCTGGACGATTCATGGTAAAGTACTGCTGCTTAATGTCCTGGTGCATTTTCCTTTTCCTCCAGGTGTCCAGTGTCTCAAACCCCAAACTTTCTATATGCATTGATAGATACAAACTTGCATACCAATCTCCTATCTCCACTTGAATGAAAAGGAACATCTTTCCTGCTGCCAAGATGGAGTTGCTTCATGATCTACTCTGTCATGCCATACTCAGTTAATGTTTTCTCCTTTCAAGCTACTGACTAAAGACACTAGAAGGCTTTTATATTGGGTGTGTAGGACTGGGAGGACATCGACGTGGTAATGTAGGGGATCCTTGAACATGCCCTAAATATACTATGTTGGTTCAGCAGTCCAGCTGTGTGGTAGCACTGCGTACAGACTAAGGTATCTGGTAAACTGCTTTTGGGATCTCAGATAATTGATTTAGAAGGAATTCTGGTATCTGGTATTATATGGCAATGAGCACACCCTGGTGGACATAAAACTGGTGAGTTACAGAATCAGCCAAAGCGAGTTGGGCATTGGTTTGGGGTAAGGGAAGTCAGAGCTCTGTTCCTGTCTATGCAACTTATCTGGTGTGTTTTGTGTGTTTTCCTTCTTTTGTAGTGTTTGGTTTTTTGCTGAGTTTCTGTTACATAGCACTGCACTAAAGGATCTGTATCACCATTTTGGAAAACTGGCAGAGGGGCTCAAGTTTTCTTATACCTGTCCATGCTGATTCTGTTTGTGTTGCCTCTGATTTTACTCAAAATCAATGCAAGTATTCATTTTTTTGGTAGTTAATCAGACACTGTCTATTCACAGGTTAATCATTCTCAGTTTAACCTTTAAAATAATAGATAAGCAGCCCTGATGTGTGAGGACAGGGAATTAAAAAAACAGTAATGTTTTGTTGGCTTTTCCCTCATTAGTAACCAGAAAGAAAATATCAACATCCTGTTACAAATTTGAAAGTGGTTCAGGCATGATCTCCGTCTTTCTATCAAGACACGCACAGTATGCCAAGGACAAAGACTGAATGTAACACTTCATTGCAGATTGCTGTCGTGCAGTGTTCCAAAGAGATTTGCAGATATAGTACTAATAAAAGAAGTTCCACAAGCCTATGGTTTCATATGAGGTGGGGAGGAAAAGAAATGGCAATTGAGCACATTTTTCTGTCCATTAGTTGAGGCAATGTACTGCATAAATAACCAGTTTTGGCCTTTTCTCTGCCCTTTGTTATTAGCAGTGGTCTGCTATGAAGGATGGAGAGGAAAAGACAAGGACAGTCTAAACAAATAGCAGGAGATGGATCGTTTTCATTGCGAAGTGGTCATTTGCCATGGGATGTGCAGAATGAATGACATTAAGTGTGATTGTTTTCCTAGTTAACTGTAAATGCACCTGTGTTGCAGACTGTAGCGTAGTGTTGAGAAATCCAAGTGAGACGAGAGCCACTCAGATTGGGTATGCAATTCTTCTGTTTGCCAGTGCAGAGCTCAGTGGTGTTGCTGTTTTACTGAGCTAGTCAGCTGACTGAAAGGTTTGTGTGGCAGGAGGTAGCAGAGTGGTGATAGCAATTGAGCTGCTATTTTTGTCCCATTCCTCTCTTATTTCCCCACTTGGAATCTTACTTGTGTTCCAGTGCTGAATCTTACTATGTCAGTGTGTATGTCTCTTAAAAAAAGTGTTGCTGCTTTATACATTTCATTCCTCTCCGACCTCTAGGTATTTTTCAGTTTACTGCTTCCTTATAAGAGTAGTGTGTCAAGTTGAATAGGATTTCCCCCTTGCTTGTACGAGCAAACTCTTAAATGTTTTCTCTAAAGATACAACAAAAAAACAGAATAAACCTAGGAAAGCAAAGAGTACATGAGCTTAAAAAAAAAAAATCAAGAAAAAAAATTTCAACAATCTTGAACTCAAGAGCATAGGTTTGTGGTTTAAATCAGTGGAACTTCCACTGGTGGTTGTACATGGAAGTGAAGGTAGAACATCTTAGCAGAATTCCTTCTAAAATAAATGGACAGATACAGTTCCTCTGGCTTTGCTGAGCATATGTCAGCTGGACCTATGGCCAGGATATTTCAAAGCTTTCAGTTAAGGTAATTCAGTAGCTTGTTCTAGAGCATGACTGGGTTCAAGGTTTGTATAGCTAGTAGTTCATACAGTTCCAGGATTAATTGTTGAAAGGGAAAAAGGGGGAAAAGTTAAGAAACAAAAGTAGAATTTACAAAAGCAGTTTCCGTATAGTGTTAAATTTGGTGCTAATGTCAATATAAATACAAAACAAAAAACCTGGACTAGAATACATGAGACCGTGTGTTATTTCTGTTAAAGTCTTCACAATCACATTAATCTAGTTGCCAGTAACAGGCAGGGTTTTTCCAGTCGTTGTTAATTTTAAATGGTTTTAACAGCTCTTGGAAGTATTCATGAATTCAGGCTTCCTCACTCCCCTAATCATGTTGTCGGCTTAAAATTCACATTTAATTAACCTCTTCACCCAAGGCATAAATCAATACTAAAACTCCAAATGCTAACCATACTGATAGTGATTTTCATTTGGGCTAGCTTGCTGAAAATTAGGAATTAAGATGCCTGCAGGAAAGGAGCAAACTAGTTGTGTGGAGTGAAGCACAACTAACTTGTAAACTGTAATAATGAATGTCCTTGGCTGGAATGGGAAATCCATTCATTAAGGTTCCAGGAAAGAAAGTGAGAACCAGACTAAGCAGAGCATGATGCTGCATTCAGGACAGAATCCACCTGAGTGGCTGGACTCAATAAGTACAGATTGCGTGTGTGTTCTAGAAGTCCTGGGAGTCCCAGAAGGATACTTGAAGTAGCAATGGCAGAGCAAAAGAAGTTAGAATTGTGTGAATTTGAACATGTGCAAATTTTTACTATGAAAATCCTGTATAGTGTTATTTCTTCCTTTTTATTATTGTCACCTAGTAAAGCTATAATATATTTTTGGTATAGCAGCTCCTGGGAGCTTGGATGTGCAGATCTCTGTATATTTGTATTGAAAGAGGCATGGGAGACACTTAATGTTAATGGGTAACGTGTGCAAAAAAGAATATATCTTTATTGCTTTTCCTAGGGTTGGGGAGAAGTAGTACTCATTGACCGTTACACAAATACTATGGCACCCAACATAAAAGTGGCTGTAGTATACTATTACAGAGACTAAACTATTTATTTTTCATTTATTAGTGTATTTTGCAGGGTCTTAATTCCTATTCAGAATTAAGAATAGGAAGAGCAGAAGAAGGGGGGTCCTATATTTTTATGCTTCAAGAAGATATTCTACACAGTTCTGAAATTCCATTTTTTTCCCCAAATAAGGATTTGGAGTCAAATAAAGAGTTTTCTTTTCACAATTATTTTGCTAAAGACAAACTAAAAAATCCTAATTCTGTGAGCTTAAAATTCTTGATCTATTGCTAAAGCTGCAGCACCCCTTGAAATAAAAAAATAATAATTAATAATCATCTGAGATTTAATGAGATGATGAGGTGGTTGAATGAGGTAGTTCAGTGAGGTGTGATAGGTTTCTTGAGTACCTGCTGTAGTCAGTATTCTTTTAGCATGAAGAATTCAAATCTTTTGTGTACTAGAAATGTAAGAACTGTTTTCTGTGGTGGTGAATCAACTATGTTTTGCAAATGAGCTGTCAGCTAAGCACTCTCCAAGTAGTTAGGCTATGTTACAGGAGGATGTTCACTTATATCCACACCTGTAAATGTGTAAGGTGAGTGTTGTCTTTACTTACAGTATGTACTTAGGAGTCTTGGTCAATCTGGGTCTTGAATAGCAGTGATGGACAATGTATCAGAAGCAATTGTGCCTCCACAAGAGGTTAGGTTTGCATTCTGGCTCTCAAGGTTTTTCCTGCTTCTGTACAGTGCAATGTGGTTTCCAATTAACTAGCAAAAAGGAGTCTTTCTTTGTAGAACCTGACATTTTCTTAGAGCGAGGGTCCTAATTTCCCTATGTCAGGTATTTGTAGTAGTAAGGACAATGTGTTACTGTGTTTTGAGAGCATAAATATCTTTATTCCAGCATGATAACACAGAGTGCAAAGATGTAAGCAAAAGTTGTCAAATGCTAAATTTGACTGCAGCGTTGGTTTTGAATCTCGTATCGGGAAGGCATATGATATTCTCATAATAAAACTATATTACTGTAAAGCCGTCTTGTTTTAAATGGTAAAATCATATATATTTCCAGGATATTTCTGCAAAGAACTTGAGAACTCTATGGTCAACTTTGCATATCTTGTTTACATATGTTATTTCAGGTGCACCTTTATATTTTGCAGTAAATGCAAGTCTGCATACTTGAACCTTTAAACTACTCGAATTACACACCTCATTTCACTGAAGTCTAGTGGTTGGTATATCTTCAAGAGAACCATTAAATAAAGTCTTAGCTCAGCAAAGTATTTAACCATGTGGTTAAAGCTCAGCACACTCTTAAGTCTCTTGATACTTGAGGACCTTCAAGCAAAATTATGTCTTCAATTATATGCATGTTACTTCCTCGGTTAAAACAGAATTGCTCAGGTGTAACAAAAAGCAGAATGGGGCAAAAAGAAGGCCATCTTACATAGTTTTGTCCAGTTGGTTTTTCCTTGAAATTGGGTGTTCTGGTACAAAAACTGGGGTAGAATACAGGTTCAGAGCTATTATGTTATGTCTGTTTATTTCTAATGCTCAGATTGGACAGAATGTTATTAGGGCTTGTAATACCAAGTTGAGTTTATATAACTGAGTAAATAAGGAGCAAAGAGGGAAACCCAGCCCCCTTTTTAATGTGTAAGCTAAGCACATTTTATTGGGAATCTGTGACAAATATGGAACTCCGTAATGCTCTTTATTCAGAGACACTGTTCAGAGTGCAGCAACACTGTAGGCCCATAAACTTCTAGTTCTGCCCTAGTTGGCCAATGGCAATAATTAGTCCTGTGTTCTTTATTACCTCTCTTCACATGCAGGTAGGTTCCTTACCAATTTCCCTTCTGTTTTCTTCAGACTGAAAAGAAGGCAGGTAACATTCAACAGCTTTCTGGCTGGAAGTTCTGAGTATTTCTTAAGAGTCTGGGAAGTGGGATTTTCTTCTTTATTTAAAGTGGCTGGTGCTGTTATACCTAGGCCAAAAGCTACATAATTTTCACTTCAAACCCAGCTAGAATGAATACAGTGTTGTTGTTGCATTCATCCTGCAAAAAGAAAATACGGGTTTGAGGAACAGTGTCCTGCCTTTATCCTTTAATGAGCATCCCCTTTCCAGTACCTGTAAGGTTATTTGTAGGCTAAAGTCTCTATACTACCATTCCACTGCATAACAGCAAGGTGTTGCAGAGCTCAGAGAGCAGCAGTTAGAATCTAGTTTCCCTGACCTGAGAAGTTATCATATTCTGGAATAGTCTATTTTGAAGGCATTTCTTGCTGAAACAAGCTTGCTGTGTATGCTGCTCAGGCATTGACTGTTTATTGCTTATATAAGCAGAGTTACTTTGCTGCGCATGTTGAAGTTTTTGTTGTTTTTCTTTTAACTTGAGTGTGAAAGCCTCCTGTTGTTTCCAGAGTCACCCTAAAAATCTCTTCCTTCCTGATATGTGTAAGGGGAGGCAATTTGATTATTTTTGAGGATAAAAGATCCTGAAAGGATGGTAGGTTAAAAAAACAAAAACAAAAAACACAACCCACTGATCAGTTGACTAGTACATGTCTATATTTCATACATATATTATTCCCCTCCCTCCAAATTAAAAAAAAAAAAAAAAGGAATCAATTAAGATCCATTTAGGAAAAAACCCTCAGAATGGGATTTATTAGGAGGAGACCTACGTGTAATTGTAAATGAAGTTTTATTTTCCAGGGCTTAGGAGTCTGAAAAAAACAGGTTGCACAAATTTGGGGTCAGTAAGACAGCAGTAGAGAAATCCTCATCATTCCTGAATTCTGCATGCAAAATAATACATTTTAGGGTTTTATCAGTGCTTCCCTTATGTGCTTGCAGCTGCAGAGCTGCACAATGCATTCACGTATGATAGCCATCACTTCAGGCTCCATTTCACCTTGTCACATCCCATATATAAACTGGGGTTTTTAACATGATGACAGTGAGTCACTGAAGAGGGAAGTCCTTAGAAAATGAATAAAGATTGAGGAAGTTGGAGATCATTAAAGCTGACACCACCTCACATGTTCATTAATTATGAATCTACTTGGAAGATCTTTGTTAGACTGCTGGCAAGTGCATGTGATAGAATTTTTGAAAGCGCTTGACTCAACTCTTGGAAGACCTGAAATGGGGGAACCCAGAAGTGAAATGCAACCCAAGGGTATTTAAATTCAGGTGTGCACTCAGCCCAGGATTTAAGTTTGCTTAAGGCTGAAATTCTTGCCAAGTGGGCTTTCTCTACAAACTGACCTCCAAGATGCTTTGCTCTTGTTAAAAGACAATCTCTTTCTCTATGGAAGAAGAGTTCTTTCTTTGTAGGGCGTGTCATCACAGTTGTACTGTGACTTTCCTAATAAAATCCCAGCCAGTCCCCAATATGTTTTATGTAGACAGCTGTACCTAAATGAATGAGGGTTTTTTTGCCACATGTGGCAAAAGCCTGGAGGGGGAGATTGCTCTATTTATTCTGTTCCATATCACATCTTTCCCAAGGGAATGCAGGTGACTGCATGTCACAGCAGGTTATCTGGGAGAAACAGGTCCATGCTTACTCTTTACCTCCTTTCCTTATTTTTTTAACTTGGTGAACTAATCTTGGTTACTTCCTCCCTCAAGTCCTGTGTACCTTTTAGGCTTCAATTTTAATAGTTTGTGAAAGATCCAGCAAATCTCAGGCTTCTATTGACAGGTTTTTTTCCATAGCAGTGCATGTCCAGAGGAACGTTAGCAACAAGACCAAAGTCTCCTACATATGCAGATTAAAACCTCCTTTAAAAAGAAATAAGCAAATAAAGCCAGGAAGAGGCTTGTGAAACCAGACCAAGCTGTCCTTGAACTGAACTCTGTTTTTTTAACAGTGTATGAGCACTTCTGCTCCTGGAGACCATTTGAGCTCTAGTCAAAACTTGATGTTCTGTGTTTTAGCCTCTTTGTTGTGAAAAAGTGAATGTTGCTGTTGGGATGGGAGTAGATATTCTCATTAAAACAAACCTGAAATGCCTCCATATCATGAGGAAACTGCTAATTTGTTTGACTGCTGTTCTTCAATGCATGAAGGGATAAAGGAAGGATATTGGTGTGTATCCATGCTTAACTCCCACATGTTGCCCCACACATCATGCTGCTTTTGCTTCTGAAGGAATCACACTCGTAGCCTTGTCTTTTCTCTGCCTTGTCTTCGTAGGTTTCTACGGGATCTTTGAAGAACAATTTCAGCCTGAAGTGAACCATCTTCAACTTCTGTTGCTCCTGGAAGGAGGACACCAGGCATCCAACAGACTACACACCAGAAAATGTAAGTGAACAGGACAAAACCACATATGTCATCCAGGCTCCACACATTCTGATCAGTGTCATACCACCAGATGCACTGCGTGACAACCAATCATGCCTTTCTGACCCTCAGTGTAATGGTCATTATAAATAATAGCCTTGTAATTACCTTCTTTAAAGAAAAGCAGAAGCTGAAAAGTAACTGGGTGAAATCCGCAGGTTATATGTGGGACACATATTTCCATAAAATGAGGTATAGTGTTCCTGTGCTGTGTGCCTTGCATGCATGCCAGCAAAGTGAGGGAAAGCAGGCCAAATGTGCACCCAGCCATAAGTCTTCTCTGCCTCCTAATAAATGATTCTAGCATCTGTACAACGAGCTGATGAAGAACAAATGAAGTGGGACTTCAAGTGTGGAATTTTTCAGTGTGCCAGTAATCAAAAAAGATCCAAATACAACAGTTTGAGTTTTCAACAGGGGATTCCTAGAACTAAACACCTAAAAGAAATCATTGCAACTTATTTTTACTTCCAAGATAAATATGTAGCTTTGAAGAGATGTTTAAGTTCACTCTTTTATTAACAGAGGGAGAGAAGCAACTTGGAGGAATGTTGAGATGATCCCTACTTGGGTTTCTGCAAACTGCTAAGTGTAGAACTTCTGTGAAAATGAGATAATTGGAGCTGAGGAATCATTTGTGTGCAGAGTTGCATAAATTTAGTTAAAGAGTATAGACGAACTATTACTTTGGCGATGGTTGTAGCAGTGACTTATATGTTAACCAGCTGACTTCACAATCAAGCTGTCTGTAAGCACTTAGACAAATCTCTGGCTGATGACTGCCTCAACTAATAATGAAGAGTTGAGGGTGATAAGCTTTAGTAGTTTTAGATGGACTACTTTGAGGTGATATCTGCCCATACAGTAAGTCATGATTAAAGTCAGTTAATTAACCTGACAAAAGACTTCCTTGACATTTTACCTTAAGCTTATTTTTATTTAATTTAAGAGGAACCCAGTTAAGTCATCAGTTTAAACTGAATGTGTCTGCATCAGACGTTTGCCTAGGTTTAACTAAAACACTTGAGATAGAATGGCAGAATGTTCTGTTCAGGAACACATTCATAGTTTTATAATCTTGGCTTTGGTACAGCTATTCTTACAGTGTAACTTCTCCTATCCTCCCTAAACTAATTGAAACATGAAGGCAGGACAGTGAGCCAGTGCCAAGGAGCTAATATATTTCCTTATCCTGACTCCTTTGAGTCAACTTCTACTTTCCTTATTCATGCAAAGTCAGCCAGAAGAATCCCTGAAGCTTATTCCAAATGCCAGTCTGTAACATAAACTAGGGAAGGGTAGACTTCCAGTGCTGCAGCTGCTGTCTGACCCTGGATTGCTTGCTTAGTGACCTCAGCAATATGCACAGTCTCCACAGGCCTTGAGAAGGGAGCCTGTGGTTAGCTGCCATATGGTCTGGTTTGTTGGCCTAGTGTGCAGCTTCCAGGCCACTGAGATATCTAGAAATCGTTTACGCTGTGCATGTCATAATGGCTCTTAGGTTCCCACTCACACATTCTCAGTGATCTCCCCTTCATGTGTGTTGACTCTTTACAACTGCAGTGTTAAATATTTCTTGCCTTATAAGCAAACAGCTTACTCTCATACTGCTTTTTTTGCAGAGCATTCCCTTCCATGCTTACTGCTACTAACTCCTTAGAGCTAGCCTTATATCATATTGAAAGAAGAAATTCATCTTCATGTAGTAACAGCTGACTGTGTGCAACTTGCATAGCACCTTTTAGCTGAGGACTTTGGGAAACATTTAAAACATTAAAGTCATGTTACAAACACTAGGGAGTCATGAAGTTTTTAATCCTCCTATATGAAAAGGTCAATTAAAGCGAACAGAGCAATTTGTCCAAAGTCAAATAGTGACTGACTGATTGAACTACAGTCCAAAGCCCAAGGGTCTTGATTATCCATTGTGCATGATATTTACTATAGTTGCTATGTCACACAATCTCTCTAAAGCTGTTGGTAGAACTTAAGAGTCCTGACACTGTCCTATCCCAAATGAACAGTAGAATTAATGAAGTCTGGTTTCTATGTTCTTAAGGTTGTACAGGTGCACCGTGTACCAGCACAGTATCGGTCTAAAGCATGGGCTTCCTTTAGCACATGGAATGTGCTGTGGATCTAAACTAGTGTTTGCCTCTGGGTTTAGACCAGCATTTTAAAAATACCAGTCAGTTATTCAGCTGGAATCTTTAGGGTGGTTCTGCAGTAGAAAAAGAGAAGAAAGGAAAGAAAAACAGATGGTGTGATTGGTAATTCTTGTAATCATTTAATGATTTCTACAAGGAGGTGGTGCAGAGTATTAATGAGGGTGCACGGTGTAGTAAATGAATCTGGATTTAGTTTCATATACTCTCAACAATGTATCTGCATGTTTGTAAGTGTTACAAATCAAACTTAAATGAAAAATATTCCACTGTTTAAATATTCTTATATGTAATTGCATTTTGACTGCAATAACATTATCAGAGCATCTTTCAAGCTTCAATTAATGCAAACCTAATTCTCCCTTAATACCAGTACCAGGAGGATTTTAACTTAAGAACGTACAGATTTATCTCGGAGCTCCTACAAGATTTTCAAATGCCTTTTGTAGAATTTTTATACTGTGTGTACGTAGCTTATGGAATGGAACTACACTGATGTAGACATCTACATCAATTTAAGGACCTGGCTTTACTGGTTGCTGTTACTTACACTGTGGTTCCTTGCAGAATGGAATTGTGACCTGTGGAGACAATTTTGATGATACCAAATAATTAAAGACAGAGCCTGAGAATTAACAGAGATTCCCTGACTTCTATTCTTAGATATTGCTGTTATATTAAATAAGTAAATAGAATTATTGATATTTCTATTTAACTACACTCTTGTCTCAAAATGGGGCAGTACTAACTTTTAATTTACTTCTGACTGCAGGATGCAGTTGATAGGGGCTTTGGTTGGTTTTTGTGGACTTTTTTTCTGAGGTATTTTAACGTACTGTTACTGAGAATATAAAATTTAAATGCGCATAGCAGTCAGTGTAGCATATCGGTCATGTCTGAAGTTTCATTAGCATCACAAGAAGTTGGGGTTTTTTTGTGGTTTTTTTTACAAGTGCCCATGAAATGAAAACAGGTATAAAATTTGTATCTGGTTTAAAATTTTATAAGTGAAGTTACACTGAACATTAAGTAGGTTGTTTTCTAATAACATAAAGCATAGAGATGGGGGGGAACTTGAACTGCCTATGCAAAACTAGGGAGATTGGTATCAAGTAAGAGGCTTATATTCCTTTTAGAGGTAGGCCAGTTGAAAGACATACTGAGAAAACACAGATCACTTTTTACACTCTGAGTATTTGAGTCTAAGGTCATTCAGAATCATATCAAGTTTCATATTTAGAGCCGAAGTTTGTGAATTTCAGGCTGAGACAACATCTTGCGTACTAACCCTAGTAGAGCCAGTTCTGAAATTCAGATCGGCGTAACTCCATCCCTGTGCTGCTGTGACCAGGCTAATGAGTCAGCTAAAGCAGGACTGATTTGCCTAGATGTAGTCTAGCAGATTATCCCCATATAAAAAATCCTCATTATTAATACTGCCACTACATCCTCAGTTTTTACTGCCACTGTTTCACTGACTTACCCAGTATCTTTCCTCATGTGTTGTCCTAGGAAGAGAGTGGCATATGAGCTAATAAAACTCCAAAAGGTCTCTCCTCATCCAGTATAGTTAATTGCCTCTGCACATAGGCATTGCTGTATTCTCACAAATTCATGTTTTTCATGTCAGTCTCTTTACAGGGCAGAAAGGGAAATGTTTAACAGTGAGGAGTTGGTTGCATGTGTGCACACATGCATGCATGTGCACAAACAAACAATGCCCACTCAGTTCTATACCTTGGCTGCAGAAGGCAGGAAAATATTGCTGAGTTTAGCTGGGTGATGAAAAAGACTGTCCTGGTATCTCATGCCATTCTTGACTGAGTGGGCCTCCACTAATTCAAGAGGCTATTCCATGGAAGAGGGACTTGTAGAATTGAGCAGGATTAAGACAGCAGCTTTGAGTTGCAGATTAGAACAATGTTGTTTATACACAGGTAAATGCCGACAACCGTTTTCTGAACTTGGCTTGCATAAAATTAAGGTGGGTGGGAGTTTGTAACACCTGATCCAGCTGTGACATTTACAATTCTCTCTGTATTGGAGAACCACCTTAGTATTAGCTAAATGCAATAAACAGTGGAGTGGTTTTCTTATTCTCTACAGACAGCTTCATTTTCTGGCTAATTCTGGCTCAGACCGAATGCAAATTTGTCACTCATATTGACCTGTGCATGGGGTTTCAATAATGGACAGTGCATGGAACAAATCAAATCTAGAAATACATGCCTGTTCTTCAGGAAACTCTCTATTTTAGGGAGGGTTGAAAAGTAGGCAGATAGTATGTTGTAGCTGGTGTATTTTTCAGCAATGTTGAAGGGAAATAGAGGAAGCTTAGTTCTGCTTTAAGCTGATGCTAGCTTGTTACCACTTTTTTAGTTTAAGGGGAATCTAGATCACTTCAAGAAAATTATAGGTCTGTGATTTTGATATACTTGACCTAAATGTTTAAGATTCAGTAGAAAAAAATCAGAGGGCTTCTGCATGTAAAAACACAGACGGGAATCTGGAGCCAGTATGTCATTTCAGGGTCCTTGGTTATCAAGCTAAAGTGTGGGTCTAAAGAAATTTCAAACTAGCCATCTATTCAGTGTGAATTGAGGAGGTCTTTAAAAGACAAGCCCTGAATATTGAAAGGAGAATTGCCACAGGGAAAAACTTCCTGATACTTAGCAAGCATGCATTGTACTTCAGCATTTAAAACTCCAGAAAAGAGGCAGAAAAGATTAAGCTGAAATCTGAAGCTGGTAAAAGCAAATTTATCTCATTAAAACCCTTCATTTGCTGCTTTCAGAAGATCTGCAAAAGCCTTGAATAGCATTAAGGAAAGGGCATCAAGATGAACAGAATACAGCCATATCAGCAAGGGGTTTTGCAGATGGCATCTCTCCCTCTTGTGAAAAGCTTTTTATACCTTAAAATTATGTTCAGACAGCTTAATATAAGGTAATAAGAAATGTTGACTCAAGTGGGTAAATATGCAGGAAACCAGTATAGCAGGTCAAGCTAAATGCAGAAAAGAGGATCTTTTGAGGCTGGAAGGATTTTACAAGTTATAATGCTCTGCTTTAGAAAAGCATCCTTATTCTAACATTGCCAACTGATGACAATTGGTGTTCCCTGTTCTTTTTCTTTGTAACAGAAGTACTTGTCCTATAACAGAGGCACCTTTTTGCAGGGCAAAGCTTAAAAGTCTGAACAGGTATAATATACAATAAAGAAAACATTTATTCTTGCAACTTTTAAAAAAATTAAAGCGCTTCAGAGAGGATGGATGCATGATTTCTTCAGTGTACACAGTAGCAACATAACCACTGATGGAAAGGGATGAGCATCAGCTGAGCAGTGTGAAAAAGTTTCTTTCTGTACTGGAAAACTTTTAAATTGTAGTATTTTCCTATTCTGTCAGGAAAGAAACAAATGTTGATAGCTACTAAAGAGCAAAACTAAAGCGATACTGTTTGGAGATGTTAAAGAACCTGGTTCAAGTCTCTGCCTCAATGTGTTTTCCTGTAAAAACATGCTGAGTGATGGCTTATTTTGATATACAGCTAGGACATTAGACTGTAAGCTCTCCTAGGCAGAGAATCAGTTTTCATTTATTTTGTAAAGCTGAGGCATAAATTTGTGCCAAGTTGAGTAGTAGCCATTTAAAAGTAGGGGACCCTCAAGGCCCTGCTGGTGCAATCAGGCATGCAGATAGAGAGTTTTGGCAAAAGAAATTAAGCTAAGGTATTTCAATACAGGTGAAATAAGCAGGATTTTCAAAGGACATAGCTTGGTATGAAAGAAGGTGCAAATCAGGTAGCAAATCATAAAACCAAAATCCTCAAAATAAGTTTCTAGATGGTACCTTGCAGACCTTTAATGTTCTGTACCCAACTGTCAGAAAAATATTTACAGCATCAAAGTAAGGTCTGCATTAGTTCCTATTTGGTCCCTACAAAGGAACATTTAATTTCCTTTTCCCATCTTCTTTTAGTGTCATTTAGTTGTGAGATTCTTAAATACAGCTTGGAACCAAATGTTATTTATGGTTCTTTTCTTAGCTGTATCCAGTAACTGCTAATTAAGTCTTTTGTAGCATGACTCTGAACTAATTAGGGTTAATTGAGCCTGCTTGTGCATTAGGTACTCCAGCACTTGTCCTGATAATAAGGAGTTTTGAGTGTATTGAATATTTTTGTGATTAGCTAGCCTAAATTCATGTTCTCTGCTGTTTTTCTGGCTCTTATGGCCTTTTGTGATTACTCCGATAGTAAACATGAGTGTCCCTTTCCTGCTGTCTTCTTTCTTGTGGAAAAAATAAATTACTGGTCACTATAGCAGGCTTTTTGTCAGACTGCTTGGTTGCAGTAATGACTGCATGAAGTGGTAAGTTAAGAGTTTCGTAGGTGTTCAGTTACATGTTGAAAGTTGCTGAGGTGCCAAGCTGCTACAGTTTGAGATTAACTGAAAAAATCATTTTTTTGTGTATGGCATTGCATAGTGCCACAAGTTGGTGTTGATGAACTAATGCTGTGGAAGGAAAAATACCAGCACCTGAACTGGTGATGATTCACTTGCTGCAGTATAGTGATTTTTCCTGTTTTCCCTCCTCTTGGAGGTCCTTTCATCCAGGTTCTTGATCCAATCTGTTCATCCTTAGCTCTGCTGAGGTTATTGCCAAACTAAACGCAATAAAGCAGTCAGGTGACAATTCCTCTGCCTTCAGTGTTATCTGTGGTTAGTCACTGATTGATTTGTGTGATTCTAATCAGGCTCTCAAAGGTGCTTTGATTTAGTAAGGTAGGGCTGGCACTGGTGTGCTGTCTTGTCTTCAGAGACAGTGTTGCAGATGTAACTAAGCCACAGACCACCACTGCGGTGCCAGTTTAGGTCATACAAATGTTGTACATCTTGAAACACAGCTTCGTGTCAGCTGTTTCCCATGTTTTCCTAAGCACATAGTGTTTCTAAGCACAATGCTGCTTTAATACAGACATGACAATAGAGGAAACAAATGCTTGGGTTCAAATGTTTCTCATGCTGTCATGATTTTGAAAAGTTTTTGTCCCTCCTGTTAGCACCAGCAGCAGGCTTCCTCAGCTGTTAGTGAGACCTCAACAGTTACAAATACATTAGATTTCAAACTTCCCACCCCAGAGTGACAACTCATAGAACATACTGTAGTAGTCCATTAAGCAGCATGCCATATATGAATATTCATTCTTTTGCCTTTGTTAGTTACATAAATTTAGTGCAAGGCAAGTCTTTTTACTCTTGCTTTAGCTTTTTTTGACAAGTATAGATACAGCTGCACATAATTCCTTGAATTAGAGCAATACCTTTTATTTTTCTCTGCCTTTTTTCCCTGTTGGAAGTGAAAATATTTTTTCATTTCTTTTTGAATGTTAAGAAATGTGGAAGTATGTAGTTAGCTAAAAGGATTGCATATGTATTAGATTTTCTGAAATTGTCTTAGCTTAAAGGCTTCTAAACTATGGGTTCTGAGTATAATTTGTTTATTATTTGTATATACCAGGGCAAAAGTACTGATTTCAAAAGTGTTGTTCTAATCAAAAAACAGCGTAAAGGTGAGTTAGCCATGTGCATCCATTATGTACATCTGTGCAATGTAAGTACTTTGTCTGTGGATCAATATGCAAGTAACTTAGGCAGTCAGCTCTTTCTTTCATATTTGTGTGCTTCCCTGGCTGCATATGGCTGCACTTAATTTTGAGAGGCTGTAAGAACATAGAGATCTGGGAAGCAGGAGCTATAAGGAAAGACTGAATGACTTGAGATAGCTTGATCTGACAGAGACATTGAAGGGCAGTGGAGCAGGGTGGTGCAAGTTGTGTTGAGTCTTCAAATACATAAAAGGCTTCTTCAGAAAGAAACTCATAATAATTCATTCTTGTTGGTAACCAGCACAAGAAATCACAGATTTAAATTTCATCAAACAGAAATTTGGGTTAGAAATGAGGATTAAACTTCTACCTGTAAAGGGATATTTCCTGGAGGAGCTGTGTCATGTCCAACAGGGGAGAACTTTGATAGCCAGACGACCACACACAGAGCTGATCAAACCTCAAGTTAGGTGCTTTAGATGCTTGTGAAAATGACTTTGAAGTTTCTTTCAGTTGTTTGCTTTTCTCATTCGGTAAAAAGTTACTAGATTAGATCACAGGTCTCTTCCAGCCAGTATCTTGACTCTTGCAACTACAAGAAGTAGATGTGGATGAAAAGGGTTACAGGAAATAAAGTATTTAATGATCCTCTGATTCAAGTATTTAACAATCCTCTCATCCATTCTCTTAGCTTCCAGCAATAGACAGTTGCATCTGAACCATTGTTTCTAATAACCAGGGGGAATGACAGAACCTGAAATTGAAAAATAGGAAATAGAGAAGCTAATATGGAGATTTATGATCATAATAAAGCTGATGTCAGGGCTTATTTCATAATGAACACACTATGATTCTGGGAAATGGTGATCATAGTGGAGAACAGAGTTAAACAAATGGATATCCATACTAAATTCCTTTCACAGGGAGGGGTGTTAGAATGTTCTGGTAGCACTTACTGGATAAATCTCTTCTCCCACCTTCCCCTTTCCCCAAATGCATTAGGAAAATACTAATTGTTCAGTAGAGTCCTTCTTGTTTCTAGGTGTAGGAGTAGTCTTTGCCCTGCTGTCTGTTTCTTCTTGCCTGAAAACCCAAACCACAACATGACATCTTCCCATCTAAAATGACCAACACTCTCCCTGTCTCTCATTTTCCACTAGTCATCCTGCTGTTACTAGAATTGCAGTGCAGTGTGAGCAAGCTTAAACTCACACCTTTAGCATGCTTACCGCTTTGTTTCCCCAACTGTAATTAAAAAGAATTTCAGTCAGAATTCCACCACTAACTAGGAGATACTTCTTCACTCATAAGTGATCTTCAGTTGAAATATGCTTTGTAACCTACATGCAGAATGACCATACAAAAATATTCAGTTACAGCAAGTGGTTTACTGTTTTGATTTGGTCTAGAGACTGGAAAATGAATCTGAAAAAAATAAACTGACTTTCTAACCTAATAATGCCAGTCAATACTGAAAAGTCTGTGAGAAATCTACAGCAAAGTGACTACCCCCTGTTCAACCTTGCCCTTTTTTGCAAAGGTTGCCAGTAAGACTATTTGGTTATAACTTTTTCTTTTTTAAAAGGTATTAGACATATCTTTAAATAATCTGAGATCCACAAATTCATTTCACATAGGACACAGCACCGATGAAAATAGTACCACCAGCCAAGCTTCCTTAGAATTGGTGACCAAGGTATAAAGAATTCCATATATTACTGACATAAAGGAATGGCATTTGCTGCAAAGGTTTTTCCTTTGGGAAGAAAGGCTTCATAGAATTACTCTAAGGTAAGGACCTACAATCTAGCGTGGGGAGAGAGAGAACTTTGGCAAAAGCAGTATCAGAATCAGCTCATCAAGTAGTGAATTTACTCTGTCTATCCACCCATGAGGCAAGTAATCTGTAGACACTATACATACCCATGTCTCTTTGGCTCTGCCTTCCCTGGCTATATTTATTCTCCATTCGCATCTGTGAATGAACATTTTATGTTCATGTTGTTAAAATATTTTTAACATCCCCATTGTCGTTGGAAAAGGGTGCTTTGCCTTCCTTTTCTCTCTTGAAACCATCTAGTGTTCTGTGTACTCATTGCTGAAGTAAGTATTTAAAATAATCGAATATCAGAAAATTGACCTACCATGCTTGGCGAAGTAGTGTATTCTATTGCTGATACTTCAAAAAAAACCCCCCACAAACCAAAAAAACCTGAAACTGTTACATAGAAAGCGATGGAAAGAGACTGTTAAGTTATTGCAGTGCCTAGGCTGACATTGTTTACTTTGTAATTGGAACTTTCAGGCATACATTTTGTTACCGAAATAGTCAATATCATGTGGTTGCAAGACTAAACTTGAAGCCATGTCAATTAGAAGACATTGCTAATAAAAACTGATGAAAGCAACAGTAGAGCATTTAGGTTACAAATTAAATCCAATGATATAAACGGGGGAGGGGGAAATACACAGATGACCGATGGAGACAGACAGACAGATGGATGGACTGTAATTACTAGTTACACTTGCAAATGCCAGGTATGCTCTGTTTTGTCCTAACTTGCTGCCAACAATGGGTGGGAAGTAAATGGCTAAGCTGTTCATGAGCTTTATGTTTTAGTAAACACACTTGGGGATGGGAGAGAATCTGGGCTTTTGCCCTGCAAGTGTCAAATAAAGGAAAGCTAGTGTTACTGAGTGTGCCAATGTGTTAAGTGCTGCAATCACTGTATGCTTTAGCTAGCCAAAAAGGCAGAAACAGGAGCAATGTTTGGTTTTGGATGTTGTGAACTTCTGACTCAGTCACCATCCACTTTGTGTAGTGCTTTGAATAGGGATTAATAGCCGGTGGTATTGTGCTTTAAGATGCCCCATGTCTGAGGTGAAGTAATGAATTTTTTTTTTCTCTGACAGTTCAAAATAATAGCACTCTGTTTTTATATTATGCATCTACTGTGAGGATGATGCTTTGTAATTACTTTGCATATATACTTCATACATCTGTTAGGTACGTTGTGGTGGTGTTAAAAGCCCCCTGTGCAGATGGAGAATCTGCAGCATACAGGATTTACATGAAGCCAGGAGTCTTGACTGCCAGGCTGTCGTAATAGTTAGAGCTCTGCATCGCTTAGAGATGTTCTTTCAACCTTTGAAATCCCTTAATCATTTGAATTCATCCACTGCTGTTTCTAATGCTATTTACAGGCCTTAAATGCTGCCTGGTACTGCAGCTTGTTACCTGAAGCCTGACATTGCTGCAGTCTGTATCAGATAAGAAACAAAATTATTTTCCGCAGAAAGCAGCGTAATTATCACTTCGGCTGCATCAAGCGTATAATGAAAAAATCACGTAATTACTTTCATTGCCATTCTGGACACACTTTGTAAACTTTTCCATTTACAGTATGTGTGTCTTTACAATAGATATCAAAGAAAATGGGGCTGCAGAATTAAATGTAACGCAGGTGGGTTTGTCTACTCATCCTAGTGTTACTGCATTGAAGGTAATCTGTTCATTAAGTATGAGAGAAAGGATCAAGTGTCTGAAGAAAGAGCTTGTCTTAAAATGAATAATTCTGTGTAGTCCTGCAAGATTTTTACTGGTTTAATTGTTGCTAGGAAGTAAGTAGCTAGTAAATCCAGCTACATAACAACTGTTGATATGAATTAAAATATCCGACTTTACATGAAATGAACCAGGTATTTCTACAATGTCTCTTTTCCTGAAAGTCACAATTGCATGTTTACCTCACAGTGCAAAGTCTGTAAAGGCTTTCCTGCAGGGATAAGGAGAGTAGTTGTGCATTTTTAGGGGAGGATGAAGCTGAATTTTCTCAGATTGAAAAGCTTTTATTATTGTGAAGGAGAAGGGAAAGATAAAAGTTTCTAAATACTTCATTCTCTACTATAGCTATAAAAACAAAAAATCACTTCTTGCTGGTGGCTGGTTAACTAGTTTAATTTAAGCAAAACCTAACGCAAACAGTCTTGGATTGTGCTTGCTTTTTGGTCTTTTGAAAGAGAACGTGTTTTCTTTTGGAACATATTGTATATTGGTCAACTGTACGCTAGATCCTTTTGTCTAGGTCTGCTTGAGCCTATACTGCGTTGTTCCATGCAGGGAGCCAAGGGAGAGCAAGAAATAAGTAGCATGTACAAAAGCATGCACGATTCCCTGTTGTCCGTTTGTCACAAGACTATTGGCTGTTCTGAGTTGTTACTGTTAATGCTTGTGTGGGATCCTTGAAGCAAAAATGAAATAAGTTTATTAAGGAGCGGCAAAACAGCTGTTGCTGGTGTTAGTGTGCAGCCAATCGATACAATGGGGTGCTTTGTAAAAAAGACTTTAGCCCTCACAGCGTGTCCAGTTTTTCTTTCTTTTGCTTTAACATCTGCTAAAGGTCAAGAACTATATATATCAGAACCAAATATGTGTTAGAAATAGGAGGCTATCTCTTTTCCAGCAACACTGTTTTCAAATGGGGACAAAATCTAGATACTTGGTTTTCACAGTTACTGGAAAGAGAAGATATATAGAAGTTGAAAAGTACTTTCCACTTATGGTACCTTTTACTCCAGTGTGTCAGTGTTTTACAGACTCTGGCTGGCTTAGTCAAAAACGTGAGAATAGTAAATACTTTACAAAGGGTCCCAGCACAGTCAAAACTCGTATTTTAAAAGCAGAGTCTATGCTGTGGATGCGTCCTGTTTATGGATGTGAAACTGCAGGTGTCCTAGCTTGGATTTTCAGCGAACTTAAGTACTTGTCACTTGTTGCAGAGTTAGACTGTTAAAAATGAAACCGAGCCTTCTAAAGTATCACCTATAATCAGAACTTTTAAAAAGGGCTAAAAGGCTTAAATTTTGTAGTAATGGAAAGCAGATGCAACAGAAGAGCATTTCCCCTCTGGTTACCCTTTATGACAGTCTAAAACATAGTTACTGATCTGAAATCTGCAACGTAAAAATAATCTGTGCCTCATGTTTTATGGCAGATAAGTATGAGGAGCTGTGTAAGTGGTAAGTTCTGATTGTGTTTTGTACCACCAACTGGTTAGCAAAAGCTCATGTGGGTGACTGGGCTGAAACACCCTGTTAATTTGATTATTTTACATTCCTTTCCCTCATCCAACTGTTTTTGATAAACTTCAGTCTGCCTTGCCTAGTCTGATCATAAACTTTCTTGAACTAGACTTCTCTCCAATTACACTTATCTGGTTTGCAGCTTTTACCTTTTTTTAATCCAGAAAAAAGGAAAATGCATGCCTAGGAACTATTAGAGCAGTGAAAAAAATGGAAGCGTGTTCCATATAGAATAGAAGCTGTGAGCAACTCTGCAACAATCAGTAACCCAGTCAGAAAGCTGATTTATATAGAGGTGAAAGGGTATATACAGGAAGCAATCATCCCCCCAGCACATTGCAACCTTCATAAAAAGAATTTAAGCACTGAAGCTATTTAGATTAACTACTCTGGTTTTCTCCTAAAATACATTCGCCATCCTACCCTAGTGGGAGTAGAAGAAAATCATTATCAGTTATTGCACAGAGATTTAAATTAAGATTTTTTTTTTTTTTTTTTTTTTATAAAACTGAACTTCTAAAACAAAATCCCAGAGAAGTGGAATTAATTGCTGGATCTGCATTGAATCACCAAGAGATGTGGTTTTATTTCTGTGTCGCAGCAGAAAGTGCTTCATCAGTAGGAATTCATGTGGAGGAAAACTAAGCATGTCCCACTTATTGAACACAAGTATGTCCAGGACGTTTAATTATTTTTTTGATTAATTCATTTAATGTTAAAGAAGTCAAGGACTGCAGCATATTCAGCACTATACAGTTTGCTACCTGTATGTACGTCCAGCTCTTCTTAGTTAAAGGCACCTTGTGGTTTTTACCTGCAGCTGCTGTAAATGAATTACTACTTCTTTTCTAAGCTACCTTCATTACCCTGAGGAAATGCACGGAAACACACTGGAGCTCAGATGATTTGCAGCATCTGTGGTTAAGATTTAATATGAAGTACTCTGTTTTCAAGGATAAAACATGGGGAGGGGTCAGTTAAAACAGGTGTAAGGCATTAGATTAATTACTTGGAAGCTTTTCAGCTAGGCACTGTACTTGGTGTGAGAAATAATAGGACAATGTTTTTGTGTGTAGTTGATGTAAATTTAGTATAGATTAAAAAGTAGGGAATTGATACATAGTAGGCACTGAAGTACACAAGTTCACTATCAAGATGTGAGAATGTCTCCTGGTGATATGGTTTCTTGGTAGCAACAACTTTGTCATGTGGAGATACCTCAAGCAGGTCAAGCCCTTGCTGTGCCAAGTGATATGCAGACTTTATGCATGCACAGTCCAGGTACCATGCTTCCCCTGGTGTTGTTTCTTCTTTTACGGAGTGCTGCATCTCATTTTTGAATGTGCGAGTGATTAAACAACTTAAGTTCAAGATGTCAGTGTTGAGTAACTTGATTGTTTGTTGTTACTGTAACATGGTGGCAGTACTAAATGATCTGTGTTTGATCAGTGACCAGTGGGCAGTGAATAAAAGCCCCTGACTTGAGAGTACTTGGAGTCTCAAGTAAGTAATACTTGCATGTTGCTAGAAGTCACCTCTAAAGTCAAGTAATTGAAGGACCTGATGTGGGACAGGCTGGCTTTCTGCTTGCTAAAATCTGTCTTGAAGTCTCATCTTTACTACAAGTCTTGCTGCCCTTCTCTCTAAAGAATTAATAGACAAGAAATGAAGAACATGGAGATTGCTTTCTAATGTACTCTCTTCCACTCTGGGATGAAATGAATTGAAAGGTGACAATGAGAAACCTGTCCTGGTTTCAGCTGGGATAGAGTTAATTGTTTTCCTAGTAGCTGGTATAGTGCTATGTTTTTGAGTTAGGTATGAGAAGAATGTTGATAACACACTGATGTTTTCAGTTGTTGCTAAGTAATGTTTAGTCTAAAGTCAAGGATTTTTCAGCTTCTCATGCCCAGCCAGCAAGAAAGATGGAGGGGCACAAGAAGTTGGGAGGGGACACAGCCAGGGCAGCTGACCCAAAGTGGCCAACGGAGTATTTCATACCATGTGATGTCATGCCCAGTATATAAACTGGAGGAGTGGGGCAGGGGGGGATTGCTGCTCGGGGACTAACTGGGTGTCAATAGGCAGGTGGTGAGCACTTGCATTGTGCATCACTTGTATATTCTAATCCTTTTATTATTACTATTGTCATTTTATAGTGTTGTTATTAGTTTCTTCTTTTCTGTTCTATTATACCATTCTGTTCTCAACTCATGAGTTTTACTACTTTTCCCGATTTTTTTCTCTCCATCCCACTGGCTGGGGGGGGGGGGGAATGAGTGAGCGGCTGCATGGTGCTTAGTTGCTGACTGGGGTTAAACCACGACAAACCCTTTTGCCAACATCACCTGGTTGTGATTTTTCTGGACTATATTCTCCAGGGCTTTGAGCAAGCTGGTCCGGTAAGCATTAAATTTTGAAGTCAGAAAAGCAGACAGAAAATCATCAACCTAATTGAATACACAAAGAGAGTAACTAAGTTGGAGAAGTGTAAAGCTGGGAACTAAGTTTGAATCTCCTGAAGCTGCTGGAGTAATGTATCATTTATGCCTGCATACCTTGTATCTGCATTTATCATTTATTGTGCGAGATACAGGTGAAAATGTGAAGTTCACTACTTAAGTGTCTTCTGCCTTGGAGAAAAGCACATGCTCAGATTTATGTTGTGTTTGGATCAGTAGCATTAAAGAACGATCAGTTTTTATTAGGGAGTACATCTCCTGTTGAAGTGTAACATTGGTATTACCTATGAGCAGTGGACAACTTGTTATCAGATTGTTTTCTGGAAACCCTGATCATCTGTCAAGCAATTGACGTTGCTGGATTGGTGGAAAAAGCTTTAGAATTGTTGGTGTCAGGAAGTTTGATAAATATTCCTTTGATTCTGTTAATTAGATCAATGATAAACTGCCAGGGAATGACAGCTTCAATAAATCTATATCAAAAAGGAGTTAGGAGCCACCAGTCCTAGACAAAAATCTGTTTGTCAGTGAGTGGAAGTCAGGGTCTCCTAATTATTTGACTGCTTTGGCTCTGTAGTTCTCTGATACTGTAGTCCATGGCATGATGATGTACGTAGCACAAGTAACTGGTCAGAAAGACTTGCTGACCGTTGTGCTTAAAAAAAACAAGATAGAAGGGGTTAAAGGAATCTCCAACAAAACTTAATGCAGTCTCTCGTTCTGATAACTTCATGTGTTTTGTAGACAGTGAAATGAAAACTTTACAATACACTATTTCAGAATAATCAGCACCTCTGGGATTAGTGTCCTAGTGTCTGTCAGTTTGTAGGTACTTTTTTGCCTTGCAGCCTGAAGGTTTTACCTCTTGATTCTGAATCTAACACAATGCTGTGCTGCTTACACACACAAATGTGTAGCCTTTCTTTGAGTAATCCTAGCATGAACTTTGTGATGCCTTATGTCCTGAATTACACAGATTGTTCTATGCATAAATGTTTATTAATAATATTTAAACGTTTTTTAAAAAACTATGTCCCCTCTATGTGCAATTTGAGAATAAATATGAGCGAACAAGCTCTATTTTGCCAAGTAACATGTCACTTCCTTCATCTCCCTTGCTATGCTTCCCCCCCATCTTCTCTCTGAAATAACCAATTATTTTGTTAATGTTTTCTCATGCAGAAGGTTTTCAAGGACTTTTGTCATTCGCATGTTGTTTCAGTAGCTCAGCTAAAGATAGTTCATTGTGGTTTTACAAACAGGGTTTGCTTTAACAGCTATTTTGTTTTCATTATCGGTTTGTATGCTATCTATTTCATCTGGAAGATGAACTGCCATACTGAATCAGACCAGATCAAAGCTCTATGCTGTCTCATTCTAGTTTCAACGTTGTAAAATATACAACATATATGTATATATGTTCCTATGCTAGTGTGCTCTTCCAGGTTCCTCATGTCTTTGACTGATGGACTTCAAAGCTATTATATCTAATATGTGTTGGTGAATACCTATTAATACCACTGTGAATACAACTGTGCTCTGTTAATGAAGCTCTGTACACTTTTAACCCCACATTAACCAGAGGTGTTGCGTTCTATGGACTTACTTGTGATGTTTGGAAAAAATACTTCAATGTTCTTCAGAAATGAAGTAGGAACTGCAGCTTCTAAGTGTTACACATCTTGTAGTGAAGCTTATGACTTTGGTCCTGATGCAGTGAAGTTTCAGGCATATTCTTTGGAATTCCTAAAGTGTGTGACTTTTTCTGAAGCAAACACTGTATATTTTGAAGCCAAACCTAACACTTCAGTGATAGAACACTGCATCACTTGCTGTGCCACTATAGTAAATAAAGCTTGCAGCTTCCAGGACCTCACTTCCCCTAGTTAAATATCTGCCTAAGAAATTGAGCCTAATTCTTTTCACTCTAGCTCAAACTGACCCAAAGAGGGAACCGTCATGGGCTACCTTGATGGTAACTATCATAACTAAGAACAGAGTCTTGCTCAGAGCTTTTTCTTCTCTATACCTTCTAAATGCTGGCAAACGAGACCAATCACACACAGCTCTGATGATTTCTCAGTAGAAGAATTTTTTTGGAGGGGGAAGTCATTTAGAGTATGAAATACTGAATTCCTCTACTGGATTACCCGTTATCCCAGTGACTAGAGTGAAACATACTCTGCTTCTCTAATTTGGACTGACTGAATCATTAAGAACTTGTTTCTTTTAATTAGCCTCTCTCCTTCATTTCCTGTAGATTAGAATCATTCTGGGCATGCTGGTTTGCATGTATGTTCTCGTGTACATTGTGATCACTTGGGAGCTGTAAAGAACCCTCAGGTTTTACCTGCCAAAATACCCCTCAGAAAGCTAGGTACAACTTACGTCTGGATTTTTAATTTTTTTTTTTCTAGTGCCACAGGAAGAGGATAATAGGCAACTGACTTCATTAGTGTTTAAGTCCTTTCAAACGGATACTTGTAGTCTTTATGAAAGGGTATGGTGTGTTCTGAGTCCTTTTGTAATGGCTGCCAGATTGCTTCCCCACTGAAATGAAAACTGTGCCTGGATATAGATAATTGCTACCAAAAATTGCCAAGCTCAGGAATTCCTCTGTGTGGACCAGTTCCACAGGGTTTGAAATTTACATTTATAATCCTTTACTTTCAATGGAACTGTCCTCATAGCCAAGACACAGACATGCAAATTTAGGGTTAAATTTGGCTTCAGCCAGAGATCTAATTGTCATGTCTGCAAAGGAAATGTGATGTTTCAGATGCTTCTCTGCACTCAAAAACTGATTGAACCTTTTTCCCCCCCCCCATCCCCTTGTAAATTTTTATGCCTGTTTATTCCTTATGAGGGAAGTTTAAAATATAATACAGCGATGTCTTTTTTTTTTTTTCTTTTGTATGGCTTTAGTAGCATTTTGTACTCATGTCTGGCATTTGACAGACTTCAGAGTGGTGAAGAATCGTTTATGTTGAACTGTTTGGTGGGGAAGCCTGGCTACCAAGAAGCTGTTGCTCTTATTTCCTGCGCAGACCAGCAGCAAAAGTCCCAGCCATTTCCAGTATCGCTGACTTGAAGGAATGTTAATCAGTATTTTCCCAGAGGGTTTTTTATTTATTTATATGTGTTTGCTTTCCCCTCAATGTTGATGTTGAGTATTCATGACATCAGAAGCAAAAAATATGGGTGAGAGGATACAGAAGCAGATAAGTAGTGGGTCTCCTGACATTTACAGCATACATAGACTTTAATGCAATTATGATCATCTAATCTAAACTTTAAGAAACATAGGACAAATAATTTCCCCTAGCAATTTCCATATAGAACTCCTTGGGGTTCAAGCATGTCTTTGTTGCATGCATGTATTCTTTTGCATACCTTGCTATACATAGTGCTTTGTCACAGCGCACTTGCGTTGCCATCTTGATAGTTGTGTTCAGTCTTTCCACTGAGTCTCCCTGTTTTGTTGCAAGTTGACTTGCATTTTGGTTTAAAACTGGAGAGAATCAACATCTGTTTTAGAAAGTATTTAAATCTATGGTGCTGAGAAGAGAGGTATAATTCAAATGTATATGTACTAGCATACTGTTTATTAGGCTTAAACTTAAAAAATTATATAGAAGTCTTATGCCAATCTGGGATTGAAATCCACTGTATAAGATGTGAAAACCTTCTAGAAATCATGATAGGAACATACTCTGATGCACAATCTCTTACATACAAAAAAGTTTGTTTCCCTGTACTGTACACTTCTAAATTTTTACATTTTTAAATGTACAGTACAGTTGCTTGCTTATACCCTGCTTTATATCAAGCAGATAAAGACAAACATGCACTATGACCTAAAGCAATAGTAGCTCAACTGATGGTGTTGGTGAGAAGATGCATTCTGTTGGCTGATCATATTTTCAGTTCTGCTTTTTGTTGCTTTGCTGGAGTTCACCTTGCTGCTGCTTGCGCCAGTGTGAGAACCCATTCAGAGAAGATTGTGACAAGGACAATATATTACTGACAAACCTTGAGAGAATGTTAGGAAACATCATTCCAGCTGTTAGAGTCAATGAGCAAAACTGTGAGTCTTGTCAAGTCCTTTTGCTATTTCACAGCATAAAACTGTCACCTCATTAATCAGAGGAGCGTGTTACCACGATACTCCAGCATGAATAGCATTCATCACTGATCTTGTCAATTTCTTGGAATAAAACTACAATTTGATAATCCCCACCTTATGCATTTGAAATTTACAGTGAAATTTCTGTTTACTGGTGATGTACTTGATAAATCAAACTGGTGAGGATTTCAATACATATATTCAAAAGCATAATTAAAAGGCAGACGACTAAGCAGCTTGTCAGGTAGGAGGTTGTTACAGGGAAAAAAAACCCCTCCATTTAATGCAGAACAGAGAATCTTGGCTGCAGCTATGAAGCACTACTGGCTTAGTAGATAGAAGCATGACTAAGATGTTTTGGAAATGTGATGGGACAGTGAAGGAGGAAGGTTCTGTTTCATTAGGTATGTAACCCTGACAGAACTTCCCAAACAAGGATCTCTTATTGTTTCTGTGTCTGTTTCCTATGATTATTTTGATAGCGTTTCTATTATCTGTAAACACTCCACAACGTGTAGGTGGAAGTATAGGTTTTTTTCCAACTTTCTCATTTTAATTCTGGACAAAACAGGCCCTATGGATAGATGTGTACTCATTAACTTAAGAACCAAAGAGAAGATTTGCTTACAAATTGCTTGAAGAATTAATGCTAATCTAGGTGAAAAATAGACTGGCCGGGAGAATTTAAAAAAAATTTTTTTTTCAATGCCAGATTTTTACTTAAGAGCAAACACTGAGGAAAGAATGAAAATGTAGTATGAATATGATTTCTTGATTTTGGGTTAGTTTTTGGTCTTTCAACGCAAAATTCTTTGTCCATCCCTCAAGATAAATAATATAACTATGGGGTTGAATTTGGTTCTCATTAATATGCTCAAGCATGGAGCAATTTCATCAAGGTTAGTGAATAATGTAGATAAGAGAGAAGGTCTGGTAATAAAATGTAATATTCAACCAAATTCGTTCAAGTGTTTTGGAGTAATCTGAGTAAAGATGGAGTATATCCAAGATGCCCTCAAATATAAATAGTAATAGGGATCCAAACTTCATGGCTTAGCCTAAACCGGGGGCTAATGCATCTCATTTCCCTTTAGTGTTAGGGAATTGTAAGTCCTCCTTGTAAGTTTGTGCATTCTCTGTAGACCAAGGAGAGGATCTAAATAAATAATAAAAGGAGTCAATATACAATCACAGAATTTGTCTATATGGCAATTCATGGAATGACTTGTGCTTGCTCTTCCCTCAGTCTGAGCCACTGAAAGCTCTTGTGGCTGTGTTAGCACCTCATGAATACACCATGGTCCTCGTTGAAAGAAGCCTGTAATTTCTCAGTATAGGGGAGTGTAAAACATTATAAAGATATAACATAATACAAGCACGTAACATGCCACTTATAAAAGTGTTAATAACCACTGAAAGAAGGTGACAAAGTACTTTAGCAATGCTTGATTTATGCCAGTCTCATAAACAAAGTTTGAAATGGCTTGCAGTATAAGCGATAGCTTTTGTAGTGCTGATAGATGATCTCCTGCTAGCTGTGGAGGGAGATCAAACCTCAACTGGAGAGGACAGGGAAGCACATTGTGCCAAAAAGTCAATGAAAAAGAAATGTTTACTATAGAGTAATCATTCAGATCCACTCGCTTCCAACTTAATTGCAAAACACCTTCACATTGTGAAAATTGCTGCGAGCATGTGTTGAGGGGGAGCAAGCACAGTAGAATATACAGAAGTATTCATTCATTCATTCTAATTATACAATAAAGCAAGCCATAAGGTCAATTTTTAGCCTAGAAAGAAGATTTTTAGGTGGCTGTGAAGTGTATTATGTCTGAAGTTTGACAGAGAGAAATGAAAGGTTACAGAGATGAAGTGAACTGCCCATAACCAGCTCGGCTGCAGCACTAATACTGAAGGTGCCAGAGAGAAAAGATTGAGGAAAGGTGAATAACATCACCTCAGCTGCTCTTACCATATGTTTTACACGAACAAGTAAAGATCATACGATATCTATAACATTGCTGTTTCTTTGGAGTAGGCAGCTAACAGTGATCAGGAGATCAATCTGCCTATGAAGCTATTAATTGTATTCTTCCTTGGAGACTTCTAGACTCTGGCTTTGTGTTCTTCCACACCTTTTGATCATGTCATGCTAAAGTAATTCTTTGCCTGGCGCAACAGATGCCTTCATCACAATCCCTTTAAAGAGGAAAGAAGAACTCAAAGTTACATGCATTTAAACATGTCACTTATCATAAATGTCATCAGCTCTGTTGTGTTAAGCCATAGTGAAGCCAATAAGTTATTAATAATTTAGCATGCAGTTACAGAAGCAAGCAAAGTCATGCTTTGATCAAAACCAGGCAACACAAAAGCATGAAGTGTTCTGCTCAGTAAGTTAATGGACAAAAGTTAAACACTTGACACTATAACTGGACTGAAATTGCAGTACACTGGAAAGTTATTTTCAGAATTCATTGATAAAGCTCAAATGCTTCCTGTATCAAATCCTTTACAGGGCTTTGCATACTTGTTCATTGAGGAAAGTGTCTTTAACTCAAGAAGCTGAAGTTAAGGATTACTAAATCTTAAAACTGTTTCATTTTAATTAAACACTATTAGTGCATGTGCCCACACATCCCTATCCCTTTCTGCGGTTGTGTCGTGAATAATGTTTGCATAATATTTCAGGTGGGTCAGGGCAATCCCAAGCACAGATACAGGCTGGGAAGTGAGCGGATTGAGAGCAGCTCTGTGGAGGACTTCGGGGTGTTGGGTGACAAGAAGCTCAACATGACCCAGTAGTGTGCGCTTGCAGCCTAGAAAGCCAATTGTATTCTGGGCTGCATCAAAAGAAGCGTGACCAGCGGGTTAAGGGGCATGATTCTGCCCCTCTGCTCTGCTCTTGTGAGACCCCACCTGGAGTACTCCATCCAGCTCTGGAGCCCCCAGCATAAGAAAGGCATGGACTTGTTGGAGCGAGTCCAGAGGAGAGCCATGAAGATGATCAGAGGGCTGGAGCACCTCTTCTATGAAGACAGGCTGAGGGAGTTGGGGTTGTTCAGTCTGGAGAAGAGAAGGCTCCGGGGAGACCTTAGAGCCAGCCTTCTAGTACCTAAAGGAGGCCTACAAGAAAGCCAGAGGGGGACTTTTTACAGGGGCGTGTAGTGATAGGACAAGGGGTAATGGCTTTAAACCGAAAGAGGGTAGATTTAGATTAGAAGAAGGAAGACATTCTTCACAGTGAGGGTGGTGAGGCCCTGGAACAGGTTGCCCAGGGAGGTTGTGGCTGCCCCATCCCTGGAAGTGTTCAAGGTCAGGTTGGATGGGGCTTTGAGCAACCTGGTCTGGTGGAAGGTGTCCCTGCCCATGGCAGGGGAGTTGGAACTAGATGATCTTTAAGGTCCCTTCCAACCCAAACCATTCTATGATTCAACTTCGAGAGTGGAGAAACAGTAGTTGCCTGATTTTAATTTGTGTTTGTGTGCCACCAAGCGTAATGGAATTTTGATTTGTGACTGAGGATTGTATACAAATAAAACATAGTAAAGAAAACTTGCGTTCTAACCTTCCTGTGTAGGACATACCAACCCTTTAAACTTGGTTTATTAGTCTTGGGAAAATTGGTAATAATCTTGGACAGCTGCTGTGTAGTTCAGTGTTTGCAAAGTGACTTGAGGTGTTCTGTTGAAAAGTGACATAAATGAAAAGTATTCTTTTCAATAATAAGGAACTAAGTTTGAAGCACTCAATTTTGGAGATGGATTTGAAGCTGAAGCATGAAGTAATGCAGGAGGAATGTTTACAAAATGCAAAGCAGAGCTAGTAGAAGTAAAAACTGCAATGCAAGGTTGCTTGCAAAGCACGTAATGAGCAAAAAAAGTTACAGTACAGCTAGAATTCAGTTTTTAACTTAGTTCATAAAAAGGTTCCTAAGCTGCAGTTTAATAAAGGCTCCTCACTAGAAATTGGCAAGAAAGTTCTTACTGCCAGTAACACACAAGTAAAAAAGAGGCATTACGTGTTTAGTTGATAAAATAAAGGCAACTTTACAGAAGGTTTATTGATTAAAATAAAAGCTTCTTTTCCTTCTGAAAACTCACTTTAATGTTTACATCTTGATGTATAAAAACCAAATCAGATGTCTTTGTCTAGGGTAAAACTACAAAGAGTGACTAATTTTGCTACAGGGAACTGGCTATGGAGAACTGTGTTCTGTGGCAGAAAGTTGCACTTCAATCCGGATTAATTTCAAGAACATCTAAAATAGTCCATCTGAGATTCTATTGCAGGTCTTGCAGTCTGCAACTAGCAGAAGTAAATCGTATCAATAGCATCTGTGCAGCAACTTTCAAAGTATTCATCATAATCTTACACCCCAGTGATCAGATGGAAGAAAATAAGCTTGACCAAAGTAGGTATCATTCTTCCATTTTGGGGGCAAATATGATTTAAAAACACTGTAGTGAAAATACGCTGAATTAAAATGTCCCTAAGAAGTTCTCACCGTTAGTTTATTCCTCTTGCTACAAAACAATAACCTACTGATACTAAACTGTTGTTTCTCTCTGTGTATAGTCTTGAATTACTTTGTAAAGTTCTTTTGCGTGGCAGAACTCAGCCGTTCCTCAGTAGAGTTTCATTGCTTGGGTTTTTTTTGTCCTGAGAAATCAATCAAAGTGAGCAGAAGTACCTCTTACAGTTAGTAAGCATCCCACAGATGCAGGATTAAGTTATGCTCAGAAAATCAATGCTCTAAACCAGAGCAATACCCCTTGCAATAAACAGTAACAAAAAAAAGAGCTGCAGAGGGAGACAGAAAAAAAACCCAAACACCAAAACACCATCATGCAGCCACAAGGGAAAAATGAAGGGCTAAGCAAAAATGACTTGAAGAATGGTTCTGGGTAGCATGTTCTATGATACATTGACTTGCTGCTGGATCAGAAGGAATCTTTTTGAGAATAGGATAAAATGAGCACAAACAAAAAAAAAGGAATACTCAAGCCACTAGGACTCTCCTACATTATAACAATGAATGTAATATGAATAAATGCTCAGTTCTTGCCCAGCAAAACAAGAATTCTCTGTAAACATATGTGGTAGGGAGTGGAAACTAGTACAAGCCTGAGCATAGAACTACAAAGATGTGATGGAGTGGAAGCCTGTCCTCTATCACAATTAAAAGTTTGTCAGTAGGTCATAAACCCAGCTACATTTAAGTTTGCCTACTTCCAAGGGCTCCTGTACATTATAATTTTTATAATTGCATTTATAGAAGCTCCTCATTCTCTTTGTGTATGTGAAGAGTACACATAGATGTAAGGCATTAGAGAATATTTTATTTAAATTGGGATTCAAAGGTCTTCCTAAGGGTTTAATTTCATTTTCATTTCTCTCCCTCTGGAAACTCCTGGAGAAGGCATGACCATACACAAAAGGTGCCAGCTCTGAGCAGCAAAGTGACTGCAGCTGATAAGAGTGCAGTCCTGGGAGAGGAACATGTAACCGTGTGCGTGCGCTTGAAGGGGAAATCTGCAGACTCTGTAAAAGCCTAGCTGCAGGAGGGCTCTGGTTATTTGGTTGAGATTTCTTTCAGGATTGAGATCTGGTATAGTCAGGAAATGCTACTTGATACCAGATCTATTAGTTTGTAGCTAAGACACATAATATTAGCTCTCTCTATTTATATTGTTCTGTTAATGAGCAGTCTCTAATACAGACAGTGTTTCTGCTTCTGGGTCTTCTGTAATATCAAGGGGTAGATTTCTAGCTATAGTTACATATGCACTAGACTTTTCTCCTTTCAGCAGGATAGTATTAAGTTTTTTCTGATAGAGAGTCAAAATACGAATAGACCAAAAATATAGTTTTGATTACATTTTAATCCAGTGGTTTTAATTTTGTCAATATTTATAGGACACGTCTGAGGCAACAGAGTAGGATAATTGCTGGAGCAAAAGACAGGACAAAGCATTTCCAGGAAGCGTCCTAACAGGAATATTATCTTTCTACCAGAGAACATTCCTAGTAAGAATGCATAAAGATCTCTGCCTATTTTTAGCAAATCCCATGATACATTTCGAGTCCTATATTAGCAAAGCATTTTCTACTGGTGGAGGATACACTCTAGTCTCTATAAAGGCTCCTTAGAGTTAAAAGAGGAAATATTTTACGGGACCAGACAGATTGATTGCTCAAAGACTGGTAATCTGCAGTGCCTAATTAGTCAATCAAGTCAAATTGTACTTAGCAAGCATGACACAATTACATTACGATGGAAACACAAAGGGAATTCAGTTTTTATTACCATACAGAAGGTCAGTGGCTCAGGAGAAACATGATGGTTTCTTTGGAAAATATGAGGTGGGAGTTCTCAAATAGTTCTTTAGTATTGGCTGCATTAGTTAGCAAAAAGTTTTGTGAACATCTTTTCTTTCCATTCATAATTTCTTTAAATAGTGGAGTAATAGGAGAGTATTTTATTACTGCTCTGTCTACCTCAAGTTGGATAGAACCACTGGCAACAAAGGAGAAGAGCAAACACCTTATAACCTGTGGCGGTTGTGTATGCTGTTAGTCATCCGAAGAGTGCAACTTGGGAGTCTCCTTTGTTGAAGATCAAGCAAAGACACCTGCTTTGGTCCCAGTGCCCTGCTTGAACTCTATTTTGAAAACAGTTAATTTCTGGCTTTGTAAATCCCCCCTGCATTTTTAGATGGGCAGAGGTTTCTTCTTGCTACGAGATTCTGTTTATGGCTGTGTCTTTCTGTGATATCTCACCCCAGCACTGGCTGTCTTTCAAGTAGCTGCTGTAGAGATGGTTTGCACGGTACTACGCTTGCAATTAAAAAAGCTTCTCTAAGCTAGTATTGCACTTTTTCTCCCTCTATGTTTCCCAAAACAACCTGAAAAAATGCAGAGGAGTGGGGAAGGCAGGCATAACTTCATAAATGCTTGAAACTTAGAGGTAAAATGATTTTTAAAATCCGTATTAATTAATCTCCTGATCAGCTGAAATATGAAGTGTGGAAGTCTTGAAGCTAGAGTTGGTATAAACAGGTAAGATCCAGAGAGTTTTGCTTTATGTGCGCACTGACACAGTAATATTCGTTGATTTTTTTGAAGTTCCTCATGTAGAAATGTAGACACTTAGAGAACAATGCAATGAGAATGTAAAGTTTCTTTTCTTTTGCTATTTCTTTACAAACATTCGTACACAGGATCCATAATCAAACATGCATGCTTTTGAGGATGGAGAAATGTATTTATGGGTATGCGAGGCAAAAATGTTAGAGGAAGAAACCACTCCATATATCACCTTCCTCTGTTGGAAGAGGATTTTGGTTTCCCATCTAAATATGGCAGCCTAGTAATAAAACTTCATTTATAAATCATAGATGGTCTTCCCTCCCCGCCTCCAGTGCTTAAGTATTTAAAATATTCGCCATGCAGGTTTGGTACTAAGAAGAATTAATCAAACTGTCAGGCTGTAGACCAGACACTGCAGAGAATACACAGTGGTGTGTCATGGTTACTTAGCAACTATAGCTGAAGAGGTTAAGGTAGAAAATACTGTCATTTTCCTATGTTTGAGATCTCCTCTTTCCCCCTCCTTTGTATACATACTTTTTCCCCCAACAGATAAAGTCTTTTGTATGTTTTAATGATCTTATGTTACAACTTTCAAAATAACCTACTATTCCTGTAGACCAATTTGAATTAAATGATGAATTTTGAGGATTTGAGTGTAGCTCATAGCAAGAATAGGAGGTGTTAACCTAGAATGGATTTTTAAAAATGTCCACTGTTGAATGGGAAGCTGTTTAATTTTACTGTAATTTCTTTTTCCTTAAAAATTGAGATTGGTAGGGGCAAGTGCAGTTTTGACTAAATCATCATTGAAACAATGCTCTACCACGGTGGCAACGGAAGTGGGAACTGTTTTGCACTTAACATTATTGGTGGTAATATTTATTGCCCTGATAAGGAAATCGAGTTTGCTTACTAGGAGGAAATAGATGACCTCTTAGAGCTGTGTTCTGCTAGATTTGCCTCTGGCAGTAGGTTAAAAATAATAGCAGTTCTGAAAAATTTATGAAAGCTTCAGGGTAAGTGTTACTTTAACATCAGCAGCTGTAACACAAACAAGCTTTAAATCCTGCAACTTATGAAACGATAATGAGAAAAGGATCCCGAATTTCTGTTGTGTTCATGAAGGGCGCATGTCTGAATATAGGAGTATGTATGTGCATATGCAATATACACAACGAGAACCTTTCCGGAAGGAGTAGAAAGGTTGCCAGGAGCTGAATGTAGGCATTGGGGCCAATCAATATTACTAATCTTTAGCTCTCCAGTTTTGTATTATACAAAGTGTTTACTGGCCTAGGTCTTAGGAGCCAAAGAAAATTGGGATCCTCTTCTGCTACTTTCTTGTTACAGAATGGGGCTGCATAGCCACTCTCATGTGCTAGAAGAGTGTTTGTCACACTGTGCAGCACTTATTGGGGGGCTGAACCAGAATTGTCTGAAATTACCATGCCTTTTCTCTTCTGGCAACGCAGTTGGCATTCTAGAGGTCTCTGAACGTGTTGTGAAATGAGCATCTTTTGTAGAGATGTAGGAAAAAGATAATCTGACATTGCTTTAATCTGAAGTCTCACAGCTGAGCTGGGAAGAAGTATCCAAGAACCCTGAATCTCCAGTTTGCTATTCTCTGTGGAGTGGACAGCTATGGTCAGTTTGAGAATGGGAAGGTGTCTAGGTCATACTTTTGAGCTTTTTTCTTTTGTCTGCTGTGATGTCTTGTGAATGTCAGTGATGAGAAGGGCATTAGTCATTTAATTGTGAATTCTCTGAGCTGGACCAGCAATGCTGTTGAAGCAGTTTTGTTGAGGAACCAGCCGTTACTGTGGCAGGCGCAGAACAGATTGGTATCACTGACCAGCATTCAAATTCTGGATGACATTTACTAAAATTCTGTTCACTTCTCTAACATTTTGTTTATGTGTTTTTTCAGGCCTCATTTTTGCTGTGATGACAATGCATGAGGAACAGTGGCTGAATGCTTAGCGCCAGGTGCTTGACATCCAGGTGTCATATGTATCACAGTATCTTCAGGGCATAGGCTTGGAGCATTGTCGTTTAGGCTCGGTTTTGAGAGAAGAGAGAGCAGAGAGAGTGAAAACACCCCACTAACCTTTAATATGAGTCCCAGTCCATTTCTGTGCGTATACCACTCTTTCCACATGATGAATGCATCTCCTCATCCAGATGACGTGATGTGCATATGCACCTTGTTGCCTTTATTGAATTTTTACTTGTATTTAGGATTTAGGATCTGTATTAGCTTCGAAGAAGAACAACAGCAACATCATAAAATCTTTTCAAATGCCATGTAGGAAACTCATGGCTTCTATAGTAGCACTGAGAGGTAGACAAGAATGTGTGTGGAAATAAGTTGTCCCACTGCGATCAGTGTGACCGCAGAGATGCTTAGAGACACAGTTAAGTAAACTGTTACAGATGAATCAGTGAAGAGGAAATTGAGCCCCTTAAGGACGTAGGGTCCAATTTTGGTTTCCGGAAACGGTATGAGCGAACAGTAGAATCAATGCATTCTATAAAAATGCATTAATTTGACTGCGGTTCTCTTTTCTCTCCATTTGTCTTGAAAAAGAGATGGAAACAAACAAACAAAAAAAGCAGAATTTAAAATAATATTTCTGAAATATTTGAGATGTTACAGTTGAAAGTGCATGCGTCTTTTGAGTGTGGTCTGATTTGATTGCCAGACATATCCAGTCCTCTAAAATACTGATCCTAAGGGAAATAGTAGTTATGCTACAGAGGCATTTCTGGGGAAAAGGAATAACGTGTGTGTGCTACATTCAGAAACTCTTAAGGTATATAAAGGAAATGGCTCTAAATTTGGGGGTATTTGGCATATAAGGGGAAAATGGAAACGTGAGATCTGGACAGCTAAATTGTTTGTAAGATTTTATTTTTTGATAGAAATTTGCTACCGTGCTGACAATGTGCCCAAGCTCTACTTTAGACATAGATATCGAGACAGTCCCTAAATATGGCTTTGCTTTATTTATTGTTTGCAGGATTTTTATATCCTAGTGTTATATCTTGTGGTTCCATTGATTTTTATGGGTTGTGTAATTTAACTGTGTATTGATTCATTGGCTTTCTAGAGCTCTACATCTGTTTCTGTGATCACCCAGCTTTGGGGTAGGTGTGTGTGTGAGAAAGATGAGGAATAACTATGAAATCCATGTCTGTTCTTGCCAAGTTTATTCACCAGTTGCCCTTCCTCCCCCATCCTTGCTGGTTTATGCATTGCATTTAGTTCTTTTTAGTAACTAATGATGATCCTTGCTTTATTGCTTGCTCTTTCACTGCATCGATCTGGGTGAAACTGAATGAGAGTAAGTTGTGGTAAGGAGCCACGATCATCAGGTTCATTGCGTTTCTTCAGTGCTGGTGCTCTGAGGAAAGTGTTCTTTTGTGCAGGTATTATATGACTGCTGGTGAGAACCCACATATTCCCCAAATTTGGACAAGAAATCCTGAACAGCTGGTTATTGATGTCATTGTCCATACAGGCATGGTTTGGTTACTGTACAGCCCATGGTGGTGTGCCTTGCCAATACATTGTTTTGTTGTCTGATGCCTTAAAAAGCTACTCCCCAGTAAGCCCACCCAGAACCCCTCCTGATTTCTCCACTGCACAGGAAGCAAATGAAGTAGCAGGTGGACAGTGGGAGGAGGTCTCAGCCCAATCCTGCAAGCTTCATGGCACTTTAGAAATTGGCAGTCTCGTGCAATTCATCCATCTTGGAGTACCAAATACAAGTCAGTGAAGCTTTTGGGTCTCTGCCTAAATGCACAGTTACGGGGTTGGTTTTTTACAATTTCATAGCACCTCTGAAATGCTTTTTCCTTGTATAACATCTAATTAGACCACACATTGCCAGAGGCAAGAAGGAAGAGTTTATCTTAAAACTCCAAAGAGAAAGACTGATGCTGCTAAGCACGATGCCACTTTGCAATTGTAAAGAACTAGAACTGGTAAAAACTGTGCAGACATATGCAGAGCAGCATACATCTAATGCACAGAGTGGGGCAATGGGGGTGCTTTTTATAAACAGGGCAGAGAGATAGGTGCAGCATCCTTCTAGAAGCCTGGGTAAAGCTGATTTTGCATGCTACCCTGCTTGTACGAAGAGTGTGCAGAGAAAGTTCTCTGACCCTCTTCATCATTGCTTAGCATTCATTCACTTTGTAAGAACAGTTTCTAATGTATGAGGCTGTGTATGAACTATATGGCATATGATGCAAAGGATGTCATGTTTGCCTAGCCATGATTGTTGTGCTGCTCGTACCTCATTACAGTACAACACTTCAGAGTAACCTTGCTGTGAAAACAAAGTGCAAGATGGAGTTTTCTTATTTCTTCCTAGTGCAATCTTTATTCCGCAGGCTGGAAGAGGCTTACTGGGTTACAACTGAAATGTATTGCTTTGCAGCAGTAAACTCTTGACTGTTTAAAAACAAGTACAAAAAACATTTGAATGACTTCAGGTCATTTCTAAGAGAAAAATTATTTAGTTTTTCAGTGGTGTTCTAGCAATTCACTTTTAAACCAAAAAAAGATCTTAACTTTATGAAAATGGTAAAGAATTAGACTAAATTATGAACTTTTTTAAAAGGTAATTAAAGATTTGCGCACAAAAGAGAACATTCTGAAGTGTTTAGTGATTCAAGATAAAGCCTTGTTTATGTCTTTTGATTCATTGTTTACTATGTGTCACTGTGGCTTGACCACAGATCAATTCCCCACCACCCTTCCATTGCCCCCTCCCCCTCCTCCCCCCATGGTCAGGTTTCACTCTTGCCTGTCATGGCTTGTGGTTATGGGTGATATAGGAAAATGCTATACATAAAAATGAGAAACTGCTCTGGTGGAAAAAATATCCATGCTAACTGATTACTTGTGAAAGATGAAACTGGGGCATTTTACAATCTTCCACTGTGCAGTGAAAATCAAGTCAGAAGGAAGGAGGAAAACAATTTGTGGAAGAATAAGTGATCCTTAAAATAATGGCACTGTCAGCTGGCACAGGGAAACCAATAAAATTGTTGTCATTTCAACACTTGTTGCATAATCATCAAACTGTTTGCTTTAACTTTATATTTGGGTAAACTTTGTTGAATTTCCTGAACTACTTTGGTCTGATTCTTCTCTCCTATCTTTTCATATTAGCACAGTTCCACTCTTTTAAAAGGAATAGGAACCACATATGCTTTCTGAAATATAACAGCACATGCAAGAGGAATTAAGTGTTAAAAAGTTTTCCCAAGTGTAGGTTTTTTGGTAGCATGTCTGTTGAGATGCCCTGTCTTTTAGAAGAGACAACTTCCGATTCACAAACCGGCCATTGTCCTCTTTTTGTAAGAATATGAATGTTAGTCCATTGTTTGAATAATTATAGCGATTCTTTTAGCAATACTTAATTTAGTGGGCTAAGTTTCCCCACCCACCCCACCCCCCTTTATGGTGCATATATATATACTAGAACAGCTATTGTATCCTGGGCAACATATAAATACATTACAGCAGTTAATAGCCAGCAAAATACGTAGGAGCTTCTAGTTCTCTCGGATGCGATGTAGCCTGTATGATGGGTGATTAATATGTTTTACAAAAGGAAGACTGACTTCAGCAAGTTTTAAAATGTGCTTTTAACATTAAGCATGTTTTAAATGCTTTCTGCACTTGAGGTCTTTACAGCTTACCTAGGACAAGGAATGTCACAGTTATGTATTCGTACAGCACTTAGCACAGCAGTTTAACCATCCAGTAATATAAATAATACATTAGAATCTCACTGGGTGATCTCATGAAAACAATTAGACAGTGCTATCATTTTAGATAGTATCATCTAAATACCAGCTTAGCATTACCTTTAAGAAATCTGAGTACCTCTCAAAAGTTTTGAAAAGATTTGTAATGCAAATGTCATCTTTTGTCAGCAACCATTATGAGAGAATTTACTCTGGTGGAGTAATTAAGTGGTGTAAGGACACCATGTTCTAAGCCTGAAGAAGAAATTGCATCCCATTGTGGGCCTATTTTTTCTTCTTTATTTATTGATTTTTTTTTTTTTTTACTTAAAAAAAAAGAGCATTGCTTGCACTCAATTTACAAAAGATTATCATGGAATGTTTATATCCTCTGAAGACTTTCTGACAAGAGAAGGGAAAGAAAATCATTGTTTAAGCATTTCCGGACTGTTAAATGGTTTGGAGGTGTTATTATTGATGTGATTTTTATTGGAGCTATTTTCCCAACCAAGTTCTCAGTGGCAGTCCACTAGAGTGCAGTTAATTCATTAGAACAGGAAGAACTGGAGTTAAATGCATTATAGATGAACTGTTCGTACATAATAAGGTCAACTCATACAGGGCAAATACTCTCCCGGTTATTAGCATTTGTTACAGGATCTTACCAACACATGCTTTTGTTTTACCTGAGTTTGAGACAATTTCTGCATAGCTGTTTACTGACTTTGCTTAAAATCCCTTCACAGAACCTATTCAAATCTGCAGATGGTGCTGTGCCTATAATTCTTTGCTAAATAAAAGTGTGGGGTCAAGTGTTAGCTTCACATAGAGGTTTGTATTCAAAGATTGATACTCTACAGTGTTGTTGATGTTGTTGATGTAGATGAGCATCTGCTTACATCAAGTATTAAGCTTCAAGTTTCCACAGTCCTTGCTTTTTTAAAAAACAGAACTGAAATGGAGATGGAAGAGGGATAATCCTGACATGGGCTGTGATCTCAACTCTTCCTATAAGACCTTTTCTTAGTGGCATTAACTGGATTTTCAGTATCTCTATATTTGCTTCTCCAAGTTTCCTGTTAAAGTATGAAAGGTGTTCAATACTTCATATAGTAATAGTCCTAATCATTTTGTACATACTTCCAAGAAATACCTTTGACCCAATATAGCCATGACCTCAGCTGGTGTCAATTGGCAAAACTCCTTTTGCTTCAGTGAAGCAGTGCTGATTTAGATAGTCTGAGCTGTTAGAATGTGCTGTACAGGATGCAATTAGGAGGAGAATTGGATCTCCAGTGCTAGGAATAGCGCTTTCGGTATTTTACTGGGGGAACAATACATTTAATTAGCTGTTTTGTAAAGGCCTTGAAGAAGGTGAAGTGTTAGAGCAGTGTTAAAGGTCAGCCTGCTGTTTTCCACATCTAATCTCCCTTGGGAGAAGAACCAGAGCAATAGGAAGAGAGGAAGGCTGGAAAGATAAACTGTGAATAGCAGAAATGATTGTGTTTGGGCTTCTCAGTGCACTGCTTGTACGTCACTTGTTAAATCCGTAGCCATAGTGTTGAATGGTAAGGATTGCTCTTAAATCACATGAATATCTGGGTTTGGTTCCAAACCAAGCCTTACAGCTACTACCATTATGAATGTCCTGCATCCCTTCATTCCTTATTATTTGTATAATTCTATGAACTGCATAGTTATAGCTAGTTCTGAGAATACCGGTTTCCATGGGGAATAGATGTAGAGGGTAGTTACGTGGGGTTTGTCCAGATTTTTTTTTCTGGGTAGGATAGCAACCAGCTACTGTAATCGATTTACACTCTGGATGTGTAAAACTTATTTCTTTAGTGCATGGGAATGGCCATATAGCGCTATCAAGTCTGGTAGTACTTTAATTTAATAACCTCTCCAATAGTGGCTACCACTAACAATTATGTTGCAAAGTGGTTTTGTGCACTTTTTAATTAAGACCTGCTTGCAGGAAAAATCCTAATCCATTAGAAGTCAATTTATGCCTTGAAGCAAGGTCAATTTTTCTTTTCTTTTCTTAAATCAGTGTAAAGTTAGAATTTTCTCATTGTGCATGTGTTAAGTAGCTTGGGTTTGCTTTTTTATCTCTTTAGAATTCAGGTATCTGATTAGTGCTTCTCAGCAAATAGCACAGAACATTTCCTAGATTTTTAAAGTTTTCTTTGTTTCTGGTCCACTGATCTCCTTTGCTCTTGAATAATGAGCACTGGAAATGGAAGTGTCTGATCTACCATTTTCTTATATATAAAATATATATAGAAAGGTCCCAGTGTCTACAACTCTTTTCATTGGTGATCGTAATGTAGTCATCCATTTGCTGATAAGGAGAACTCTCATATAGTTTAATAAAAAAATTGTAAATCTGTAGTCATCCCTGAACGTGCAAAAATAACTGAACACCATAGTTGACACCTACAACAAGTTTGCTCTGTGTCTTTAATTAAGACATAATTAAACCATACCGTGATGAAGAAAACAGAATGCCTTTCTCTTGCTGTGTTTTTCCAGTAAGATGTTTTTGGAATTCCTCAGCAGTGCTTTCTGGCCCTCAGAGATGTCCAGTCATGTATAATGTGCTATAGCAGAGCTAGCCGCTAAACTAAGCCCGATAATCCAGACCCTTAGAGACTGCTACTATGCTAGTGAGGCATGGATTAATTCCCTCTCAGACCCTGCTTCCACAAATGCGGCCAAGGTAAAAATCACGTCCAATTACCAGAACTGTATGAGTACAAAAGCCAAAGAACAAAAAAATACTTTTAAAGATGGAGCCTTGATAGACTGAAGAAAATTCTGGATGCGTATAAACCCAGCCTAAACTTACTATAGCCCACTTACAATACTACATTACTTAGAGCTGGTTGGCCAATTTTTCACTATAAAGCCTGTTGTTTTCTTAATGATTTAACAGTAGAAGCTTGTCATTTTTGTCGTTCCAGGCTCTCATTTGACAGGGCATTTGCACGAGTGTGGCAGATCCATCTATAATAAAATGGGACTACAGATGGGATTTCCTCAAAGTGGAGGAACATGAACTCGGGTGACCTAATACTAGCAGTCTGTGCTTGGGGGAAACACACTTTCAGTTGTGAGACTCAAAATGAAAGTAGTTTTTCAGGTGGTTTACATGTGCAAGGTTTTGTGCCCTGAGAACATGGGTCCAAACAGTCCAGTCCTAACTGGAACAGCAGACAGTTTTGCAGGTCAGGTATGCTAGAACAAAGAGTTGGCTGCCCAGCACCCATTTATACGCTGGTATTTCTAATATTCTGTGTGTTTTATAACTGTGAAATACTGCAAGATCCTGACAAGAGAAGTCGATGCAAAATCGACAAATTACTGTCAGTGATCACAATGCACACAGGATCAATGCATTGGACTGAGATTCTGATTTTCTGAATCTGGATTGAGATTCAGATTTTCCTGCAAAGTCTTGAAGTATAGGTGTTGCACAGCTAGGCTGTGTGCTGTAACAGTTGTTTGGCTGAATGAGTTGAAGGCCAGCAGAGATTATAATATCACCTAGTCTGAATTCCAGTATGTATGCAACCTACATAAATTTATGCAGTTATCTGTCATAAGGCCAGTAAATTGAAAGGACCAGTGCTAAACATGATGGGCGCAAAAAAAGGGTAGAGAATGAAAAAAAAAGCAAAAATACTTTCTAAAGGATAAGATCCTTTGAACTGGGCGAATTTCAGCCCTAAGAGAGTAACATGGGTGTAGAAAGCTGAGCAGGAATTTATGATTTAAAGTGCCTGTTAAAGAGGAGAGCAAAATTTGTTCAACCTCTGAACACTCTGACTTTGAGTAAGCATCCATTTGCCTGACAGACTGGAAAATACCCATCTCTGAAGAGTTAACATTGTATATCCTTCAGAGAGTGCAGTCACAGCTGGTGGGGGGCTTAGCTGAAATAAAAAGCCTCTGGCAACTTCCTGCTCTGCAGGCTGCAACATTCTTCAGAGCAGGGCAGGCTTGAAAAAAAATATATGAAAAAGTAGCAGTTGGTTTGCAGAGACAGATAAAGTTGTTGTTCAGAAAGGGAGCCGCTGTTTTCTGTCCAGCTTCTCCAACTGCCAGTTTTATCATTCATATTCACTACTTCTCACATAACAATATTGTATTCTCTGAAGGTTTTGATTTTTTTCCTGCTTTAGCTCTCCAAAGTTCAAGTTGCTCTTCTGGAACTTGCATTTAACCTTTAAGAAACAAGCTGAAGTCTCTGTCTGTGACCTTGAAGGATGGGGGCACAGGGGGTAAGAAATATCACTGTGTCTCACTAAAGACACCTTTAGAAATATCTAACAAGGCATTTAATCTAAAATGGGAGAAAAGGACGCTTAATGTAAGTGACAGGATCTGTAGAGGGGCAAAAAAATACCTTGCCACAGTGACTAAAAGTCATGTCTAGGACAACGGATGACGGACACATGAGCTGGGAAAGTAGCGTCTCCTTTGTCATGTGAGTTTGTTCCTGAAAAAGATGCCAGAGAAATGAAGGTATGAGCAATGCAGGTATGGAAGAGAATAGAACCGAGTTCACATGGCAAGATGATTTTTCACAATAGATGTGAAGGTTATCAGTCCTCAGATTTCAGGTGATAAGGCTAAGAGGAAATGCCATTTTCATTATCGCTTCTTTTTTCCTGCCTTTCCTTTTCTGTTGACCATTCAGTGCTGTGGCACAAATAGAGAACATTGCATCTGCTTTTGAAAAATCTACATCACTACTGGAGGCGGAATACTGATTGTGACACAGGCTGTTTGTCTGCTCTAATGCAGGAAAGTAATTAGGTCTTTGTGAGACTTTTGAGTCTTCTCTTGTGCCCAGCCTCTGCAGCTGAATAGTAACTCCTATAGTACTTGGTGGGAGAAAGAGCTAGCCATAAATCATCAGTCTGATAGTAACCTTAAAACAGACCTTATCCATTCTGAGTTGGAGCAGCTGATAATAATTTTTGTCTCTTTAAGTTGTGTAGGAATTGGGAAGTACAGTCCTGGTTTTACAGATGGGGAACTGAGGTATAAACAACAGAGACTGTGAGTTTTGCAGTGTCAGAGGGAAAATCTGTAGCAGAGCAGAATGCTATCTTTAGGGTCAAAGTAGTTGAGCTCTACCTGTTAAGGTCATGCTGTTCATTCAGCCTTGTGTGGAAGCTGTCTTCCCCAGTAGCTGGAGGCCCTTGTGAGTTCGCTCATCCTGTCAAAAGCTGCAGTTCTCTCACCAAAATCTTTTTCCTCTTCACCTGTCACGTTGCCATTCTGCTTGGCTCAGGATGGAGCCAATGAAATCAGCTTTGTTTAGTCAGTTAGTTTGGCACAGATCTGTTGCTGATGCTCCTATGTTGTATCATCTCTCAAGAGGCTACAAAGTGGGTGGAATCATAGGATGATTTAAGTTGGTAGGGACCTCGGGGGTCAGATGTGGTTAAGCAAAAGTCCATTACATCCGTTGTGTACCTTCTGACAATGACTGCATAATGTTTTTATATTTGTGATACCTGCTCTCTACTTCAGTTTCAGCAAAAGAGTTACCTGCTTCTCTGTCATAAATACACTGCACCTCTTTGTAGATCTATAATTGAGTTAGGAAGGTTACCATAGCAACCACTGCGATTAATTAAAGTACTTGGGCATGGTAAGTTTATAGATGCAGAAAACATTTTCATGTATAAATAGTGCAATCTGTTTATGCTTGAAGGATTTGCCCCTTCCTCCTTTTCCTCTTCTAATCTCAGCTGAGAAATTGGGCTTTTTTTTTCTTGTGGGGATTGATAAATCATTGTGTTATTCCCCATAAACTGTGTAAATAAGTCTTTGCAGTTAATGTCCACTGAAGACCTAATGAATGTTAAGTGAGAAGCATAGAATTGTACTCTTCATGGCAGTGATCATTTTCAGGGCTGTGAGGACAGCAAACTGGGCCACTGTCCATGCATATCTTCTCTTACCCTGTGGTAACATAACATAGGCATACTGCTTATTCTTCTGTCTTAATCAGGTCTGCAGTTCCACTCTAACAAAATAAGCCACTAGGTAGCCTCTTGTCAGCCTGTTCCGAGCTCTGCCACAAGCTAATATGTGACCTTGGACAAGGCAATTGTAATCGTACTGCAATTCTAGCTACCTGTGCTTCCTGTCAGTGTGGAACGAGTGACAGCAGAGCCGTGAGTCCATCAGTGATAGACTGATTATCTCTAAAGACAAGAAGCTGGTGGTGTATAAGTTCTGCATCTTTTGTGGGCTATTGTCAACAACTGTAAGTTTCAAAAGAAAAAGAAAGAAGGGGGCACTCTAATAAACAAGGCCTGCTCGTGAGTCATCTTTTCTGATCTCCATTTTTTGGAGGGAGGGGTACTTTTCCTCCTGTTTAGTTTATTGCTGGAAGTAGTTACTTTTTGTCAGCTTTAAGCATTAGACAGAATGCAATGTGTACACAATGTGGTGAGTACAGCAGGGAGTGTGGACAAGGTGGAGGTGATGCTTCCAAGGAGAGTCACTAGTCAGACACAGAGAGCTGCAGGTTTCATGTGTGATAAGGAAAGGAAATTGAAAGACCAGAAAATACAAGGCTTTTCTTTGGAGGTTGTTAAATTGCTCGTTCTGGTACAAGGTTTTTTCTGTATTTTTGCTCCCAGGTCTATCAACAGGAGAGCCGATGATTGGCTTGCGCTGTAGGATGATGTTGTTAATAGTTACTAATCCCCCCTTACCCCCAACAGAATTTGCATATCAGCACTGTTTGTACAGAAGCACCACTTCTGTTTGATGCAGGATCAGATTCTTTACCGCTCGAGAACATAGTGCTGTTGTAGGCAGCTGGACAGTTTTAGATTTAAGTCACTGCCTAATGAGAAAGGGGCTTGAGAATTTTTTATTTTCACTCTGCATTACTGTCAAAGTTTAAAAGGTACCAGGCACCAGGGAATTAATTCTCTGCTGCTCTGTTTTTTATGTAAAGGGGCATCTGAAATCTGAAGGCAGTAGCACTAATAATGGAGGTAACGTAAGCACATGACCTTGTCTGGGCAGATACCCTGCTTTTAGATATTTGTTATGTACTCCATTTTACAAAGGAGGAAAATTGTATACAGCAAGACAAGGCGTTTCCCCTGTAACCTGCACTTAGAGCTGAAAATGAAACGTCTTAGTAGTACCCCTCTCAAACCACTGAAATCAGGCTGTGTTTATTTCCCTTTGAATGACAATATTGCTCCTCCTGTTTTTTACTCTCAATCATTGGCTCTGTTGGAGCTGTGCATGTTATTTGTGGTCTGATATGTGTATTCCTTTGCCCTAGCAGCTGAGAGATTTTTTGAGAACTTGCTTATACCTTCTTTCTTTGAAGTACTTGGAACCAGTCAACATGAGAGACAAGATGGATAGTAAACAAGATGTAACAGAGAATTGGTCTATATTTCAGTTACTAAGATGAATCTGTACTATCTGACTGGGATAGAGGAACCCTACAGGTGAAGGATGGTATTAACTGAGGGCCACACAGAACATTTTAATACAGTATTTTAATCAAATCTGCCTGGTCAATAGAATTGCCTTTATCAACTGTTTGCAAAATCAAAGTAACAAAGGCAGAATTGCTACTGAAAGGTTGAGCTTTGTGTAGTCAGCATTGAAATTACATTCAAACACCATCAACTTCCATTTTCTCTCTCTGCTCCTGGAAGTTTGTTCACCAGAGTAATTATCGAAGCACCGAGCATAAATAAGCTTCTTAGTAAAATGCTCTCAGAATCTAATGTAACAAATTGTTCAGTGTCACATAAACAGATGGTCATTTGCAGACTGAAAGCTTCCCCAATGAGGATGAGAGGTGGTGGTGGCTGCAAATGTAGATGGAAGGATGTTAGGAATCCTGGGTGAAGTAGGAATTGCTGGATAGTCAGGTTGGCCCCACCCAACTGGCATGTAAAAATTGTGCAGGGTGTGCAGTCTCAAAACCAGACCCTACAGCAACAGTTAAATGAGAACTATCGCTGTCTGCAGTTGTAGCCAGTAATAAGCGATCAACATTCAGTACTTCATGTAAAAGGTCGAAATACATACGAATATGCAATGCAGCAGCTCCTTCCACTGCTTTTCTGCTCAGGGATCTATTCTTGTATTGCAAAGAACTGTGTCCAGAACCTAGATGACATAATGATAGAATGATAGATCTTTTTTAAATACTGGGGCATTTTGTGGTTTTATGATGTAGTAAAACCCTCTCCAGGCATGACAAGCACAGCTTGACAAGGGACAGTTTTATCTGTATTTCATTAAAGGGTAAGTGCCATGTTGGACAAGCATAATAGAAGAAAAAATAATCTCCAAGAAGGCAGAAGAGCTCCAGAAGCAAGAGGAGAATAAAAGATAGGTATTAGTTAATGGCAGAGGAATATATTCAGGCTAGTCAAATATCTAACGGAGGGATGATTTTTGAGCATGTTTTGTGTTTCTTCACATTATTTGTCACTTATTCTTTTATGCTGGCATCTTTAGGTATGACTTGGACGAAGTTGTTAGGTTTGTCCCTAATAGTGGCAATTTCTAGTTGTCCTATTAGAAATTCCTGAATTAAAGGTGCTGCCACATATGTGACGTGTTCTTAGTAATCTTTTGCATGCCTGTCTCTGTGCATTTTCATATATTGGAAGAGTGCAGATTTTACTTTCTAAGCCCTATTCCGTTTCTTCCTATTATTTAGACATTTTATCATCATGTATTCAAATGCACTGAGTATTTCTAAATGGTGTGTAAAATGAACATCTGTCCATTGGCAGGATTGGCACATCTGGATCCATTAATTTTTCATTATTTCCCAGTGTTGGAGGTCAGATGTTCACAATGTGGTAATGTACAAGAGTTTCCACTGATGGATTTAATGTCTCTGAAGCAGATAATTCTACTTACAAAAGTATTATAAAAAACCCAAACAGACTGTGAAAGCTTGCTCTAAAGGTTTATTTTTCTAATTTATCCTTACTTTTAAAAATCAAGAATCCTGCAGAACTTATCCAAGTAGCAACCCGTTTATGATTTATAACAGTTTTGGCAACTGGATTCTTTTAAATTATTATCTCTGCTGTTTCATAGATGGGTATACTGGGGTTTGCTGTACCAGTCTGCTTGTTTGTTTCATCTCCTTCCTCTTTTAAGCAGGGGGAAGCACTTGCTTGTTAGCCTTAAGACTAGTTTGAAAGTAGAATAGCAAGGTATAGGTTAAGTATATTAAATATGCAAAGCTAGTAGCCTATAAGGTTAACTCTTTTTTTCTCTTTTTGTCAACAGTGCTAAACAGTTGTCAACTTTATTTGGTAACAACTGGTAGGTGCCCTGATACCACAAATACAGGGACTTTGTGGAGTTCTCTCAGGGCAGAATTATGCTCATGTAGTAATGAATGATCAATAAACCTTGCAGTTATGCACCTCACTTCTCAGTTTCAGTGCTTTGATTTAAGGAGCCTTCCAATATCACAAGAATTAGCACTCATCACAGCAGTCTTTATCATTCCCTCCCATGGCCATGGTGCTATATTATGGAGTTGTTAAAGGGTGGATTGGTGTCTCCTAGTGCACATCTGCAAAGAAAATGCCACACAAAGGTCACCCAGCATCAGAGTGCTTCACTAAAATGCATGTTGAATTTCAATGGGGTACCTTGTTAAAAAAAAAAAAAAATAAAGAGGAAAGAAAGAAAAAAAAGTTCATGTTAATTTTCTTGGCATTTGCTGCTTGTTCGGCAGCATTGCCTCAGGCTGGCCTCAGTGTCTGGACTATGAATAGGAAGATAGACTCTGCAAATTTGAACATGTTCCTACATTGTTTACTCATTTCACCTAGAAGAAAATACAAGGACAGGGAAGGAACAAAGATAGAAGGGACCCATCTGACTCTGTAAGATAGTGGCAAAATTTTTACTTGAATTTGGGGGGGGAGATAGGATCTCTAAAATACAGGGGAAATCCCTTATGTGTTCACTTTTAGGTGCTACCTCCTTTAGCCTTTTAGTTGGCTCAATCAATTGTGAGTTTTCTTTTCTGATTTTCTTTTCCAAATTTAAGGCCAAAAGGATTGATCTAGGACTGACTGGGGGCAGGCTTTAGATTTGGATACTTCATACTCAAATCAGGAATGCCTGATTTGGCATCTAAAGCCAGGTCTGTCTTAGTTTTCTGTTAGGTACTGGTGACATACTGCATTATTTTGGGTTATACTTGTCAAAATGCGAACTGGTATTTCCAACTCTGTTACGCATACGTGCTTTGGGTAACAGCTATGTATGATTATCTGCAAGTCCACTGTCAGTCTAACTCCATACAGAATCCAGAGCAAAAATACTTTGCCATTTATAGGCAGTGATTCTGGGCGAGGATTTTTGCCATATATTGCTAAAAGCCTAGACGTTGAAACAGTTTTGGTCCCCTACAGCTGTTAATGTAGCACTTGACATTTAATGACAAGCTTGTCCTGTGTCAGAGAAATGAATTTATTACATCTTCTTGGCAACTTCTCACTCAGCTCTTCTCCATTTCCATCGAAGCCTCTCTGCCAGATGTCAGCCTAACGCAGCAATAACAATCCCTGCTGGTGAGACTTCACGTGATAAATGTTTCTAAGAGCAGAAATGGTGCTTTCCTGTACTCGTGTATAAACAGGAGCACTGTTTCTTGTTCTAGGTCCCAGAGATTTTCTTTGTTCCTTGGCATTTGGAATAGTTAAAGAAATAGCTCTCCAGCCTTCTGCTCCACACCTCAGTCCAACTTTTGGTTGCAAGTCTAACATAATGGATATTCTTAGGGTATTTCTTAGTAGCTGTAAGGGGCAGAATTTAGGAAATGAGAGAGCAAGTGCACAGCCATTAAGCTTTTGATCTCTGCAAAGGCATGGAAGCAACAGCCATTTGGAAAAATGAGGAGGCTGTGCGTTACTGACTGTTTTCAGGTTTCACTTCGTGAACAGCAGGAGGAAGTTTGCTTATCACAAACGTTCAGTTCACACCAGGCTTGTGTTATTTCTGCTGGGAAATCTAAGAGGTGAACTGAGCCAGTGTTTCCACAGTGTAGCAACGTGATGAGACTAAATGGCAGAACACTTGCACTGTTGAATATTTAAATGGGTGTCAACTACTTGTTACTTTGGGAAAGGAAAAAAAAAATCCCTCAACATGTTTTATGTTGCTTTTCCTCATGACTGTGGAACAAGCTAATCAGTGAGCAGCACACAGGAACGCAGAGCAGAAAGATGATTTGGTTAGGGGCTCTTTGTAGGATTATTTTGCCTGTTACTCACCAGCTAAAATCTTGTCCAGTTGCTGATGTATATAACCTGTCATAGGTGATTCGTGGCTTGTGGTAAATTAATTTGTGGGACATGGGTCTCGATGCATTTTTCTTTGAACAGATCTGTCCATTTCATTGATAGTCACAGCAACAAGACTCTCAGGCAATCATGAGTTTATTGCCTTTTCTTTAACTTGACCCGAGTCCATTCCCCTCAGGATCAGGAGTTTAGCACATGCCACTTAAGTTATTCCTAATTTCTCTGCCGTTCCTAGTCCTTGACTGTCCTTTCTGGGTTCTTTCAACAGGTAACCTTCTCAATGACAGACTAAAAGTGTATTATAGTGTTCTTGTTGTCTTCCATTTAAGATGTAATCTATGGACTTGAGCTGAAAGTCATGTCTTTGAGCAAAGCCACTTCCCTATTTGGTAGGAGGGACAATGATTTTAATAACCACTGAATGAATTTGTTAAAATAAAAAAAATAAATAAACTTTACACATTTTAAACTTGACACATTTAAAGTCACAAAGGAAAATACAGCAAATTTTGAGACTATGAAACTATGACATCTGCTCAACAGTTGCTAGTTGTCTTCATAGGTGGCTTGAGGGAGTCCTGTTTGATTTGTCATGGCATCCATAACATGTTTTACAGTACCAAAGGTCCTTGCAAATTCAGACCCAAAGTGTGCATGGATGTGCTCAAATGTACTTGCAGGGAGACGAGAATTCAGGTTTAAACAACAATCTGCAGCCACCTTAAAGACAACAGCAGAAATAAGCAGATGCAATTTGTTACTCTTGCACTGCTGACAAGATAACTGTGGAACGCTGTGGGCAAAGACAGCAGCAAGCTCACTTCTGCCAGCTGTTCTGTGTCTTGAGGGAATGTGTTGATTCACTGAGTTGACTCAGCTTAAGCCATTTTGAAGTATATATATGATTCTTTCTTCAGATCCAAGCGCTTAATGACCACATTGGGGGTTATGTTCTTGGTGTTGTGCTCATTCTGTAGCATCGTAGCACTTTCATATGCAGGAAAATGACTCTGAATCTTCACCCACAGCAACACTGTGGGTTTGTTCCATGTGTTCAGCCACCATACGATTTAGAAACTAAGACAAGGGAAGAGCTCTGAGCAGCAGTGGCATTTGGAGAATGCCGACAGGCAAATGGGAGATGCTGGAACATGAGGACACTGACAAGTTATGATTCAAAGAACATTTTTAACTCATGGATAGTTGACATTTATACAAGAAGGTATGGGGCTTGATGTCTCAGGTTTTAGGTGCTGGGTCAGTCACACAGAGTAATGTGTATAGTGTATTCACCTAGATATCAAGATCAACCAACCAGAAGAAAGGTAATAATCTGTAACCCCTGCTGTCTGCTTCAGGGTTCTTTATATTAGTACTCTTTTCCTGTCCTCCCTCTGTGATCTGTCTACTGCTAGTCCTAGTAGCTCAGCCTGAGTGTGATATTCTGTCTTGTAATTGCTCCAAGTCAGAGAAAAAAAGATCTACTCATATATAGATACCATTGTCAGGGTTATTTCCTTAGCTAAACTTAGCTTTCCTAGTTATAAACCCCTGTAGTTCCTTAGAGGTTAAGCTCTAACGATAGAGATGATTGGCTACCTGTAGTCTCACTGCAGTGAAGGTACTTAATGCTAAGTATTCTTTTTTAAAAAAGGGGCACAGGAGAGGGTGTGACTGTGCACAGCTGTTCAGGTCATCTAGTTTGCAAGTGCAATAGAGAAGTTGTCTTCAAATGATACTTCTCAAGTTTTTGTCATTTCTGTTAAAAATACCCTCTTTAACTTCTGAGTAGCCTGTTTTCTAAAGCTCTGCTTCTTTTTTCACCTTCTCCAAAAGGAGGTAGACTAGTATGCAGTATAAAAGAATTATTTTATATGTGTCTTGGGGGGAAGCATACAGGTACACATGTGACGGAATCACTGATATTTTCCAGGATTGTACTGTTGATTGTAGATTGAAATACTTTGTGTGTAGCATACTATTAAATAATATGCACACTAATTATAGTAAATATGATGGTGCAAACACACCGACATTGTTAAAGTTAATGACCCAAGTCATTACCATTTAGCATACCTTTTGAAGTTCACTCAGTTGAATTAATTGCAATATTGTAAAATGCTGAGTGCGTTGGTTCCAGAGGTCTTGCAGCAGCATCTTAACTGGGACTGAAATGATGAAACGGCACCTGCTGAGAACCCTGGAATTTGTCAGGAGCTTATCTGACTTTCTATACCTTCTGTAGTTTGCAACTACACTACGTAATTAAGAGACACTTCTAAAAATGGTGACAAGTAATACTGTGTATTTTTTTTGCCATAAAGTTAGTGGGGTTTTGGTTTGTGGATTCATTTTTTTTTTTTTCCTAGAGAAGCATACATACTTCCCCCCTCCAATGTGTGCCATTTTATTTCTTTTTGCAAAGGGATGGTACTCAGGAGAAGGGGGTTCTGTTGCTAGTTATAACAGGTACTTCCTGTGTGACCTTTGGCAAATCATTTTAATATCTTCCTGTTTGAGATCACTGTCTGTAAAGACATATGTAGTAACTAGCTGTCTAAAATATTTAAATGACCCTTGATATGACCTACCCTGGGCAACTCTGAATGCCTTGTATCGTTCAAAGTATTTACCTTGGAAGCTCACTGCGATGCTTCTGTTTTGCAGAACTGATGAAAGGCCATGTAACTTGCTTAGGAGTTAATAAAACAACCATAAGACAAGAGGGAGCAAGGACAGGAAAATAGATTATCCAGGTCTCAAATTAGCACTCTAACTGTTGGATCATTCATCTGGTGGCCCTACTTTCCAGGTCAGCAAAGTTCAATTAACTAATATTTGTGATGTGCTTATGATAGGGTGTAATAGAAGTTCAGAGATAGGAAGTGTACTTAATATGCCAGCAGACAGTGAACTATGCGCAGCCCTGTGCTAATAAACTGTGCCCAGAATTCACAAGAAGCCCCTGTAGTAATTTAATGTGTTCTGTGGATAGTGCACCAAAGAGACAAAGGGTACTTTAAGTCTTTCTTAATCTAAGAAGAAAATGGTGAGAAAAAGCCCTAGTGCAATTAACAATGCTAGCGTATTTTAAGCTCCACCCCCCCCTCCCCCCCACCAAATACTTGTCCTAAATTTCTTGCTGTGGTGCTCAGTGTTTGGGTTCAGTAATCAGAGGACCAGCTTCCTCTACAGGAAGACTGAAGACTTGGAGTGCAACTCAGATTTATCTTCATGGTGCAATCTTTTCTCCGGAGATGAGCTACATATTAAATAATGCTGGACTGTGCAATTTATTTATATTCTCTCAGTGAAATCAGAATTTCACCATAATCAGGACTTTCAAGTGTCAATTTGCTTCTTGTCATGAAAGCTCAGGGCTTCACAGTTCCTCTGGAAATGAAATTTCACGCATGAGTAATTAAGTGGTGGAAAGTGCCCTGTTTTGTTTATCCACCTGAAAGGAAACTTCTGGTCTGGGTTGAAAAGTTACAATGTGTAATTTCAAACAAAAACAAACAAAAAATGTAGTCTGTTTGCATTCATCTAGATTTCAGAGTGTCAAAGCTGACAGGTTCAGTACAATATCTGGCTTAACCATCTCCCCAAACCTGAGGGTTTTTATTGATGAAATTAGTATATATCAATCAATATGTTGAATATAGTTTTATTTCTTGCACAAAGTTAAACATGAGTATTGCAAGTAAATTTGGAGTATTATAAGGTCTATATTTCATCAATATCCTTGGTTAATTGCTGAGAGTATTTGGTGTGGCATTTTTGTGTTTTGTTTTGTTTTTTTAACCATGTTGAATGAACCATTGGAATTATACCTGTAGGAATATGACACACTTTAGGTTTTGAATGTTAATGATGTTTTGTCTGCAGGGAGAATCTGATTATGAGCAGAAGGTAGTTTTGTCTTGAGGTCAAGATCATCTATGCTCCCAGGAACTGCAAAGAGCTCAGGAGTTGCTAAAAGCAGCCAACAAAAAAATAGACCCTTTTTTCTGTCCCTAATAAGTGACTTTTTGCATGTCCTTAGTGTGCAAAGCTTTTCCAGTGACTGTTGCTCTCACTGTGTCCCATACCGCAGAGGGAAGTAGGTAAGAGGAGGAAAACAGACAAGAACTAGGACTTCGGAGACCATGATTTTGGTCCTCTGTTATGAATTTCTTTGTGTGTTCTTAGCAAGTCCACATCATATCTCTGATTCATGTCTGTCTCCATTTAAATGGGGACAAGAAGCTTTTTTTTTTCTCTTCCCTGGGTTCAGTGTTGTTTTGGACCCTGACATTAAATGCAAAGGGTGGCAATTTATATTGAGACTGAGCATCCTTCCCACTCACTACACAGGGAGGCAGTGCTGTTTGTGTGGAGCTTGTTGCAGAATTGGGCCTTCCCATTCAAGCTCTTTGGAAAAGAATGGTACGTTATTATATACAGAAGCCATCTCACTGTGACCTTTAGGGGCCTATAGTACTGTAAACATTGTTCTTTGAAAGGAGCAGTTATGCAATCTTATACGAGAAACAACTGCTCTTTAAAAGGAAAAAAAAAAAGAAAAAAAGTGGAACACAGGCTGGGGAGAGGTAAGATGAAAAAAGGCAACTTTAAATATAGTGTGGAGAGATTTTGATTTTTCTGCCATGGGGTAGATTGGAATTAGAGCAGAAGCAAAATTACTTGCCCGCCATTCTTCATTTGATTTATGAATTATTCTACTTGCTGACAAGGAAGCACCTGTGGTCTGGGTGCAGAGCACCTGGAAGCTCTTTCCCCTAGTTCGTTGGCATCCTGTCTTGAATTGGGTGGTTGACACTCAACTCTCTTTAAAGGTGAGAGTGGGCAGAAAATTCTCACCCCTGCTGTCTTTAGTTCCTGCAGGTGAGCACACTGGCATACAAAGCTTCTGAAATGGCTGTCAAGCCATCTGGCATATCTATAGCAAATAAGACCAAGTACAAGGACAGGTCTGCATTCTTGACAGAATCGCATTAAAGTATGACTTTTAGAGCAAATAAAAGACATTTAAACTAGTAATGATGTCCCTGTCTTTCTCTAACCCCTGTTAACAATGAACGATCACATGTAATTGATCATTTGGATTTAGGGTCTTGATAGCATTTTTATGTAAATTAGCAATTGCCCCTACAATGATGGAATATGATGTCGAGGAACAGAGTAATATTGGATTAATTAGTAGTTTATGTATGCTCCTTGGATGTGGCACACAAATTTTAAATACAACACTAAATGCCCTTAGTGAAGCTCCTAGTTGTGTTTACCGATATGAAATAAAAAGAGGGATCAGTTGATGATCATAAAGGTGTCCCAATAGATCAGAAATACACCCAAAGGAAGACATTTAAGTATATATGTTGCTGAGGCTTGTTCTTGAGGTAGGTGCATGTTCTTAGGATGATAGCAGAGGTTTTCTTGGAAAAGGAAAATGTTCTGGAGAAATAGATCCAAGATGTTATGAAGATGTTATTAATGTGAAAAGAGGACCTTTGCTGTTGTAGTGCTTTTGATCAGCTAAATGATTTACGTTATTTATGTAGCATCCATCTATGCATAGTGCAATTTGGAAGACAGAACCCTGGATCTGAGATGCTTACAGACTTGAGAGCCTCCTGTTGGCCTTTCTTTTTCTTTCCTTTTGCTTTTTTTAATATTTTTGATCTGCAGTAAATTTACCTCTGGAAATAATTTCACCCATGTTCCCTTGGTCAAGTTGCAGCTACTTAAAATGCTGAAATACATAAGGCACCAGATAAGAACAGAAACAGCTGTTAAAAGTCAGAGAATCTACCTGCACTGCTTCCAGTTTCTGATCTTGTGCCGCTGGCTGATTCAAAGGCAGAGATGCAGTTTTCTAGCAGTATGGTTAACTGAGGCATCTGGACAGCACAGCAGGCAGCACCTGATGACTCAGCCAAAACTCCTGGGTGCCTAAACATCTAACTGGTTGCTGTTCAATTTTCCAAACCAAATTTTGACAAGAGGCCTCCAAAGCACTCAACCTGCCTGATTTAATGTAAAGTCCATTAAAGACCTCAGTTTGGTTCTGAATGTGAAAATTAACATATTTAAACTGTTGATTGCCTTTAATTCCTACAGTGATGTATGACTTTAAGCCAGCAGGGTATCTCTTTTCCTTGAGGACTCCATGTTTCAGTAGCCTGTAATATTAACAATTAATGCTCAGATTTCTAGGATGGGTTTACTCTAATTTTAATAAAAGGCCTCAAAGGAAGGGTCAATGAACTGTAAGAAATCAATCTTTCATAAACAGTCTTTGGTTCTCATTGAAATATTTATGAATGATAAAGCTATCCTGACAAGGCAAAGTTCAGCACATTGTGACAACATGACAAGGTTTCATAACAGACAATGTGTATAATTAAAGCAAGAATGTAGATTGAAAGCAGAAGGAGATGTGTCCGTTTCATTACATAAGTCTTCAAGGAGTAGTAATCTGATGTGACTGTGTATTGCAAGAGGCTTTTTCTTGAGTTAAGTCTAATAAAGGCTTCCCAGAGAACATAACTATGAGCAAGTGAATGAAAACTATTCATTTAAACTTTTCCCTAGTATTTCTTAGCTTGATGGATGAGCAGAAAAGTTCTGAAGTAATAAATGCATTTAACCTAATTGAAGCTTTGCATTAAAGGAGGGATGTGTAGTTATTTCTTTTTTATATATATGACTGTCTCGGCTTGTTAAACTTTTGTGATGTAGGAAAATGTTCCCTCTTTTAGAAGAAAGTTGCTCAAGTCACTGACATGGTCTGTAGGTGAACTGGGATTAGAAATAATGTATTTTGAGTCCCAGTTCCTGTGAATTTTCTTCACATGGCTCTTGCAGATTTGTCCAACTGTGTAAATGTGCATAATGGGATAGGCCAACAATTCTTCCCATTCCAGCCCATAGTCACTTAGGCTGTGAAGCATGTCATTAAATGTATTTTGTCTTGTAAAAAAGAAGGAAAAAGATGGTTAATAGCTTTAAAATCTCCTCTCAATTTAAAAATGTTTTTTCATCTACTGAGTTCCACAGACTAAATAGAAACTATGTAAGGTTTTCAGCTTAAACATTGGAAAATGTTTGCAAGGCAAGTAAATATGTAAAAGTCAGCTGCACTTAACCACATACTGGGAAAAACAGTATGATTACTGTACTTTGAGCTTCCTGAAAATCTCTTTTCTTGTTTGACATTTTGCACAGGGTTCTCTTCCTGTGAAATTCTGTTCAATTTAATCTGAGATGTTAAACTGTCAGAGTAGCCATCTCTCAGCTCTAGAATTTTCCTTGCTTGCACTTGCAGCAGGAATTGATAGGTCTGGCTGATATCAGGGTGCCAGTCTTGAAGGTTAGGGAAAGAAGGAAAGTTTGAGAAAGACCTACTGCATGTGTATATATCTGGAGTTGCCTCAGTTGTGATCTTAACTGTTGTTCCCAGCAGATGGATGGCCAGAGTGTTTGTATTGCCTGCCGCAACTATTTGGGTGCATTAACTTTCATTTGTGATGGCATATTTAACATGTAATTTGTGGGTAAAATTCCTGAGAAAGTGCTTGTCATTTAAAAAAAAATGCAATCTCATGCCTTTATTGACTCACCCAGTAGATGGTATGTCTTGAAGTAGGAGGTTGATTTTTCCTCTTTATTAGGCAATCAAGTGAAACAGTACTATGAATATACTTTAGATATTACTATTTCTGTTATAAGGAAGGACATCAACAGTGTACCTCAGATATTTAAGGGTATCTGTCAGGGAAGACAGAGATAACTGACAAGATTGGGTAATACATAAAGACAAGTTCCAACCCTATGTTTTGTCTTTACGTTAACATCTCTCCCACAAGGCAGGGTACTGCTTTATTTTTTTTCAACTTCTTTAACGTGTTACTACAGCTTTTTGCTTTCTATTTTCCTAGTTCAATCCTGTCCTTTAACCGTAAGGAAGCCCCTCCTCTACTTTCTCTGCTCCCTCCCCCTACCCTCTGCACATCCTCACCTACTCAGACATTCCCTGCAGCTGTATCGCTCTCCCTTTTGTCTCTCATTCAGCACTGCATGCAGCCAAATTGATTGTACCTCTCTTAGAAGCATTGTGGAAAGTATGGCTTTGATCCAGGTATAAACTATAGTATTATTGATTAGAGCAATTGTCTTGGCAACTAAAAAACTTCACTTAAGTGAGCTTGCTTATCATGTAGTGTTTTTATTCCAGCGTTTCCAAGATTCATGTGTTCATCATGAGTTAATAAGATAGATGTTATTTTTACTTTTTTTTTTTTACCACTGATTTTATATAAAACTAACATTTCCAGAGCAGCTTTTACATTACACTTGGAATTTCTTAAACGTTCCCCCCTACTTTTTGTCCTTCCTTCATTCCCTCTTAAAATATGCTCTCGGGGCCAGAAGATACCACCTAAGCTTGCTTCAGGAAGGACCGTTGCAAGCCGTTAGGCTGAAATGGCTTCAGAAGTTACCACTGGCAAGCTGACTGACAATAATGAAGCACAGTCATGTGTTCCACAAATTAGAAATGTGAGGTGAAAATGCATTAGTATAAAGCACCGCAAAAGTGGGACTGAACCATTCATTTTGAGTGGAGTCACTTGATGCTTTGAGGGTCACTGCTCCATAAGACTTCTGCTGAGAAGTTGGTTGGTTGGTATAATGTATATTTGCTGGAGCTAGAAGACAGAATCTGGTTTTGCACTCCCTGCCACTGTAAATTTCAGTTCATATTAGTAAGATTTAAAATTCCTTACCAGTAGATGGACTCTCCTGGTTTTCCTCTGTGTCTCAAACACCAACTAGCCAGTGTTTGCAGCTGCTTTGCATCGGCACAAAACCTGAAAAGGTGTTAGTTCTAAAGAACGGAACCCCATATTTAAGCTTTGGCTTTCTGGTTGCTAAATGAGAGGTGAAGACATAATGATAATGATTGTCAGTAGGGAGAAGTGCATATCTTCACTTGAAAGATCTTACTGGTTATTACTTACTTGAATGACATTATCCACAAAGGCTGTTGAAATCTATGCATAGGGGAGGGAAGGAGAAAACCAGCTAAATTGCATTATAAAACACAATCTACATCACAACAGGAATACATTTATTTAGAGTAAAATTAGCAACCTTCTGCTAGCAGAAAAATGAATATTTGTAAAGATTTATCATATTAAAAAAAAAAATAAAGAAAGATGAAGCCCTAATTGTGTGTGTTAATTCACAACCTCACCACTATTGTAAGAAAAACTGTGAACAAAGCAATGATCTGCCTTGTATTCTTGGAAACTAACACAAATGCTGCTTATCCATTGCCATTATATCAGCAGATCCCATCTTAATTACAATGAGAAACACAGAGAATAAAAGAGTCATTTCAGATTAGACAAAACTATTGCTTTCCTAAGCTTCTTAACATTTGTTCTTTTTTGGGCTTATTTTGTTCTTTCCTGTCCTTCTCACCTTCATGTGAGGGTGAATATACTGCTAGGCATGTCAGTACTCAGTCAGGAATACCTTACATGTGACCAAGCTTCACAGGGTTATAATGTAGCAAGGAGGTTTCTCCAAATCTAAGTGTTATTTTAGTCTAACTCGCATTATTACTTGATTAATCTTTTTTTTAATGGTAGTATGTAGTTGTAGTGCAGACTTTATAAAGTATTTTTCTCATTGTTTTAAAGAAGACAATTGTTTTCATTTTCTGCTAAGTTCTAGTCAACGTGCATCTCCAAATGTCTGTCTAGTATTCTGTCCTTACTGTAATATTTAACGTCATGACCCAAAGAACAACAAAATCCTACCATCCTGGTAAAAATGATAACAATATTTTCTTTGTTTTTTGATGATAGCAGAATGGTAATTTAGGGTAAATTAGGGATCACAATCCCTGGTCTAGCCAATTGCAGACAGTGTCATGTAGTAATGCTGTACCAATGACAAAATAAGCTTCTCAAGTTCTCTGTCCATTTTCAGAACAGTGTCCCTGTCTAATGCACTTGCCATTGCTGTGCCCCAAGGCATAATGAAAAGGGCCAGGGTCTGAATGCTGCCCGCTTCTGCCAACTAATGCAATGAGACAGTATCTCTCAACACTAAGCAAGAAAGAACCATTGCAGAACATTCCTGACACACTGTCTTAGAAATGAATCAGCTTGGTTGTTCTGCCTTTCATTCTGCCCATCTGAAGGAACTGTGTTCCTTTCTTACTTACCCAGATAGACGCTGCCATAATCCTCATACTACTGGGCTGCGTGCCAGTACATTCTTAAAGTGTATTGTTCCTGACTTGTGTGTTCCTCTTACTTGTAATATGATTGATTTCAGTCATTGGGCCAGAAATGCCCTTCCAAATTGTCACTGCTTAAGGGCACCACTCAGAGAAAATATAGACACAAATCATCCCTCAAAATAAAAAGGTCAACCAGTATTGAATTAGTTCATTTACAGAACTCTGTGGAATTAGCAATGTACTCTTAAATTGCTTCTTGATTGAGGACTTTTGCCTCATTAATCCTAAACAACCTATGAACACTGTTAAAGTCTAGTAGTATAATGAGTGAGAATTCAGAGACCATGCACACATACTGTAGCACAGAAGGCAACAGTCTACTTCATAATACTGAAATACACAAGCAGCAGAGTGTCTATAAAGCAACAAGCCCTTTGCTGTCTATAATGGAACATCCCCCCTGCTTTTGCCATGATAAAGTCTCAGAGGCTGAAGTTGGTAAGTTAGCTCCAAATGTCCACAGCCCAGAGTTTTGCTAGTATAATCCAGACAGTTCTAAGAGACACTTGTAGTAGAAATAGGGTGTGTCAGTGCAGACATGGCCATGCACAACTTTGGGACCAGTCTGACCAATGCAAGACAAGATAGATATGCCCACAGATTTCTTTCAGGAGAGAACTAATAGGATGCAATATACTTTCTGCTGGTGACTCCCTCTTCCTGTCGCTTATGCGGTAGTTTCTCATACAGTTTTCTCCTGGCTTCCTAGATTTGCTCCAGTGGGTGGATCTTTAGCTATATCACAGTCTTCTGACATTCACGATGAGTTATTTTAGTCTTCTCTTTGTTTTTCATTTTCCTTTCTTCCAAGAAAAAAAGAAAACCTGTTTCAGTTTTGCTCTTATTTATCAGAAGTCTGTCCTTGCTGATGTCTGTGTGTTGTGTCATTGAGCACTCTCACTGGACCAAAGGACTGAAGGTGAATCTACAGATTTTGCAAGTGTTGGCCAGTTTAGAATTGCTGCCAGCTTAATTTTTCAGTATTACTTGATTTCTTCATGTTGTTTATTAATATATTCCTCCTCTCCCTTTCCCGCCACTTCCCTTGCCCTCCTCATCTCTTTCAAAGAAGAGAGGTCTGTCTTGGGTGTCTAGATATCACCAGTTCAGCCAAACATTGCACCTAGCTTTGCGCATAGGAACAGCAAATTAACCGTGTGATGTTATTACTCTAATCTTTGTCTTTCCTCACCCATCTTCGTAAATGCTGTTTGTGCCTCTGACCTAGAGCTGCATGTGTAAATTAGACTGTAAACTATTCAGCTCTGGGAGCAGGGCTTTTTTAAAAACTGCTCTGTAAAATACCTCAGAAAATTTCTGGTGCTGTTATGAATAATAATGAGGATAATGAGGCAATTTCCCTTGTTAGTGATAAAAAAAAAATCCTGAAAGTATTGGGAAGGATGGAGGGACTTATTAGCTTCCTCTTGCAACTTACCCACAGTCAGCAGGAGCATTCACTTGGCTTGTCAAGTAGTCAAGGAAGGGCACTGTCTTATTCCATTTGTTTCCCACCTCCCACGTTTCTGTGCCATCAACACAGCTGAGTGGATTTTCTCTATACGTCTTCACAGGTAACACCCCCTCCCTTTCTTTTTTTATTAATGTCAAAAGACATTTTCAGCCCTGCAGGGGACAGACAGCATTACCGTCTGGTCTCATGTTGAGTTATTAATTTAACCAAAAATTTCAATTTCAGATAGCCTGAGGTTAGTCTTATGCATTGGCAGCCCCTCATCATTCCAATAGTGTCCCTAGTAATAACCTTTGCCTGCCTCATTACCTTTTTGCATGCATAATAGCACCATGTACTGAGGGATTAAAATAAGCATGGATAAAAATGGTGCATGGTTGTCTAGGATATTTTATAATGGTTTCTTCACCTGTTCAAAAAAATGACAGTCTGTTTGGCATATAACTTACTCTTCAAGGAGTATCAGGGGAAAATGCACTTTTTAAAGAGCAACATCCATTTTTGTACACATCTGTAATCTCTGTAAACTGTATTGCAGGGTTTTAATGAGGCTGCTATTTGCGAAGATATTTCTCCAAGTGTATTAGATGGCAGAGAGTATTAAAAAGAAAAAGTAATTAGTGAAGGACAAAATGCAAGGAAAAAAATCACAGCACCTTTTCCTAAGTAAAATTTTAATTGAATTTGTATGCAGCAAAACTGTTAAGTTCTTTTTCCCCATAAATGTTAAGTACAGAGGTTTCACCACTCGCTTACAGACCCGTAAATTAGTTTGATCATAACACATCCTTTAAAGAACAACTGTTGCTTCCTTGAAAAGTTTGTAAATCAAGCCTAAGCTTAATGTACTTTTTCTTCCCTTGAATTTTAATCTTATTGGTGTTTTCATAAAAGCAGGATCTCTGTTGCTTGTTTCCTACTCAGTCCCAGTTTCCTGAATCTGACACATTTGTAGATGGCTGTGAAAAGCAGAAGGTCGTGGTAATGAATAGTAAATAATTGCTACACGTGGGCAAGCTTCTAAGAAGCAAACCCAGATGTTTCCAGGTAATGAGAGGGTGTATATATGAAATGGGGATAAAGACATTGAGGGTCCTACTTTCAAAAGTGTTCATCACCCACAAATGGTATGACATTTCTCAAAAGACCTCAGCTTCTAATTAGCACCTTTAAAAAGTCAGATTTTTTTCAAAAGATGTGTGTGTCCCAGCAGCTCCCATTACTCACAAGAGTGATGATAATTGTTCACATATTTTTCAGTTATGTGTGTCTCATCGGGGAAGATTTGGATGCTGTGCTTTTGGAAGGGATATAACCTGTACCTCGGGGGGTGTTAGGGAAAGCTGTATTTTCATATGGGGGCGGAAGTGGGTGTGGTTTTAAGGTATGTTTGTATCTTTTCAGTTGTGAGTTGCTTCAGGAGCTGCACATAGCTTTGAGGATGCAATAGGATAAAATGAAGGGAGTTACAGCAGTCTAGTTGTGACTGCTTTAATGAGAAAAATGTTTGTGTGAGGAAGGAGATGCTGGGGGAAAAGTGTAAAATGTTTTTTGTTTTTACTTTGTTTTAAGGGAGTGCGACCACTCTGGATGCATCAACAGTAAACAGAAAAGACTGAGCATTTGCAGTTCTTGAAAGAAGTTTGCTTTGGGGGAAAAGGTAAAAATCAGAGCAGAGCTAGTCAAGACAGGTAATACCTGAGTGGTCAAGGAAATAGAGATAACAGGAGGAGGGAAGTAATGGTATGATTCTGAGAATGAAAATGCCATGTTTCATAGTGGGCTTCTCTTTCTAGGATATCTCTGCATTAGGGAAATATTATAGTCTTACATATAAAAGATAAGGAAAGACAGTGCAAGGAAACTGACTATTCCAAGTGTCATAGATTTCAGAATTGATTTGATCTTCGTATTCCCAGTTCTGTAACTTCAGTATAAAACCATCCTTCTCCTTCCTCTATGGGAGTTACATAGATTATGTAATGTATATCCATCTTTATGTGCTGTTATATGGAATAATGATTTTTCCATTCATATTTTATTTAAACAATCATTTTCTTTTTATATTTTTACATCATCACAAGAAGCATGATATAAAGTGACATTTTGGGTTTTAGTTCTCCTTTCAATAATGAGTGTCCTCACTTTTCAGCAACAGACCCAATCTTTATGCAAATATTATTCAGAAATAGTAAAAACAATAGCGAACATAGGAGAAATGTGTCTAAGTAGAATGATGTCTTATTTGATAATAGATTTTCAAATGTTACCTTCAACTCATTCAAATATCAGAGAAGCTGAAGTTGTTTCCTTAGTTTTAAAGCTTAGTTCTTCAATATCAATGGACTGTCAAGAGTTGAGCTGCATAGGGTATCTTCTACCTATCTATAGCAAAAGTATCGAGTAGTTTGAACTGCTTTTGCCTATACTGGGTTGGATCTCCTCCGTTTCAGTTTGAGGAGAAGAGCAGCTGCTTTGGTCCTTCTTGCAGAGTATAACATCTAAGAGAGAATCAGGTATCTGCTGAGTCCTTTCATATGGCTTAATCTTTAGAAAGTTGAATGTCTGGAGTCAAAAACAAATGAAAATGTGAGGACAAGGTACTGGGGCACGGAAGTGATCCTGGACTCACTCTGCCTTAATTTTTCTAAATGGCTTTTTGTTTGGGGTTTTTTTTTTTTTGAGTGTGGATGCAAGCATCATGTCTATGTACAACGTAAATGCCAGCTGCTGAAATACAAGTTATAATGCAGCAGAATCAGAGGAAAAGGGAGCTGAGTGACACCACGCAAAGCAAACACACAGAGGACTTTGGATAAACATGACAAGTGTGGTCAGCAGAGGAAGCTGATGAGCTGGCAGGAAAGGTAGTAATGCACAATAATAAATTTAGGTGTCTCTGCTTAGGAATTTCTGTGCGCCTGTCTTTAGTCCTTCAGCTTCTTTTCCACTCTGGCTAAGAATTTTTAACCACAGTCTTGCAGCCTCTAGCCACGGGTACGTGGCAGTCTTTGAGGGGACTGTATTATTATAGAGTTGGAAATGGGTGAAAGGAGAAATCCACTTAGGTATCTTTATTTTTCTTTTTTTATTACTTTTATTTTACCCTAGTGTTGATTTAGGCATCTGCACTGGAAACTTGCCATAACCCAACAATCAGTAGTCAGTACTCAGCATTTTAAAGTGGATGCACATCATGTTTTATAGAAATACTTGGTTTCACTACATTCATTACATTCAAAACTAAACTAGTTACAAAGACTCAGTTTTCTTACTACTTTAGAGTATGATTCTAGTTCTTGAAATCACCAGAGGCAGCTTGGTGACATAGGGAATAATAGTTCTAACGCTACTGAAGATACTTCTTGTTGCTGTTGTGATGGTAGAGGTGCTCCCAGCCCTGCTGCTTTCACTGGTTTGCTGGAAAGTGTTGAACAATCAAATGGGTCATTCCTGCTCAATTGCTGTAATTTATTGTCCCACTGAATCCAGATTTTCTGAATGTTAATGAAAAATATACCTATCACACCAGTTCATGCCGTTCTACTTTATGACCTTGTTAAATCTTACACTTTTCTTGTCATGCAGTGACAATTACTGGAGGATAGGACAGAACTCTTTCTCTGCATCAACCGTGGCATGTACACTTTCTCTTGTCACCAGTACAGGCTGAATGATTTAGACCAAATGAGCAGTCCTGAGAGATATTTTTACACTCTTGACAGGATTATATAATAAGAGAAAGGCCATTAACAAATACAAAGGAATAAGCAGAAGGGAGAAGGTAGGTGAAGAATGGGGAAGTAAATCTTTAGATCTGTCACTTCATAATAAAATAACCTTCACGTTAAGATTTAATGAGCTGGTTATCCCACTAAAGAGGGAGGAAAATACTGTCATTCTGCATATCCCAGGGATTTTTGGCACAAGACCAAGGGAGGGGGTGGTGTGTGTGTGCATGTGCATACACATGTATACCCGATAGTGTCTCTCCATATTAGTGTGATGTTTCTGCCTCTAAAATCAACCCATTACATAAATGTCTGTCCACAGGCAGAACAAAACTTATGCTCTCTCTACAGTGGCACAGTGAGACTAAAAGACCTCAGTAAATGACAATGTTTTACTTACTCCCAGAAAGCCAGTGTTACTTTTTTCCATTGTGAGAATTTCTTAGCTCTTGCATTGATTTTCAGTAGTTACTCTTAGCTACCCTTCTCATTAATTCTGTACAAAATTATCCTTGTAGCAGGCATGATTAAGAACTAAGAGCCCTCATTCACAGCAAAGTATGCTTTACTACTACATGATTCAAAACAAAACACTTTTAGTATTTCTGATATAAGGAACTGAACTTTTTAAAGGGCCTGCTTTAGAGCTTATTTTGAACTCTGGATTCATCGGAAGGCATTTTTTAAAAGCTAAAGATTTATTCATATGTAAAAGAGCCGTGCTAATATTGTGTTTTGCCTATTATAATACATGACTCACTGCCACGCTGTTGAGGCAGTTGTCACGTGGTCCTATCTTATAAACACAATCACAAAACACTGTCAGCCATATTTTTTTTAAGCCGCCTTAGCCCTCTAGGAAAAACAGCGTATAGTTTTTACAGTGTGTCTGGCATAGCAGTGTTGGTAAATAATAACTTAATAATTGTATTACAGATACAGATCCAACCCCTGAGGTACTAGCCACTGTATAAGAAAGATTTTCCTTGCTCTGAAGAGTTAAAATACTAACAGATGATATGGTGGCTTTTCTTCTCTTTTGGAGGATAGAGGAGTTGGAAGTTTTGCTGTATTTAGTTTAGAGAGAGAAATCTGAGGACCCCCAAATCAGATAACTGACATCACACACAAAATGTAGCACAGAATTACACCCAGCTATCCTGAGTTCCTGTTTGGGTGTATTAGTGTTGTTTTTCTCTTCTCTGTTTTCCAGCATGTTTGACTACCTTAAAGAAGGTCTTTCTACTCTCCTAGGCTAGCAGTATAATACCATTCTGCTGGGGAATTAAACGTTGCACAGTTTGGCACTTTGGAGCTGCCAGTGAAGTATTGTGTTCAGTAAAGACATCTTTGAGCAATTCTCCACTAAAGAAAACAGCAGAGAATGCAGCAGTTCAAAGCGCTCAGGATGTGCCATCTGATCGGCCCTCTAGGTCCCTCCTCTTTGATCTTTAAGACACTACATGGTGTGCTTTGAAGCGGGGTGGGGAGACCGTAGAGGAGGAGTGCTGTTTTCTTTATATTATCAATCACATATTTTGAAATCAAGGATAGGAGTCAAACAACTCATTGTAGCAGAGTCCATGCTTCACCATGTAGTACTTTCTCCTTTGAGAGGACAGAGCATCTTGATCAAACGCTAACCAATATGCTGAATATTTTCAGCATGGCTTTTGGTAATCAGAGTAGGACTTGCCAATGTGATAGTGGTGGGGTCGCATCTTTTATAAAGCCTATCTGATTTTCTAACACTTGTGAGAGATTCTCCCACACTGGAAAAACAAAACAAAGTTAACTTCAGGGCAGGTGGTTTCGATGCCACATTAAGTGTGAAGTTGATTGCAAGAATTCCTAGCCAGCAGATCTTTTCTTTAGAGGTGGAGCACAGTGACAGGACTTTACAGCCTTCTGACAGCTCTCCTGGGTTTCTGGGAGGGTAGTGCTTCCAAGAGCATTATGAAAGTGTTAATTAAAATGGGTAAAAGTCTCTAGTAATATTTTCTTTCCTTCCTGTTGAGGAAAGAACCATAGCATTACAGATGCTTCAACCATGGGAAATGCTAGGATGTCAAATTGCTGGGTAATTGCAACGTCAAACACGGGTAACCTCTGCAAAATGTAGCAACGCATCAGTGACTGGGCTAGCTTAGGGTTGGTTGGGTTTTTTTACTAACAAAGCTTTCTGTAGGACTTTAGGCATTGACCATTACTTAAGGTTTGAATTTGCTAGTGGCTGCTGCTATTTAGTAAATACAGCTGACGGGGAAAAAAAAGCAAGCAAACAAAAACAAAATAAGGGAAGATAGCCTTGAAGCTGTGGTAAATATTGGAATACTAACTACATAAAATCAAACCAATATCTCACAACTAGAAGAGGAAAAGAAATGCAAAAATGCACAAACCTCCTTAGCAGAGGACAGATTGGGATTTATTCCGTTTAGTTTAAATTAGTCTGTGGTGTTTGTAACGAGGAGTAGTTCTCTCCAGTGTTGCCTCCTGTCACAACAGAAGGGTTTGAGGATTTGAGTAAGCAACCAAATGGCCTTAAAACAAAACAAAAAATAAACACATGCAGGGAGAGAATCCATTTCTTTCCTTATCTTCTCTCTATCTACCAACGAAAGCCATCCTTCCTACCACGTATTCTGTATTAGCTCCATTAACAGCTGTTGGGAACATACTGTAACAAAATCTTCCGGTCTATACAACAGGGCCCTGGGGACATTTGATGTCACTAAACAAGTCTGTGACCTGTTCAAGTGACCAGCCATGACTGTAGCTGTGAAGGCAGCTCACTGCTTCATTATTCCTCACAGATTCTGTAATTATTCTTTCTAAGTTCTGTGAAGACAGAAAAGGACTGAAAATTAGACAATGGTATGCATTGTATGTTGAGCTGAAGCATGTAATCACTCTTTAGATGAGCTGTCATACATTAAATGACCATATGCTTATTTTACTAGATATTTGCTTCACAAAAAGCCTTTAGTCTGTAGGAGGATGTTAAAGGTTACGGGAAATTATGTAATTTTGCAATTACAGTAAACTTCATAATGCTACAATAATTCAGTTGCAGGTGAATTTTGGGGACTGAACAGCTGCTTTCTTTTTTGACTTTCAAGGTCTCATTGAAGTGGTGTCAGTTGTTCAATTATTGCTGGTGTATTTAGGCTTGAAGTAGAAGAAAAGTCCTCTGAAGTGATACTTTGTTAAATGCAATCTTTCAGAATTGTTTGAAAATTGAATGCATTTTACATAATAAGTTCTGATATGCTTAACAATAGGTGAGTTTTGGTCCTTCTTTCGTGTTGAAAATATTACGTTATTTTTTTGCGTTTTCAGAATGGCTTCCCTTCCTGTAACATCTTCCACAGTTTTGTCAGTAGCAGAAACATGGGCATTAGGCTGGTAAAACAACATTTACTCCCCCCTCTTTGTGACTGGCTCTCTGTGCAGAAGGAAGTAGCGTTTATTTGTTATGCTTTTCTTACTAAACAAATGAATGCAGTGAAAGGAGGACAGTAGGTTTAAGCAGTAGTTCTTAACAGAGTGTGACAGCCTGCTTTGTGGAGTTGGAGAAGCAGTTCTTACAAGACCAGGTTTTAGACCATTCTAATAGTTTTGGTTAGATCCTGTGATCATCTTTAGGCGGATATTCTGTCTAAATCTCATCTCATGTTAAGTAGTTTCAGAACACAGAAACTTTTGTATGTACAGTGGCTATATAAATTCCTCTCTTCTTCTTGGTCTTCTTCATCTGAACTTGAGTGCTACGTGTTTTGAAGCAAATGTCCTCAAACCACATCTCTCTACAGTGCATTATAAAACTCATTTTAAGACAGGCTATTTAATTTCAGAGATGAAAATTACTAGTTGGAATAGATGGGACCCTCACTTCTTTATTAAATAACATTTATTAGTTGTTTGCATTACAGTTTAGATCTCCACCTTCTTTCAGTTTTAGGTTTTATCTTCTTCCAGCAGTGTCACGCAGCTTTCACTATCTTCAAAGACAGATCAATGCTTTATTACACTTGAGCTTGTGAGCTGACATTCCACCTGTGTTCAAAACAGGTATCTATGAACAGCACATGTTTTAAGAAGCCTTAATTCTTCAAATATACCTAAGTATGTACAAGATGAGGGGAACGAGAGTAATTATAATTTTAATTGCATCAGTAAAGATTACCTCCTGACTCTGGCAGGGGGAAGATACTGATTCTAATAGTGGGTTAGGTAGCTGACTGTTTAAAAGAAAATTAATTAGTCTCAATACAGTAACAGTAATATCGAGGTTCTTTGCTAATCTCAGAGTTCATCAGGAAGCTATGGCAGGGGAGGAAAGAGGTTGGGGGGGGGGGGCAGAGGCGTAATTGCAATTGCACAATGTCCTAAGTAGTCATTTGTGCTAATGCAAAGGTGTATTTTTTTAAAGATAAATAGCTCTGCCAGGCTCAGTGCTCCCTTGCGCTTTGTGCTGTAGCCCTATAGAGACAAGATGGATGAAATGGAGAAGGTGAGCAGAGGGAAACTTATCCAGGCACTGTGCAGCTGGGAACAGAAGCTGTGGTGGAACACCAGTAATCTCCAGTCACTTTAGTAGTGGCTGTGTTTTAGGCATGCTTAGCAGTGCTATAAATAAAGGGTAGAATAAATGGGGTGTGTGTTTGTTTTTCAGGACTAAGGGGGGGGGGGGGGCAGTTGTTTAATTTTAGCCACACCTTTTTCTGATTTCTCCAGTGGTGATGCTTCATGACTTCATTGACAAGTTACAGTATAGGGGTGTATACCTGGAAGCAATGTGGATTAAAAATGGTGAAACCTTCATTCCAGTTGTTAGGGTTTTGATATTTGTGTACATCAGAAGACCCGTAGTGAGGAGGTTTTTATTGAAGTGTACTACTGATGCCAGTTTGGCTAGAAAGAGGTGGAACTGTAATATACAGTCAGCTGACTGTGTAATACTAGAGGAGGATGATAGGAGGGGCGCTGGGGCTTCTTACAAAGTGATAATCGGGTTCTCAAATAATCAAACTCGTGAAGGAAGGAAAGCAATTTACTTTGTCCACCAAGAACAAAAGAGCCGTATCTCATTAGAGCAATTTTATAATCAGAGTAAAAAAGAAAATTAATTTTATTAATGCAAAATGCCCTTGTATTTTTGGGTACTGCCTCCATTTCTGACATACCTGAGTGCAGCAGGGCATTAGATGTGGACTGGGGAGCTATGCATGCATGAGGGAATGTGGCATGTAAATAATGAGAATGCCACCCTGCTTCCGTGTTCAATGGAGGCCATCATTCTGTTTTGAAATAATCTGGCAGCAGCCTCTACTTGCAGTGTAATTTCTAAGTGGCTGTTCATTAAATCACAATGCAATGAACTTCTTATAATAACATACGTTATTTCTCTGCAAACATAATTAATCATGAATAATTTTACAATGAATGTCAAAGGCAGTTAATGTGATAGTCCTATTTATTATAAAGGGTGGCCATTACATTATATGGTGTATGATGTCTTGGATGATAACAACTTAAATGCATGTAATAAAATCTTTGAAGGATATCTTGATTTATAACAGCTTGTCCTAGCATCCCCTGGTATGTATGTATTAATAATACATTTTATAATGTCTCACTTAAGGTAAGGTGAGTGCCATATCCAGATTCTCGTTTTGTCAGGCTAGCATATTTGTAGTTGATGCTTAATTGTATGTGTTAATGTGACACAGTGGTAACTGGTGTGTAGATCAAATCCATCCAGAAAAGGGCTATGTACTATGTCTAGCAGAAAGCTGAAGGTTTTGTCTCACCTTTTAGTCTTTGTTTATGTAAAGATACCATCTGGCTAGGATGGCTATGGTAAGGATTTTAAGGGTGTATGTGTATCACTCACTATTCCTGAGACAGTAAAGTAAGGCTGACAGTAGCTAAATTATTAAAACCAAACCCAAAACACGCAGGGTTGCATTGGCTTAATCCAAGGGCCCATCATCCCCAGTGTCATCTCCCCACACTGGTGATAGGCAAATGTCTGTGCATATGAAGACGACAAGCACAGATGACGCTTGTATTTACTTGCCACCTTCCTCATCAGGTTGCAATGTATTGGTGATAGCTACTTAGTAATCAGAGGCTTTCTGACTGCAGGACGGAGTGCTTTATTTGCTGACAGGATATTTCTATTCTTAAGTAAGTAGGATCTAAGGTTGTGAGCTTATCTGTATGGGGAGGATTAATCAAGACAATGAGTTCTTATCTGGTGCATCTCAGTAAAGGGTATTAAAAATCAAAAGATTACATTTACATGGTAAATGGAACAGGACTCAAAGCTTTGTTTCCAGTGATACAGGATTCAAGGTGCAACCACTTATTGAATGTAGCAATGGAACTCTCTGCATTTTAGAAGGAATTGTCAGTGTCTATAGATATGCAGAGAGGTTTTGCATCTTCCAGCTTGCAAAAAGCAGAATAATATATGTTGCTTTTGGAGTGCAAAGGACAAAGATGTCCTAGTCCTGGAGTAGGGCTTGTACATCCATTCAGACAAAGAAATAAGGCATTTTAGTGAAATACCTGAAATCACATTTTAGGTAGAATGTAATTGGCATTCTTTGGGTTGTAGTTCAGACTAGTATGAAAGCAGGATGATATTCTTGATATTGATTACAATGTTGTCAGTAAAGGGTAAGCTTCAGTTCTGGTCCTATTCCCATAGATTTTGCAGGTTTTCTGGAAAAAGGTGTCCAGTACACAGTTTTCCAGCATAAACTCCCATACAAGGCTCACTATAAAACTAGTGAAGCATCCCAAAGCATTCATATCAGAACATCTTGTTTTATCACAGAAATTAATATGCCACTTGTACAGTAATCTGTCAGTAAAAGACTCTTTATTCATAAATAACTGATATGCAGTAATTTACGTCTGTACATTTATCTTCAAAAGGCTATAGCCATACAATTTTTGCAAACCCTACATAAAACATCCAAACTGTCCATTATTACTTTTTCAGTACAATATAACACAGCTGTTTGGCATTACCAAATATATATATGTATATATATTTATATATGTACATGTGCTGAAAAAAGAAGCCAGTGCAGCCTTTTCCAAGGAGTCTTTCCCAAGTATTTTACTGTACAACATTCAGAATTTACATTGATAGAACAAGGCACAGAAAGTGTGGTATGAAGCCAAGGCCATGCTTTTTATTTAATGTTCTTCTCTCTCTTCCTTACTCCTTCAGCTTCATACTAAAGAAAGCATTCAAATCTCTGCTCTTTTCTCAGTTCAGAACACACTGAAACTGTCGGGAGAAGCAGGGGGAGGGAAGAATGCTCAGTCAAATGAGCAAGAGCCAACATTTTCAGAACCTATTCATTGCGAAAATAAAGGAGCAGAAGAGAAAATAGGTATCTCTAGAGGAATACTTGTGTTTTTTTCTCTTTTTAAAAAATTATTATTTATTTTGTATTTGATTAGGTTGAAGTTCCCCCTCCCCTTTTCACCAAAAGGCTGGTCAAAACTTTTGAAAGTTGAAAATGCAATGGAAATTTTTCAGTTAGCTCTAGTCATGCATAACATTGTTTTAAGTCTCACCAGACTGACCAGCATCACATTTTACTTGATTCAAATTAACAAAAGGTATACACTTAACGTTTTTGTACCCATGTATAAATTGAGATCAGCAGAGTCACAGTGAGCATGAATTTGATTAAGAGGTGGGAGGAGGCAGCTACATCTCCGAAGTCACAAATTACATGATGTCAGTTTGCTGTTCCCACATATATACCATAAGTATGTATATGCCATATCCCCAATGAGGCATATATATACGTGTGTGTGTGTGTGTGTACTGCCTACTGATGCATCAGGGAACTTTGTGAGGGTCGATAATGATATCTGGGGTTTAGATTGAAAGTGGAAAGAATGCAAAAGTCTACAGCTTCATATAAAAATATTCCTCCCTCCCCCTCCAACTTCGGTGCACAAATGGGGCAAAACTGAAGGAATTGCTTGAAAAGGTATCACCACCATAAGGTTAATATTCCAAATTTCAGTATGGGAAATACCAGGTCTTACATTTTTTTCAACTGCAAAAACAAAGCTTCAGTCAGTTCTAAGTGAGGATTTGTTAGGAAACATTCTTGTTCTCTGTAGCAAATACACTTGCTGTTAGAGTCATGTCTTCCCCCTTCTGCTGTATCAGAAAAAAACTTTAACCAGGTTTGGTGCAGTACACCCTTAACTTCATTTTGTGCTACACATTTCCTTTTGGGATTAGACAACAAGATTTATATACAGAGACCAGATAACACAGGGGTTTGACATCTTCTTAAATCTGCAGAAGTACATTCTCAACCAAGGTTATCACACCAGGGGCAGACAAACTAAGTAGCTGCTGACAAAACCACGGTTCTACAGTAGGTGAGTGTCTAATCTCATTAGATTACAGTACACTACATTACAGATCAGGGATGGGTCATCTAATCTCCCTATCCCTTAGCTAAATTTTCACAAGTGACTTCAGCTCTAGTTACCCTGTGACAGCAAGGCAAGGAGGCTACCCATTGAATCCTGGCTCACCTGGATTCCCTTGTAAAGCACAAACCAGTTATTCAATACAATTGAACAGCTTATTTAAAAGCAGCTTTTGCAATAGCTTGAAAATTACAATATACCCCTACCCACCCAAGCCCCAGACAAGAAACACTAGTAGAATCTGTACTATTCACCTCTAATACAAAAAATATAGTGGCAAATTCCTAGACATTTATTTTATTTTTGGACAGAACAGTGAACATGGATACTGACAGATTTTTCTTTTACTTGCGGCAATGAGTAGAACATCAGTTGTTTTCTGCATTGCAGACGCTGTTACTATCAAATGATTCTCTAAGCATTCTTTAATCTTAGAGTGATTTATTTATTTTTGTCCATGTTGGAAAGGAGATTTTTTGCTACCACTTATTGGCAATGTGAGAAAAGAGCTAGACTGTGCGTTACTAGAAAATGATTCCTGATCTTTTGCCAGCATACTGAGTTTTATTTGTTGCTACAGGTATTGTGTGTTATATACCTAGTATTTCTAGTTACTGTACTTGCTCAGGAATCCTTTAAGTTTTAAGTAATTTTAACTAGACAGTTTTAATTAGACAATGATTATATATCCAAGAAAGGATATATGTGCCATTTTACATGCTGCTGCGGAAAACCCGCCAGCCTCTTCTGAAGCAGGAATAGTGTCAAGGGAGTAGTTTTACTGAAGCATATACCACAAATGAACAACCCATAGAAAACATTCTGCAGCAGGTTTACCATGAAAAACGTTCTCGGGGAATACTGTTAACCATCTCTACTGCTGTGTAAAAAGTGGGAGAACTTCCCAAGTATAATTCAAATTAGTAAAAGAAAGACTAGAAAGACAAATCTTCAGATCATTCACAGTTGTTAAGGACTTAGAAATAATTTCCTGTTTTCTACTCAGTTAACTACAATCCAAGAAATAATGCAGCCCTTTGCTTAAATCTACATAGGCAGAAACAGACTGGGGGGTGGGGGTGGGGGGGTGGAATTCAAATCATGAACGGAGGTCCACAACAGTTCCTCACTTGTTTTAGCTGCACTGTATACATAAGCTTTATTCTTTGTAGTGGGAAATATTATCTGGAATTGATCAGTTGCTGAATGTTTTAAAACTCTCATATAGCACTATCTCTCAAGTGGAAAAAAAAAGGAATGGACCTTTAATATGATGTTAATACCATGGAGTCCTACGACAAGATCCCTGTTTTAGTGATCTATGCTGAATAAGCTTCTCCCTTAACCTGCTGAAAGCAAGATGTGCGCAGGCCCATGGAGGAGGAGAGCAGCTGTTGCTAGAGATAAAAATAATAACAAAAATAGTTCCCTGTATTTTAAAAGAATTGTGTTGATATCTTTTCATCTATTACAAAAAGCCCAATAAAATTTTTGTGGGAGTACATCTTGGTTTTATGGGACTTGCAGGGGTAAATGAAGTTTGAATTTAAATCTACAGAGCAGGGTTCCTTTCCTTGTGGCTTAAAGGATTTTAATGTAAACTAGTAAGACTGCAAAAGCAGTGTTGTAAAAACTGTAAATTAGCTTTATGATGCTGCAGTCTGGTGGAGCTGTGAAGTGCACCACTTTGGTGACAAAATTGTAAGTCATTTTTAAAATGCAACTATTAGTCTTATATGACTCACAGCTCAGAAATATCTGGGAAAAGTGCTCAGGAGGATGAAAATATACTAGAGCAGATTCTTTGGTGATGTAAAATCAAAATGGCTATTTCACCATCTCGGACTCAGGGCAGCTAGACGGAATCTTAAGTGTGTAACATTACATTTCTCTTTCTTTTACTTTCTAGTTTGTGAAGAGCTTTTAAAAATTATTTTTCAAAAGTTATAATTTATAAAATAGAGGAATAAATTCTTAATTTCTGGCCTCTAATCCTGCTTCAGATGTTCCTTTACATCTGTGTTCTGGATCAAATCATATATATATATATATATGTATACAGATTTCCAGAAAATTTTATTAACATAGATGTTAAAAATGTGCTTATAGAATTTTAAGATTGCTAATAATGTTCAACGTATCTATTTATATAGCATTTGCATACAAATTCTAAATTATCATTCTGAGAGAATACTGTATTGCAAAGCATACTTACAGCAGGCTTGCGGTGAGCTGGCAAAGTCAGCTGCTTTCTACTGCAGAAAATAGGAAGCAAACATTTAACATCTTTTACTTGTATTGTTCAGCTGTTAATGGTAACAAAACCTATGTGGCTGCCCCATTTATATGGTAGCAGAAGCATTTACCTAAAAACCGTTTTAATTTCTCCATCTCTAAAACCGGGACTCTGCATAAAAAAGGGAGGAGAACTGGCATAAGCCTCTATAAGTAAAAGTGCTAAGTGCTATTAATATCATGCCATGATGCTAACAGAAAACAACAGAAAGAGAGCATCTGAAAACAGGCATGTGTGTATCAGACATACCAGGTAATCAACAGATGCAGTGGGGGGGAAGGGAATAGAAAAAAACCTTTCTTTTTTTTTCTTTTTTTTTTTTAATAGAAAAAAAGCCTGTTTTTCCACTCAAAAGCCTAACGTAAGTTCTTATTATCCAGTTACTGCCTACCAATATCTATCATTAGCATAGAGAACAAATAATTTACTTTTTAGGATTTTTTTTTTTTTTTATGATTTTGACATCTCTGTCACCTCAGTCTTTTTTTTTCAGCTACACACTTTTTCCTCACAGGTTTTATTTGCTGGATGTTCAGGATGTACTAGCCTGAGTAATTTGCATAGTAAAGTCAGTTACTGTATTCTCGGGCATCCTGCAGTCTCTTGCAGGCGTTTCTTGTGGCTGTATGCTATAGCAAGATCTTAATCCTCTGTGATTGATACTGAATGTGGGAACAGCAAGAAACTGAGGAAATGGAGGAATTACATGATTTAGCCTGTGTTCCTGTTGAAAAGCAGGTTATTGGTCGCTCCATCTCCAAAAAGATACAGAACTAGAGATGATACAGAGAATAACAGCAAGGATGTTCAAAGAAGTAGAATAAACCAAGGTTTTTCAGCCTAGACAAGAGAGTGAGTGGAAATTAAATGTGAGAGAAGCCTGTAAAAGAATGCATAATATATGGATAAGGTGATTTGGTAACAGTTACTCAGTATTCCTTACTGCACAGAACTAGGGGAACCCAGTGCAATTGTTAGGCAGCATGTGTTACACAAAAGGAAAGCTTGGAAAGGAAGGGCTGTGTAAAAAAAAAAAAAAAAGGCAAAAGAAGATTGTGGCAGTTGTTTCTCCTGGATATTGTTCATGAAGGCCAAGTGTTTCAGTGGGTTCAAAAGGGATGAGTCAGTTTGTTGAAGGACAGTATCAGTGATTCTTAAACACAGTGGTCCAAATGCAATCCCCCTGCTAAGGAAGTCCTTTAGTACAGGGCATGTTTCTTACACTGTTTCCCTAAACTTTCCATCCTGGTCACTATTAGAGATAGCACACAAGACTAAATGGATTTTCACCTGACATAGTATGACAGTTCTTACAAGACTCAGGTGTGCAGCTGGATAAGCTCACATGAGAAATGTAGGCTAGTGGTTTGGTTACTGTTTCAAACCCCATTACAGTGCGAGAAAGGTAAATAAGTAGTATTGTGGCATTTCTAGTCCACTTAATACAAGAGCATCAAAACAATAATAGGTTACAAAAAGTCAGAGTTCTTGATTCAGATTCACTAAAGAAAGATGAGTAACAAAGAAGCTGCTTTAGCAAAAGTGAAGAAAAAACAGGAAACAAAACTTAAAGGGAAACAACAATACTCTATTGAGCACTGTAAAATTAAAATCTTACCTTAGGCCCAAAACTGAACGGTTTCTTTTCTGGCATTGTAAGAAACTTTGACATTTATTCCTTTTCAGTATGTTAACTAACTCAGACACTAGACTTCATTGGATTTTGCTGTACAACCCAGATCCCTTCACTCTGAAGGCCCTTTTAGATGTACTTTGGAGGAAGTCACTCTAGACAGCTTCTGGTTTCTCTCTCTCTCTCTCTCTCTCTAGGCTTTACCAAGCTTTCAGTAGGCAGAGTTGGGTGTTGCTGTACATAGAGGTTTTTTTCAAAGCTACCCAAGTCTTGAAAGTAAACACTGTGCATTTCCTGAGAAAAAGCTTTAAGGTCTGAGGTCCATACAGCAGCTCTTTTGACCTCATATGCTGTGTGTAGCTCACATATATTTGGAATACAAGAAGAGAAAACACATACAGCTCTTCGGAGTGACATGAATATGTTACAGCACCTGCAGGGTAGTACTTAGGTCTCTGCTGTGGTAGCTAACCTAAGCTAGTTTGAAAATTAAAACTGCATCTGAGGAGAAGCTGAGAACAAATTAACTGCTGGAGAGTGACTGTAACTGGTTTCCCAGACAACGACAGCTCACTAAAACTCCACTGCTTTTCTGTAGATGCCATTCCCTGTTTTTTTTTTTCATTTAATTCATGATATTTTGTCCAATGAAGAACAGGTTTCCGAGGAGGAGGACTGGAAGTCGCTAGAAATATAATTCAAATACAGATAGAACCATGTGCTGCTGAAAACAGTGGCAGCTTGCTGCCAAATCAGCTGGTATTTTTGTCTCAGTCTTAAATATGCTTGCAGCCATTATGATTTTCCATTGCAAACAGGAACTCTCATGGCAGGCTGCATGAAATACTGAAGTGCAGAAAATGTTTGGGGAAGTCTAAGACTATTCCAGCCCGCTGAGCTGGGAAAGCAATGAAATTTGCAATTTCAGATGAGTGAGAACAAGCAAAGTCTTACATCAAGAGTTGTTCATCATACTTTTCAGAACTGGAATCCTGGGTAAAGAAATAGTTTCAGATTATTATAGATTTGCACACTAAGTACCTACCCTGTGGCCTATCATGCTGCTCTCAGCCAAATACAGAGGTAAAAAAAACCCAGAATGCTTGTTTTCAATTTCTTGCATTTCCATAAAGCTCCTAAAGTCTTGTTTATGTTCCTGCTTTATACTGATTGTATTCCTATCACCAAAACTGATAGCCTAGGGCCAGAGCTAATGAGCACCTTGGCTAATTTTAAAGAATATATGAGTAAAAATAATGGTTAAATTTGGCTCAGTACCAGTTCCACTAGGACACGCTCACAGTGACAGCTCTCTTTTTGGTTCAGTTGAAGTAATAAATTATTTCTGTACAAAATGGATAAAAAATGAGGAGAATTATCTAGTTAGATTCTGGTTTTGGTGGTAAATGCAATATGTTTGTAACTAAACCAAACGTAACACAGCCAGCTTTATATCCTGTGAAATTTCCAGATTGTACAATGAAATCAAGCCAATTTTTGGCAGTATCATGTAGGGTTTCTGGTTTCAGTCTGAAACTAAACCAAAATTAAGCTTTGCTGATTTGACTTCACCTTTACTTTTTAGTTTAGCCCCAGAACATGAAGCAATAAAAAAAATGTGTAAACTTGCTAAAATAGGGCTGGCAATTTCCTGCATTTTACTTTTTTGACTAAGTTTGCAGACCAAGAACTTTAGAAAATTTCTCTCTCACACCTGCACACTAATTTCGCAGAGAAGGGTTTTGTTCTGTTATTCTGATAACAGAATAGGCAGGAAAGCTCTGCAGCAAATGTACATTCATTAAGTGATTGAATTTTTAAAAGTTGTTTGGAATGCACATGCTATCAATTAAATAGTTATGAGATCTCCTAATTCCTCAAACATCTGAACAGGATAAGGCCAGATTTTCTTTTTTTCTGTAGCAGATACAAAGTGACAACATGATATCAAATGACATTTTAAACCCACTCTTTTAAGTGTGGTAAGTTAGAGATGCAGGACAAAAGGGAGTCAAGGCCCCAAGAAGACAAACCTTTAAACTAGGATTAACCTCTGGTGGCTCTACATACTCAGTATCATATTTGCTGATTTTCACTAGGCATTGTATTAGCATTACTGTTTCCTAAATACATTATGTCATAATATTTACCTTTTATGGTTCTGTATCTCACTCTTTCCTGCCCCAGGAATGATAGACATGTAGTTTGGTTTCTGACATTAAAAGATGAATTTTAAATGAGAGAGGACAGGGAGAAGCTTGTGTTTTCCTTATTACTGAGATGATTTTTAGTAGGGCTTCTTCTGCTCCTCCAACTGAAAACCGCATTGTGGAAATGAGTGTCTGTTTCCATACACACTGTGCAGAAACCCTTATTGCCTCCCTGCCAAAGAGAATCTCTAGTGTAATAGTCAAAGCTGGCCGTCAGTTCTTGAATGGAAAAAAGTGACTAAAGTCCATTTTGTCTGCTGTAGTTGAAGTCAGGCTCCTCAATCTCAGTTTCTGTTACGTCTGAGATTTTGGAGTGTGTCCTTCCTATTTCTTCCAGGGCACAGGCTAGGGAGTCAAGATCGCCATCATGTTGATGTCGGGCTTCCCAGAGGTCCAGAATGACAGCAGATGGACTGCTTTGTGTAGCAAAATAGGAGAGATTCCTAAAAGGAGGGGAGAAAAAGGTAAAACAAAAAGGATGAAGAACAGCATATACTGTAGCTACCATGAATGTGAAAGTGCCCTCTGTTGTGCCTAGTGCTATAGATGCGTTTAAAAAACAAAAAACCTTCAGCAAGACCTAGATGAGATGAGTGGAGGGAACCCTGAAGAGGGGACACAATGGTGCATTTATTCTTCAAATGTCACTTGCTCAGTTTAGCAGAAGGAGAATGAACAAGGGACTTGCATATTCTGAGGTACATAAATGCTGGCCAGCAGCACCATCCTGTATAATTTAGAAAAGAAGTCAGTTCTGGAAAGCATCATTAGTAAACTTAGCAAGTATGTGTCAGGTAGAGGAATTATATAACTTAAATTGATGCTTGTGATTATGTGAAGATATGACATCTTTTAATTTGTAAATTTATATCTTATTTATATGTAGTGTTTAGGACTTTGCAGGGATGAGATTTGCAAATAATTTGGTAAAACAAAGCGAGTATCTTAAGCACATTACCCTATAACTCCTTCTATTTATGGGCTTTGGACATAATAATCTGAATAAATATATTAACTTCACATTCACAAGCATAAATGTTATTTATACATTTGTATTACATATAGGTAGATATATATAAATACAAGAAGAAGCAGAATAACCTGTAGCACAGAAAAGGAAATTTGGACTTGAATGCTATTGTTTGTTTTTTTAAACCAACTCAACATAATTAAATATTTGCTACTGACCATTTTTGGACTGTTACTCATCAGTGAAAAACAGGCAGATACCATTTTTTTTCCCTTAAGCTTTGCTAATTACCTTTCCTCAGGACATTCATCTCTATTGGTGATCAAAGGTTAACATACAGTGACCAGTTTGTGTATGTGTAGTACAATTCCAGCTTTGAAGAAGTCCTTTGTAGCAACAATATGAATAGTTTTAGTGCACTGCAGGAACAGATTACTGTCTAAACTGAGGAACTAAAGCCAGGCTGTTACTCTTGTCAAGTAATACCTTGACTGCTACTAGTAATAACTAGACATAACTACTAGTATGGCAGTGGCCTGTATTTTGAAATAGATGGGGGAAATATTACGAGGACCCTAATGGATTATGCTGTACAACAGCAGATATGTGGAAATATATGAAGTCAAGTATTTGTGCTCTACCATCTGGTTTTATAACTACATTTTGGGTTGTTTAAACTGCTCAACAACTTCCTTTTTCTATCTATGAATTTGATTTTATAAAAATAATAGATATTGCAAAGACCCTACCAGGTGTCTCCAACACAGAATCAAAAGTTTAAGGGTTATCACAAATTTGGTCTTACACAAGTCAATGTAATCTCCTTAGTACACTGTCTCAGTTTCCTGAGCAAGAGAAATCTCCAGCTTCCTCTATGCGCAAGGAACAGAAACCAGGAGAGATTAAAGTGCCTGACAGTAGGTCGTAAACACTGCTAAGTAAAGCAGAATTTTCTGACTCTCTCACAGCTGCAAGACTGTAAGTTACTTTTTTTCTTTGGTTCAGATGTGGTTTATTGAGATTACCATGCAAAGCAACAAGTCAATGAAAAGTTATTTTGCTTGATTTAAGTATCCCTCTACCCTCTTGGGAACATATTTATGGCATTCGTGACAATCGGAAAATATTTCTGTGAGTGAACTGCCTCCACCAATTTAATTTAGCCAAGTGGAAAAAGCAAAATAAGTAGTAAATCAGTTTTTACAGCTTCTTTCAGTTTTAATAATCATAATATTATTACTCCTAACAGTAGAGCATGACTTTCTTTTTTAAATATGTCTTTTCCTTGGAAAAAAAAATCTGCAAAATGTTTAATTAATTTTGGAACAGAAAATATGTAGACAGAAGCCAAGGCAACAGGCCATATGATTTTTTTGAGAGAACACGCAACCTCCGAAGTCCTTCTAGTCTCGTACTTTACCAAGACTCCACTCTTGTGGGTGTACAAAGAAAAGGTCCAGCCCAGAACAAAGAAACTGACCTCAGAAGCAAACATACATCAGATAGGACAGGGCACACTGATTTATTCAGAGGAGAAGGCAGTTCCTGTTTTCAGCAACTAGTCGTATATAAAAGAATGTATGAACTACAGCTTATCCTTGAGAGTTAAGTATGTAAATTACTATGCACACATCTTTAATACCAGCAGCCAAAGAAAACCATAACAGCATCAAATTATTGCCATTGCATATGTAAATGTTCACCTTTCAAAATTGCCTTCCATTACCTGTTAATACTGTTTTTTTGTGCTAACATCTGCCAGTCTTTGCCTTTGGCGTTGGGTGTGTCAAATGTTGCACAGATTCGTTGTCTAATGGAGTAGGGGATTTTGAATGCTTTTGGACCCATCTGTGCAGGGAAGTTGCTGTCATCATGTGCAAAGAAAGTGATGGTTTCTCTTTCATTCTACACAGAATATAAAAGCAAAGCAGTTAGTTAGGGCATCAGGCTTTCTGTCTGTGGTGGGTCTGTAGGTGGCTCTCTTTAGCACAGTAACAGAGTAACACCAAGAGTCCTATGGTACACTCCTGCTGAGAAAAGGGGAAGTGAGACAGGATTTCTGCACAGAATCTTCAGAATGAGAACAGCTGTGAGTGCAGACAGTTCTGTACTCTTTTTGCTGCCTTGTTATGCAGGGATCTATCTACCTGCAGTGAGCCTGTCTATGTACTGTATTGGTGTATCAAGTCTGCTTTTGGAGAAAGAAAGAACCAAACCTGAGCCTACTGAGATTCCAGCTACAGTCTGTAGACCTGACAACAGAAAATTGAATAGCTAAAAGGTATTTGTGAAGGAACTTCTAGAACATCACAAGCAGTTATGTATAAAAACATTTTAAACAGTGTCATTTTCCTTCTACAAGTTTCCTCTCTTTTTTTTATTTTTGTGTTACAGATGAAGTCCAATAGAGCAGTGATTGGTAGATGGAATGCCACAAAAGCATATGGGTTTCTAAATTTTTAATTGCTTAAGCCTAAAATATGGACACATAAGTCTCACATTTGTGATTTTTTTAAAAAAACATCTAAATTCTATAAGTACCTCAGTTCTTCCATATTAAAAATGTCTTTGGAATCCAGGTCCTTTTGTAGATCTGGTCCATTCTTTTCCTATGAAATTATACCACTCTTGTGTAATAGAGTCACATTTCCATGCGTTATTCGTTTCAGTGCAATGCAGCATAAATATTAAATAACAATGATGCTATAGTCTCTTCATATAACATTTATGACACATCCCAAAAGTCATCCATGCAAAGTAATAGCGGTGCTGTAGATACATCTCATGGTCTGACTGTTTAAATTAAATATGCAGAACAATAGTAGAGTTTCATACCCTGCACATGTGAGATAAGCTACTGCTACTTGGTTAGTTCAAGGAACTGCAGTATTCAAGTATTCAGTTGTTATTTATATATTTTTTTAACAGTCAAATTATGCTCACTCTTCAATCACTTTTTGAGATAGGCATGAGAAAACCTTCCATGCTAGCAAATCTATTTGAAGACAAAATTGTAACATGCTCTGGGGACTTGTGGACAGATAGGTCCCTTAAAAAAAAAAAAAAAAAAAAAAAAAGAGAGAGAGAGAGAGGGAGAAAAAAAACCTGCAGCAGCAACACTCTATTGAGAGATATATAGAATGACAGAAGTTTTTTATGAAATAACAATAAAGAACCAATAAAATGCTTGGCCGTATTCTGTGGATGTTTTTATACAGAATGATGTTTGTGGTTTTCTTATTTTGTTGCTGCATTCTCTGCATAGTGCATTTAGCAGTGATCATGTATCTTTAATCCAGAGGTATTAATCTGGATTGATCAACAAAGAAGTTCAGTAATCTAAAAAAAGCATCTGAAGTTTTCATTGCTGTAGGACACATCACCAGCTTGCTTGACTAGATGTTTGATATCTTTCACCTGTGAGCAAAGCTACCATCCTTGCAAGACATTCTGTGTATACAAAAATGCTCTAGTAAGTGAGTAGTCAGTGGCCTAACAGCATACAGGCAATCCATCCATTTTCAACTCTCAGTGCTCTGCAAACTATCAAAACATTTTGCAAGAAAACTATTACCACCAACTCAAATATAAATTATTTTTAGTGTTTTAGAATCTCTGTGCTTTGATTTCTGCTGGAAATGGAATTGGTAAGGCTTTGTATACTTGTAACAGTTTTAAACAGGGCATAAGAAACTAAACAGAGACAGAAAGGACAAAAATGGGGAGGGATCATGTCACATACTACACAGCAACTTAACAAAACAAAAAAAGAGAGAGAACGCTTTACCTCTAGAATGGATGTCTGGATCTGTAGGATTTGCTCATGACCCTTGACTTGTCGGACGCAGATCTTGCAGGACAGCTGTGTAGTTGCAGGTGTGTAGCGCTCCAGTGAAAAGGCACAGTGCAGCGGCTTCTGGCTGCTGCACCACACACGAGAGAATGGGACTTCCTGTGAGAGAAACGTTTCCCACAAGAACAGGGAAGCAGGCATGAAAGAGAGAAATTGTGACAATCGCAAAATAGGAAAAAAGTCCATGATTTTTCTCTGCAATTGCGTTTTTACTAGCATCCCTGCAAACTCAAAGTAGGACAAAACTAATAAGTGACAATTCAATTGATAAATACTGAGATGTTACATTTACTGAAAGCTTAGATTTCATTCAGTTGACACACATGATGAGAGACTCCCATCTAAAATGAAACTCGAGAAAGATGCACTCTTACTCCAATCTGTGTCTCCTTGCCATCACTTTGTACTACAGAATCCAAAAAAAGGAACTTCAAATCAAGAACTGTTCTTCCTCTGTAAGTTAATGCAGTATAGAGCATGACAGCGTATTTTCTATATTTATGTTCCATCCGAATTTAAAAACACCCACCTGCCTGGGTAGTCACGTGCAGCCCACTGCACATCATTGGTCAGTCTCAGTTTTACTTCTTAGTTTCATCCTGTTATATTCTGTGACTACTTTCAGTGACTCCTCTACTTCAGCCAGGGACAGTTTATGGGATGAATGCCCTCATCAAATGCTACATAGACAACTGCAGCAATTAATCATCAGAGATTTCTGGCATCTCTGGTTGCTTTGAGTTCCTAAAAATGTACGGAAATAGACAGGAGAAGTACATAGGGGGCAACTAACTTCTGTTTTATGATTACTTTGTAAATACCAAAGGTCTCTTGCTGGTCTCCTCTCTTAACGCTTTTGGAACACTTTTTTTTTTTTTTTTTTTTTTTTTTTAAATTCTAAACTAACATCAGCTACAAACCCACTATAGTGTTCCACACTGTGGCCATGAAGGCCTGTAAATAGTAAAAACAATTAAACCAAACATGTTCTCTATTAATTTCAAGATATTGGAAAATACTGTAGAATTGGCAACCTGGAGAAGAATGTAAAAGGGAAAAAAGACTGATATTAATATTTCATTCTATTATATCTTAGCATTCATCCATATGATTATGGGACAGCATTAAACAGCTTCAGTGAGCAATTATTCTAACACGAGAAAACTAGTTTAAAGATTTTTACATTAGTTTTTCTAGAGGAGGATTATGGATTTTCAGATTACTCTGTCCCTTTTTCACACACTACTTTTAAATTTTAGAATTTATTTGAAAGGCATGTGAAGCTGATCCTTCAAAGAAAATACAGTAGTTACTATATACAAAATTTAATCTGGGCATGCATTCTGCTTGCATTTTTCAGAGCTTTATAAAGGGTTAATAAATGACAGACAAGGACATAAAATTTGCTGCCTGTAGGCAGCTGTAATTCCTTCAGTATTTAATACTGATAGTTATAACTGAGTGACCTGTCAACTAGTCACTTGTCATAATTAGATGTTTAAATCAAGTAAACCATGAATTTAACTTAAACGATCAATTTATATATATGGAAGCTCACCTAAGAGCTTACAGCTCAGAAAACATGCATTTCTTCATTCTTGTCTTCCTATAAGCCATTTTTACTGGACTTAGGTTGCAATCTTTTCTGTGCCCCTGAAGACATTAGCTATGCACTGGTAATCTGAGAACGTACAGCTTCAAAGATCAGCCTCACCCTATACTTTAAAGTACAGTCAAGACTAAACTAGGGAGAATATTGTTGTACTCATAGCTGATAATGCAGTTTACTGCTTCTTAAGAGTGTCTCAGCCTATCTGTAACGATGCACTAAGTGATAATGATAAGCTCTGCATTTAGATCCTGAGGTGGTAGCAATAGCAAGGTACCAACAGCGATAAAGAAAACATTAGCAAAATACTAGAAGTGGAGCAACTGTAATTAGATTTTTCCAGAGTAATCATCTCTGCTTTCATTCAGAGTGGAAGAATCACTCAGCTGAAAAGAATTATATGAAACATAATACAGGAGGGCAAAGCATGGTGGAACGATGAGTGTTTAAAGTATTCCAGAAATGCTTTCAGTTTTATTCTCCCTTTGTAATTAAGTTCCTAGCAGACAGAGGGAATGTAAATCATCTCATAGCTACAGACAGACACTGGATCATCTAAGAAAGAGACACAAGATGCTAGGAGGACAGCTGCTTTTAACCCCCAAAGGTGCCTGTCTGGCTTCTTAATGTGCTTGTCACAGCCTCTTCCTGCTCTAACACCCAACCAGTTCTTAAGGGTTCTCCCTAGTTACTTGTGAACATGGTGGGAAGGATGCCAAGCACTCAGCATCTGCTCCTGCAGGATGGCCAGGACAAACAAATGCACTTAGCAGAGTCTGGAGAAATTCTGACTACCACCTGCCATTAACTACTTTTATGCCACAGTTTTACATGATGATTTATTCATCTGTTCAAGCCTTGAAGCAGGATCTTTACTTGTCTGAGAAATCATTAACATAAGTCTTGCCTCATTGCACTATCTGATAATGGTTTCATTTGGTGGACCAAATGACAATTATGCAATAGGCTCCTTCCAGTTGTTCTTGACAACCAAAGCAGCTAGCTTGTTTTTAAAGTGTGGTATGCAGGAGAGAAAACAAGTAAACACTGGAAGAAACTCCACATGAAGAAGTAGATTTTTTTTTTTTTTTATATATATAAAAAGGCTGGAACCAAATCACAGCTGTCAAGAGAGTTGGGACATTTCACAACACATTTCACTGAGAGGGAAATACAAAGCCAGTATAGGTTGTTCTGCAGTTTCTCTTAGGAACAATTATTACCTGTCCAAGTCATCCAAACTATACTCAATTATAAAATGTAAATATTTATTTGGCTTCAGTATCAGCACTGTGTCAGACCATTCTGTCAGCAGAGGTTGTTTTGCACGTGCTTCTTTTTAACCCTGAGTGGCTGCTGAGAGAATGGGAACGTGCCTACTATGATCAAAATCTTCAGCAGGTCTGCCGTTCTATGCCTGCCTTAAAGCAAGCACAGCACTTAAGCATTCTTCTGTGGGTTATGGCTCCCTCATCTGACTTTTTATTTTTTGTTTTTATCTTGCAGCAATAAATTTAATAGCTACTTTGGACTGTGCCACTTGCATTAGATTCAGCAAAGTGATGTCCTTGCTGTGCATGAAGATAAATACAGAGAAATTTGCATTGGCTATTGTGTCTTGTTTTAACAGCACCCTGCAGTTCAGTTTTGACTGGGAACTCTGGACTATTACTTGCCAACAGAGAACAAAAATACCTGAGTTTAATATACCATAAGCAATATATTTATTCATAGAAGTTGTATGTAGCATTAAGAAAAGTGCTGAACTGCACACAAAGTATTTTGAGGCCTCTGAGTCACTCTCAGAACTTTGCATGCACCAGGGACTCACAATCAGCAAAGGAGGTAATGCCCCAAAGAAATAACTTTGCAGAAATTATCAGGCAGAAATAATCCTCCCTGAATTCTTAACTACAAAGAAACATTGAGGCTAGACTAGCAAAATCATAAGGCAATGCATTTTTGTTGCATACTCGGAGATTAAAAACACACCCTTCAAAAATAAAAGGGACCATTGTCTTTTCTGGGTTATGCCTATACCAGTGAAAATTCTCACTTCCTCTGAATTCAAATGTAAACAGATAAAATTGACAAGTACCTGACATGCAGTAAATGGTTTAATTCTCCAAAGGAAAGGAGGGATATCAAGGACAGATATCTGAAGACTGAAGGTATTCCCTTTGAAATGCAAAAGCTTGGGTTCCTCCAGTAATTGTCCTCCTTGGAGTTTTTCATCTGAAACCACTTCCTGCAACAGCAGAGGAGGAAAGAATTTTTTCAGTATTAGGAACAAATACCAAATCTAATGAAAATCCATCTTTATGGAAGGTGAAAATACATCTTTATGTTTACGTACAGCATATCAGGGTACAGCGGTGGAGTATTTCTCTCATGGGCCAGATGACAGTATGACACTTGACATACAAAGCTCAGTGAGATATTTACTTAACAGACTAAAAGGAAGATAGACAACATAACACATGCTTGGTGAATAGTCTACTCGGCTACAGATTAAATTGACAGCAGTTTTGGTGAGAAAGTAGTCTTAGGGCTTTAAAGAGCACTGAAAGAAACACACCAAGGGTACGCTTTAAACAAAATGCTTCAGTTTCATTTCGCCTCTCTTGGACATTTTCAGAATAACTGGACAAGATCCTGAGCAATCTTGGAAGGGCTGACTTTTGAGCAGGAATTTGCACTACAGCCCTCTAGAGGTCTGTTCCAACCTAGATTTTTATATAATTCTGTGAATTTAAAACACAATAGTAAAAAAATGACCCCTGCCTGTACTTACTCAATGTTTATTCCTGTACTGTTACAGTAAATATACTACTAGTGAGGAAGGAGAGCTTGCAGAAGTCTTTAAAAATCAGCTAGCAAGCAGTCTTTCAAAATTACCTTTTTTTATCCACATAAATTATAAAAAAATCTGTGTGCATCAAAGAGGTTTAGTGCTTGTCAGTAGTGAAGTTATTATTAGAAGAGCTACTGGAATCATTGTGACCTTCTGAAAATATAATGACTGCTAGAGCTTTCTGAAACTATAATAATGGATTTCTATTATAAACGAATTTACAGGCATTCAGTTTAACTCCTAATGGCTGGGTTTATATGAAAGAAGGAATAAGAAGGGAGACTTTAGTTTTTGATTTTCAACTGCAAAGGGAATAGCTTATTTCATAACTATTTTCAAAATTCCCTGCCTGTGTTGGAATTTTTTTTTACATGTACCGTAGTTGTATAAACACTGCTCCACCTTTCATAATGCACATGGTCCTTAATTCCACAAGGGTCAGCAGGACTACAGCAAAACACAAAATACAAGGGACTTGGTTCTCTTACATTTTGAGAGCCAAGTTTCCCAACACACTAGGAATTGCATAGAGGGCAAAGTCATCCGTTAGAATGGCAAGTAAGGTAAGTTTTCACACAGGAACAAAGTGAAAAATCAAGGAACTTTGTGTCTTACATAGGACTGCACCATAAAGGATTAACAGTGTCAAACAAAACTTGGGTAAGCCCAACTCCAATACTTTATTCCAAAAAATCTGTACTTTCCATGTTCGCCACTTAATATTTACACTAGCATGAAGTTGATGCAGCATGCTTTTAAGGGAAGTATAATTTCATAAATATACAGTTGTCTCATTATGTACAAACACCCTGTTCTAATTTCTGTGAATGCAGAAAACTGGTAATTATTCTTCTAACAATTTTCGACAGACTCATCTAGGAAAATACTGGTAGCCCACGAATTGTGTGTTATAAAGGGTATAATTACAAAGCTATTGTAAGTCTTTAACAATCCTTTCAGTGGCTTTGCTTTTATTAGAGGCACATAGACATTAGTGCGTGTTTCATTAAGATTCATGTTTCTGTTCTGTACAATAGGAAAAGGAAGCAAAAATTCATCTGTCACAACTGTCTTCACTTCAGTTCCCAAAAGAAGACCATTTTGTTAAAGCTTCTGAGTTTACTAAGGCTGCAAAAGCCAGGGAATTTCATTGGTTTGTCTTCGAATACCATGTAGAAAAATCATGCTAATTTTAATAGCCTCTTGGGGATAGTTTTGTGTTGGTTCTTTTTTAAAAGGGGAAATGCACGATCAGAGTTTAATTTTTGTTTAAAAAGATGGTGAGGAAATCTCTTTCTTCTTGCTAAAATTGTAAACAGGAGAGGAAATTCTGAACTGACTAATGACAGTGCAAGGGTAACGAGCGTGATAAATACTATACATCAAATGATAATGACTTACATTTTCTACTTGTAGTGGAGTAGCACTCAGCTCCAGATGCAAGCAAGCTCTGCCTGTGCCACGTAGCAGCCAAGGCACTGAGCCCAACCTAACACTCTTTGCTTATCAGCTGTAGCTTTGTGCTGTGTTAACCATGGCTACGTGATTTTTGGTTAGTCTGGAATGTGGGCAGAGTGGGTTTCCATCTGCCTGGCAAAAAATGAAAAGACAGTTTGGCTGTCCTAAAGCTCTTGCAGTGTAAATCCACAAATGAAAACACTGCAGAGAAATTAAGGGACTTACTTACTCCAAGTCATGCAGCAGCAGCATAAAAACCCCCACAGTATTCTCATTCGAGTTCTGGACTGTTGCTGTTGCCCAGGGACTGTCCCCAGGAATAAAGGAATTTTAGTACTCAATGGAAAAATAACTAAAACCAAAATAACAAAGTGAAACCATTTACCTGAAATGCACAAGGTGTGTTATCCATACAATATACTCTCAGATTGTAATCCAGAGAATTGCAAGACAGGCAGCCAAAAACCGCTACTTTCAGCTGTCGAACGGCACAGTCAGAGATCGGTTCTCCAATAAGAGCATAAGTTCCAAAGCTGTTTAAGAGAATGTGACAGGCATAAGGATCCAACAGGCAGTAGCAAGAAGTAGTTTCCTCTTCCACAGACATCACTTCCTGCAAAATGAAACTCAGGTTAAAAAAAATTAAAATAATAAAATCAATAGGCCTTGACAATAGGAATCATGACAGTATTTGTTTATTTTTATTCAACTAGAATGTAAAGTATTTCTGAGAGCCCGTCTGCACACTCTTTATTCATGTTGACCTTAGGGAAAGGGAGAAGGTAGACTACCTATATGAGTAAATACTCGCTATTTAGCCCTGAGTCAGCAATAGGATTTATAGCAATATATTGTGCAGAATTCAATGTGTACAGCATATAATAATCATGATGATGCGTAAGCAATTTTAGCATCTTTTTTCAAGTGCTCTTGACTCTCTAGCTAATTTTTTTTCCCAATGTCAAGTTAAGAAATTACCTTGAAGATTAAAGTCAATAAGCAAACCTTGAACAATAGTTGGTATTTGACTTCCTTTCAGAACATCCATTACAGTTAACATTTACTTTCATCAAAAAACTACCTATCCCACTCTTTTGCCTTTCACGCTTAGTTCTGCATTACAGCATCATTACATGAGGTATCTGAGCAGTCTACAGTCTGGTGTTACAATCCTCATTAATTCCAGGGTGTTTTTAACCAACAGTGATAGAGCTGACTAAGTATCGAGTGCATCTAAGGTAGGAAAACTAAGCTGAACTTGAAATGATTTAAACAAGAGCAACAAACAACGTAGTAGTAGTGGTTTAGAGGAGGAAAAGGATAGAGTGACTTATGGTATCCATGAATGTTTTAACTACTGGTTTTTTTCTCCCCTCACAACGCAATGAACCAAGTAGTTCCATCAGCAGCAGTGCAATAAAATCTGATTGATTGACTATGGATTTGTGTCTAGTTACCGGATTCTGCAGTTCTAATTACATGTACAGTGAACACTTTATAGTTGGGAAATTCAGCACCTGTCTATCCTGTGTGGATTTCTGTAATGTTGAATAACAGTTTGGTTCATGCTTTAGCCGTCCCTTTTTGTGTATTTTTAGTAGGCTGTCTCCCCAGATGATGCAGAAAGTTTAATAAGTTTGAGTGCTGCCTACCAAGCAGTTTCAGTCGAAGATGGCCAGTGGGCTTAAAAAATGCAGGTGGACAGACACAAATGATCAAATGCCCATGTCATGAATGCACAAAGCTTAATTTCCCCAGTAAATCAGGATTAGAAAATGCATGTTCAACTAAAAAAGAAAAATATTTCATTTAATGTACACTAATCCTTCAGAGGTTATGAGCACAGCGTGATCACTGAATGCCCATTAAAATGACATATATAAAGAGACAAGATTTTTAAATCAGGAGGATCCTTCTAGGTTAAAAAAAAAAAATTAAACTTGAAGTTTATACTTTTAACCAGTTCCATAACTTTATGTCATGATGAATTCTTGCATGGATATAGTGATCTGTTCTCACATGAGTCTTTGTGGAAGCTATGATCTATCAAAACAATGTTTTTAAAAATGAATGGCTACTGTCTCTATTATCAAGTGATCTGAGAAAATGAATACTTTCTCATGTCACATGGGCTAGATCATAAAGTTGACCCTTTATTGCACATCTTGGTAAAATATTTGAAAACAGTTTAGCTGCTTCTTAACAAAATGCAAAATCTTTTTTTGTTGTTGTTGTTTCTTTAAGATGCCTGTTTCTATCACTTACATAATCTTTGACCTCTGCCTGCATGAATAAGAGTAATCATGTTTCCATTGTTAATACAATCTTTTAAGTGGGAGCAGAAGTCTAAACTTACCTCCCATTTTCCTTGCTGTGTCCTTTTTTTCAAGTGAATATTCCAGTGCTCTGAATTTACTTCTGCGCAGTGTGGTATCGTCAAGGCAAATGGGGTGCTGACAGACAAGTCTGAGGGCCCACAAGTTACTTCTGGTCCTAGAAGAACATCTGTGCCTTCTGGCTGTAGGCTTTGGGGGGGGGGCAAGACAATAACGTCTGTCAGGCTCTTTTTAATAAGGAGTCAGAATTTACTTTAACTGCAAATTTTAAAATATTTTAGTTAAAATCTAAGTACCTCACTCAGCCGTTACAGAAAAGGATAAGCAAGCCAATTACTGTGCTAATTTTCATGTAGAAGCAGTAGCTGGAGATGAAAAAAAACTGTTAGGCCCCATCTACTCAAATCATTGGCTGGTCAGTTTAGGATTCTGGTCTTTAAAATACATTTCAATTTGTTTAAATCAAATACAACACTAAAATTACTCTATGCAAGTAAGCCTTGCTTTATGCACCAGCTGGTAGTATTACCATCTAATTCTGCCTTCAAAGACTGTCATCAACAATATTTTCACAGTACTGAAGATAAAACAAATTACGGTTTTAAAAACATAAATTTTTCCAGATTGAGCGTGATCTCCCTGGTTTGAAAACACATTTATATTCTGCAGAATGAACAAGCTAGGAAACTTACAGCAGACATCAGGGACAGGACTTCTTTGCTTAAATTTAGAACTCTGCAAAGTAGATATGTGCATGTGAGCTCCATTACAGTCAATGGAGATCCCCATCAGCACAATTGAAGTCTAGGGATTCATCTAATCTGAATGTAATCACCTATGTTTGATTAGCTAACTGCTTGCTAAGTTATAAAAACGAAGTATCTGACAAGAATTTAACCCTGTCCCACATAAATGTGTTTTCCCTACCTCTTAAAATAAATACCTGTGCAGAGCCAGTGACAAAGTGGATGAGACTCACTTGGATATTAATACTAGCAATTGAAACATTTTGCCCTGTTGGTTTTGGTTTGGTTTTGTTTGTGGGTTTTTTTGGAGTGGCGTGGGTGTGTGTGGTTTTTGTTTGTTTGGGGATTTTTTTTGTTACACTGTAATCCATCTGGCTTGTATGATCCTGATGTCTGGCTTCTAAACTCCTGGACATGTAGTTCACTCTTAAAATTAAAGCAAATGGTGTTTCCAAGATAAAAAATGAGGGGAAGAACCTCAACCAAAGATATAAATAAGAAGATAAAATAATAAAACCAAGGTATAAGTAAGGGGAAAAACCCTGCTTAAAAATTAGGATATACTTCCACTGCCACGTCACAAGCTAACAGCAACAACATTGCCCTTTAGAAGTTTGCAATAGCAGCATAGCAACAGCCAAACCATCCCATACTGCCTGTGCTGAGCCCAGCACTTCATGGCTATACTGTTAAATTCTAAGTTACCCAAGCTGACTTGGATAATACATTTAAGTGAATGTAGCTCTCATGTAGGCACACTTATGTGTAGCCCTGCACTTATATCAATCAGACTCCAATCCTGTAAATTGACTTTGCACATCTATCTATCTAATATCCCCTGGGGGTAGCATTCTCAGTATAGCTGTAGTAGTAGGTGCTCAGAAAATGCAGTTATAAAAACACCATTCTTGCTAAAGACTTGAAAAGTTCGAACAACTTCAGTGACATCCCTTACTAAAGACTACATGTACAAGTATTTGTGAGATGAAGACTGGAGTGAAAAAAAAAAGACACAACATGCTAACAAAAAAGGCCAGCTCTGCTTTTTCTTTTTCAAGTGTCATAATAAAAAAATGTTCCCTAAGTGTCAGTGCTTCTAAGTGTTTGTAGGATTCTTAGGCTAAAAAAAAAATCAAAGCACAAACACAGCATCTACTATAGCTGCCATGTTCCTCTTAAACAGCAAGTGTGTAAGAGGGGGAGGGAAGAGTAGAGAGCACAAAGCATACACTGCTTGCAGGCCTTGCTGCAGCAAAGCATCTCAGCAATGGCAGCGGTCTTACTGCATTTAGAGACGTGAGATTTGTCAAACTGATATTAGAATGACTGCTCTAAGCAAACAATTCAAGCAAAAAACTACTTGCTTCTGCTTACGCGTATGAATAACAAACAATTTCTCACATCTCCTGCACTGCTAGGAAAACACTATTTTTGCACAAAATACCATCACTTAACACCAACCACTGCTACTCTTTACAAATGGTAGCTGATTTCCTTGAAAATAAAACCTTCCAGCAGTTACCCCAAATCACCTCTCTTTCCAGCTAATTTAAGAAATCATCCAGTTACTTACAAACACAAAGAAAAATGTCTCAGAATTATTAGAACCCCTCAAGCCAACTTTTATACATATTTATTTTTCAGTAAGTTATTCAGTTCATATGATTCCTCTCTGCTGTACCTCGGCAAAGGCTGATGCGTTCTACTTCCTTATCTCTGTTTTGATGCAGCTGCAGGAAGGGGGTGACAAAAGTGTATTTCCAGAGAGCGAGTCAAACCTTAGTTATTTAACTTGGTTGGTGAATTTCTATCCTATCTCTCTCCCAACACATACATCCTTTGCCAAGTGGCTGCTGCTGACAAACGCATAAAACACAGGGAGGGTGGGGAGCTGGTGGCAGTGGAATTTTGCTAAAGTTACCTCCAGTACAAAGCTTGACAATTCATCTTTAGTAATGGGAGCAAAATATAGGTTATTTTGTTTTCAGCACAACACCCTTAGGAGACATGAATCCAGAGTTTTAGTTATGCTACTGGTGATGATTCCTATCAGAAATAGCTCAAATTTTTCAAGCCTCAAGAATAAAACAAAACACAAATATACAAGACAGAAAAAGAAATAACACCAATAGTGGTGGGAGAGTCCTGGTAGCAGCCTGGCAAAGTTGATGTGAAAGACAACTGAGAGATGATGACTGTAGCCTACCAAGCGCCCTCCCTCCTACCTCATTAAAAAATAAAACCAAAAAAGCAACCAAACAAAAAGCAAGCTAGAGCCACTGGCAGATTTCCAGGGTCACTCTGTATAATTGCCAACTGCATACATCATGGAGAGAGAAATAGCAGGGGTGTATGTGAATGACCAATGACAAACTAGTCTGAAAGGAACCATTTAATTGCTTTTAGAGAATCATTCCCCTCATAGAACATATTGGACAAACATGGGAGTTCTGGGAATTATTCAATGCCACATGAACTGAAATCAGTTAATTAGATGAACTCTTACACTTGTTGCCAGTAACAACAGTCTTCTGTGTAATAACTGACATGATATTAAGACTCTCATGCAGTTCTGAGCCATTTATTAGGCAAGGCAGGAAAGGGAAACATTACCAAATGCGAGTATTTAATATTCCCATTGTTGCGAGGTAAAACAAATCAGTAACCAGACTGGTCCCCTCAAATCCATCAAAATCAAAGGTCTGTAAGTTTTCCAGTAAAAGAAAGACAAATAGTCACTATTGCTGAGCAAAAAATTAAAAAAACGTTTTTTCTAAAAATACTACACTGGCAAGGAAAGTTAGGAATTTCACCCCACAATATTCTGCCCTCTACAATGTACTAGTAAAGAGGTTTCTTGCACTGAGAGCTTCATTTTCAGTTTAGAAATTGCTGCTAGAGGGGCATTTGTACCTGAAGACAGAATGCTGAGAAAATTTTATGAGGAGGATCTAGTCCCTCAAGGAGAAGGTCCAGTGCCACTCAAAGCCCTGTTTGTGTCAGCTGCCAAAGCAGCTGGTTGTATGTCTGTCAGCCTAGCCTAAAGAAGCAGCAAATGGTGCTACAAGTGCTAGATGTTCGTATCACTTTTTGCTGTGCAGAGGCCCCGAGTTGCAAGTGTGGTGCTACCAAGGCGTGCATTCCATCCCAAAGCACTGCTCTGTTAAAATTCCATGTTGGAACACTGTGAAGGTTAACTAGAGAAGCAAGGAAGTGAAGAGGAAACAATGCTGAGTGTCCCTTTTTTCCTGGACACAATGAATTTCAGAGAATAATTTAATATTTGCCTTTCAATATTTACTCTCCTAGTGGCTTATCATTAGCATCTGCAACAGAGAACCTAGCGGCATAACAGGCTCCTAAATGAACTGTGATACCTGGGAAGTGAAGACTGTCTGGTAATGAACGCATCTGTGCCTTGAGTCTGGATTTCTCGTTGCAGTTCACTCCTTGGATGGCAAAAATACTTGCTTACAGACTGCTACAGACACTGTAATACTGTTTTTTCCCCTCCCCTTTGCACCGACACTCATACAAATGAATGTGATGGAAAAGCAGCAAAATAAATTCATGGTTTAAAAAAATCAATTTAAAAAAAGGAACACCATGATATTTAAACTATATACCCATCAAGCCCGCAGTTTACAGCTGAAATGGATTCCATTGCTGTGGGTTGTTTTTGCGAGATGAGAAAATTTTGCCTTTGGAAAATAAAGGTACATTATTTGTCACATTCATATACCACATTGCATGTAAATGCATACATTCATAAAGCTTTGATTTTTCAAATTATATAATTACAAAATATGTTTAAGTCTGGGCAAGACTGTCTGGTTTGATTCTGTGTATGCAAATTCCATCATGTGAATACTATGTATAGGTGCTGGACACTTGAAGTTAGGTGCGCATCAGAAATACATTCCATTTTTTATGTAGTGCGTCCAACTGTGTTCAGTTACCATTGAACCTTCAAATTAATGCTAAATTTCTACAGATCAAAAAGGCAAAGAACACAGGGGAAAAGTAGTAACATGAGACCTGGTCTTCTCAGTCCTCTCAGTTTTCTCCTTCTATTTTTCCACTCTCTCATCTTCCCCACTCTTATTTTGACTGTATGGTTGGAATCTCTGAAAACCATATTTTACAGTATTTTCATAGTCATTGCATCTCAGTTATGCTTTTTTCTAATATTTAGAATATAGAGGCATATTCACAATTTACAAATATTAGTCAATTCAAAGTCGTAAGAAGTTTTTGTATGATACTAACCAAACACAGTAATATATACTTAACAACTCCCAACTTCATGTTTGATGGAAGAATGCAGTGTGAGGGTTTCTTTATATTCAGGGACCCATTCTTTACAGTTTATACTGGCTCACATAAAGAAAAATGATTTGTTTATACTGTAGGTGACTAAATGTTCATCTTAATTAAGAATCACTTTGGCTATTCTCATCTTTTCTTACATTGCAATCGGTATGGTATTGCAAACATGCTATTAAAATGACAGCAGTGTGCAGAGTGGAGAGAAAGGAAAGGAAAAGAAAAGGAAAGAGAAAAAGACGGCGGTCAGGAAAAATACAAATATTTCAGGGCAGATTCTGCCATCTGTTATAGCTCAGTTAACCTTATAGCTCAGTTAACCTTGTTATCAAGTATGGAATACAGATCACATTCAACAAGGACACTGTATTATCTGAATAATTGCAGACTGACATTTTCCTCTTTGATACAGTTTTCACACAGGATATTTTATAGAGCTTTACATGCATTAAAGGCATATGAGAACTGCAACAAATTTGCTTACTGCTTCAGAGTGAATCAGTAATGTAATTGGGACCAGAACCCAGGATCCCAAATACTTGCCCATGCCTCATGTCCCCCGACCCCGTCAGTAAGTTCTATCATTAGATGACTGGATTATCAGCTCTTTCTGACTGGACTATCAAACCTTTCACTGCATTCAAGAACATCTGCTTTTTCATTAGCACATAACTACAACATGTAAAAGCCATACATAGAAGCAGATCCCACCTCCCCCAACTACTTAACTACATGACAAGGTTTCCCCCCTTTACTTGAAAAGCATCAGGCAAGTGGCAATTTTGGGGAGGTAAGACAATGTGCTCAGTGTGCTGACTTAGCAGAAATTATCTCCTCATGGGGCTCAGCATATAATAATCATAATTTGCCACTTTTCAGCCTGCCTCTCTCCAACATCTCCTTTTCTTACAATTTTATGGTTTTTTTTAACCAGAGTATTGTGCTCCCTCTATAAAAAGGAAAGCTCAAAGCTGAAGTGTCACGCTATGTAAAAGGTGTCGGTGCTTCTAGTGATTTTGTTCCAGCTGTTCTCATCTTATTTCTAGACCCCAGTAAGACCAGCTACTCTGCCACAGCTGGCAGTCACTTCTCTCCTTCGTAACAATCTAATTGGATTGCAGTATGTATTTTTTACTCATTTTTCACTCCTAAAACCTCTTTAAGCACATATGCTGGTAGCAGGTGGTTGTGGAGCACTAGCATTTTAAAGACAATAGCCAAACCCTAGCCCTTGTGCTAGCTCTTCCATGATGAGCCCATGGGGTTCAAGACTAGGCTGTTGTGAATGGATATGCAATCTCTAGTAGAATCCTAAAGTATTTCAGTGCTATCTATCATCTGCACAGAGCTGCTGTCACATCTACTGAAATATTGTTTTGCTTTTCTTGAACGCACTTGACCTGCCTCCTTGGTGGGGACAGTTCGGGATGGGGGGATGTTAACAATGGCCTAGGGGTGAGGAGTCCTTCCATCTAAGTTACCTACAGGCTCTGGCTGATTCTTGGCTGGATAGAACTAGCCAGGAGATCTCCCAGTCAACAGTGCCAAGACATACGCATCCCACTCCCGTTAACCAAGTGACAATTTCTAACTGCACAGAACCACTTGCTAGCTGTAGTTCCCTGAAGCCTGTAACTAACTTCAGTGGTGCATCTTGAGCTGTTCTGGTTCAAGGAACAAACCAGCAGATAGTGATCTCTGTTTCAGCGTAGCTCTGCTTAGTCTTTCTGGCTTAAGTATGAAGTCAGAATTACACAAGGAGGTGTCCTAGTTTCAGCTGGGATACAGTTAACTGTCTTCCTAGTAGCTGGTGCAGTGCTATGTTTTGAGTTCAGTATGCAAAGAATGTTGATCACACACTGATGTTTTCAGTTGTTGCTCAGTAGCATTTAGTCTAAAGTCAAGGATTTTTCAGCTTCTCATGCCCAGCCAGAGAGAAAGCTGGAGGGGCACAAGAAGTTGGCACAGGACACAGCCAGGGCACCTGACCCAAACTGGCCAATGGTGTATTCCATACCATGGGATGTCCCATCTAGTTTAGGAACTGGGGGGGGGTGGGGTGGGGAATCGCCACTCAGGGACTAGCTGGGTGTTGGTCGGCGGGTGGTGAGCAGTTGCACTGCGCATCATTTGTACATTCCAATCCTTTTATTATTGCTGTTGTCATTTTATTAGTGCTATCATTATCATTATTAGTTTCTTCTTTTCTGTTCTATTAAACCGTTCTTATCTCAACCCTTGGGTTTTGCTTCTCTTTCTCGATTTTCTCCCCCATCCCACTGGGGGGGGGGGGAGAGAGTGGCTGCGTGGTGCTTAGTTGCTGGCTGGGGTTAAACCACGACAGGAGGCAAGAGACATTTCACTCATTCTCGCTTGGGCCAGAATCAATAGCTTTGTTGTTTCTTTCACAAACATCAATAACCTGTACTTTCTGCCAGCATCAAAGCACATGTATGGTGTTTGAAGGTTGAGCTTAGTTATTTTTCTCTGTAAGTAGTCCTTTATTGGTTCTTTAGGAAATTCTAGCATCCTGGAGGAAGCCCATATATGTGTCCCTAAGACTTTTTGGTTTGGTGTCTTTTTGGAGGGACTACCAGTTGCATCACTCATTTGTTCAGTTACATGAGACACTAAAGAATTTTCAGACCTGACTTTGATTTCTGGTTAGGATACAATGAGTTTTTCATTCCACAGAGGAATGTATCAATTTACAGCAAAACCAGCTGATAATCTCATCACAGCATCTGTAGTACACAGACAGGGATTATTTTTTTTTTTCCCCCGTTACAAAGTGAATTCAACATAGCTCTATCAGATCCCATATCATCTCTGTTCCTCTGCATCTTTTAAGGTATATCTCATACCAACTTCCCTCAATAGCTAAATGAAGATTAGAATAGAAGTGACAGCTAACCCACTAGTCCCAAATAATCTAAATCTGAACAGTATGATCCTTGTTCTTTCAGACACATTTAAGATGCATAAGGTACCTATTATGGTGAGTTCAAATCTCTGCAAGAACAACACAGGACTTGTATTAAATTAAATTCCACTGACTACCATATGATGTGGACAAGGTTTCATTCAGAAATTAATTATAACTTGAGCCACTTCATTTTTAATGGTGGTACATCTTCAACTTATGAAGTAAAGAAAATCTATCCTCTTTCTCTAATCCACTATTTTACTCTTCCTCCAAATCCAAGCGTTGTGCCTGTTCAGATGGACAATTGTCTACATTTTAGGGATATCTGCATGACAGACCATGTGCTTGTTGTATAGCAGTTCTGCAGGGTGGTTTAGTACTTCTGTCATCTTCCATACACACGTACAACTCGGGTACTAATTCTGAACTGCTGGCATTTCCTTCCACCCTCAGAACATGGAAGTCCATGGGCAATAAAAGAGAAGGTTCCCTGCATGTCAGTGCAATCTGGAGCTGCTAGAAAAGTCTGGTTTATTCCACTCAGTTCAGATGGATGAAAGATACATCAATCTTGCCTCAACTATGTGAAGAAAAATACAGTATTTTGATGGAGAAAAAAAATTAATGTTTGCTTTTGTCTCACTTTACAGAATTTCACTTTAAAGAAGGAAAGAAAAAATCTCCCTGTGATAATCTTTGGTTTGGTTTGCTACCTCTGCTTCTGCCTACAAAAAAAAAAAAGAGTAGGCAAAATTTGCTGCTTGTTTTTAATTAACCTATTTTAATTCATTTCTGCAGAACCCTTGCAGATAAAACAGCTGGGGTTTTTTTTTCTTCCTTCCTTTTACATATCTTAATCTTTCATGGAAAATGATCAAAAACGTATGGCAGCAGATGGGGATGGAATATGAAAGTTTTCACAAAGGAGTTCAGATATGAGAAAAAAATAGATTTCTCTTTAAGCTTTGAAAAATATTTCTAGGCTTTAAAATTTATAGACAGCTTTGTATCTTTCAGTTCTTAAAGGAAAATTCCAGCAATCCTTTGGCTATGAGTTATTGTAAATAAATATTTACTGTATATGCAGTTATTTTCTTCTTTCCACATCTCCTCAGATATATCCACCAATTTTTCAGTGCTTATAGCTGAATGTATATTTAAGGTGAGGGAGATAAGAGAGATAACTGCTGTAAAGAACTATAACCAACTCTCTTGTCTCCAGTTGTACAAACCTGCCCTTGATTACTACTTCTAAAAACTGTCCCTCTCACAGGTACTCATAATGAGACTTAATCAGTGAATCACTCTTCACCTGGGACCAATGTCTCCTGAAATTATCCTTAAATTAATCAGTTAAAGTATACACTACAGATTATTCACTTAGCTCTGTTTGGAAGGTAAATTATGAAAGGGCAGTTCAAGAAAGCTAAGAAGGTTATTTAAGAACAAAAATATTGTTTGGAGTGCCTCACTGCAACTTGTAAGACTGGATGTAAGGGTAGGACCAATAAATTCTGTCAATGCACTTACTGAACTATAGTTTGCCAGCCTCATGCAGAATTAGGAGCAGCAGAAAGACTCAACATCAAGAACAGAAGAAATGAATTCAAGAGAAGTTTAGATTAGAGCAAGGAAAAAAAGGTGAGAAAATTTAACTGAAAAGCCTCAGTGGAACAAAGCCACATTACAGAATTAACGAGCCTTGTTACTTTAAACTCACTGAGGATCTGGTATGTGCAGATTCTGTACCATTAACACTTTTCACTGGATGAAGACACAGTTTTGTACTTGCAGAGATGCACACAAGATGCAGCAGCTGACCTCTGGCAACAGCTCAAAAGGGGGACTGTAGAGTGCTTTTCAGTAGCTTATTTCAATTAAATATAATTTTATCATCCCTGTCACTTCTCAGCTGACAGTCTCAAAAGATTTAGCAGTCATTTATCCTCCAGAGAAGGGCAGTAGAGAGATTGCCTTGTCCACTGCTGAAATGCAGTTGTTCAGAAGCGTGGAAGAGTAGCGTGTGACAGTTTAAGGACACAGAATACCTTACTACTTTAGAAGTTGACATCAGGTACCTAGATGTTCCTCTAGGTTTAAATGGGGAAAGACTCCGGCTTTAATGATTTTTTTTCTTTAAAACCATCGTTGCATACATTTAGTGACAGCAAGAGGTGAGAAATTTTGTTTCGTCTTAGAGGCCTACCTGCAGCAATAGAGTTCTATCTAGCATAGAAAAGGGGAGGGATGCCAAGGTGAACAGTGCTATAAAAAAGACTAAATTGCTGTTTCTGCTGCTTGCCATGAGTATATTCCTGAGAGGTCTTATTCAGGCACTAGACTGACTCTACTTAGAGTCACAAAATAAAGAAAACCCATTGTAAACAGTAAGTGAAGAAGGTGAAGTATACTACGTTATACATTAGCGGTAATGAAAACAAAGCCTTAAGTGATACACATACCAGAGTCTAGTAGCACAAGTCAAAGGCTGAGCACAAGATTTTTTTAATGTTTTGCGTTTGCTGACACTTAATCCTTAAAGGGTAACATCAAGGTTGCCTAAATTGGGGAGTGGCAGGGGAAAGGAATGTACCTGAACAAAGTATATAAGCCAGAATGACTGTCGCAAGCTTTCCTGAGTAATACCTCACTGAGAAGATAAGAGACAGGGTATATTTACCGGTATTTTACCTGCAAAAAGACACAAAATCCTGGAAAATACAGGCAGGAAATGGGGTAAAACAAACCATTAGAGGAGTTTCTTGTGTTGTTCAAACTCAAATGCTTGCATGGGGAAAGGAATTGGGACAAGTATTTACAACAATAGGTGGAGGTTTGATACTGAAAGTAGACAGTATGACTGGTCATTAATAACACTAAAACATGTAGCAATTTGAGAGGTATCTTAAGTACTGCTTGGTGTCTAGACAGTAACTTGAGATCAGATTCCTGTTTTTCTTTCCCATTCTTCTACTTGTAATTTCAGACAAGAAGTTTAAGACTTAACTTCAAACGCATTTTAGTTCTTCAGGGGCAACTTGAGGCATCCTGACCCAGTGTTGGCACTGTGGGCTGCTCCGGTATCTCACTATGGCAACTAGGCTCATTATTTAGTTAATGAATGGTTGCACTTCTTACCCCAAGCACTTCTAGCGCTTTTCACCTCAGCTCTTAAGAGTAGTGCAAACCCTAGTATCTCTCAAGTCACTTAAATTCACAGGGAACTTGCCAAGGACCAAACATAACCGTTCCCTAAAGTTTTCACTTTAGAATAAACTTACCTTAGAAACTAAATAACACAAACTTTTACCTCATGAAAAAAAAAAACAAAAACAAACAAACAAAAAAACCAAAAAAACCCACACAAACAAAAAAATGGTCTTAGGGAATTAACAAACCAACCATAGGTCTAAAAATGAAGAATATGTTCTAACGGTCTCAACAGTTCACCACTATGGGTAGCATTTCATAAGCTTTACCTTCCCTCTGAACCCAGGTATTAGTCTAGTGAGAATGCTACACTTAAGACTAAACAAGCTCTCTTCATTTGCTGAATTACACTCAATTACATACCAGTTTTCTAATTTTACTCTCTTGTAGGGTTTGATCAGTTTCTAGCTGAAAGCGAGTGAACCAAACAAGCAAACTGAACTAAACTTGGGTTCTGCTGATATGTGGTCTGTCAGGCTCAAAGGAACAAGAGAGTGCAGAGCACTTTGATTCTTTATAATCCATGTTGTGTGAAAATTAAAGCCTCTAGGAAGTCTTTTTATGGGAACAGCTATCAAAATCTGCTAAAACCATCTCTTTCTCTGGCCATGTTTATTCATAGAAATAAAGGGGAAAATCCATTCTAAAGCAAGTGTCTTTGGGCCAAATTCCATTGTCTTTCTGATGCAGAGTGAAGGCAACTGAAGTGATTACAGCGGAATTGATGAAAACACCCACATGTGCAGCTGGCAACCAAATTCAGTGCCATGCATCTAACAGAACATTTTAAAAGTTTTAAAAGCATCTAGAAATGAGCTAGGTTTCTTTTGTATGACAGACATTTGCAACATACATGATGCACCAACATTAAAAACAACAGTGACCTGCATTTGCCAAACCATAGTTCTTGTTTCCTTTTTTTCCTTCTTCTCTTTGAAATAAACATGACAGAGCTGAAACCTTGAGAACCTCAGAGAATTAACTTGTCTGTTTATGAAAGACCACCAGTATTTCAAACATCACCTTCCTGTCCCACCAGATGCAAAGTTGAAAAAACCCCTAAGGATCAAAGTGCAGTTAAATTTGTACTGTTCATCAGCTGGTGCCGGCAAATCTGTCTGGGCAACAGATTTTAATGATGATTTATAAAACAACATAATTTAAGAAATGGTCCTGAGCATTCACGTATTTGCATCATCTAGGCTACCAAACAACTGTCATGAAATAACAACAATTTGGTACCTACACACCATAGGGTCATTCAAACTGATGACCTGGATAGCAAATTTTAACCCGCTATCTGCATATTATGAGAGTCTCTGGACCCAAAGGTTCTATAACAAGTAATTAATGAAAGCACCTGTGCTGTTAGTAGACTTGCATGACATAAGTCTGCAAATCAAAAATGATAAAATCATTGATTCAGAAATCAGCACTTATCATGCATCAATCTCCTTGAGGCATCCCATCCTTTAACAACATTTGCAATAATTCCACGTGATTTCACAGAAGCATCGCACAAAGATCATTGCTGCTGTCATTTATACAGATACAGCGTATGTCACAACAGTGTGGTCACACCAGCAACAGGGAAGATGGAGTGACTCTTGCACATTCCATTCCTTTAGAAAGTGTTGACAAGAAATCATTAAATGAGACAGTTCCACAGGTTCTGGATGGGTGTGTGTAGGTTTTTAATGTACTTCTTACCTGGACTCCTTCCGAGTGATGGCAAGATAGATTTCCCACGAACTCTCTTCAGGAATAGCTCCATGTGGTATCAACAAACTGACTCCTACAAAAGAGCAAAGGCAGAACTTACCGATGGGAAAGGCACTGGATGTAAAGAACAATGCACAACTGGCCTCTGATTTACAAAACCTAGAAAAGCCATCCAGTAGAGCAGAAGAATGCTCCTCTGAAATAGTGGTTCTGACTACAACATTATCAGATGAAAAGAAAATACATTATTGATATGATCCATATAGTTACTAGTATTTAACTGTCTTAGAGCCTGGAATTACATAGTCATATGCCTAAAAACTTCTTGCTCCAACACAACTCTTAAATAGTTGACTTCCCATTGTTTTGTGTCACTAAATGACACTGGATTTGTAGTCTAGATGCGACTGAAGGCTTCTCTCATCCTTGGGTACAGGCAGACTTCTTTTTGACTTCACCACTTACACAAAAGGGAATAATTTATGGAAACAAAAGGTACCATCAGCTGTTTCCTTAAAGGCTTCCAGCAAGAGTGGTTTGTATTCCCAGTCACTTTGATGGTCTTGTTACCCTGACAGGCTTTTATCTGATGCAGCAATAAAACAATCTCTTTTGAGTTCCCTATTTAATTGTTCTTCTCTTTTTTAAAAATAATAAATATAGTGAAAAGCACATGTGCCTTTGGTAACTTTTAAGTTAGCCTTTGCCAGTTTCTGGAAGGTGGTTAGGGCAAGCCAGTTATGAAAGATTTTAATCCTTCATTGACTCTTTCACTCTTATTTGCCAAAATGCCTTGTAGTGATACACTTCTTGCCATCTGCATAGCTCCACGTTTTACAACACGACCATGGTTTCAGCTTCTCTTGAAACCTCTTTGTCTCTTTCTGACTTCGAAATCAAATCTGATAATTCCAGGATCACAAGGAATCTCATAATGGAGACTACCTAATCAAATTAATCTGAATTTGCATGGCAATCACCATACATTTTTGTTCATATACATAATAACTAGTGAATCCAAGTGATACGATTTTCCTTTTACTCCACTAGTATAAATTAGAAGTTAACAAGGATGCTTTCCACCAGGTACCAGTGAAATTGACTGTTGTATAGTGTACTCAATACAGAAAGACTATATTTTACTTTGCATATGTCACACGATGCAGAACCTCAACTAAGTAGTGACATGATTGCACTATAATTTACAATTGGCTACCAAATTTGATCTTACATAAATAGGCAGAAGGGAAGTATATAAATTGCAAAAGGACCAAATTTGTATTTAAATGATCTAATTGATGGGACTATCATTATATAAAGTAGTTAAATATATAGTATAAGGGACTTCTTCATTTATGACTTAACTGACTTAGTGCCTCTGCCTTTGTAAAATTAATTCCTGAACATAAAAACAATCTGTGAAGAAATTAATACATTCCATGTGTTGTGTATGACTGTACACTAACTATTGTATCCCTGAATTATATACTGCTACCAATCTTCTCTAAATACAGACCACATTTTTTATGGTAACCTTTAAAGTACCCATTTTATGAAACATGAAGGATAAAGCTCTAAGTCATTCAGTTCAACTAGATACTAAGAGATAAGCCTGGACGCACTAGTCAAATGAACACACGGTTGAATTTAAAGTGGATAAAGATGGCCAGAGTTTGAAAGATATCCTCTTAGCTAGCAATGGTGGTATGTGGTGATTTCTGCTACATTTGCCATTTTGAAAGAGAAAGTATCCAACATAATTTTTATTCAGCATGATATGAACATAGTGATGTAGTGCAACATACTGCAGGACTATGATTTTAACATCCTTTATTTGAATCTAATTTGGTGCCATATATTTTCAGCTAATTTAACAAACAATTTCTTAAGTCTAAAATAACGTCTAACAAAACTCTGAAGTCACAAAACAAACTCTACTTCTTAAACAATGCAAATTGAGCATCTCTGCTGTGATGTTCAGTGCGTAGCCCATTCTTGAAATGTCAGCTGACTTTGAAGTGCCCCACTATGGAAATCTGTCAAGCTATTAAGCTAAAAGAAAGAGAAAACGAGAAAGACAGGAGTAAATGCTAATGAAAGCCGCACTAGAGTTTTCATTGAGAGTGGAAGCTATTCTCCAGAGACATCTGTTTGTTATATGCTGCAGACTTCAATAACATAATGAAGTCTGACAATGTTAACGCAGTCAGATGTTGATGCATGTAGATTCTGCTTTGAATATGACCCCATTATATAAGATGATGATCCAATATCGACCTCCTTCTTGGGGAGCCCTTGTTTTGGATCAGGATCCAAGTAAGCAACAGCTTTGATTAATAGGACTTTGATGCTGAAGACATCAAGAGAGGCAGTAATTTATAACAGTTCAAATAGGCATAATGCCTCTTTACTACTTATCCCAGGCTTTCTTGTGATCAGTCATTTCCTGTGTGGGCAACATGCTCTACTTCCCAAAATTTGCATTAAGAGAGCCCCTACTTTTTCTTTTCTTTCCTTTTTATTTAGTTATAGAACACTACATCAGGCAAAATAAGTTTAATCTGAATCTATTTTATATGCTGCTAATGAGAAAGGATCTACCCACCTGTGTTTGGAACCACTAAACGGCCACCTAGGTGTCCAAAAATGGCAGTTGTCTTCAGCTCACTTGTTGTTGAAATAGAAGACAGGTTCTGAATATACGTAGCCTTGTTTCTAGCCTGTATTGTACCAAAAGCTCTATTATTCCCATGAGGAAAAGTTCCAGAATGTGCCTTTCCATGATACTCAGCCCTCTCCGTCACCCCTAGGGACACCATGAATGAACTCTGAACTTTGACTTTGATGTCTGACAGCGGGTTGAACAGTGAAGACTCTGTCATTAGCTCCTTGTCCATGGGGTCCTGCAGGCAGATTGGTCCACTGTACGTTCTGCTCACTGTCAAGTCAGGCTGCATGGATGAGTTCAAAAGCAGGGAGTTACCTGGCAGAATGAAGCAGATCAGGGAGTTAGTTACTGTATTAAGGTGGTAAATCAGAAACCTCTTTCTGACCTTTCCACCATTTCCTTTTTGACTTGCTCTTCCTTCCCAATACTCTCAGAGCTCAAAATCACATAAGATAATGTTAAAAAACAGATTAAGTGATGCAGTAGATCTAAGAGGTACTTGATCGATATGTTTTCCGCACTTCAGGCAACTCCAGAGTGCATGAATTCAAGAAGGAACTTCCTTTTTGTTTTGGATTCATGTTTGTGTGTATGCCCTTTTTTTTCTTTTTTTCCCACATTAAAACCCACTGGGTGAAAACACATCTTCCTGCAGACTTTTTCCATGGGCTGACACAAAATGATAGCTTCATGCCTGAGGCAAACTGGGTTGAAAAGAAAGTGGGACAAGAGTAATATAGGGAAAAATAACACACATTCATTTAGGACAATTTTAGCTCACAAAAGTCTGAAAAAAAGAGAAGGAATAGATAGATTTAGGGCCTGAATCCTTTAGCTGGTTTGGTCTTTTTTTTGTTTGGTTGTGTTTGGTTGGTTTGTTGGGTTTTAGTAAATAAAAGTTTTCCAGAGTAACTGATTTTGTGAAAATTATCTGTACTGCATCCTTGAAAATATGATCACTTTAAAGGACTGCACGTTGGGTTGCTAACTTTATAAATATGTTGTCTGTACGTCAGTATTGTGCTCTCTTTTCTCAGCAAACTGAACAGAGAACTGGCCTTTTTTTCCACTGAATTGTTTAGTTTACAAATGCTGTTATTTAAAAAAAACCCATAGACAGAGAACCCAAAGCAACTTAAACTGAACTAATAGCATCCTGGCATAAGAGAAATTGGCGCACTCAGATACTTTCAGAGCATCCAGAACTAATGTTTTTGAATCATTAAGTCAAACAAACAATTCCCCAGACTCAAAACAAGACTTTCATGGCAAACTGAACAACAAAGGAAAAAGTTACTATTTGAGACAGTCATTGAGAGTTACATGACTCTAATTAAAGGCTCAGATTTTTAAACGAATGAGTAAACATCCTTGTCTAGCAAGCCCTTTTTCCTATTTCTTGCAATTTAGGCCTGGCGAGGAATGTCTCCCAGACAATAAAGTAATTGTAAAAACAACGGCAACAAAAAACCAACAAACACCATGACCTCCCCCCCCCCCCCAAAAAAAACCCCAAACAAAACAAACAAACAAAATCCCCCAAACAGCACCCAACCAAAAAACTGCAGCATATCTGACTTTTCTGAAGAGAGAAGAGACATGGGCATGCTTTCACACCCCACCAACACACCCACCCACCCACAATAAGGCAGGTCTTTATGATAGAATGTCAGTACAGAATTAAGGAAACATACTATTTTAAAGTAATCACCATTTGTATTCCTCCCCACCTTTCTGTCCAAAGGAAATAATATTCCAGAAAACATCTGAGTGCTGCTTTTAGTAAAAGTAAGTATTTCTTCCATACTTTATTGTATTGGTGGCTTTCTGAAGGTGGTTTTTTTTTTAATCAATACATGTTTACACATATTTATTTCCCACAGACCTCAGAATGTGGATTTTGCATGCTAACAGCAGCTCATAAAAATACTTGAAGTTGAGTTTCTCAGATTAACAGTAAAAAACTAACCACTTTTATTGGAGTAAAGAAAATAGAAGATCTCTAGCTACAGACATGCTTTGTGGGTTTGTTTTGATTTGGTTAATTTGATTTGGTTTGTTTGGGCTTTTTCAGTGTAGAAGCTAGTGACAGTATTTGTAAAGCACTTAAGAGTGTGGTCAAGAAAGATGATGTATTTGTCCAAGTTGCCACAACAGATCAGTAGCAGAGACAGTAAAAGACAGTTCTAACCACCTGATCGTGTTCCTTGTACTGCAGCTAACCTTCTCTGGCTTTCAACACATCTGCTCAGCAATAAGCTAGAATGCCCTCCCACAGCCAGTCACTGAATATGAGCTTAGCATCTCTTTGCAGTAGGAGCTCTGGAGAGAAGAAAATGAAATCACAACACTAACCTTGTCTGACTGTTTTAAAATTAAATGTCTGGAAGCCGCCCGTCAGTGCAGATGAATCAATCACATCCACGCCGTACTCACTCTGACTCCTTCTGTAAAGGGTAACAGCAACCACCAGCACAGCTACAGCAATGACTGCTGCTCCCAGGCCGGAGTACAAGGCAATGTCACTGGCAGTCTCAATATCTGAAAGGAGAAAAAGTGGGTACCAAGTCAGCAACACTCATGAAAACGTTCTGACTGGCACTGGCTGGCCATGAGCAAAGGGGATTACATGAGGCCACAGCCACCTGGCCGGGGAAGTAAAGCTTGAGACGTAAATGTGGAGCAGATCACAGCAGGATAGTGGAGCACAAAGGAATACTGAAAAGCAAGCATTTGAAAGCACAAGCAAATTTCCTGATGCATGACTCCATATAGGTGAGCTTACTTTGTTTTGGGACTTGCATCATGGTCTTCACAGTTTTTTTTAAAATGGGGGAGTTGGAATCGTAACAGTCAGAGCACTTACCACTAAAGAGCCTTCTCCCTCATCAGCACACACTGCTAGCTTGGGCTCCTTGCTGAGGTATGCCATCGCTTCCCATTCCAGCCCGGTGGAGATCATTAAGGTATGGTAATACAACCCTTAAAGGCAGGGCATGGAACAAGTGCAGCTAGGGAGGGCTGCTTTAGGTTTCAGCAGGAGTCTCATCTGCTGCTACCTTCCAGGGACATGTAAGTTTTAGGCTTGAACTCTGGAGCTAAGCCAGAAGGTTATGAATCCTCTGAAAAATCTTAGTGAAGATTTCCCCTTCCCTGCTCTTTATTTTCTGTGTGAGCTTTAGCATAAGAAGGAACAATCCATCCTCTCACAGCATAGAGAGGGGCTGAGGAGATCCCACATATCTTCTCGGTCTCCTGCAAGCATCTTCAGTCTTTAAAAATAGGTTGGAAACCGAACCTTCCCTGTGATCACACCCATGCATTAAGCTTACAACCAAGTTTTCTAACACTTCAGACTTTTATAGTAGAGAAAAAGAATTCATTGCTTTGAAAGAATGAATCCAAATGAAACCTGCGATATTATATAATTGAATTATCCAGTCCCACTATTCTAGATCTTCTGGGATTTGGGACCACGTACCATGAAATTAAATTACTTGACAAGTACACTTAGTGGGTCCTTAGTTCCTTAATGCCAAACTCCAGTTTAGAGGAAGAGATAATCATGTATTCACTCTATACATCATCTCTTATCCTACTATGTGGCGCTTCTGCTGTCAAGTGAGAAGCACTTGGTACAGAAAGTGCATTTATTTATAACAAACGACAGTGACAAAAAATAACTAGGAAATCCAGACTATTCAATAGCAGTAAATAAACTGCAATGTACAGAAATAGGGTAGGAAGTTAAATTCAGCATTTAATAAATAGCCAATTACTGAAATTACTTAATTACTATTTGGGAGGAGGCTTCTGTTGTGCATATGTTTTTCTGCAGAAAGTCAGATAACTTTAGTTTAGCTGAATTTTTAAAATGAACATGAAACTTCAGACCATTGAGATGAAAGAAATGAGTAGCTATGGGCAGCATCAGAAAAGCTAATTTTCCTGGCTCACCAGTTTCCTATGTAAACTGAATGTCTGACAACTAACAATATAAGCAGCTGAACTTCCTGGGAAGGCACACCAGCTGCCAAACGCAATAGCTGAGTACCGACTGTTCTCTAACATAAGCGAAACGCCATATGAATTGCAGCAGCAAGGAAACCAAGTACGTAAACACTGCTTTAAGTGGGCGGGAGCACGTGGGATATTTGCTGTTAGGCAATGTAACTGATTTTTTTAGTTGGGCAGTTGAATCAAAAGTAAAATAAACTTTGGCTCAAACGTCCTTAATAGAAAACACCCTTTCCATCCCCATTCTCAAACTGTTCCCAGTCAACCCCAAATACAACATTCCAACATCCCATTCAACCCAAAATAAACATTTTGAAATGTTTTACTAGAACTGCTATTTAGCCCAGAAAATACTTCTGAAAAAATTCTGTTGAATTTTCAAATAACCTCCTACTGAAAAAGGTTTCCATTTTTAACACATTTAGAACTTGCGGGGGGGGGGGGGGAATACCACCACAAAGTTTCCATGCAAATATCAGCTTTCAGAAGAAATCCATCTTCTGTGGCATGTCACAACAAGTAATCACAAGTGAATAAACTTGTAAGTAAGTAGCTCTTATCCAACTTCTTATAACATTAGAATTGCCACACAGTTCTACTAAATAAATTACTAAAGAAAAAGATTTCTTTCTGAAGCCTTTTTTTTCTCCATTTTTTTCATGAGATGCCCCCTTGAAAATGTTGTAAAGATAATTTTAAGCATTTTAGGTTCAGAGTTAGTTAGGAATTCTAGGAAGTAAGCTGTTAGCTGACAGTGTAAATGTATCAGACTAACAATGGGAGATGCCCATGTTCTCTTATGCCAGATGGAAAAAGCAAACACAAAAAGACAGGGTCACAAAGGAAGACTGGGAGTACCTCAGATCTAACCAAGACAACCTGAATCCCAATCCAGTGCCTTAATCACATACTGGTTCACCTCCATTTTATTCTCTAGTATCAGGTGCAGAAAGAAAAGTATAGAAACGAATTAAATTTCTATTTCTTCCAATTTTTTATTCCCAAGGTATTTTGTTGTTACAGGGAGTTAATTATGAAACTCTATTGTTGACTTAATTTTTGTGGTTAATTAGTACAATGAATAAGCCAAGAGGAAGAATGCTATATATCTCCAGTGGTAGAAGAAACCTAATAGCAAGTGGGTTCTTTTCCTTTCTAGAGAACCATAGTGATCTGGTAGTTATTTTACCATAAAGTATCTTTAATTCTTCTATTTTGATCATTACTTTAAAACGGAAAAGTGCTGAAAATTTGAGTTACCTCTTCTACCTTTTGGGGATAATAAATTACAAAGTCTGAAACATGCAGAAATAACCTATCAGTAAAAAATTACTGCCACCATAATGGCAGTATGTAGCAAATATAGGAGTTGATCTTTCACCATCAAAACCAGAATATAAAACACACTTCAAGTTCTCACCTGTGAGTAACTACAATTTATTACTCTAAATCTACTTAAATAGTTTAGCTGCTTCTTTTCAATCAATTCAGATGTCAGATAATTTAAGTTTCATACTTTTATAACTGCACAAGACTGTTGGACATGGGTCAAAGATGAGAGCAAGAATACAGAATTTTAAAAAAATGCAAACACTTTGACTCAAGCAAAATTTTTCTGGAGAGAATTTTTCTTTTTTAGTGAATACTTTTAAGTATCCCTAGAACTTGAATTTGATACTTTTATATAAATTATATGATTAAAACCTCTTACAGTTATTGTCTCTGAATTTCCTTATCTTTAATAAAAAGGTCATTGTCCTGTTTCATAGAAGACCTGGAAGTTATTCAAGTGTTCCCATAATTATTCCATTGCAAGGGAAAAAAAACATCCACAAACCCAAAGTAACCAACACATAGAGTGCAGAGGAAAAGGATATCCTTTTCAGAGTTTAGCAAATATTTAAATAGCTTTATCTTAAAAGAGTAAAACAAGAGTGACATGGTATTCCTTTGAATTGTTCCTGTGGAACACAACTGCTTAAGAAAGAGGACTTTCATTTTTATTTAGGATGTTAGTATTTTTTTAGAAAAAAATACTGGGTTTTTTACAGTAATTTTAATCTCTTCATCTTTCTATCTTTTCTTATGGATGATTCCTTTTAGGGGAGACTAGAAATTAAAAGAAAAGCATGGCAAATTTGGGGAACAGAGTAATTCTCTGCTTTTATTTTTTCCCAGAGGGTAAAAAAAAAAGTGAAAAACAAACTAAAAAAGAAAACATTTATAGTCAGCCAATTACTATTTAATGAACTGCATCCTCCCAGCCCAGAGGAGGTCGGGACTCTTGTAAAGCACTACAATTCTTATACATTTCAGTTACAGGATACATGTTTGTGGTAATTGTAGCCTATATTTCACTCCACCTCCTGACACTGTTACACAACGTTTATTGAAAGCACATTTGATGGTAATGAAGTTTCTATTAACTATGATTAAGTTTCATAAAGCACCTGAAGATAATTTAAGATGTGCAGGAGCAGAAAATGAAACATTTGGTTTAGTACATTAGGAAATGTAATTGATTAAATTATCTCATTTACAATAAGTGCTTTCCAGGAGCTATGCAGGGCATACATTTTCCCCCGTCTACCGTTAGAGTTTGCTAGGAGATTTGAAAGATTTCTCCAGCTTCCCGTCCTCCCCCAGTTTTCTGTCACTCTCACTTTTGGTACCCCTTAGCAATTTTAAGCCCATTTCTTCACATAGCCAGTCTTCGAGACCGAGGATCAAAAGTCAGAGAATCATGTAAGAGGTTATTTAGTAGAACAGGTTGTTTCTCAATTATCTTCATAATTGACTTTGATTTTGCATCAATGATGATTCATGCAGTTTTAAACTAAGTTCCTGTTTAGCTGAATAGCAACAAGCTGTAGCATATGTTTCTAACCCCACAGCTATAAAGAAACCCTTTAATTCTCCTAGGCATCTTATGTGCCAAAATCAATTCCATTAAAGTTACTTTTTTAATAAATCAGAAAATAAAGTGATTTGACTGATATTCTTTCAAGATTCTCTAATTAAATGGGAACTGTGCATATAAACAAACAAAAACATATCAATTGCCTGAGCTAAGTTATGACACAGATGAATTGTACGTGACCAGTTAGGAGATGATTCCAGTGAGACAAAGACAAGACAAAATTAAAAATGCTTAAGCAGCCAAGGCAACCACAGCACATTTTTGAACTATCTAAACTTGATTTTGTGTTTCCTTAGAAATACTTAGGGAAACATAAAGGAGAAATATTCTCACACAAGCTTTCTATGCATTCATTTCTTTCTACGCAAGCATTTTCTACGTTTAATGGGTGAAGCTGGGTGGCTATCATGCACCCTACATAACTACATCATATTAAAAACTGAGAGCTTTTAAAAAGCCAAACACTTTTCACTCACCAAGAGCTGTAGCCATCTTGGACAATAACTGTGCTTCTCTATAATTATTATTTTTATTGCATCACATTTTTGTTGCAATTTAGTTATGTTCCTTTGTAAATAGTTATGAAGTTGTCTGTGGTTTAGATGGATTTGAACTTGACCAACTTGTTGTTTTATCAGACAGAGGAATACTCTGGGATCAGATAACCAAATGGCCTTCATTCAAGCCAGCAAGAAATTTTGCTGCAGAGTGTTTTGACATTGCAGTCTACAGCATGTGAGCTCAAAGGAAGTGCAGTCAGGTTAGGATTTCTAAATGTTCTCCTAATGATTTGGGGCCCAAGTTCCATAAAATTTCAAATAATCTGATCACCCTATGCCCCTATATCCTGGAAGAATACTCAGACTTAAAACCTACATATTTTGTAATACCTAATAGAAGAATCTGTCTTCAAAGAAGATATAAACAATTGCATGCATTACTTCTCAGTACAGGTGGATTCTTGTTTTAAGTCCTTCAAAGCAATTAAACAAAAAATGTGTTTATAAATCTATTTGTCAAAATTCAAAGACAATTTTTTTGTTGAAAATTAAGCAAAAATCCTCAAAACTTTGTGTATGGTTTATGAAAGAAAAAAGCAATGTCTTCACTTTAGAAGAGACAAGCCTCATGGAAATTGTGATTTTGGTGAAGTTGTGGGTTGGGTTTTTTTTTTTCTTTTTTGTAACAAAATCTTTCAGTTAGTCAATTCACTCCAAATGTGTTGCTCTATAACTAGAATTCCACTGAAAGCAATCTAAGACTAAAAAACAAAGAGTGCAGGATGGAAGCCCCCCAAAAGCATATATAAATGATATCTATAGACTCTTTACAGTGTAAAGCAAATAAACACCCTTTACCAGTTGCTAACTGAAGGCTGAAGTGAGCTGAACAAGGTAAGACAGAGACACTAGCAGAACCAGATTTGAGCCAAGAAAGCCAAATTCCTATATTAATTTCTTTTTTTTTTCTAGTTACAAGTCCTAAAGAGATCAATTTCAAGATAAGCATGCCTGTAGGAAGCGCTCCCAGTCAGACACAAATTACTAAAGAATGGTGACTTTTCTACTTCTAGTCCAAAACCTATGATGGCAAAGTTGCTAAGAAGATGCTTTCAGGAGATGTGAAAGCCTTTCATATAACCTTCAGTTTTATTTCACTCCTAAACAAATAAAACAGAATGGCAGAGAAGATGAGAAAAATCATATTTACAAGAGAAAAAAAATAACTTACTTTGGGATTTTATTTCATGAAGAGGTTTTTTATCTGAGAGAGAGAGAGAGAGAGAGAGAAAGTTGCACTTAATAAATTTACATGGAGCATATCTATTTCCTATATCGCTTCTGTCTAGCTCTATAAATGAAACATTTTCTGCTTGTTTGCTGACAATATGAATATTTTATGTTGTCCATATTTTTCCCTCCATCTTTTTTTTTTTCCCCCTAAATTTATTTCAGGATGTTTCTTTGCAGTAATTTCTCACTTGGTTAATTCAAGTATTTGTTAGCTTTATTGGATGCATTTATTTAGAATATTATACATCTCATCAATAAGAAAGTTCAATATTTTGAAGTGGATTACTTGGCAAAGAAAGTCAGTTAAGATTTAATTATTTCTTTGTATGTTTGACATATGGAAAGGTTACTGATGGACACAAAGTAATTTATAAAATATAAAAACATAAAATATGGTCACATTTATGTATCTAAATATACATCAGTAATGACATCTATATGTGTATATAAAGAACATACAGAATCAATGTATTACCATGCATATGCAAATATATTGTAAAATAGGTTTATACAGTAGTGCATCTCTCAAAAATGAGACTTCTCTGTCTCCCTCGTAATAAGCATTTGAGTTATCCTTTATAACCTAGTATCTGAAAAAGTAATCTTTAGAAAATGGGAGACTCAGGCTTGTGCAGCACCCACACTGCATGAGTACAGACTCTATAGGTGACCACAGCAGCAAAGCAGCCTGCCGGGCATGCCAGTCCCAGTGCAGCAGTCCGGAGGGAACACGTCTGCAATTTCCAAGACCCTGCTTACAAATTCATGTTCTGTGTGGGGTGGCTGGGACTGTCCCAAGGCTGCCCTCTGCATGTTCAATAAATGTAGTCTTAAGGTAATTCTGCCACCCCTTAGTTTCTTGGGCAGTCTGCCTAACTTAAGCAACTATTCCAATACCTTTTGTTGAAAGGTTGCCTGAAGAAAACAAAACACAGCACGTAATGTACTTATTTCTATACAATTCAACAGAGGCTAGCAGTTCAGCAGAAGTAGACTAATCTAATAGACAATAAAATGTGGGATATAAATCCTTAAGCAGATAAGATTATATCCGTTTTGTAGGTGCTTTGTGTTGTAAGGAAATTCCCTTTGACTGAGCTGTTCACTGATTTATCTTTTGGGTTTCTTTTTGTGTGAAGGATCTGGTACTGGCTACCTCTAAACGTCAGTTATCAGCACAGTCCCTGTTACTGCAATCCTATGATCTACACTGGGAAAGAACAGTCTTAACAGAACCACATCAAGGTACAAGATGTTCAGCTTAGTGTTTTACTATGTGATAATGTAAGCAAATAGATTATTAGGCACCTTCTATTATTTTTAGTATTTGTGAAAATGATAGGTTTAATAATGCTTAACCCAAAAGATTCTTGGATTTTGGTTTTGCCAAAAAGCAAGGTGTGGAGGTGTTTTTCTTCTTGAGGTTGTTTTTATTTTTGGTAGGAAGTAATGTACGTAAACACCAAATGAATAGTGTCAGACTTGAGCTTTGCAATGGAAACAAACATTTGCATGCTGCTGACATAGTGCTAGCTACAGAAAACTGCAATACAATGGAAATGCGTTTGCCATATAAACTGGTGAGATTGCTAGATCCAGAAGCCTCTTGGCAATATTCAGTATCACGGCTGGTTGAAAAATGGAAAACAAAATTATTTGTGATATATGGTGCATTAGTAAAAACATGTTTGTGGTTCATCTGCTTATGGCCTACTTGTTTGTTTCTTTTAGGGGAACTGGGAAAAGAAATCAATAGTTTTTGAAGTTATAAAAAATAGCTTTAAAGCAAATAGATAAAACAAAAAACTCTACAAAACCGTCTCTTTTACTAAGGCAAAGCAAAAGCTTTCACCTCTGCAAGATAGGGAGGAATCCACTGTGGAAAAGTATACTACCAACAATACTGGTAGGGAATAAACAGTGAAAGAACAAATATGCAAGAAACTAGTAAGTTATTAGGACTATCTTGAGTGAAAGTGGCCTTTGCATTCAGATTGAGTCAATCTCTGTCTCCCAACTTGGCAGGCCTGGCAATCTTTCGTATATATCAAAACCAAAAATAATTCTACTTTTCTTCTGCATATAAATTTGCATCTATTCAATTGTTACAACTCCTAGAAGAAATTCCCTGAAAGAAAAGTACTTTCAGTTGCTCCTCAGTTAAGGACTGGACTATCTGGGTCCATCCAGAAAATTAAAAACCAAAGCGAGAAAAAGGATGTTCCTGTGAATGGAAGGGTGTCATCGTTGTGTTATTCCTAACCTCTCTGGTCAGGGACTGAATAAAGAACCTGAGAGCAGGCCCTCATTTATCACCATTTCATTTACTGACTCCAAATTTGAAAATTCATGCTAAGGATTAGTATTTTTTCCGCCAGTTCAGAATCAGGCCTACGCTTTCCTGGCATCTTAAGTTCTCATCCTTACTTTCATTTAAGTTCTTATTTGTTAACCAAAGAAATGTTTCATTTCTATTTTTGCTTCACAAAAGGAACAAAGTTAACAAGTTGTGCCTGATAAATAACCTCCAAGAGATTAGTTTTCTGTAGCACAGTACTGCATTTCCTTCCCAGTTCCCCATGGGACGAAAAGCAGAGCAGAAAAGGCACATATTGGAAGATGAACAGGGGAAAAAGATTTTTTAAAAATAGGGTAATTGCATCAATTCCTATTAGCTGAGAAAGCAATTACAGTCCTAAAAATAATTTGACACAAGTATATACATACAGCACGACCTATAAAGGAGTAATAGTATCACACTCCAAGATGAAAGAAAAAAGAGACACTTAATACTTCAGTCTACTTGAATGCATATGGAAATTCAACTTTGAGAACCAACACACACTCCTGGTACTACTCATCACAGCAAAAGGAGGAGACGAGCTTATTTAAAACACAAAGAACATGTAGGCCAGAGCTGATGTCAGCTCCACTCGTTACCTAACAGTAACAGCTTTTATATCACTAGGCTTTAGCTTCCTCTTTTAGTACTTAGCTTACTCAGTTCCAGGGAAGTACTGTTGCATATGAAGGATAATACTGACAGCATGCTCAACTCCAAATTACACTGGAATGGATTTTCTTCCCCACAAAACACCTGGAGATCAGTTTCTGATCTCATACTAGGTGAAAAATTGCTGGTGTGTGCAACAGAGAGAAATCTTCCATTATATTTGTCTTTGGATTAATTTTAGACTATTGTTGTTAGTTCACAGTTTCCCTAACTCCCATCTCACCCTATAAAAGGAATAGAAATACTTTACCCAATGAGACTGCTGCATGGAAAATCCAGCAGCAGCAGATTTCCCTCTACCCCCCAGATATTCAGCATAAGCTGAGAATTTGTTAATTTTAAATAGTATTGCTTTGATGTCAACATATGCATCCCTAGTAGGCTTAGATTTTAAAAGGCTTTTCATTTCAATCATAAAATTTGGGGTTTACTACTTACGCCACTTACCCTTTGTAAAATGATTTTGATTTGATAGTTCCTTTTAACATCGAAGTTATATTTTACACTTTGTGTTCCACAGCTGACACTAAGTTGATTAAATCTGTACAAAATTTACTCATATTTTAAAAAATGCTTTTTGTATCTTTTTACCCATAGTGATCCATTTATTTTAAAGAAGGCAGGTTCTTTACACATAATGTATTAAGAACTTTTAAATCTATTAAGAGCATTTTAAGTCCCATATGTAGAAAAGTGATTTGCTTCTGAAAGAGAAAGCTTTTGCTATTCCAGACATTTGTTTTCAGTCATACACTGTTTACTTCACTTCTGTTTGCACATAGTTGTGCAAAATAGTTACATTTTCTTAAAATTGCATCTATAAAGTGATTCTAAATGTCATGGCAAAGAAAAATTACAATTCTTCTGAAAAGGTGATGATGAAATCCTGTGCTAGTTCAATTGATTTCAACTTGTTGGGGCATTTTTCTTTTTTACTGCAGTGTGATGAGTCAGGTAAGTTGGGGTTCATTAATAATAATATTCTTTGCACCAGTGGCTATACAAACATAGAGCAGAGGAACAGTACCTGAGCCAAAGAACTTGATTTTATACAAAACTTATGACAGACAATGAAAATCATCATCATCAGGTAATTATTGAGTTAGTTGCCATGCTGTAACTATTCCAATAGCCCATCTATCAAATAATTTGGTGGCAAGGGCTTTCTTTCAGTGCTTGCTATTGGAGTTCTTAATAGGGCACATTAACAGAGGAGCTTAAGTAAAGCAATAGCAGAGAAGCTATACTTTATCATACTCTATTCTATGGATAAACAGAGAATTTATGTCTCCAGGGCTGTCAATATGACATCTTTTATAGGCATTAAATTTAATAAGATAAAAAATAAATACTCTGGCTGCACTGTATGAGTATGTCTAATCAGTGATATGACTGTCATGGGATGTCTTTTTTCTTTTTTTTTTAATTTATTTTGTTTTCTGAGAAGGAATGTGAATTGGCAACTGGCTCCTTACAGCCTTGATGTTTCTTTGCAGACCTTTCAGAAGGCAGTCTGCTTTATTTTCCACAGCCAAAACTACTACATTTGTATCTGCTGGAAAAAGCCAACCTCTCCCCCTGTCTCATACACCCTCTGAGATGAAGTGAACTGTTTGGACCAGCTGACATCCTACCCCCTTTTCTCTTTCTGTTGAAGGGACTTGCACACAAGCTTCTTACTAAAGCTGCAAGCCATACAGATTTAGATCCTGAATGCCTTATTCAGAGTTCAGCACTGGTGACCTGTACTGGGGGTAAAGGTTGCTCATTAAGAGAAATCAGTCACTAACAAAGCAAGTTTTCAATAAAGGCATAGAACACTGAATGAATGCACCAACACATACAGAGTTTACCCTTGAGAATTTTACAAGGCAGTTTTAATATTTCTTACTATGAAAAAGTCTTGTTCTAGGGAACGCAGACACATTTAAAAAAAAAAATAAAAATCAACCATTGCACTGGTAACATGTCTGTGAACAGAACTCGAAACATCCAGTCCCTTTCCCTCCATATGTAGTAACACATTTCATTTGACCAGTACGTGAAACCTTCGTTCATACAAAAAGATTCAGAGGGCTTTATCCTAGAATAGTTCCTGAAAATGCACTTCTGGAATTAGCAGTAAATATCAGAGGTAGTCCTCGAAAGACAGCTGGCAAGCACAGCACCAACCTTTCACACTTCTGTGACATCTGAGAAGGACTCGCACTGATATTAAAGTGATAATTCACCACCATACAGAGCGCGACAGGGACATTCTGAAACCTGCCTGTAGACAGTGTCTGGATGAGCTCCTCGGAGTGAGAGGCTAAGAAAGGAGAGATTAACAGCTAGAGAAGCCAGCAACAAAAGCCCATGTGATACAATACCTTCTTGTTGATACAGCAGTGCTCAGAGGCCCGGTCTGTGTCTGAAACCGACTGTGCTGCCTACAAGGACTCGAGGAGTTTCAGTCATTTCCCACATGGAGTGAAGCCATCACCATCAAATAAAATGCGTATCATGAATCTCAGTACTTAATAACCATAGCTCTTCCCCAGGCCACGTGCTGCTTTCAGACTACCAAAATAAGCATAATACTGTGTTTGTTCCTCTACCTCTAAAGCATAAGTGCAGCATGGAAGATGACACACAGGACTGACACACAATGACACAATATGAAAGGATATTATTCTCAAGGTAGGACAGGTAATCTTTACCACCCTGTAGTGTCATTAAGGCTTTTCTTGGAAGCAGTGACCTGAATACGGCCACCGTTTATTAACTTTGATGAAGACCACAGAAGGAGCCAACTATATGGTAAGTCAACTCATGACTGTCACAAATAGTGGTAAGTGTGCAGACCTCAGCTGCATCTTTTCATGCCCCTTTCAATGCATCCTTCTGACAGTCTTCCAATGGATATGCTAATCTGCACACATGAATGGATTCTGGATTTATCAAGCCATCTGCAGGGAAGGGCATTCATTTAGTGTGTAGGAGGGAGAAAGACCTCAGAAAGCATCATGTGATCACCACATTGGTCCTCAAAAGCTGAATGAATTGCAGCGCTCACATATTCTCACTAGTTTGTTTTGGTTTTTTTTTCTTCCCCATGTTTTAAAAGTCTGAATTTAATTTATATCCTTTTGAACACTGAAGCTTGTCTGCCTGACACCTTGGAGCTGGAGAGCTGTTCTGTAACCCTGGAAACTTTTAAGTAGTTAGAGACATATAGCAAGACTTGTAGGTGTTCCTCTCTCCAAACCCAAACAAAATCTTATTTAATGTCTCAGCTGAGGTACACGTATTTCTGAAACCTGAGTAAATATACAGGATGCTATCTGCCATTAAGAAATTATTAAAATCTCAGGGCAAAAAAGGGAGTTCATTTTGTTTAGAAAATTATTTTCCTCATCTCACCAGATGTACTTCATTGAAGAACTCACTGGGCACAGCAGCTGTTTCTCTCTGAAACTGCCAACCAGTATTAGGAAGGTGCACGTGGGGGAAGGCCATAGGCACTTACACTATTGTAAGCACGTAGGCGATGGTTAGGAGCACAAGGCTTAGATTTATAGCCATATTCCTTTTGTTGTGTGCATGACGGTGGAAGAAGAAAATGACTGCTAGGCATAACATGAACACATATATGCAAAAGATCAAGAAGGAAGGGTAATGCAGTACCATAGAAAGAAAGAAAAAGGACTATTTAAATATAGAATTAAAGAAAAGGTAGACTTATTTCAGTTACATCTTTAAGCCCTAGCATTCCTGATTGCTCCCACCACTGCCATTTCATTGCTAGAACGCGATGAGGTGACTGTATCACTTCGTGGATAGGGAGCAGCATTCAGTGTAGGAATAAACTTGTGAATTTCTTCTTAGTTTTGAGACTATGCAGCTGTCCCCGGGTGTTCTGCAACTCTACAGCTGCAGGGCTGATTTTCTTGGCTCCTAGTTGTTTGTTGATAGTAGCAACTACCAAATGCCAGATGCTTTCCAGACATTTATATGAAGGGCAAATCCTTTCACAGGGAACTCACCATGAAGTAGATTTGCCTTTATTTAACTTCTGTGTTAAAGGCAACAAATGGAGTAAACTTCAGCCTTAAACAGCTCTGCTCTTGCACCAAAAGTATTCATGTTGGTGATTTGCCAGTTTACTTGCAAGAAAAGGTAGAAGGCTAAGTAGTAGTACGTTCTGTGAAATACGTTGTAGCAGGTGGTCATAATTACACCTGCAAAAAACCTTTATTTGGATTTTTTGAATCATCTGATAATTAATAGGTAAAGTATGTGCTACACAAATGCAATAGCTCAGAAACCACTGAGGATTTTAAACTTCACGTATGCAACCCTCTGAAAACAATCTATTTTTTCACAGTAATATTTCAGCCAGAAGAGTTGTGCTGATGTGGGTGTGGCAAATATGCTACATTACCTGGATTACAGTATACATTTTAGGCCATACTCCTAAATCTAATTCAGTGCCAACTGTTACTCACCTTGAATGCAAAGCCCTTCAGTGCAATTCTCCGACTCTTGACTCAAGCCCTCGCAGTACTTTCCTCCGTTTCTTGGAGGTGGCGCAATACATTCCCGAACTCTCAAATGCTCGCATTCCGGACTGCACACAGACCACTCACTCCACACCTCCCAGTTTCCATCCACTGAATGGGGAGGAAGAGAAAACAAGCATCATCACTGCAAACCAAACTGGTGTAGTTAAGAGGTACACTTGTTTCATATCTCTCCTCAGGTCACAGCAAGGAAAACAAAGTATAATTCTCAGGAGCAATAAATATAGTTTTATCAGATGTGAAGTTAAAATCCAGCAATAGAATGTACCACCTCAAGCGTGCAATATGGAAGCTTTTAAAATAGCACCAGTATATAACATTCTGCAAATACAGTCAATTAAAACTGCAGGAGGAAACATTTCCTTTGCCACCTGGCTATTAACTTCTAATGTTTCAATACAAATTCCACCTTAAAACAAGCTGATGTAGAGAGGCCACACATTTTCCTATCAGAGGAACGATGCTGATGTTTACAAAAAGAGCATAGCTGGCCTTGTAGACTTCTGGCTAATGCCCTGAACAAGACAATGGATCAATATGTTGCTTTGCTGACTGATTTATAGCTGTGTCTGACCCTGTCCCAAATGAGAAGGCTTTCCACAGTTCCCTTTCTTTTTCATGCATAAATCAGATTGAAGAACAGTCAGATGAACACAGAGACATATATAAATAATACTGAGTTCTTTAAATCCCAGTTCAGGACATGTTGTATCTAAAAGCTAGAAGAGAGATTTGCCAGAACCCGGACAAGTTATGCTGTGACCACAGGCAAACATAGTCTCTTAAAACATACATGCATACAATCCTACTAACTTTCTTTAGCTGTACATGTGAAGCACCAATTCCAAAATCAGATAAGGGAGGTTTCAGGTGAACAAATGAGGAAATGTACAGTGTCCAGAGAGGTAACACCATGCTCTGTGTAGTATAAACTCAATTTCAAAAGGTTAATATACTTGCAAGCAAACTTTTGCAAGCTAAATAATACTTTTAAGTGAAGTTCTTAGCTTAAGGTTTCTGTGTTTCTCTTTCTAGTGTTACTAATATCACCTCCCCTTTCCCTATACTCGCACCCACTTACGTGATTTTTCACACTGAACCAGTTGCTGTTTTGTTACTGAGTATTTAGTTAGCTGCAGTGTAAGTTAAAGCACTGACAAACCTGGCAGATCAGGCCACAGGTGCTTGTGGCTACTGCTCAGACCCTACACAAAGCTCTGAGCTGTAGTCTAAAGAAGGATGCAAGTATTTCCAATTTCCTTTTTGACCTCAGTGGGCTCTTCAAAGCACAGTTGTCCACCTGGCCTTTCAGACTTGAAAGAACTCTCCCATAAATGTGACCGACTTCCAAAGTTATTCCTTAGTAGACTGTGCATATCTCACCAGGGCAAAGAGAAGTGCAGGTAATTTTCTGCACTGACATCCCTTCACAAAATGCACCTCCATTGAGTGGAGCAGGGTTGGTACAGGTCCGTGATCGCTTCTGCCAGCCCCGACCACACCGTGCATTGCAGTTTGACCACTCAGTCCATGATGACCAGCCTCCATTAACTGCAAAACACAAACATTCTTGAGGTTGTGGTAGGTGTGCTAAGAGACATCAACCAACAAATCTGATCAGATCGTTTCATTCAAAGGCAGGTAAATCCCAAGCTGAAGTAGGAGCATTGCTGCCTATCAGTACACAACTACATAAAGGCCATGGTGTCAGAGAACACAAATGTTTGTTTTGGAAGAGTAATATGCTAAGAAGTCCAACGACTGGTATTCGAGTCTGAGAAGGAGGTAAAAGCAGGCACCTCAATTCTCATGAAATATGGTTTGCTTAAATCCTAAACAAGACTTCTTTATTTCAAAAAGGGTGATATAGGAATGCTCTCTCTCTACCAATAAAATGTCACATGCAGTAATAAACCTGGAGAGCAACAGAGGATGGTAATAAAGCACTGGTTCTGGTCTTTTGTCCTTTGCTGTGTAACATCTAGATTCACTAGTTAGTGCTCGGACACTCCAGTACCACAGATCCAGTTAAGGCAGCCCTTTATGTACCTCCCTAGGCATGTGCTTCAGGGTCTCCTGTTACAGGCAAGGCTTATTTATGTGGTTTAGCTTATAATTGCATCTTCTTAACATCTGGAGCAAGGACTGTTATTATTGACATAACTTCTGGGAATCCATCACAAACAAAAAACCTCCTAATTCTAACCACTCTAAAAGCAGGCATGATCTCAGCCTTGAGCGACAGAACTAAAATTCATCATAACAGGAAGGAGGTTAGCCATTTGATTTAGAACCAGTCGTATGTTAAAAATATAAAGTACTCCAGCAATAAAAGCGCACACATCTAAGTTTTTCCATAATTATCACGGTTTTCACTGACCATACACCACAACTGTCGCAGACATGCTCCTTCTCTTGGCAACAATGTTGGCAGCCATGCAGGTATAGTTCCCAGAGTCAGAAAGACGTGCCTGTCGAATGATGAGGTTGTGGTCTGCTCTGGTGTCAATATTCTCATCCAGGTTGGAATCTATGGGCTCCTCATTCTTTAGCCATTCCACCTGGAGAGGGATGAAGCAGAGAAGAACATGCAGTAGGAAAAGATGGAAGCAGGAAATCTGCAAAATTATATTTCAATGACTTAATGTCATTGTGGTCTTTATTATAAATATTAAGATAAATGAAGCTAGGATGGGATTTCCAAAAAGGTAGACATTTACAAATTTAGAAAAGACACTGTTCCTATTCTGAAGACCCTAGAGCTTATTAACAAAGGCACAGCAAATGAAATGCTAGGACATAATAAAATAACAAAAATGAGGGAAAAAAAAAAAAAAAAGCAAAGCGCTCATTCCAAATTGCAAGGGTGTGGATTATAAGGGAAACATTATTTTTGTTCTATTGGGAGAAAAGGAAGGAAAGATGAGGCAGAAGAGGATAGGGCAAAAAAAAGGAGGAGAACAATAAATTACACTTTTCCTTGTGTGATAGGTAGCTAGGAGGCTTTAATATTTAATCCAAGGAATCAAAAAGTGATCATAAAAAATACTGGATCATTCTAGTTGAATATATGTCATTTACCTCCTGGTTCTCTTCACCGTTAGTATTAAAAGCTTGAACCTGAAATCATTTTCTTAAATAATAGCATCTTAACATTTCCTCTGTATTTGTTCTTGAACCTACACTGTGTATTTTGTTTTTATTGTAACCATTTATTCAATTATTGTCCTATTTAGGAGAGCCCTTTTGGCTTCCCTGAGAGAATGAAAAAAATGGGGAAAAGTCTAAACCTGTAATGCCAAAGAAAGGCACCTGATGCCTTGGGCTAACGACCTCATTAATACGATAGGGAAATACTTCCTTTGACTCGAGCAGAAGGAGAGACATGACCAATGGAGATTAGCAGTCCAAGTGAAAGTCAGCTAATGATTGCCGCTTTTTTTTTTTTTTTAAGGCAGTACGGGTTATTAACTTAGAAAGGCTGACTTTTATTCCAAGAAAATGGAAGAAAATGTCAACTGATAGACAATAAGAAGTATTTAAAAATGCTCCTCTTGATATACAGTGCTTTACATGTTCAAACAATTGGACAAAGATCAGTTAAGCTTCATAATAAATGGGGATGACACATAATAAGTATTATTAATTCCACTTTTCTTGAGAGAGAAACATAAAGATGAAATTGCTTGACATCACACACAGTGGAAGAGCTATGTCATCATAATAGATTCCCAGTTTACATAAACATTCTTAAACCAGAGACCATTAGTATTTGTTGTCAAGGTACATAAATACTGTGAAATGCTGTGTGTAATATACTTTAATACATCTTCTCTAGTTCACCAACCAACATATCTCTGAGTAGACCCAGCAATTATCTGAAAGGCATTTCTCTACTTGAAACATTAAAAAAGAAATAGTTAAGGCATGGTAAGCTGCTGTTACAGAAGTGAAAAATTAAAAATAGAAGCAGAATCAACAGATTCTATTAAAAGACTGAATAAATGTGCGTTATTTTAATAGCTTTTCTAGACCTGAAGGAGGTATGGCTGTACCCTGAAGTCAAATACCCTTCTCATCTCAGTTCAGATGAATAACCTCGTTTAGGAACTTGTGGAAGGACTTGTAACTTTGTGATAATGAGCTTATGGATTTGCTAGCTACAGGCATTCATTAGCACACTGTTCTGCGCAGATGGTCTGCAATTTGTAGATTTTCCAGTTTATAAACAAATCTGCAAAAGCTGACCATCAAAGCCAATTAGATTTCATGCCAGGCAGCAGGTTCCCCTTCCAGTAGCATCAGTCATTTTGGTTAGCTGGGGACAGAAGGTGTGCGACTGACGCATCCATAGATTCTCATGTCCCGGCACCACAGCAGACAGCTGGGAACTTATCTTGAAAAGAATCTAGGTCTGTGGCACTTACCCTACATGGCGACTAGGGAATTAAGTGATTATTTTACTTATCTGTCAAAAGAGGCATTACCTGAGCATGAAGTACATTATACATTTCATACTGAAAGTAGTTAAAAGATTTTAGCTCTATATATTCTTTTCCTCAAACTGCAGTTAACCAAAAATGGTAACAAAGACAGAATGTCACCATCAAAGCTTACATTAGGCATTCAAGACATACCTGTCTATTTCTGCATTCTTATAAAGTCCTGTCATAATGCGGTTTTGTTTTCCTTTTCCTCTCAAGTCTTAACTTTGTTTTCTTTTTTTAAACAATTTCCTTCACAAAAGTTTAAAGAGTTTTGGGACCACATCACTTTGTATGCTACAGTGCATATCCAAATAAACATTTAGAGTGAAGTTTCAAGACAGTGAGTTGCTAAGGCGTGCCCCGTGACGTCAAAGGAGGCAGTGCCTGGCACAGGTACGCTTATTTAGGTAAACCCAGAGGAGACTTTTCACCAAAAGTCTCACAGCCTGAATTTGCTTTCCTTAATATTGTTAGGAGACACAATCATGCTTTGTCATGAACTTAACACACCCAGTATCTTAGGCATCCTAATTTTCATTGCTAGAAGCATCCCAGGAAATCACAGGGCTAGCATTCATACTCGTTGCCTCTCATTCCGTGAGCTAAGTGACACGGCTGATACTTCCACCTCTATTGGCTGCAGATGGCCAGGCACAGCTCTGGAGCAGTCACCAAACAGACTTATTAAATCCAGCAGTGCTGGACTCCTCCCTTAACAACAGTATCTCTTTGAATGCATTACATTTTCCTTTGGTCTAAGTAAGATGAGGAACAATCAAGTAATCCATTTACTATTCAGCTTCCCTTCTGCAGTTAACTTTAATACTAATTATCAGAGGAAGGTTCCACAAAGAAACCAGGAATGCAATTGAAATTATAGAACAGCAGCACTAGCATAAATCAAGTGACAGAAATTCAATGGTCGCAGTCAGAATTAAACTCACTTTATGTGCAGTGTAATGACAAACATAGTAATGGTCAAAGAAATGACAAACATGTCTAGTATTACTAGAGTTCATTATTTCACAAGTATATTTATAAATTTTGCGTTTTGAGTCTCATCGGGTCAGGGGCCTTTGCGGGGCAGAGTGGGTGCGGGGCACAGGATGGCTCAAGGTCCTCATTACTGTTACACTAGCACTTCAGGCTATTTTTCCTGCAGCTTTTCCAGGAGGGAGTGCACACTGATCCATTGTTTACTGAGTCTAGGACTGCAAGCCTTCGTGAATGAAAAGCATTTAGAAGAATGATGATCACAGTGAAGGGAGAACATTTAACAGACGGAATATAAACATGAAAGTGTTGAGAGATGTGCGATCAAAAGATGATTTGTAAGTGAGGGCACACATTGCCTTTTTCTTCTTATCTGGAGGCTTGATGACACTGCAAATACTCGTCTCTAATTCCAGCCTCCCCTCCCTTGAAGAAAAACCAGACTTACTCAAACTCATTCACTGCCTTCGCCTCAGCAGACAGATGCTTTCAAAGATGGAGAACTAAGGGATTAATTTATAGGATAAACTGATAAATTTAAAGGACTCATGATAACAAAAGGTTGTTGTTACTTGCAGTGATGCAACCTTTGGAAAAATTCAGCACACACACAAAACAACCAAGCAAAATAAAGGCAACAAAGAAACCTATAATGTCTCCATACTGAAATGAGGCACGGTGTTCTGAATTGCCAACCTGCAATGCCAGAAGAGTAGACTCAAAACTCATTAGCATTTAACTACCCTCACTTTATCATCAGTGGAGGTCGTACAGTTGCTTGTAACACAATGTAATACATTTCTTTTTAAGAATTAGTCTGTCTGAAGATCTTAAATGTTTCTATCTCGAACTAGACTTAAAAACTGCTATAATATGCCTTAAGTTTACATACAGATATCTGGTTTTTTTCCTCTGAAATTAAATCTGCTCAGAATTAAAATACCCCCATCAATTTCTAACAAAGGCTAATCATATAATGATCTACAAAAGAAATGCAGGGGCAGATATAGATTAACTCATCTACTACACATTGGGTGGCAGTAGATGAATTAGCATAATCTTAAATTTGTTCCAATTACAGAAAGCAATTATCAAAGACCAGCTTACAGCATTATCAAAGTAAAATCAGTTAAATACACCATATCCTAGGTAGATTACGACAGGAGTTTGTGAACTCTTTTTCTTTAAAAATAATGCTTATCCCAACTCATCCATATTTCTGTCTACTGTATACAACATTAAAACAGCCTGTCAGCTTCACATCACAGGAACACAACTGCTGTTTGAATTGCTGCAGGTGATGGAGTCTCACTGTGCCTGGTTTGTGCAAAATAAATAATGTATGCATGTCAGCCTTATTTGTATATGTAGCCATACGGATACTACGGACATACATCTTCAGCTGCCATATAGCAAATTCAAACACTCTGGAGACTCACAAATATCCATGAGAATATCGATGGAGGCAGAGCTGAGTTAGAGACTGCAGGAAAGCTCTGGCAAAGGTTGCTACAGTTCCCTTAAAACTCTGCCCATGTTATGGGTTATAGTTGTGGCTTCTATGGGAACAGTGTTATGCCCCTAAATCTCAGCTGCTTTTGAGCCCAATGGCAATATCACTGGGAGCATTTTATTTCACCTTCACAGGGACTGTGTTAAGCCTTTACACAGACATCACCTCTGTAATTCAAGGAGAAAAGCTGACTAACTCCAGATGAGGAAGTAACATTCTTCTGGCTAAACTTTATTCCTCCTTTGCCAAATTTGAGAGGGAGGCTATACAGCTGTTAGACCTCCTGTAAGACTAAAGAATATTCTGATTTGCAGTAACAGAAATTACTTTTTTGTTTGGTTGGTTTTAATACCAAACTTACTATTTAAAGGTTGAAGATTAGAGTAGGTCAGATACCAGTTGATTTGATGCACTAAGAGTTTTTCATCCATTGCTCGGTCTAATTTAAACATCCTGAGAGCTGGCTGCCCGTGACTGAATTTTCTATTCTTTCTAGCGTTTCTTGTTTGAGACTATAAAGAGATTTAATACCCAACAGGAGCAATACAACTCAAGAGTTCTTGTGGGCACACATGATAATTTTGTAGGTCAGAAGACAAAAGACCTTGGTACTCCTGCTTTTAGATTATACTATCCTGCCCTTTAAATACATCTGACTTTCTCATGTGGTCAATAACCAGAGTACATATATATCAAAGATAATATAGTTAGAATGTCAGCTTATCTTGAAGAGAGAATCAATTGCTTTCTCAATGCAAGATAAACGCTTCAGGATTTTAAGATGGGAAAGGTCAACACCTGACTTAGAGCAGCACAAATGTTTCTTATAGCATAGTCAATTTACAGATTTTAAATATTCTCTCTCTCTCAGATGGAGAAAGTAGTAAACACATCCTTAACCTTTCTTTAAGCCAATACCACTGCTCATTATGTTCTTAGAGAATATGCCAATATTTGTATCTTTTGGATAAAACTGTTTTGTCAATCCCAGATTCACTTAATATTTTAAATGTAAGTACAGCAGTGTTTAGAAAGTATGGTAGAGAATGCAATGAATAAATAGGTATATTGCTGCTCATGAGATTGCAGATAACTACACTGAATACAACTCTCTTCTCTGATATCTTATGCTTCCCTTGTAGCAAGGCAGAGGCTGTCTTTTTGTGAACCAGACAAAACTAAAAGTAGCACAGCAAGGAGCATGGCCAAACAGCAAGTTTACAAGTGACAATGATGGCAAATATTTCTCCGATATTTGGCCACACCTGACTAGACGTTAATTTAAAACCAGTGACCTGAGATTAAGTGCTTTGTAACCCCACATTTTGTCAGTGGCTCATACATTTCTCCAGCATTTTTTTGTTCTGATTTCTTTATTCTCAAATTTCTCCTCCATACATCTGCCTGCTGTAGCTGAAGGTGCCCATTGTCTTGTCATTACTAACATTAGCTCTAACTTTGCAAGGGTTGGAGCCCTATATCTGGTAATAAATATTATCCAAAAAACATGTTTAGTGTGAAGCTGTTAAAAATACCTATATATGTTAAAGATAAACGTAAAGATTCCGGTGATAGAGAGGACAAAAAAGTGTGTTGGGGGGCAGAAAGGCAGGGGCGGGGGGAGACACATGTCTTGATGCATAGACCATTTAAAGAAATGTAACAAGAAATAATCTGGAATGTAGGTGCATTTTTATGTCTGTGTCCTTTGTCAGTAATACCTGTTTGATATATCCATCATCTGTTGTTTTAATTCAGCAATCCTCCCCCACAACTTTCAATAGAGAGGAATAAAGTTTTGCACGTGAAATTTTGACCTGACAGAACCAACCTATCCAAACTGACAAAAAGTCATTAAAATAGGTCTCTTAGAGACACCTCTTTGGATCTTAATTCTTCTTACAGTGCTGTAGTGACAACTGCAGAACAGTGAACATTACCTTGAAGTTGATTCCAATACTATTTTTGCTGTTGCCCATGAAGGTACTTAATTAATTCAGTATAAATAATACAGAAGGCATCTCTACCTGAGCTCTTAGCTCTCTAAGAACAAAAATAACACCATTATATATACAAAAGAATTAGGTGACACCATATTTTCCCCCCTAGAACCTGACTTTGCATTAAAAAAAGAAGAAAAAGGCCAAGAACCTCTAAAAATTTCTAGCTGAAAGCTTTTTTTTTAACTGGAGAAGAAAACATGTTTGAAGCTGATTTATTTTCTACAAAAAAATTCCTTTTAATAGAAAATGTTTGCAATAGATTCTCCTCCACATCATGATTAACAGCAGGTATATCTGACACTTTCTCCACTGAGTCTAGAGCAAGCCTGGGGAGATTGTATCGCTAAGCTAACACTGGCTTTTATGAATATTCCCTCCTCCCCATACTAATCAGCTCAGGCCTCTGGCTGGAAAAAGTTCTACCTTATCATTGATTGAGGTCTCTCATTCCCCAATCTTTAAAAGCCTTATAAAAAATGCCTTTTTCAGTGACCTATAATGTTTAGTAAAAGAGAGCAAGATACATTCCTTTCAATTTCTTTCAGATCTAGCATGAAACTCCTGTTTCTAAAAATTCAAGTATGTCTAAGCTGGAGAAATCTTCCTTAAAGTTACAGTTAGAATGGATGAGTATAGGCAGGGCAGGTGCTCCAATTACAGTGATGCATTAAGAAGGCAGCATATCTTTGTTACAGTTTTATTTTGCTTTCTACCCTAAGACTCAATCATATAAGTAGGAGAAGCCTCCATCAGCATAAATCAGTGTGGGAGGTTAATAAAAAACAAAGGCCAGTTTGCTGGATACAAACAGTTCATATCTACCTTTATGATCACACAGTTACTTTATCAACACAATCAAAAAACATTAATCTTCCTTGCTAGGAGCCTATCGCTAGCAAAACACAAGCAGCAGGTCAGCTGTACCTGCTGCATTTTTTTAAATTAATCCACTGAGGGAATACTGCTACCGAATCGTTTAATCACAACACTGTCACACTGTTCTGGTAAGCATATTTTTCCTTCATTAGATTGAATATATAATCTCATTACATAAATCTGACACACTGACTAACTCATAAATCAGCCTGGGCTTTTGTTGGTTGTACTGTGGAAAACAGCACAGGAATCGTCTCTTTGAAGAGATGCGCTTGGTTGTTGCAAGAGGAATCATCTGAAAACTCAAGTGCTGCATGCTGCTAGTGGACATTTTCTTTCTTATTATTTCACTCTATGTGGCATACAGGTAGTGCATTTGCTACATAAACCTCCAATAGTAAGGGAAGCCAAGGGAGATGATACTCACTCATGGCACTTTATATACCATATAGCTCATACTCTGAGCTACATCCAGTTTGCAATGAAGTGAGCATTTTTGTTTGTGTGCTTTAAAATCACAACAGAAAATTCATATTGCTGAAAAATCCAGAGGAGGGGAATAAAGGCTAGCATTGGATGGGGTGAGTCAAAGCAAAATTAAAATATGCTTTTGAATAAGTTTAATGGGAAAGGTGACAGCCTGTATGTATATCTCAATTTATAATGCTAAAGGTGGGCAAGGAGTTGACTCAGACATGCTATTTTAAAACATTGTTATGAAGGTACATTGTTAAATTTGCCATTGCTAATGGTACATTGTCTGATTGTTAAAGATATAATCAGATCCCCAAATAAGTTTATCTTTATTCCAATTTTTAGAGAAATAAGTATCTGACATTAATTGCAATACTGTTTTTTACCTACATGCAAAAATTATGAATGAATCAGCATTAATAAACCCAAAGGTTATTATGTGGGCTTATATGGCAGTTTTCCAGTGGGGCGGTGCACACAAATGAGTTGACTTCAATTATTTTATGGTAAGCAGAAATAAACGATCTAGTTGAAACTCAAAGCCTAGTCCCTTGACTATAAAGCTCAGCAATATTGGTGAGCAGATCAGAATTATCTAGAGCTTTTCTTTTTCTAAATAACTCAGAATTTAAGGATATATAGTAAACCACAGATCTTGTTTTAAAAGTATGCAATGCACACTATACATTTCTCAGTATTGTGAATAAGGATGGTTAGAAAGAACAGCTAAAGGCTTTAGGGATGGTGTTTATGGTGTCACACCAGTGAGGTTTTATTTGTTTTCCAATGCACAGACATTTGGAAAGTAATTATAAAAGTGCAGTTGACACTGAAAAAACATTTTTAGATAAGATTATTGGAAATTATGTGTACAGTGCTTTGCTAACATGGCATCCTGATAGGCAGTACCACATTTATACCAAATTCTTAGAGATAAGAAAATTATCACAGAAAGCTTACAGTAATTGAAAACAAAGTACAAATAAAGAGATCTCTTCTCTTGCATTTCTGACTGCTTCTGATCAATCATCAGTGCGCGGCATTACAAAAACCCAGTAGTATCTCTACCCATACTTCAGATTATTGCTCTCAAGAAAACTTAGAAGGGGGGAGTAACACTCGTGGGTTGAGATAAAGACAGTTTAATAGGACAGAAAAGGAAGGGAAAATACTACTACTACTACTTACTACTACTACTACGAGAATATACAAACCAAGTGATGGACCACCTGCTGACCAATGCCCAGCCAATCCCCAATCCGTGGTGCCCCCCTGCCAACACCCCCCCAGTTTATATATCGGGCATGACATCATATGGTATGGAATATCCCTTTGGCTTGTTTGGGTCAGCTGTCCTGCCTGTGTCCCTTCCCAGTTTCTTATGCACCCCCAGCCTCCACTGGCAGGGCAGTATGAAAAGCTGAAGAGTCCTTGACTTAGTATAAACACTGCTTAGCAGCAACTGAAACATCAGTGTGTTATCAGCATTATTCCCATCCTAAATCCAAAACACAGCACTACACCAGCTACCAAGAAGAAAATTAACTTCATTCCAGCTGAAACCAGGGCAATAGCACACTAGTAAGTGTGAATATGATCCTGGCTAGAACTATAGTTTCTATTATTTGCTTTCAGTAATCATACTTGAGATTAGTTGGTTAGTTGTCATTAGTTTGGTTGGCTGTGTGGCCTCCTCATCTCGATTAACGCAGCAACTTCTGTACTCCTGTTCTGTACATTACAGCAAACAAAGCTATAATTTTACTTTTCAAGAGTTACGGTGAATCACGAATATATAATGTTGCTCTTTTTTGTTAGTAGCCTTCAGATACAATTTCAAGAATGTAGCTGTGAGATATTACTAACAGAAACATCCTTTAGATCCATTAATGTATCATCTTTTTGTACACATTGGAAAAAGTATTTAAACTCAAACTCTATGTCTATATTTAAAGAAATACAGTTGTTAGTTACAAATGTGTAACATTTATGCCCTGTCACTAGGTGTATACCAAATGCAACTGAGCACCAGATTCACAACTTGCTGCCTTCTTTTGTAACACTGTTTGCAATTAAAAAAGGTGTTGATCTATGTCCAGAGAGGTAAAACATTCCCTAAGCCTTTAATGTTACAACATTTCAGTTTCACAATACTCTAATGGTATTTATTCCAGATTATAAAAGGACCAGCACAAGTATATTGCATCAGCAGAATCTGAATGGAGAGCACCCTCACTGTGTTAGACACAAAAGCCATGTTGTAAAAAGAAACACAACTAGAAAGTGCAGTAACAAATATGACTGGTACTTTGAAGTTGTTAAAGATCCTGAAATTGGTATCTACCAGCAGGTGTTTTCTCATATCAGGTTGGTTGGGTAGGTTGAATGCTTCAACCTATCAACAACCTTTTCACCTCTGAAACAGCATAATGTGCTATTTTCTTTTTTTTTAAAAAGGACGTAAGTTTTCCCCTTCCTGTGAAGTTAAGAAATCTATCTGCAAGAGGGTAAATTTTCTTCCTAGAAGCTTACATTTGTATCTCTAAGAGCTCCCAATAACTGCAGTAGGACAAAACATCATGTAATCATTTGATTGCTTTCCTTTGGTCCCACTGTAATATATATCAAGGTTAGTCCAACTGCATTGTGACTACATACATATGCACACATATATACACGTCTCCATACAGAGAGAAAAGAAAATATGTGTTTGCATTAGGAGTACCTTCAGTGTGTGTGTTGGTGATGGGATTCAGGAGACAGATGTGTTTGGAAATACGCAATTAGACCAAGATTTGGATAGGAACAGGGAAATCATAAGAATCTTGGGGAAAAATGAACATAAGGGCATGTACACATTTCCCTTGCTTGTGGGAGAAGACAAGTGGTTGATCAGAAAGGATCAACATATTTGGGGATTCCTGATTTTGAGAGGGAGACAAGAGTTGGTAGAGGAGCTTCCTTAGATATAAAAAGGAAAATTAAGTTGCACGGAAATCACAAAAATAAAAAAGGAAGAGCAAGAACAGCTTCAAGGGTGATTAACAAAGTAAGAAAAAAAAATACTATGAGCATATGGGTAGTAGGTCATCACAAGATACTCACTTTCTTGCAGAAGACATTTGAATCTGCACTAAAGTGTAGTCGATACGGAAACACTTTACCCCAAGGACATCTTCCATTCTCCCCTCTTGCCTCTCCTCGATTAAAGCACTAGTCACAATTGACAGTAAACCAGCTGCTCTTGCTGTGACTGTGAGGTGCAATTTAGCAAAATGGGCACTAATGTGAGAGGATCAAAAATCGCTAATGCAGTCTGGTTTACTTCAGGCAAGCTATGCCCAAGAGATGTTTTTGTCCTGGTTAGCAGCAATGCTCTCCCAGAACCCGCACTCAGTCTAGAACTGACCCCAGCAGATTGTTCCTTCTCTCACTCAATCCTCCCTGCAGTTCTTAACACACCTTCCTTCTTTTGCTCCAACACAAACTGTACCATATGTCCCTGACATCTTGAGTGACTTTGGCTAGAAAAAACCCAAAGCCAATTCTAAGAGAAGCTTTCTCTGTAGCTTTGAAGACATCATATCTCCTTCCTGCCTGTTTCTGAATGCATAAAATAGGGAAAGTTTGAGAAATGCTCTGCCATGCTTCTCTGTCCCAATGACCCTTGCATCTTTTCCTTTCACAGTAGCCCACTCCATGAGCAAAAGATACTGTGTTTCTGAATTCTAGTTGCCCATGTGATGTTGTCAGGTCTTTGTAAAAGTATGTAAATAAACCAACTATCAGAGGATAATACAGCCTTCTACCAAATAGATTTGATCCTTCTGCTCACAAACCTTTCCTTTCCGCATTCAAGTTCAGAAGTTTGAACCCCACTGAAAAAGGAAATAAAAGCAGCTGCACATGAAAGTATTGTGCAGAAGTGCTATATGCTCTTCACAGACTCAGAAATACAGCAGGTTTGTTGTATTATAAAGTTAGAAGTTTCAGGAAAAGACTGTCAAACATGCTGAAGATCTAACCTCCAGGAATCAGGAACAGAAAAAACAAACAAGACCTCTAGGCACTAAAACAGCACTAGTAAATAACCACAACAGTCATTCCTCCTGCTGACCAGAACAACAGGCCAGTATTGATAAAGCCGCCAACTATCTTGTTCGGTCAAAACGTACACCACAGTAAAGTTTCCAAATCCTTGTAGGACTCTTTCACACAATTACCTTTATTATTTATAATTATAAACATAACAATAAAGTCTTATCCTTTCATGTTCAAGCATTCAAAATTAAGAACATTCTGAAAATAGTACCAGAAAAATACATGCCACTGCAATACAGTATGTCAAAAAAAGAAAAGCCCCAAAGCTTTATAAATGGTCTTTATAAAAAGGAATTATCTATTCAGGGGAACTACATAGTTATCTCACTCCCCCCCCTTCCCCCCCCCATTTTAGCAATCTAATTCAGAAGTGTTTGCTCCAGCATTTCTGTTTCACGACCTCGGTACCTCCTGGGTGTACCGATTTACTTAGAATAAGTCAAATCTCAGAAGGAAAACAAACATTTTTTTTTCTACTGGAGGAAAACATAGCACACAGTTCACTTGCTTGCATGAAATTCAGCACGTATACTCATTTTGGAGAAAACATCCAAGGATTTTTTTCAAATAAAGGGTATATGTGCAGGGCCTAAGATGCTTCCAATAGCTGCAAAATGTACAAAATCAGCAAAAGAGGCACCTGGAGATATCACTAAGGAGACAAGAGGAGAGCTGACAAATGTCATTGTTTCAAATAATTGGTACAGTATAAAAAGGGGTATGGGTGAAAAATGAAGTGACAGATTTAACGCATTCCAACAGCACAGTGGCAGAATAATGAAGAGACGAGAATAATCTCAAACTGCATATTAGGATGACAGAAGGTAACAAACACAGTGTAAGTGTTCTTCCTCTCTCTAGTGGCTGGTCTAAATGGGAATGAAAAGGCTGTAGCAGCTTCTAGCTAAAGGAATCGCTCTCCACTCAACTTGGTAGAGTTCCGCATACTCATGGTAAAGTACCTGAGTTCAAACCATGCTAAATACCTCTGAGCTTGATTTCCAATATAAGTCATAGAATACGCTTACCTGGAACTTAATTATCTTTTCACTAAATGATAAACATATCAGAAGCAGGGTCTCCACAATACTAGTATATTGGGTATGTCTTCTGGCCAGTAGATGTACCAGTGATGAACGACTGGTCCAGTCAGATAGACTGTATCTCAGGCACAGGTGTGAAAACTAAATTTAGGTGACAACTGTGTTACAGAATGAGAACAACTGTTGATCTAACACACAGAGACTCCAAATACATAGGTTAGTTTTATGCAAATCTTATACAATCCATGACTCCCTGAGATTGCTCGCATATAATGTGGTGTATTTTGTATGAGGCTATGGAGATTGGCAGGTCTTTTGTGATGAGCTTGAACAATAGGCAGCAATACTGAATACATGAAAAATGCTCAGGGCATCCCTACAAGAAGCCATTTAGAAATTCCTCATGACTCAAATACTCAAAAGGCATTATTTTATATGCCCTTGTCACTTTGTTAACACTACAGTATAAGACACTCAAAGTCTTAAAACACATTACTATATGCAGAGGCTCAATAGCCAGCTACATGTGACTCATGCAGCACACCTGGCTCACCTTGCTTGCTCATTCAGGTACATTTTAAAAGAGATATTTGTTTGCTAGTCAGCTGTCCACAGTAGAAACAAGGACAAACATAAGAAAAAAAAGTGTTGCATTACCAACCCGGGCTCTCCATAAAATTTCAGGGTTGCCAATGTCCAAAAAAGAGCATCCCAAATATATCCAAGTTCAATGTTAAATAGCTTGGCAATATTTTTTTTTTTTTAAAATGTGATCGTAATGAAGCAAAAAAACCCCAACAAACTCACCATTAACGTAAGTTGCACAACCAGATATCCCAATTTTTGTAACTGGTTGTGTTGCCCTGGAAAGCGTACAGCTAACAAAACCCACTAAAATGTCTGTAAGATATTTAAAAGATGACCAGTTCTATGCAAAACTGTGTCCTTTTTATTCCCCACTTACACAGAGTAACTGTGAAGCCTAAGGCTTTTTCTTTTAGCATGTTGAGCAACAGCATTTAAATGGTTTTTACAAGTACTGATAATCACAAGCCTTTTTTGCCTTTGAAACCTGTTTTGTTTGAACGTCTACAGTGTATTACTCCAGGCTCTGTACTGTGTGTATTACAACTGCTGTTGTAATACCTAACCCGTGATCTAGGCTGAGTTTAAAAAAAAAAAAAGTTCAGGGCATTGAAGATGAAGTACTTCAGGAAGACAGAAAGGTAACACTGAAGCAGATGTTCCTCTCAAAGAAGACAGGTGATGAAGGGCAAGGAATGAATACTAGATTTGACCAAAGATGAAACAGCATATAAAATAAACTAAAACTTGATTCTGGTTTTGTGTTGTCCATGCTTCTATAAAGCAGTCACAGTCTTAAACAAAAAGGCTTTAATTGAGCAGATGTTTCATAGAAAAAAGAGGCCTTATATACTATTAGATTGTCGTGTTCTGAACACAGTCAGTCCAGACCAGCATGTCATGTATTATCCATAATAACTGCCCATTTCTCAATCTTTGATAGATGTGAAAGTATGAAAAATGAAAGTTATGAAGTTGCTCTTAAAAGCAGCTAAAAATCTGAACTGAACAGGGAACATTTGTGTGTCTGCAACAGAAATAGCAGGATGTTAAAACGCAGAGCAAGTAAAACTGGAGAAGAAATTACTAGAATAATTGAGCAATTATGAGTAAGCTGCCACATGGTTTCAGTAAAACAGAATCAACATTTAAAGGTTGCTCTGTTTCTTTTGGTAGGGTATGTTGAGAACTGATAAACAGAGATTAAAGGGAAGGTAATTTGCTACTTCTAAAATCTGTAAGGACTCTTCAACAGAATTTTGTGTTCTAAGTGGGTTCAAAACTGCTGCTTTAATCTGTGGTAGTTTTCACTGTATGTACAGTGTTGGATAGCGTCTAATAAAAATACCTGAATTTCTTCAGATTCTTGGAGGAGCGACAGAAAAAAAGGAGTAGTGATGTACAAACCTGGAAGAAATACCTATTTTGCCCAGCTAAATGAATAATTGGCCCTCAGTCTGCAAGCGGTGCTGTAGTTAACAGAACCTTCACTCCCCAAAGACAGACATAGACAATTAAGTCTATGAAAAATCATGATCTGTTCAATGATTCACGCAATGTGGCTTGACTCCGGAAATGTTTCTTGCATTCATATCTGTGTAGCAACTTCCAAAGCGATATCTGTACTTCATAATTCTTTACTACTTTATGCCAAAACTGATCTTGCATACAATTCTATGTGGAAAACTCTCATAAGTTAGATATTTGTGGAGTTCTTAATATCTCCAGAAGATTATGTGGGAGATATATATAAACTGTCAGTAAAATGTTGCTTTCTAGAATAGGGGATTTTTTTTTTCCCCTGAAATGCCAGTATTTTAAAGGTATAATTCATAAACAGCAACACCATAGAGTATACATACCAATTCAATCAGAATTTTAAGATCTTGTATTAGTCAGCTGGCTGTCACCCAAACGACCTGAAGGTTACATATGCCCTACCGTAAGTGTAGCACCTCAGAAGACCTTATTAATCATTTAAATACTTTTATATCTTAGAAGTCTGACCTGCTAACCATCATAACATAGCACAGACTATTTCAAGGTGAATGTATCTGTTTAGAGACATTAGCAATTAGCATTAAACATGAATTTGTAGTATGACCAATTTCTTTTCCAAAAACAATACTCATCATTAACAGTTTGGAGTAACACTTCAGTAGTAGGCTGAAGATCTGAAGTGTAAGACAACATTCCCTCCCGCAGAGCCGGGGGTGCTTTAGAGACCTTAGAGTGTTAATGGCATATGTGCTACCAACCAACTACACAGAAATAGTCAGGGGTTCTGAAATGTTGAAACCTACTTTTCATTACTAGCAGTAAGAGTTAAGAATTTGCATAATTCCGTCACAAAGCAAAAGGAATTTATTTCACCGTTCCAAATGCAGTGTCATCTAATTTTGTCATGTCTAAGTTAACTATTAAATTTCTTACAGCTTCCCATAACTTCATGATTTTAAAAATGTGAATGTTGGCTGCAGTGGTTGCTTAAAAGTAAAACCAGTCTACAGGAAGAGCTTACATGTAGATAAATAATAATAGAGACGTATTGCACATGCCCGAGCTTCGTCTTGAAAGTGAAATGTCTTCAGTGAAAAATGAAACACATTTATTGTATTTGTAACCAATATACCTTAAAAGTAAAGGAAATATTGATATTCCAGACACAAGACCCAAGATCTATAACTAACTGTATAAAATGCATGCTGTTTGCATTTAGTAATCATACTCTGTTTTCTATAACTAGAAACAAGATTCATTGAAGACTATAATTCACCAGCCTTTTTTGCCATAGTGTTTTACTACAATACCATTATCCTGCCATATTACATTTTACTGTATGTGTACAAGTCCCATAAATACACAAGCCTATGTAAAATAGGCAGCAATGACTCTCACTACTTTTGGAATACTTGCAGCTTTTGAATTTTATGTGGGTTTCACATTTTGTTGATGTGTTTGCAATGGAATATGTACTGCCCAGAAGAGAAATGATTTTACATTTCCATTAAAAGCTATAGCGGTAAATAAACCATTGGAACTCATGCAGATATTCACTGGAACATCTACAGCAGTCCATTAAAATGTCAAAATCTGTGTTAAACATTTGAAAAAGTAGCACTGGATACAGCACATTTAAAACTTAAATATATGCATATATTAAATGATAAAGATATTTTAGAGTATTCCACAAACCTCTGCAGAGCACTCAACACAAGTTTACACTCATCAGTAATAGTTTAGCACAACAGCTGCCCTTTTATTACAAAAAAAAAGCCAACAACCAAAATCAGACAGTAGATGTAGAAAGTGCTGCAAGTTGCTACTAATGCTCAAATATGAGCTATTCAGAGATTTAGTTTCAGAGAGTATCTATTTATAATAAAAGGAATTTAGAATAAATTTTAAGGTCAGCTTCTGCTCAGGTTTGCACCTCATGCATCACAATGGACTTCAATGCTGTTTCTCATCAGGCATTTCCAGTTGGGAACTGGCTCCCCTGAGCTAATGCTGCATTCAACACAAAACCGCAGGTCTCGCATTAAGCACTGCAGCATTGTTCTAGTAAAGATAAGCAGAGTCTAGTAAGCTAAAGATTTTTTAGTTTTGCTTTTATTTATTTGAAAGCCTGAGGTTTATAAACACTTATCTCTAATATCATGGTTTATATGGCACTTCAATACAAAGGAACTGACATTTCTAAGAAACAGTATAGATCTAAAGTAACTACCAACGATGATAGAATTTATTAAATTCACCACTGGCCAACTGTATGTATTTCAGTGGCAGTTTTAGAAGGTGCTTCATTTTACAGGACTATCGGTTTCACAACCTTCTTCAAATTCAAGATATACAAAGTTCATGTTAAACCCAGGTCTCCAGAAGGTGATAAAAACTCCTTTTGATGGTTAATTTCAGTGCAGAATATGGAAGCTTGCTATCCAATTAAAGAAACATTTAAAAACCTGATTACCAAGTCCACTGAAGTAAACAGGAACAACCTGTGACAGCCTGAGAAATTTAAAGCCCTTTTGTCCCTGATGGAAGAAAAAGTCAGTAGTAATATGCCTCCAACATACCACAACATCTGTCTAAAAAGATTACTAGCTACAAAAGCAAGCACTTTTTTTTGCTCCTGTACCAAAAATAATTAATATTTTACTCTCTGAAGCACTAATAAGGTAGAACATACAGAACAGAGATTATCCTAAACTTAATTAAATGGATATTGACCGAGTATTTTCCAGGTTACAGTTCAAGACTGGTTTGACAACAGTCATGGAGGGCAACATCATGACTATCAAGAACCAAACAGTAAGAAGGAATTACCATCAGTGAACTAGAGAGGATGTTATAATTTATTCTGTTTGCTGACTCTGTCACAAACCACCAGGATCTATTAGTCACATTGATTCCAGATGCTACACCTATCTGGTACAGAACTGCATTAAATGACAGAATCAAGTTGTCCACATTCTTCATTGTTTCACTTTAAAAGTGATTGTGTCACTGAGAGGCAGTGACTCCAGTGCTCAGTATGTTCTTAAAATTAATAGAAAGAAAAATATCCTTTGGCAAGAGCACAGGAAAACACTAAGGTATGATTAGGGTTACCAACCTGCCGGCATTATGGATATGAAATCTTAGCACAGTTGCTTTATATAGTCAAGGTAATAGGTATGAACAGCACTATATCATGTTAATGGCAGGACTGTAATACATAGAAAATAGCAGTACACCATGTATTTCTCAAGGATGAGGGCTTAATACCTATTTAGAAACTCGCAGCTTGCATCTCCATTGTTTTGCACTTTGTGTATCAATTTAAAGCTGAGATCTGTGAACAGGGGCTGGGTGACCTAGCCTGGCTGCCTGGCTTAGGGACCCGGATGTGTTTAAACATCTTTGTGAGCCTGCGTGCACAGGGTTACAGAATCATACATAATGTGGTAGCATCTAAAACTCTTTATCATCATACTATACACGGCATCAAGTGCAAAATACCACTTTAGTTTCCTAGCCCTGCAATCTGAACCATGCAAATGCTGTTCCCCCCAGCGGAAGCCAGCTTTATGCTGAAGGTGAACAAAAGAAAAAGGACCTCAAAGAGTATATGCTTTAGAGAAGAATTATTTAAATGCAGAAGGAGGAAGGAGAAAGTAATAAACAGAATGAAGGAGAGACTGAAAATACTAACACTTGGCATATACACGAAGAGCAGCAAGCTTGTCTAATGCAGCAAAAAGGAGGATCCATTCTTTATGTCTTCCCTCTCACCCCCAAAAAATTAGAGTTTCAAGAAACTGAAGAGAACATAGACTAGAGAAAAACTATTTAAAGAGAGACTAAAAGGTCAGCTGAGAAGATAAGGAAAGAATATACCAGGAAAGTCACTTGAGAAGATGTATAGAAGCAACAAAAGGTCTTCTTATATATAGTACTCTATAAAATGGAGCACTGCCTAAAAACCATCAGAATTACACAAACAGAAAGCAAAATCAATCTATACCACTTGTTGACTGAACCACACGCTGAAGCTCTGACTTCAGCGTATTACTACTTACATAATCCCAAGATGGACTGCACAACTGCCTTTTGATACACCTTTTTCCAGGACTGGGATGAATGAAAAGAAAATACCTGGGAATGTAGGAAGCAGGGGTGGGGAAGTAAACAGAAAGACTACCAAATTCCATCAGGCACTACGCAACATGTTGTCTCTTTTTTAAAACAGGCAAAGCTATGCCTCATTTGCTCCAGCCAGTCTTCAGGTCACATTTTCAAGGCTGAACTGTAGCCATTTATAAGCCACACACAGGACTTAAGAGCCTGGCTAAAGCTGAATGCCAAGTATATTTTATGCGAGGCTACAGGTTAAGGATATGCTCTAAAAGTCACCTAAAACCAGTGTAATACTTCCTTGGTGTGAGACAAAGGAGTGCACCGTGAATAACTGCTGTGTCTTCCTAGGAATAATGCAAAGCAATAAACTAAACTTACACAACAACAATAAACAAGTGCAAAACACATATACAGAAAACACAGCACTGTGCACTGGGAAAAAATAATAAAACCCAAGTACAAGAAGCATTTTACCTCAATAACTGATGCACTTTTAATAGCAGCTGAGGCTAGTCATACATGGGGCTGGCTGCCCACTTGGAAAGAATTTGCAGATATATCTGATGTAATTTTAGAGATGAACTGATGGGCTATCTGAGCTCACGGAGCCTGGCACATAGCCCTGCACTAGCCCAAGGTGCCACAATGACTGAATAGGCATGTAGTACCTCAGCTAAGGTAAGCCGCTCTGCACCAGACCCTGTATTTGTTTAAGCTGCTGTAAAGGTGGTTTCTTACTAGTAACAGAAATTTGTGCGTGAAGGAAGGCTCCCAGTAAGTCAGACTAGCAGATAATACAGCTCGAAGAAATGCATCGTGTATTATGTCACTGTCAAATAACATTGCTTTTAAGAACGTCTTTTTAATAGAGAGAAGCCATTCTTCCCTTCGCACATTTCTTCAGAATGTTCCTAAAAGAACAAGCTGTACATAATGAGCAAGTCTTGTGAAGAATAGTCTTGTGAAGAGATACAGATAATCACCAGTAGCAAGGCTAAAGATGTTGCTCTGGCAAACTCAACATTCAACTCCACATTTTCTGAGAGGAAAACTCAGCCCTCCCTTTCCTCTCATTTTCATCATGCCAATAAAAATCAGAAATACTTCCTCTGATACCCGTGGAGTGAAACAGTCTGAGCAATACAAGCCCAAGGTACCCACCTAGCAGCCTAACAAAAATGACCAGCAGACGAGGATTCATCAGAGAGTTTAGCTGATTCCTATACTATACCACAACGGCCTCATTGCATGCACTCCAAGCTAAATGAGGCCTCTGTTGCGCACAATTAATAAACATATCTATGGGGAGAATCTGTTGTGGGATTGAAAGCCAGAACTGTCTCTTCCCTGGGCCAACTCTGCATCAATAGTGAAAGAAATGGCTCTGGTCCCATCAAGCCTGTGCCAGCAGAGACTCTGTTATATTTAAATCAACATTTGCTACAGCAGGGGATTATCAGATGCTCTACTTAAATGCTGCATTTTCTTTTTTATTTTGATGTTTAACTCAAAAGACTGAATTTATTTGGGTTGGGTGCTGATGCCTGCAAGCACAGCTGCTCACCAGCTCTGTTTTACTTGCCATGTGAATGCATTAGAAGAGAATTTAAAACCTTTTTCCAGTCTGCCTGGTGTCAGGATTTGGTTTTTCTTACTCTTAAAACCTTTTTCCAGTCTGTCTAGTGTCAGGATTTGGGTTTTCTTACTCTCTTACTGCTGTGGCAATGCAGCCAGAATGCCCCAAACCCTCAGCAACCTCCCAAAGCAGAGACATGAAGAATTTTCTCATGTTGCCTTCTCCACAGAGGCAAACTCTGGAGATGGGAAACCTGCTAACAAAGGCTGCAGAGAGAGAAATACAGGGTGGGCTACAGAGTGATTGAAGACAGCTGACCTAGACCTGCATATAAACTGAAAGGCAGCACATTCTAGGAGCAGAGCTGTGGTACTCAAGAGATGGGATGTGGTCATTACCACATTTAGAGGTAGGTGCCTGTCCTGCCCATACAGAATTCAAAATGGTTCAGTAATTTGCTAAGGCTGTCTAAACCATTCAAAAGGGTAAAACAATAGGTAATAGCTCAGTTACTCAGTTTTCTTGACTGCCGTTGCCACATGAGGTTTTATTAGTAGTAAAATCAGGCACATTCCAAGCATTTCATGCACAAGAGATGGACTTAGGCTCCATGAAGAGTGTAAGCAAATTCTTGGAAAGAGAATGCAGATTTAGAGCGATGCTCCTTTATGTCTTTTGCTTAAGACCTAGCTGACACAAGCAACTGAAATTTGCTGCTAAATGAATCAAGACAGTACAGTGCATTTCAAAGCAGCATTAAAATCGGTGCTTGCCTCAGCAGGATTTGGTGCTCCTGATTCATGCCTGTATAACATTAAAGCTGAATTAGAATACTGCCATTCTTTATTTGTAATCCTCCTTGATTGTTTGCTTTCACTAATGTGTTATTCAGCTTAAAGACTATTTACTAAAACTGAACTGTATGAGCATGCAGAGCATTAATGTCACATGAGCTTCCATTATTTGTAAATTAATTTATACAAGCCAAGTTTTAAGCAATATACAGTTTAGATACATTTAAACTATGGATCCAAACCTTTAATCCATTTTTTCTTAACTCCTTTTATACATATTGTGTGTGGAAATTAACACATATAAGCAAACTTAATCTGGGTATTTTCATTGCTACTGGTGATGAGATACGGAAGCCTTACTCATTCTGGAACAGATGGTAGAAACAGAAATTTCTCCCAACAAAACTAAACTTGATCTAGAGGAATTCTCTCTAGAGAACCTCTCTGAGGTTTGGTCTTGATTGCTGTACGATCTCTGTGTCATCCCTGCTGTCCCACACCCCCAAAATAAATAAATAAATAAAAGGATTAGTACTGAGAGGCACCACTGGCAAAAATGCTGACTGTGATGACAGCTCAGGAATTCTCAGATGTGGACCCCTATTGCTGCTACTCGGTTAAACGCTTTTTCCTGCACAAAAGCACAGTGAGGGGTTGCCACTGATGGCACATAATGGCATAAATATGCCTGGGAAATGCTGATATATTTAGTAACAAGTACATCTGCCTCCCAAGAACTGCTGAGATCTACTCACTCAGTTTTAAACAAGGAAACATTAGCAGCAGCTAAAATCACTTAGGTGAAAATATTTGAGGAGTGACTAGAAATGTAGAAAGGAATAGTGGGAAAGAAAGGCTCTCCCTCCTGGTAATTCCGAGGCAACTATGATGTCAGCCATCACTAAAAAATATCCCTGCTTTCCACTTCGTATAGGACTAATGACAGGATTTTTCGGGTTAAGCTAGATCAAGAACATTCACTTTTAATGCTTCTAAGATTTAAGAAATCTTCAGCACCTCTAAGCTGCAGAAAAACAAGTCCAGAGATTAAGATTTATATTCTTGATAATGGGGCAGGCTCACATAAATAATTGAGCTGAATTTAAATTTCATTCCAGTTGTAAAGTGTCTGCCTCTTATTGAGCTGCATTGCATGATTAGAGGTTTGACTGTATCAGTCATTCATAGCCATTGTCAGAAATAAATCGCTAGATTAACTCATGACTATGGCAAGCACAGGAAATGTGTGCTCTTTGGAAAAATAATGTTCCTGAACTTCTGCACTTGATGGAATAATCAAAATCTTCCCAAGGGATTCAGGCAGATATTGGCATGGTAACATGAAAGGGACTGGAGTCTCCTATCCATTTTGTTTTCAGTTTGTATTTCCAGGTCCATGCATAGTATGGATTTAACAAACAAACAAACAAACAAACAACAACAATACCACAATTAGCATCTATTTTGCATCTAATGAAACAGAAGACGAGCTTCTTTGTCCGTAGTTATTTCAAGCCTTATGTTTTCATCTAGGGCTTCATCCAAACACAAATGAAATAAATTCTTGGATCAGAACCATAGATTTGTTGCCAGCACTAGGTTTTGAAAACTTCTACGTTTCTCAGTACTCACATAACAATTATTGAGCAAGACTTACTAGCTATCTCAGTTATTTTTCATCCACATGTTTAACAGGGCAGGTCATCTTTAACTTGAAAATACCAAAAGAGTTTAGAACCTCAAGCTTACTGCCATTAAGATCAGAGCCATTACTTATTTGAATCTGGTACCCAGTTTCTAAAGATACTGGATTATTTCCAGTAGACTGTTTACCTTGGTGAGCACAGAATTAGCCTTGCATTTATGTGAAATTTTATTGTCCAAAGCAAATATGACCTGTTAAGATTTACAGGCTTTATTAGCAGCAATAACAATTTTACAATCAACATCAGTAAATCAGGGTTTATTGAGAACTCTACAATTTTTATCTTCAGAAAGCAATTAAAATGTCAGTTTTTCATTAGAGATAATCCCTGACTTTTATGAAAGACAAATATCCTGTTTAATTGTTGAGTGTAAAGCAGTGTAGTTCAAATAACTCTAAAATTCTCAGTGAAATACAAGTAGTGTTGACTGAGAATCACCACTTTTTCCCAAATGCCTGAATTCCAAAGATAGCATTTTTTGCTGTTTAACTATACAGAAATTGGAAAACAGTCAAATGTATGCAGTCAGTTCAGCAAACCATACTTGTTGGGTAAAGTGTATCTATTGTAATTTGTTTCTTTTGGTCTCAAAGAAACCACATAGATTTTATATAGTTTTTCGCTTGAAAACTTTCTGCTCACCTTTAAATGCTGTCTTTTTAGAATTAGTAACAAAATCAAACTGACATACATGGTAGCATACTCTTCAGACTATGAAAACAGTCAATGTAGAAAAACGTACTATAATGTTCTAAGGAAGTTACTAGGATCTTTATCACATTAAAGAACATGACTTCAGTGAACATACAGTGTATTGCAAGGCACAAGGATTACTTGAGCCTATAAAGTTTTGAGAGTATATTAGACAACTGAACAAGGTGGGGGGGAAGGTGGTGAAGGCACTGGACAAGGCAGAGTTTCTCCATGAAAACTGGGGTGCCAGCTCCCAAGGCTGACACACACTGCCAGGACTGCAGGTCAGATATATTTCCACAGCTAAGAAAGATGTTTTGCAGTCAAGTAGTGGCCACATCATGCTTCATTTCACTTTGTAACTGCTTGTTTCCAGCCTTTTTCCTGTAACTCTGCACTTGATTTTGGGCACTTTATTATTAAACATTCACTTGTTTTACTATAAAGTCTGTCTAGCTTTGTGGAACAAAGGGAACCAGGTTGAAAGGAATAAGCATAGTGGAAATTTTTTACCACAAAGATAGCAAATTTATCTGAGACAGGATACACTGGAAATCTCGACAGATATGCATTCAGAAAACTTGGTTTAGCAGTGTACATTGTCTGAGAGAAAAATGTCACTGAGGTTACCAACTGGTGGCTTTAGGGAACCTCTGCAGGCAGTGATTACCATCCTTTCTGCAGAGAGTACAGGCAATGAATCCCTCACAGAGCAAGATGTTTAGGCAGTTATACCTTTGGAAGTTTGTTTTGTCTACAAAATAGGTATGTTTACCAGAATGCACATTTAAATAATTTTGGCAATTCTCTGTAATGCAGTATCTATTTTTCTAGTACCACTAAACATGAGTAAAAACAATGCACAGCTGAGAAGAATGTAATAACAGAAATTTGAATGACACAGTAATGCATATTAGATACCTAGATACAAATCCATCTACTCACCATTCTTATTTCTAACTCATTTTCCTTTTGGTCTTTAACACTTCTGCCTCATTTTCAGTGTCTTTTGCACCCCAGTTTGCTGCATTTCTCCTCTATTTTCAATGGCATCTGCTCAACATGCTTCTCTCCTTAACTAAGAGGATGCATGTTTCCTTGGAGTTTATTTTTCCTTGCTGCTTTTGTTCCTTCAATTAGAACATACCACAGCAATAGTGGAGATAAGGGCCAAAATAACTTCTGAGTGATACTATTTGTCTTGTTCATCAAAGGATGCTAAAGAACACACTGCAGAATGTGCAGTTAGAAATACAGCACAGTGTTACTGGGGCTGTTCCACAGCTGCAGCCGTATGGCTGAGCCTACACTGCAGCCTGAACGTGGTGACTGTAGCTTACCGAGGTACACAAGAGATTTAAACTGCTGATCTCACTCTTGCCATGGCAGCACTGGCTCAAGACTACCACCACCAGTCTGTTTTTTGATAGGTAAGAACAGTGTGATGCCATGCTAGCTTCCACCATCAGATTCTTTTTTTTTTTTTTTAATGCCTCCCTAGCAGATTTTTAAACACAACCCACTTAGAACATCTTCCTCCAAGAATAGTCTGGCTATTATCATTTTAAGGCATCCCCATTAGTTTCCTGTTAAGATTCAACTCTCTTGACAAAAAGCATATTTAAAGCTAAACAAGAAACCCCAAAATTATTATTTGCAGCAGATTTTCTCTCTCCAGCAACAATTTATCATAATATTTTTAGGGTTTTTTTTCCTTTGTTTTATTTTTCAATGAGAACAGTAATTTCTGAGAAAGTAAGTAACAATCTGTTTTCAGTTTGTAAGCATAAAACTTGAAAATTGTATCAAAGCTAGGATTTTTTCAGCAAATGTTCCTGAATTCTGGTAAAAAGCCATCCTTTTTAAAAACTTACATAATCAAAAAAATACATATTTAAAGCAGTTGGTGAGAGAAGAACACTGTAACCAACGCTGGACCTTGAGAACCACATGGTAGCTAAGCCCTTTTTGCTTCTCTCCTCATTTCTCACCAGCCCAGGAGGCATCAGCCACCAGCAGTGACACTGCACAAAGCCTCACCTCAGCTGCAGGGACTCCCTCAGGTGGCCGACAGTGGAGAACGATCATCCCTTCGATAGGAACCTCCTTCCCTTGTGGGTCTTGCTCAAAGTTTTTCCGTAAATCTGCAGAGTTTAATGCAATAATTCATTATACCTCCAAAAGCCATTCCTCCCCAAACAATACTATGTAGGCTGCAGAAGTAAGCAACAACACCGCTTTGCCATATTCTTCTCTTAAGTGTGGGTATAAAGCAATGGACAACTGAGAGTTACCAATTCTTCCCTAGATGAGAGGCAAAGAGATCCTATCATCTTTAGTTTGTTTCCATCTCTCCACCTTTAAGGAACGATCTGTGTGTGACTACAGAGACAATCAATTTTAGAAGCCCCAAACTCCGTGGTTCCAGTTGTTGCCCTTCCACAACACGAGAATTAAATGCAAGAACAACAATGTGGTATTGTTAGGGTGCTGTTAGAACCAACTGAATGACTCCAAGACTAGGTGAGTAATTTTCCTAGTACATGCTACTTCAGATGAGTGCCAGCATATTTTACAAAATGTTCTAAGCTAGATGTGTTGTTTAGATCGCCTACATACTGCAAGCTGTAGGGAAAGAAGGAAAGGACTGAGAGTGATTCCACACATTCCAAACTGGCTGATTACAAGATTGTTTCATTTCAGATGCCATGGCCCAGCTAGTAATTCAGGGAAAGGAACAGGGCATATTGTCTCAAGAGTCGCACTGATGTGGCCGCAGCACTACTATGTACAAGTGTCTGGGTAAACCAGAACAGACACAAAGGAAGCCTAACCCAGACATGCCCATGGATATGTAAAGTTTTGCTTGCTGTGAAAGGAAAACAAAACGGAAGGAATGTTACTTACTACATGTGCTTTGAGAGTTAGGATGTTTCCATTAGACATACTCATTTTCTTCAAACAGTGTCTCAGATTCTAGAGTGTGGATTTACTGATTTAATTTTCTCATTGCTTACACTTCATGAAATACACCCCCTTAAACAGCAGAGGCTCTGACTCAGTTACACTTTAATATATTTTCTAAAATACTTTAAGACTTAATTTAGCAAGCCGATCACTAGAGAAAGATGCACACAGTGCATGTATTCTCCTTTTTATGATTCTTTGTTAATGTTGATTTTTTTCCCCCACAGATAACCAATATGTTCTCCAGTACTCTATTTAAAAAGTCATTCATTAACAGTTAGGCTGCAGTTCTGCCTACAAATGCCTTTATTAGGATGAAAAAGGGAGTAAGAGCCATCTTTTCATTTTCTCTGCATTCCACACTATCACAAAGAAATACATACCTGCTTTTTCAGAGAAATATAAAGTGCTGTAATGCTTTGGACTTGACTCACAATACAGAATCTCTAGGCTTTAGGTGCAAAAAAAAAAAAGTAAAAAGCAAAGGAAAAAAAAAGTTGACACTACCACACTGTGCATCACAATGACAAGTGCTGTGAAAAAGTTATGGGTTCTGTATGCTATCACAAATTGGACCTACACACTGTCATCTCTAGTCCTCTACAGGGTATTCTCCAAGTCAGAAATCCATGCCCCAAATTAAGTAGCTAGGTTGTTCACCACAGACAGGATGACACAGGTCCATGAAAGGGTGAGCCCTGGGAACTCATGGAGGTGGTTTATAGACATCTGTTGGCAGCTATTCATTTTTTCTGTCTGGAGTACTAACAAGTCCCATCATCTCTGCACTCAAGAATTGCTGTTCTTTTCATAAAAAAAACATGGCTTCAAGTAACAGTAGCACAGCAAATGGCCAGTACAGGAACACAGTTCTCAGGCGAAACATTCAGCCACGCTCAGTACATTACATAAAACAGAAACGAAGAGCACTCTCTGGCATGCCTGCTAGGTTAATATGATATCTGCAGTTATTGATGGCAGCTGGGGATGTGGTTTGCTGAAGAACTGGTACCACAGTGATGGGTTTAAAAGTCCCATCACACAGCTCCACCTGCTTCTGCTCATTCTGATTTTTACTCATATTGCCATATTATGGGGTTGGGAAATCACAGTGCGGAGAAAAGTCAATAAAAATTCAATTCAGAATAATAGTCCTTTGCAGCTTAGCAATACAGGGGAATTATTAGCTCATTCAGGGTTATGACAGTTAATGCAGTAAAATAAAAAATTGAATTTACACATATTTACACATTCAAACTAAAACAGCCAACAAAACCCCCTGTCATTTATAAAATCAAGGAGTAGTTACATTATCCTATTATTTACTTCAAATATTTATTTTAAGTTATCCTGTTAAAAAGAGCATAATTTTAGAAAGATTTATCAAGAATTTCTAGAACACTACCTGATAAAAGTTACCACTCAGAGTTTCTTGCTTGAACCTCACCAACCCCTTCTTCCTGCCTCTCATCTCCTTCCAAGAAGCATTTCTCCTAACTCTTTGCAGGTTGTTGCCATCATTTCCTGGGGCTAGGTCTTTAAAGACCTGAACTGGTGATTTAAAGGAAAAGGGTTCACAACAGATTGGGGGAAAGTAATTTCCTGAACTCTCTGCAAGCAGCACTGCTGCAAAACGATGGTTTCAGGCTCTGATTCTGTTAGAAAAATGTAGCAGATCTAATTGCAAGGTAAAAATGGGATGAGCCTTTGAGTATCTCCACAGTCTCACAGTAACAATTGTATTTGGGTTCTGTCTTTTTTTACGTCCCTTTTGCTATGATGGCATTTATTGACTTCCATTTTTTGCATCTTTCAAATAATGATCTGTTGATTGTGAGTTATAACACTACACCACACTATTTCAGATATGAAGAGCAGAGATAAACTGAGTCTAAATACTTCCTATCTGGGGACAATGGTCGTCCTCTGCTCCCCACTGTATTAAAAATTGTGGAATGAGTCTTCTATTCTAAAAGAGATTAAGCCAAATAACTCCCCTTCCCCAATAACTCTTAATTAATCTACAGTGGTGTTATTTAAAACTTAACATTTGTCAGCCTACAAGACCAGAGTTATTCCCTTTGTTTAAAGTAGGAAGTAATGATGCTCCCTAAGCAAATAGTGACAGCAACTACCATAACTACATGGCTGCCTTCAAAATTACCACTGGTAGCGACTCTGTCACTGTTTGGCATGACTTAGAAAGACATACATTTTAACTGAATAATTCACAACTCTGCAGAGTGGAATTCCTTTCTAATCCCATTATGGCAAGCAGCAGGCATATAGAATCATTTATAAGTAGCTTAACAGCACAGTGTAACTTTGCAGGGTCCAATTTCTTAATACGGGATGTCACACCATGTGATTCTATAGGTCATGCAGCTGGCTCCAAAGTCAAAGCATAAGGCCTTGCAGAAAGCATATGAAAAAGCAGATGTTAGCACCTGGGAACACACACCAGCCTCAAATCCATTCCCATCTCCCTCTAGTAACCTTTGGTCACAATGAGGGTGGCAGTGAGATGGAATAATCCTACCAGCCAGAAGTTGAAGAAGAGGATTGCTATTAGCCATCTTCCCACACAAGAAGGGCTGATCCTCTGTGTAATGTCCTCCAACACAGGAAGCACATGTTGAGAATAACTTCCTCATTATGACACAAGCAATATATCGGCTGACTTTGAGAAGCTGTTGTCCGATTTTCCAGTCCAAGCATGATGTGCAAGAATAATACTTTTACCTTGTCACAAGAAGGAAATTTTTCCGAAGTCACTTTAACTTCTCTGAATGACAGATTCAACCATCTGATCTAGATTTCACATCAACTATGTAGTTAAAAAAGTGGAAGACTACCTACCTTGCTCATGACAAATTTTATTATCTTCAGTAGTGGTTCTTATAAATGTCTATAGGAACAGCATTTAAAAGGATTTTTTTCTCAACAATGCATGTTTAGTTCCATAGAGAAATGATGGAATTTCTGTAGCAGTCTTAGTTCTGTTTAAGATGTTTGCCCCTCATTTCCTCAAAAAAAGGAGGGAAGGTATTTTTTTCCTCTACTGACTGGAATTATTCCATTTTTTCCTACTTTTATCTCATTTTCCCCACAGCTTATCATACCTGATGACCAATGATAGGCTTCAATATTGAGAACCAAATTTAAAATACTATGCTACAAAAGCTTCTAATGCATTCTTGCAGGTTTTTTTGTACGAAGTGTAGAAGACAGACACTGTTAAATGGTTTTCCATATTTTTTTAGACCCCTGTGATCAACATGGAGCAAAAGGGCACTTTCCAGGGGATTTTCAGTTTGCATTAATCTTTTTTATTACATTGCATTGTTGTGACACTGTGCATATGCAGTCCAGAACGTCTGAAACAGACTTGCTGAGTGTAAATGCAAATCAATCAATCCACACTAAAATAAAAGAAAGCTCTGAAAAAACCCACCAGGGCATGCTTTCTGTGATACTCGTACAGTATCTGATAGGGAAGGCTTGCAAAGACAGCAGTACCTTACCAGTATCCATTTATATTTAACCTTAAAAGAACAGTATTTTTCCATACCTTACAAAACCTAGAATAGCAGAACATTTACTCCACTCACAAGCTATGCGGACAGATGCCTTCCTACTCTTTGAGGTCCCTAGATGGCTCCATGCAACACATTGACACCAGTAATCTTCTGGCCCATGAAAATCTTCCACTTGCTGTCTCGTCACATTGATGAACACCTCTCGAACTTTCAATCCTAAAGGGGAAAGATACAGAAAATTAGCTGATACAGGCTTACTTGGGCATAAAGCTAAGGTTAGCCAAACCTTTTCTTTTAATTAAACAATTCCATTTTTAATCAAGGCAAAGCTTTAATTACTTTGACAATAATACATGGCTACTAATTAAATTCTAAAAGCTGAGTAGGTCATAATGCATTGAGTTACAAAAATTACCCACCCATTGTGGTCTTTGCAAGAATATAACACCATTCTCAGAAACCTTGTCTCTTGTGCCTTTTTCACCCAGAATGTTTATCTGGAATTTTATAATATAATATACAACAAAATTATCTTCTGATCTAACGTCTCAGTGCCCTTGAAAGCCTTTCTGAAGTACCCTGGTAAGGCCCCCAATCAAGTCAAACAGCCAGAACTATGCATGGATGACAGGAACTAATCAAATGCCCCACTGAATTCCAGCCTGTTCCAGCCACTACTACCGCAGTTCCATCCAGCAGCCATTTCCTCATACAGGAGAGAAAAGCTGTTTCTTATACTTGCAGCACAGAGAAAGCTAAGCTCAAGCCATTACAGCCTGGGAGGAGGAGAAAAGAAAGAGAGGGGCATAAATTTCACAGCTCACAAATGGAGATGGCCACCCTATCCTTCTGGGAAGCAAGTGAACCAGCTACAAAACTGAAGTCTTGCCTTTCTTCACTTTCACAAACAGAAGTGTTTATAACATCAGATCAATACCTTGCTTATTTTACACTGTTTCCCAAAGTATAACCTTGCTAAATTCACCTGCAGTGCAATGTTGTCATCTACTGCAAATTCACCTGTTGTCTATCAAAACGAATGCATATCTCTTTCCTGAGGGAGGAATCAGTTACACCTAAACAGCTGAGAAAAGGATCTAAGGGAATAATCAAGGCTAGCCAGGAGTAAAGATGGGAAAAGCCCTGTGCTTTTTTTTTTAGCCTGCTGCCATTTTCATAACCTCCTGGGCACAGGTGAAATTTAGCAGTATTGCCCTTCAGACCGGAAGCATTTGCTTCAGACAAAGCTTGAAGGTAAATACAAGACATCAAGAAGCCTTGTAAACCTGACACCTGATTTTATACACTTGGGATGTTTGCCATATCTGCAACTACCTTTGCATGACAACCTTGGGGAAAAGAAATATAATCCAAATCTGGGTTAAGAGGCATTAGGAATCATTTGAAAGAGCCAGTCAGAAAAACATTAATTTGAAAATAGAAAACATTCATGCCTACTACTTTCTTCTTTCTCCTCCTCTGCAGTCCCAAGATACTTACTTCCCCTTCACTGGAAATGAATGAAAACTCAATCTTAAAATATTTCATGCCTGTGAAGTTTATAAAGCAGCAAGAAATTTCTAAACCTGAACTCCATAAAAATTGGCTTCCACTTAATCTCAGGCATCATTAACAGCTGGGTATTTCACTTCTGAAAGGCACTAGGAAGTCAACATGTTCCTTTGGTAAACAGGAGAGATGAGGCCCACTGGGGATGCTCACTGAAGTGAGGAGGGGAAGGTCAGACAAGCTTTAAATACTATGAAGTGATACAAAATTTTTGCTACTTTTCCAGCAACAGGCAAAGGGGGTGTTTACTACTTTTCATTTATCCTGTTTGGCTTGCTATATTTCACAATGATACTTAAAGACATGGACAAACCTGCAATAGCTTCCTAAGTTGTCTCAATTATCGTTTTAGGCACTCAAATATTTATTCACTCTGTAATAAACAAACAGAGGTTTCCTGGTTGTTTTTATTTGCATTTTGTTTTTTAAATATGTTCATGCAGTTTTCAACAAAACTGTTTACAAAACATCCCTTTATTTTCTGCCATGGTGAAAACAAGCCATTATGAAATAAACACAGCACACGGAACTCAGCAGTTCTGTCAGAAACTCCTCTCCTTGCTGACATACTGACTGTAGAATGCATGATGAAAATGCACCATCTCAATTTAAACATCCAAGCTGCTCTGCCAGCGATGAATCTTTGGATTCTCAGCCATACATGATTTTGTAGAGGGATCTTTATGGGTTAAATATAAGAGCAGCTACACTAAGATTCATTAGAGAGCATCTGAGTCCTGGTGACCTGACACAGCAGGTCTTCACTGGCTGAAGATTTGGCATCCCACCATGCTGTATGACACTGGCAGACATACACTTTCTTGTTACTTACCTATGGCAAATCAAGCTGTGTGCAGTCCCTGAGTGACGTCAATCAAAGCTACAAAGCATCAAAGCTCCAGAGCCTCCAAATCCAAGCTAATTTGCAACCATGTCCAACAAGGTTGCAACCCATCTACTTAAAGACTTCTTTGACAAGGGTGTAAAATGATTAAGTCCTTGACAAATACTGACCTTTCCAAGATGGCCTGTCTCCAGTCAGGAATCACTCATCCAGCATTCAATTAGCTGACATGCACTTCTGTGCAGCCATGCACATCGTATCCGCCTGCGTGTCTATGCTGCCTGTAAACAGTGTTGCTCTGTAGGTTGCTGTGAAGGTACAGCCTCTTGCTGTACCTGAGTATCTCCAGCTATCCTCCCATCCCATGATCAGCTCATTCCCACCATGACCTCTAAGCAGTATCCTCCTGGGGAGAGAACGCTCCCTGTTACCAGCCATTAACTACAGCCCTGCTGACAGCGCTGCTGTTCACCCACCTGGTTCTGGTATGCCGTCTACTGACCTCTCTCAATTTCTGAGATACTCTAGGAATTTTTGGAAGCAGCAAATAGAAATGAAGGTATGAGAACCACATATTGTACAGCTTACCGGTGCATCCATGCTAACAACAACAGAATCTTTACTGATACCAAACAAAAAAAATCATCACATGATGATGATTTTTTTGAGAAGCGGAAGCCATTTCTAGGCTCATTGGTAGTGTAAAATTCTGAACAGTCGTCAGTGAATACAGGCATTTACAGCTTCAGATTTATTAAGGTAGCATATTCTCCAGCCCAGCTCTTCCTTTCATTGACACATTATTTAATTAACCTATATATCAGCCTATACTTTCTGAAGCAACATTTAATGTGGTTTGAATCAGGCAAACAAACAGCACATGATTTTGAGAAGCTGGTGGTTCAGCATTTTGAGAACGGGACAGGTAGGAATTCAGCTCCTCTTAAAGGTCTCCCAATTTGCCAATAGACAAAATAAATGCATCCAAAATAGCAGAATCACAGAATTGTTGAGGTTGGAAGGGACCTCTGGAGAACATCAAGTCTTTGGGGAAAGTTCTGTTTTGTTTATGGAGAAAGTACACCTGTTTTCATTTGTTTTAGAAACAACTACAGAAAGCAAACCTATCGGGAACAGAGGCATATATTCTTCATTTATCATCACTATATTTCACCAACAAATATACTCACCTACCCTCTGCATCTCAAGAAATGCCAGGAAGATTGTTCATAGGAAACAACACAGAATGAAAAATCCATGCAAATAAAAAACAGGCACATAATAAACAAGAGCAACATTTTACCTGTGACTTGTATAACTCTAATAAGCACTGCAAGTCCAACCCTTTAAATTATTGTGCAAATTATAACCATCATCTTTTGTTATACAGTACAGCCTTACAGAATATAAAATTATGACTATGGTACTGATATGCTAATAAGCTTTCTGCACTGTTGGATGGTTTAGCTGCAGATAGACTAATGCTGGCAGCAGATGAATAATTGCTCTCCATGTACTAAACATAACAGAGCTGCACAGAACTTGAGCATTTGTCAGCTTTATTTGTTTAAATGAGAAAAACACTGACAGCAGTTATTGCTGTAATCCTGTTATTTATCAGACAAGAAAACTGTAGTTACTCTTAGCAGGTCTGATCCTCTGGTGAAACCAGAACTTGAAATATTTATAAACTAATTCTGAGGTGCATGCTGCAATGTTCAGGCAAGAAAAATAAAGCAGAAGGAAATTAATCAAACTGTAATTATTATATTTTTATCACAGTAGCATCTACTAGCTCAGGCTCTCACTTTATGAGGCAGAATACATAGAGAGAGCAAAGTTCCTGTTCTGTCACATTTATGGAAAAAAAACAGAAAAGGCAAACCATGGATTACTATCTTTTCTGCAACTCAGGAAATAAGGCAGGAGAGGATGAAATAACTTGGTCTCTAACCGACCAATTGTGGCAGCACAGAGATGGGAACCCGTATCCGTCGTACATGCAGCATGTGTCAGCCTGCCTGCACTGATTTTCTGCACAAACAGCAGAAAATCCACAACCTGAGAGACTTCAGTGCAAACTCTTCAAGCCCACCAGGACCTCTTACATTCTCAGGCAGCCAGCACGTCACAGCCTGTAACTACAAAGCTTACAAAACTACAAAAATCCTTCCTCTCCTGCTGCTCCTCCTCTTCAAATTAACAGCAACTCCTGTGTTACTCTAAGATTTTTATTTTTGTCCTATAAAAACAGTCTTGCAAAATTGGATTCCATATTCATCACAATGACAAAATATACCCATTGTCTACCAACAGCTGTCCTTCCTCTCCTTTTATATGTACACAATACAGTGCTGTAGGTAAAATCCATCAGACCAGTGTGCTTTCAAGTACCATTGCCAAGTACTTCTTGCATATGCCTCGCTAAGAGCTTACTGGCAGGAATTTATAGAGATGCTAAGATTCATTTCTTGTATTCAGCATTAAATTTCCTCTTGTTTGGGTTTCTCGTTGCTATTTTCCACCACTGTTCTATACATCATCTCAGAATTTTAATCACATAACAAATAGTGGAAGGATGGAAAAGGACAGACCCTTTGTAATGTACTGTAACCTCCCTTTAGTGAGCACACCAGAATCACACCCTTTAACCAGAGGCACCATTCTTGGCATAAATTCTAGTGCAGTTTTTCACAGATGGAGCCCACGCAGTACACAGAACACTGTGCGTGCTTGGTAATAGACATGTTTATGCCCCAGATTTGACTCCAGAAACAAGGGCACTGCCAGTATGCAGATTAATTCTAAAAAAAAAAACCAACCCCAATAGTCTGCTGTTTACTGAAGACTAAGGAAGAGTTCCAAAATAATTTATGGATATGGATACATCATGGTGAGAGAACATCCATGCCTGTCCTTCAACATTACACTGTACATAGCCTTTACTTACATTTTTGTGTCCTAAGTACCATTATGGTAGTTTTTGGAACACATGGACATGCTGCACTGTCTGGACCAGACTTACGTTTAGAGAACAATACTTTTAGGGTCAGCTCTGTCCCTGGGTTAAATTCAAACCTGCAACGTTTATATTCCAGATCCCATTTGCTAAGCCTATGCCTCTATGTCTCAAACCTCAACATTACTGGTGTTATTTAAAAAAAAAAAAAACCAACAAAAAACCACACCTAATGTTACTTTATCTTTTTTTATTCTGTTATCAATCCAAGACTTAGAAAACATAATTGCAGTATTCACAAGACAGATTTTCATTAACCATATGGAAGAAAAACATTTAGGGACGACATTTCTTCTATATTGATTCAGCAATGCCTTTAGAAGTAAAGGTTATGCCTATTAAATTATTTTTGAAAAGGTAACTGTAAAAATTAAAATTCATCCAGATTAGCATTTACAAAAAGCCTTTAGTATGAAATTTCTTCAGAATGTGTCACTTAAAAAGAATGCCAAACACCACTTTAGGAGATGTAACTTCTTTTTAAATGGCATTTTTTCCTCTAAAAAGGAATTTCTTGCATTGATAGAGAGGATGTTATGCATACACTGCTATTTCCAAGACATGGAGTTGCCTAGCAATCTTGGAATCTAAAAAGAGGAGAAAAGCAATAACAACACAGAATTGTGAAATTACAAGACGGTGCAGCATTAAATTGGTTTGCAATACTTATCAAGATGCTTCTAAATGAGAAAAGATATAGGGTGTGCTGGGAGCATGATAAAACCTGTTGATCATTTTCAACTTTCTCCCTTCTCATTCCCTTCTTTTAGATACACACTTTTACACAACGGATTTCTCCTACTTAGCTTTATTACCTACCAAATACTTACCACTGCTTGGAGGCGAAGGCAAATTTCAATCACCGCATTGGTGGTTTTTCAGGGTTCATCCTGACAGGAATTTCATAAAAACATACGTTTCCCTGTTTCTAGTTCCCACTACAAATTACACCACTGAAATACAGAGAATTACTTTTCCCTGTAGAACTGTTACTTTCTTTCAGAAAGCTCACTGTTTATGGTTAGTGTTTGATCAGGCCTTATGTCTCCAGGTGGAGAAGTTGGTGGTGCGTATCCAGTTTGTTACCATCTCGTTTAACGCCTCCTACATGCATAGTCATTTTAATTCCCTTTGTTTTCCTCATTCATACTATGCCTCTTCTGCCAGGATCTGTATTCCCCTTCTCTGCCTGTCAGCTCTGTCCTTTTCTTACCCTCTTCCAGCCACTGCTTTCCCTTTTGCATTTTGGGAAACTTCTTCTCCCAAGTCTGCAAAGCTGTGTCTACAGGGTACGTCACAAGCAGATACGAGCTGGCTTTACCGACACCCCAAGCCAACCAAAACACGTTGTCACCAAAGCCCAGCAATAAGTTTATGCCAATACACTGGGCCCTCCTACCATGGCTTATTGGCTCTGCTCAGGGCAGAGCGGACTTTGTCCTGTGACTTTTGAGTTAGAGCCGGTTCCCACTCCTTTAGCTCAGTGCAAGCCTGCAACTATCTGCTAAGTCACACGACTCTTCTGTTTGTGTAGACGCTGCATTCAGATATATCTCCCAAAGGACACATTAGCCCTTACCTGTAGTCTCATCCATGCTTTCCTCAGACACGTGCTCATTTTGATGGACCCATTCACCATTGCACTTGAAGAAGATCTGCATAGCTGGCATAGCTTTACAGCGTAAGACAATTGGGTTGCTTTTTATAATGTAGGCATCATCTGGTTCCTCCATAAAATGAGGCAGTGTTCCAGGAGCAGATGGGATAGACTCTGGAAGCGCTTCACTGTTATCATTTCCTGAAAGGGAAAAAAAGGAAAATACACATTTTTCTTGTTGTTCACCCTTTGTATCATCTCATTTAATTGGTTGAATACCATTTGGGATTTTGTTAAAAACTAAGTTTACTAGAGAAACACCTGTAGAACTCAATAGCTGTCAGGATTGTGCTTTGTAAGGAATTTGACACACACACACACAAATATCAGGTAATTTAAGTGCAAGAGCTGTCGAGAAAATTGTCAGAAAAGAAGCATCAGAATCATCAGAAAACTGCATCATCACTATTGCCAATTTTATAGATGGGGAACTGAGGCACAGAAAGATTAAATGAGCCACCTAAGGTCATACAGAAAGTCTGTGGAAGAAGTAGAAACTAAACCTTATTCTCTTGAGAGTGACAGCCCAGTGCCTTAACTAGCAAATCTTCCTTTCTTTCACTGAGTTTTATTTCCTTTAGAGAGTTGCTGTAGATTTAACAGGGATCAGAGTGTTAACCACAGAGAAATATATTTATACGAACAGCATTACTGTAGCACTCCAACACTGGAATAAGCAAACTGTGATTTCATACCCACTTAGAGAAAATTTTCAATATGCTTTTACACTGTTCCCATTTACTGCAGCCCCTTTAAGGTGATATAAAAGTGTAAAAGTGGTTTCTGTAGGGCCAGAAACTGCAAGATAGTGAGCTTTCTCAGCTTATATCACAGATGGTAGGATCCAAGGGCATTCGTTCAGCAACGTATAAGCCGATGTGTCTTATTTTATGAATTCCTATGCTTAGACATGAACATAGAAGCACTGCAATAGAAGCATTTCCTTTACTGCAACTCTTCTAATTGAGTCAAATCCTAGTTGCTGCTGTCAAAACCGGCAAATTCCCATTGATTTTTAGCAACGCTGGGATTTATTTCAGTAGTTTGTCAGTTTTGTGAGAAAATTCTGAGAACAGCAACAAAAATAAGTCAGAAAGGATCAATTTATGAAGGAAGATTAGAAAGTACTGAATATGTACAGTGTAGCCAAACGGTAACATAGGAGGACATAGTCTATATGCAGATGAAGGGAACACAGTATCAGAGAAAGAGGAATAGCTGAGGGCAATATATATGTGATTTAACCAAAAACAATGAAATTAAGTTAGGTGAAAGGTAAGTTATGATGATATGAAGTAAGTCTAAAAACCTTCACAGGTCTAGTAGATTACAGAATAATGAGAACATACTTTGTCTTTATTTCTATTAAAAATAGGTGTCTCTCAGTTAGCACTCAGTATATCTGTGTGTGCAAATACACACTATGTGCTGTGAGATCATTACGACTTTCAAATGAGTTCAATGGTTTAAACTACATTCACAGTATACTTTATAAAATATTATCATAATTTTTAGCGTTTTACTACTGAACATTAATGCCAATTTCCATCTTGTCAATCTTCAGTAATACTGCGTCCCTGCAGGCTTTATTAAATCCATGCTTTATAGGAAATAACAAAAATGTCATTATAAGATTTTGGAGAGGCTTGGAAATCCCACGGTCTCATCAATGCTCTGAGTGTTTCACAAGGCAGTAACACGCCTGCGTTGAGGAAGAATAGCAGACAATTTTATAAGGATCATTCAGCTAGAGAACTCAGAATGACCCACTGTTATTCCACTAAATTTGCTATTTAGAGCAAGACACAAAGGACGAAATCCCAGCCCCACTGAAATTAAAGGCACAATTCTGCTCGCAAGTGGCATCCAGATTTAATGATAAGGCTTTATATTCTTGTTAAGTGTTACTAATGGGCACCTGAAAACAACAGATTCTACATGTCTTAGGGGATTGTGATGCTTTTGTCCAGCTCACCTCCCCAACAGATAAATTGAGTGAAGCACAAAATATTTTATGCTGTCACCAGCAGAATGGTTTTGGGCTTTGGAAGTGGCTCACTCCTCCTAAAGAAAACATTTAACATGAAGAGGTAAGTCAAGGTGCACCTTTTCACTTAAACATAACTGGCACTTCATTAAGTGCCCTTGAAAATCAAACTAACAAAGATCACAGTACACAAAAGGAGGAACGATTTTCTATATCCTATCTCCAACAGACAGATATTACTATATTTTTGCATGCTCTGCAAATGTAATTGCTTGAATTCCCTATTGTATGACATTTTATCATCCAGATGAAATCAGCATCTGGCAAGAATTTACTTCACTGAGTACAAGTTCACACAACCATTAGCAGAGGTGAGCAAAGTGACTCATTACCCTGTCCTGTGTGAGGTTAGGATGGAAGGCAACTCTGTGCCTGTAAGAAAATTCACAAAGGATTTGCATTCCTTGTTTTTTGTTTATGGAGGTACTACTTTTCTCCATGTAGCTACCTAATCAGACAGGGACTGCAATGACACTCATTTAAAGTGTTGTGATATCTAGAAGTTTTGCATCATAAATATCTAGTGTGATTTATGATACACAAGACTTACTTTACTGGTCCCTTTATCATGCTAAACAGAAGAGTCACACAGCAGTATTTCCAATACATTAAAATAAATACCCTTCTGCATTTATATGTTGCACTCTGGCCCTAAGTAAGATGACATTTCCTGCCATACATGCTAAAAAAGTGATGATTAGACAAGTTGCAGTGTCTACAGCTCCCTGGGACTGGAACAGGTACGATCACACTCTGAACAAGTGCTACCATTTACTTAACCACAGCTACAACAGGGAATTTATCAGTGAATTGGGAATGCATACTCATGTCAATTTTTAACTGTTTACTGATGCCAAGAGTGAAGTTAGATTAACAAATGAGGTATTTTTTTCTTTCACTTTCAAAGGCTGTGAGGGACTGAAAGAGTTAATGTCTCAAACATTGCAGTGGGGCAAGTTCTGCTTAAAGACAAACCCTGCACAGCAAGGAACCAAGGTGAAAAGCCCATCAGCTCAGACATCAGTAACAGGAGAGAGAGGGCGTGCTGGAGGGTGTGCAGTTCCCTGTTCCGATAAACGGTTCTGATACAAAGATCAAACAATGGTAGTGTCTGCAGGGAAGGAGAAGTTACTCCACAAATGACCCCCAAGCCCAAAGGCTCACAAACCGCTCATTAACCTGAAGAGTTTGGGTGCTCGCCCGAAGGAGGCGCAAGGATAATAAAAAGGACACCAACTGAAGGTCCAGGCATGCAAACCCACTGGAACTGGACCCATCGCCTGACTGGACCAACGCTCGACTCAGGACCGGTGAAATCTTTCTCTTTTCCTTTCTCTCTCTGTCTTCTTCTCTGTCTCCTTTTCCTTTTCCACAATCCCTACACCTCATCCGTTTCAAGATCTAAACTGTTGACCAAGTCTGGGACTAAGAGTGGATCCAGCTGCCCCAGGCCCTTTTCTGAGGAGGAGTCTGGAAAGCAAGGGGGTCTGCTGTGAACCTCATGACTCAACGGGAGGGATCTCCTTATTCCCTGAATTGATGTATATGGTTACACGGTTTACGGAAGTAGTCTTATGCCAATTCCTGTTGTGAGAAACCCTGCCACCTACTACCACGCCTCCCCAGTTCCGTTCGCTTCTGTCATAAATAAAATCTTTAACTATCGTTTGGTGTCATTTCACCTTAATTTAGCCTGAGGGAATTTCGAATTAAACAGGACTCCCTGGTCTGTCCAGTCTGGGTCATGACAAAGGCCACCCTTTTCTTTACTCTTACTTTTGTTTTTTTCATCCATCCTGCATCTTCCACTAGTAAGGACTCCTTTCTAGCCTCGGAGTCTTTCCAGCTTTTATCTCAAAGCTATATATTCTTACCAATCTGTATAAGTGAAGTTTGTCATGCTAAAGAAAGGATAGACTCATACAGAACTCCTCTCTGCGAGCGCTCTGAGTGCTTTACAAATCTTAAAACCACAGAATAAAGTAGAAGACTTTGCTTTAGCAGAAATGTATTTGTTTCACACACTACCTCCTCAAACATCTATACAGCAAATAAATGCATTTAAAAACAATCAGCATTAAGTCTGATCTCTGAGTCTGATCTCTGAAATGCTCCTGTTTAAAGACCATAGTGCACTATTAGTAGACAAAAAATCTAGCACTTGTACAAGCTGTCCACCATGAGATACTAATACATTCATTGACAGTCATCTGAATCAGTGGTGTTCTGTGATTACCTTAAATTTCTTTGGTAACAGATGTTGGTAAAATGTACTCTCTCTTCTGGTATTACCTGCCAGATCAACAGACTCCATATGTGCGTGCAGGTGTGACAGAGCTGAAAAACTGAAACTTTCTTGTTCTAGGAGATACTACTCTGATTCCACTAGTTCGTATGTTGCAGTCAACCTAAAAGAACTCCTTCCAGTACACTGAAGTTCTTTCAACCGTACTGTAGTATCAGTAAAATTCAAATCTGCTACATCCTTCTCCCTGTATTTTTGCAACTGTTAGAGGGCAACTTCTGACATACTGGTATCACTCTGTACTATCACTTTTCCAAGTTGATGGGCCAGTTCCTTAAGATCACAGCAACAACTGGTCTCATGATTTCAAATTGCACTGTCTAGCTCACTGTGCCTCTTGATCCTGTATGAATCAGAGGTCATGCAACAGACTTGTACAAGCTTCAGGGGAGGGTAAAATTATGTGAACAAAGAGGCTAAAGAAAGGAGTATTTGGGCCAAAACGTTATTTTGTGTTCAAGTCCTAATTGATTTGTCAATTTGTCTACTGCAGTCCATAGCAAAGCAAGATTAGATGAATTATTATGAGACGTTTCGATTCTCTCTAAAAATAATCTAGAAGTACCTAGCTGAAACAGGAAGATGTACTGAGCCAGCCAAACCTGTATCATGCAACTCACCTCCCTCACTGATGACTTCAGCTGAATGCAATTCATTGTTTCAGAAATATGCTTCTTGGAAGTACACTACAGAATCCAAACAGTCCAGAATATAAAATAAAGACACCATATTTACATCTCTATAACTACATATATACACACACACGATTAAATATGTAAATCACAGGAGCTGCCACAGACCTCAATCACATCAGTGCTAATTAGATAAGGTGTAGGAAGATAATGCCTAGATACTGCCCATTCTTAATCAGGTAGAACAGATCCTAGGGTCAAGTCCTAAAAAATGTTATTTAGAAGGCTAACACTGATCTTCTATAAATATATATGCATTTCAGGTTAAATAATATTTTAGCTGAGATAACTACAGTAGCTGCTGACCAAAGCAAAGCCTCTCCTAAAGTGCACGGAATACTTGGAATTTTGTGCATCATCTTTTTTTGTACCCTAACTTGTATTCAAATTCATCTGAAAGCCTAGTGGAACTTTGTAAGGGTTTTGATTTCAAATTATTAAGGTTTTTCATTTATAACTGTCAGTTTTCAAGATTCAGGCCATTCATAGGTATAGAAAAATGGCTGTTTTAATGCAACAGTGAATGACAGAAGACCAAACTATCAAACACAATTCTTGTATTTTTCATTCCTGGAAAATTACCTTTCAGGAAGTGCTTTGTGTTTTATGTTCTGCACACTAGTCCAATAGGGACTTTAAATCTTTTTGTGACAATAATAGAAACAAAAAAGAAAGGAGAAAAAAACCAAACAAACTTAGGAACAAACACTAAATTCTTCTATGAAATAAATATACTGCTGTTAGTTGTCACATCACACTAGAAAATCTTGATAGCAGCAGACATGAATCCTTCAGTATTTCAAAACAGATTAGGATATAATTTTGATGTTAAAGTGAGATTTTAAAACAATGAAAAATCATGAGTTCTAAACTTTTTTCCCCCCCAAATTAGGAATTATTTAAAATAAGTAAGTAAGATTACTTTCCCTATTTAAAAAAAAAAAAAAACAAACAACATTGAAGTGTCCCAAACAAGCCAAGTAACTTGCTGGGAATAAATAAGAATAATCCTTTTGTAACAATCATCGTCCTAAGACAAATACATCCTCTAATGCTACCCATCATGGTAGATTCCATTATTACCACCATCACTTTCAGAATATAAAACCCAGTATAAGTTGAAGTATTCTCTATTCCCTTTATCTCTCCATCTCCTCCCCCTCACCCCTGCAAAAAAGAAAACATAGTTGTCTAAGGGCTGGAAGCACAGATACAAAGACTTCTCATAAGTTTCTGAACACAGTCGCTTTTAAATTTTGGCGGTACAAGAAAAACAAAGCTCTAGACGAAGTAACAAACACAATTATTTTCCTACCTTAGTTTCCTCCTACTCTAATTAAGCATTCCTAAGATCAGAGGATCCCTGCTTTCCCTTTCTATCTGTGGGATTCTTTTCTGTTGTTGTTCAGGTTTTTTTCTAATGTATGTAACTGCCCTGAAGACCATTTCCTTTATTAGCTGTGCCTGCTGGGAAACAAGAGCCATTCTGATATAAAAGAACTCCCTCCAGCTTCCTTGTCTTGCTCAGAAGTTCCTCCCCCTTTGCTTCCTTTTCCCAAGTCCCCTGAATTTATAAATCTTGGCATTAGCATTTAGTTTCTTTATTAGGCTTTTAGATATTTTCTGCACTCCAAGCCTTACTCCCCTGTAGGCAATTCAGAAAAAAAAAAGCCTTTTCCCAGATGTAAACATCCCAACCACCCATTTTGGACAGGTCTATTCACTAGCTGAAAGACAATTAGTGATGACCAAAGTTCTAGTCACTCACTTTCTTCCCTTTCCATGTATCTGATGCTGCTGATTCCTGTTGAGCTTTGAACCACCTGCAGTCATTATTTTCAACAAAACTAAATAATGCCAACTGTCTTCTACACATCTGCTCATTTTTACAGGAAAGTCAGAAGATGAAAAAATTCATATTACAGAATACATAACTTCCTTATACATGGAATGGTTTTCATAATAAAATTTGAGTCATTATTCAGTCAGTAAAGCAACTTTGAGATTTGTCTACGTTCTTTCAATCAGATGGCCCTGTCCTATATGCAACAAAGTGGGGTTTTTTTGGAAGTCACTCAGATATTGATGGAAATATGAGATTTTGTTGCCCACATGAAATCCTTTAATGCCTTTGTTATTTCCTCTAGTACACGGATTTACTAAAGCCTACAGGGACATGGTATTTAGCAAAGATTGACAATACGGGAACAGTGAGAATGGTCAGTAATAAAACATGCATGCTAATGAGTTTCACTGCATAATTTTTCTTTAAACTCTGTATATTGAAGGGGAATCCAATTACTACTTATTCAGCACTCCTGGTAAATGATACAGAACTGCTTAATTAGTATGAGTGCCATAGAGCACCTACTGTACAGCCATTTTCATTAGCCTGCCAAATCTGTATCAATATATGATACAGATTTGTGGACAAGCAAAGTGGCACTGACTGATGTTCTGCCCCAGACTCTGCAATCTCAGAGTCACTATTTCCTGCTTTTTTTACTGCAGTATATTCCCAAAAGATATAATTTGTAAACTTAGACAAATGCTTTAAATTTTTTTTTAATGTTTTTAACTGAATTCCTGGTTTCTTCTGGCTACTGTACAGCACAATGCCATATCCAGTTTTATTAATGAATATGTCTGCATGCACCTCCAGCACCTGTGGCAATGCACCGATTTCTATATATATTATCCATGTACTATGACCGCTGCTACGCTGATACTACATTTGTTGTATACATAACATGCGTCTTTCAATATAAGCCATTTTAGCTGGGTAACCTGACACATAACTGCACACAAATGGAAAACTATCATGCAAGCCATTGGTCCTCCTCTTCTTCAAAGACACGTAGTTTTCAGCAAATTCAAGACAAACTTTCTAAGTCTAGTAAAGGCAAAGAACCAAATATTTAATTCACTGGACTGGGGATTAGGAAAAATAATCTTTGATATTCTAAAATTCAGTTATGTTCTGCACTGCATGCGGTTAGATATAATATGCTGGGGAAGAAGAAAAATGTTGTTCTGCATCTGTTTGGTGAGCACATGTGAATGATGCAAAACTATGACACCCAGTGAGGAAATCCTTGAAGACTGTTAACTACATATGGCAAAAGCTAGAAAACTTTCTTCCTCCCGCTCCTCAATATTTAAGATGATCACAGTCAACATGGGAATGGTACACTCAAGAGTCATCTCTGGTTACCAGCATGCAATCCTTTTGAGGGACTTGCCCATGAGCTATATGGTAAAAATTCCCAAACTGTTCCAGTGACTTGGGCTTCAAAGTAATTTTTGTTACCAAAGTAACTACCAAGACTTTATCCTCGATGCCTTTAAATATTCGTACCAACACCTCAGCCACCGGTGACTCTCAACATAAATGTCAAAAATAGTCCTCATTTGTTTCTAGTCCCATTGAGAAAGAGAGGCTGGAGCCGGGAATGAAGAATTGACACCATTACCAGCTAGCAGTTTCCACTGAACAAAACAAAAGAGCAAGATATGGTAAGAATAATGCTACAGCAAAACAATGAGTAAGGAAAGCAGTACTGCTTATGTTCAGACACATTCAATATCCAGTGTAACTTTCCAGCAGGTTCCACGTGACAATGATTTGCTTAAATGATGAATATTTAATGCAGTAAGCAAATATATTAAAAGCAGCTTAGGAAGAATGTTTTCAGAAAGAAAATGTGCTTATACACCTGTAAGTACACTATGCATTCACAGCTAAGAACTACAATGTGGGTAAACCTTTTCTCATTACAAATTTTCCCACAATGCCTGTAAAATTTCCATATAAGTTTTAATGGATTAATAAAATCTGGATTTAATTAAATCAATAATTGATTTGGGGGAATCTTAGGCATTATATTTTCCTGTTGGTATGATCTGATTAAGTGTAGCTGTGTTTGCTTACATTTGTGTTACTATGAATTAAGCCTACTTTATTTTGCTACACAAACCATGTTATAAAAAACTGGACAACATTAGAAGGAAACTTCACTGCACGTGAAAGGTATGGAATTAAGAACCCTTTTTAATGTGACTTCTGTGCCTAACCAAAGGTTGTAAGATAGTTGAAACACCTTCAGGCATATGAAACAGGTAATTGGAACTGAAGCATACACATATATTGTAAACATACATATTTAGGGTCATTTTTCTTTCTCCCCTGAGATGTTTGTTCACTTCTCATTTCAGTAGGGCCTGAAATTGTAATTAGGTTGCCAAGACAATACCCCATGAGTAGAAGATAATAATAAAATATCAAAGTGGAAAAACACAAAGGTGTCACTGATGTTTGAACCGAAATGACTTTATGATATGAAAACAAAACAAAAAAATGTCAGTGCAAGTCTGTAGAGACAATGATACAACAGTAATGCAGAAATGTCACTGCTAACACAAGTCTACATTTACAACAGTTTCCTGTATAGGAAACAGCACAATGCTAGTGAAAATCAATGTGATTTCTGTAAAAGCATCTGTCACCTATCTACTCCTCTCTAATTTGCATGTTGGCACAGGGTGTGCCTAGGCAGGAGCATATTGCATCTGAAAGGAAATCTTCCAGAGGAAGACCCAAGAATTCAGCCAAATTTCTCATCCTAACATTTCAGTAAAAGACAATGCACTGAAGGAAACTTCCCAGTGCAATGTAACAACTGCCCACCAGGGCTTCACCAAAGAATAATGCTTAATGAACCAAAGACAAAAATAATTACCAGTTATACCTGAGATACACACAAACCCAGAGTGTTCTGGGTTTACTGTGACACCAAGGCAGAGACAACTGGAGAACTGTCAAGCAGCTGAACTTGCTTTTGAATAAAAAAAATCCCTTTAGAACTAGCAGGCATCAAAATAATGTGTATTTGCACTGCTTCTCTCTGTTTTTGTGTATTCTAACTGCAGTTTTCAGGGTTGTGAAACACAAATAAGATAACCTAAAAATCAAAGAAATTCAAACCCAAAATCATCTTCCATGACCAACTTTGCTTTATTGAAAAAAACCTGTCTAATATCACAGTGAAGATTCTAAGCTAATAAAATCATACGACGGCTAAATTATTTCTACTCAATTTCCAGAATGGACTGAACCTCATAGCAAAACTCATGGCTTAAGTGTTAAGTACCTACCCAAAAAGCTTGTGAGGAAAAACTCTCTTTTTGATGATGTTTTTATACCCAGGAGTAAGGAAGCCCAAGAACACGAAAAGACTCTGAACAGTTTCAGAGCATTCTGCAAAGCAGAGAGAATTTTAAATGCCTTTGCAACCCAGTAATATGGCTTTTTGTTTTACTGGATATTCACATCTACCCTACAAGGAGGGAGCACTTCTCCTGCTTTTAACTTACATGTCTGAGGTAGTTGCCACTTCTGCTTTTAAGATACTCTCTTAAAAACTGACATCTCATAAGATGCCGTCTTGTGGAGAAGTTGAAGTAAAAGCTGCAAAGAATGGACCCCTTCTAACTCCTCTTGCTCTGCTGATGAAATCTGCTACACTGTTAGGGTCTGAGACCTACCAGTACTTGAAAAAATTGACTGTGAAAGTGAAAACCCACATGCCTCAGTAACTACGTCAGGCACTTAAAAGGATAGGTGTTCCTTTGAACAAAAGGGAGCACCGGCGGGAAATCAAGGATTGCTCAAAAACATACTATACAACCATGATCATTTCTGTATTTCACATCTTAGCAGAGAGGGTCTCCTAAATTTTCAGCACATGTTGAAAGTCACAAGTGCTGTATATACATCTCAGCAAGCCAACTTTTGATATCAGTATATTAGTTTCATCAGCCCCTCTTGCTTCCTATGGATATAAAGTATAAACTTCCAGCAGCTGTACCATAATCCTTCTCATCAAATATTTGGGCGACAGGTGGAAAATTGTTCTGCCAGCTGAGGAAGACAAAATCCATTCCTCCTGGCAATTTTCTGCAATGAAAACCCCCAAAAATGAATGTGCAATAAGTTGTGGAAATAAATCTAAAATATTATCACACAAAAGCAGTGTGCTCAGAATCTTTAGCTGCAAACTAACACTGCTTATCTGAATTTTAAAGAATCTCATTTCTTCTTCTGTGTGCATAGGACTAGATATTAAGCTGGATGCTTCTACTTGAAACTATTAGTTATACACCTGGGTTTTTTCCATTTTGCTTTGCTTTGAAATGCACTGTGGCTTCTTTGATCATTACTTATTTTTGCATGCATCAAGGAAGTCTGACAACAAATCTGGGAAGCACATATTATCAATTTCATTTTACAGAAGGGTAAGCAGTCAGTCTCAAAATGGACTATGTGAATAAGAGCAAGCCATGAAACTAGGAACCAAATGCCACAGAGCTGTGTTCCAGTACTTAGTAAAACCATGCTAAGCTGCATACACTATTCCTCTGTTATTTAGACAGCTTTGGATGACATTGTCTCCAGCTTATTAGCAGGAAAGGAGAGTGAAAGTCTATATATAATAATGGAAATGATTTTTAATCCTATTAAGACAACTTAAGACAACTGTGAAGTATAATATACATACTTCTAAGTGCCTGTTTGTCTATTCACTTTAACAGTCCTTTCCTATGTAACTTACTTTATGTCTACAAAGCTGTAAAAGGTTAAATGCTTTTTCAATAGCAATAAAACAGACATGTAAGAGAAAGGCATAGTGTACAGAAGACTACCCACAGACCCGCCAGTGGTGAGCGGGACTGTCTGGAGAATGACAGAATGACCTGCCATAGTTGTAAGCAACTGAGTAAGCCTACTCTAATAATTCACTGCTCCTTGGCCAAAAAAAAACATGATAGCTAACCATGTGCACACTATTTGTCCATTAAAAGACAAGTCAACATGTTAGTCTGAACCACCTGTTGTTCTCACTGACAAGGGCACACATGGGTTCCCTTAACTGTAACTGAGCAGAAAAGCTGTACATCCCTAAAACATTCTGATTTCTTGTATTTCTCTGAACAAACCCTTTCTTCCCCCACTTTTCACTGAACAGCAGCAACATTATCATCCAAATGTCTCCTCACATGCAATCCATTTGAAAAAGGCCGTATGATGTCAACAAAATTTTGCTGTGACAGTATTCTTTAAGAATATAAAAGTACTTTCCTTCAGTAAGCAGGACTTCTTCCACCGGAAGGATTTTTATGGTAATACGAGTGAGTTCATTTTCTCAATTCTCATTTATTCCATTTTAATAGCTTATGAGCTTTAGCTAAGGGCTGCGTACTTCTCTTAAGGTTCATAGTCCTCGTTTAATCTCTGTGCAGGTGGCAGAAAGCACAATTTAGTTATATATATTTATTTATATAAAACTGAATAAAGTTTAAAAGCATCACACCTTTATCCACAAATTCTAGCCTTAATTATTCTCAGATTCTTTGTCAAGCAACCCAAGTAAAAAGTACTTCTGCAGCTCTATGCAGGGCTACACATTCAGATGTTTAAGTGACTAAGACAAAACTGACAGCAGTTCTAGAATTGATCACATCACCTACACAGATCAAGAATGAAAGCAGTCACCTTTCACCATCTCCACCTACTCTTAACTCCAACCAGAAACAGCTCACTTCATACTGCCAATTGCCAGTGGGATTAGCGAGCAGTCTCAGCAGAGCAACCAAGGAAAGAATGGTATGTGGAGACCAGCTCCCATTCATACAGCTCGAGTGGGTTCTTTTTATAAAAAGTAGAAAATTGGAAAAGAAAAAAAAACCTTTTTAGTAGCACCACCTTCCCTCTGGAATTTAATATTCAGCTGACATTGTTGCACCCTCCCTTCAGCGATTTCACAAGAAACTTACAGTTCAATGAAATTCATAAAAGTAACTTTCCATAAACCACGTTATTAATGGGTTGCAGGAAGGTAGGGCATTTATTTTCAGCAACGAGGATTAATATGTTCATAAAACATTAGTGGTCTTTTCTATGCCAACAGAGATGAATGTGTTATCCTATTGTAATCCCTTATGTATTCTAAATCTATTTATATCGAAGTTATACATATTTATAAAAATGATATATTGCATTTATTAAATATTAAGTGGATTACAAACTTGAAGAATCTTTCATACATTCATACATTTATTTAACATCTAGATTTTTTTCTTTAAGCAGTATGGAAGCAATATAAATCTTTAAAGGAAAAAAAGATTCTCCAGCATTCTAAATAGATGAATCTGTAACAAAAAGCCTCCCAGAATGCAATGTCCAAAGAGCATCAAACTAGAAGAAAAAAATTACTTTAAAAATGCTATGAGAAAATATATGGTATTACCAGACTTGTACATGTAGAGAATCAAATGGATGAGGACAATGATTGTATGTTTAGCTAACAAACAGGACTGAAAATACCAAGGCCTCAATAGATTATTGAATGACCTCAAAACAACCCTAAAATTCTCAGTACATATCAAATACCTACTATCACATGCCGACTACAAAGGGTTTGTCTTAAATGGCAATAGCATTAGTTATGCACATTTTAACAACAGTTTCCTGGAAATACATCGTATTTATCCAGTGGCTGTAGGGAGAGAGGGGGGAAGCTCTACTATCTCACTGTGCAGCCACATATTTCCAGATGGTGCAATAAGACCACCAGATGCATCACCTTTGGGGTTGATCACCTTTGGGATCAACAAATTGCCTTGAAGATTCAAGCTTTGTTGTTGCCTAGGATACTTGGCCTGTTTAAGGTGACAAGAAATGAACTCTGAATAAATTAACCAGTATCATTTTGCTAACCGATGTTCCATGTGCCTCAAAGGGCTGTCAGCTATAATGGTTGCCATTAAAAAGTCAAATATTTACTTACAGTTTCTACACTATGGAACAGGTCTTGCAGACAGCTGGAGAAAGTCACTACTACAATTTAGCACAGAAGCACAAGATAAAGCAGGAGATATAAAACTGAGGGAAGGCTTCTGCGGAGTGCTCTGCTTGGATTTTCTGTGTATTTAAATGATATCTTACATTTACATTGAAAGCTAGACACATAATTCTTTAGTACACTGGTCTTCAGCACACAAAGGCAAACAAACTGTCTTGCTAAAGTCTAAATTTAAGGTTTTTTTTAACCAAAGGACATTTTTAGAACTTTTAAATTACATTTTCAGTTTACATATAAAAAAGTAGCTTTGAACTTCAAGTGCCTATGACCCAGGCAGGGAATGAATTAGAACCACACTAGAGAAAGGCTAAAATGCTCATTTTGATCCTCAACAATGAAGAAAAAATAGTAGCTTTTTTCTATCTGTGAGAATATTAGGAAAAAAGCCCCAATTATTTTAATAATGATACTAAGAGTGCAGCAAATAAAATATGTAACTGCTTGGATTCCTTTCAAGGACAACAAATAATTCACCAACAGAAAGTGAATTATGTTAGGATAAAGTTAATGTGCTTATTAACGTAAAAGTCAAGGGGAGATGATCATAATGTAACTAACTCGTTTTTAAATATCACCAACTCATTTTTATTAGGACCCTGCAATTTACAGAATATACATGAGCCCAATACACTAAGAGCTTTAATTTGCTGCCCTTCTTTCATGTTCCCACCCCCAAAGACTGAAATCAGCTTCGAAATTGTAAGGGTGGGATTCTTCAGCTACTAGTACTGCTCAAAAGATACTCCATGTGGATTGCTCTCCCTTGATTGGCAAGACTGTAATTCTCATTTGGATCAGCTGCACTGTGATATACCAAAGCGAGTAACTTCCATGGGAAAAACTAACCTGAAGTAAACTAAAAACTCCAATTTGTCCACAAACAATGAGTGTAAACTAGGATTTCTCCCAAGTACAATTATCTACTTAATGTATCTGCTTATCAAACCCTGGGCCAAAATACAGTACCTGCTGATGCAAGTACTTCTAGCTCAGCAACAAAGCAATAATAAATATAATGAATTCATACCCAGTTCATAGCTGCACCTGTGCTACAATGCTTATTCTTAGCTACAGCAGCATTTTATTTACTGAATGAGCCACAGAGCTCTTTCCTCCAACTTAAATCACAAATCAATTGTCATTATTAAGGCTAAAGGCTTTGATGTGCCCAACTACCAATTCAACTGCTGGAGGAGATGCTTACTGCAGACCTATTCTCATTCTGCTTCAAACTGGACTACAGACAAGTTTTTGTTTTGTTTGCAAGCAAGTAATAAGACTGCTGTACAATTGCTGATAATGTATTAAAAATGAGGGGGCAAAAATAACTTACACATATACCAAACTACTCTTCTCTTAAAGCTACTGCAGCATCAAAGGTGTTCTGCAGATAAATGTCAGTTTAATTTCTTTTGTAACTGTTGGAGGGGGAAAAAAACCCCACCTTTCTTCCTCCACCACCAGATGATAATGCATACAATTGTTGACAACATATGTTGCATAACAAAGCACATCAACATTTTTCTTGACTGACAGCATAGGAAAAATAGGCAGTGCTTATTTAATGCTATGCTTGTAATCTCAGCAGAAACTCTTCCCAGCCTGTCCATTTAAACTCCTCAAATCCCTGCATGCCAGCAAGAAAGGTATTGATGACCTGATATTCTCAAACACTGAGAATGACTGCATTGGAGTAAAGACCAGAAAGTAGCATACAACACCTTTGAAACAGAAAAACAGAAAGATCAGGGGATCCTTATTTGTCCAAAGACTAATGTTTGCATGAATAAAGTAGGATTTGTCTTCAGCTACAAGACATCTCAAGACAAAGTTTCTAAATATGCAAACATTAACAGTAAGTCTTACTATTTCCAAATTCAGATAAAATAATGTTCCTTTACAAAAAAAATCTACGGAGATCCTACTTGAGATTCTCAAAGTATTCTAGAATTGGATGTTTTCATATTAGCAGTTTCATATTAATAAATACTATCATTTATCTCCTATTCCTTTGAGAAAGAGCATAGAAACCTCAGGGTTTGTGCTGAATCCAAGTAAAAAAGCCACTTTCTTCCCTTATACTTAATATTTAGATAAAACCTGTACTAATACAATGAGAAAAGCCTTGGAAAAAAAGGTGAATTGGTTCAATGTAAGTTGCTATGAAGTCAGTTCAAACCTACTTAGTCAAAAGGCTCATTCTAGTACTTGCTTGTGCTAACATTAGTTAAGCTGCACCACTGTGGAGGCAATGCCTTGTTTGGCATTAAAACCTCACAAGATCTTGGTTTGATCCCAAGACACAAGCCAGCCATCCAACCCCCACATGGATTTTGATATATACAGGAGTTGTGACAACTAGGGGTAAGGCAACAAAGATCCCAAGTGGTATGCAGAGTGATGTAAGCATATCGACCTTACTCTGTTCAGAAATAGCTCTTATGCTTACACGCACTACTTCTAATATCAGCTAAAATATTGTTCCCATCTGAAAAGTTGGCGTTTTTCATTTATTTTCTTCTTTTGCCTTGCACACTAACCTTGCTGTGAATCAAACTTAAATATCAGTCAATGACATAAGGAAATTATAGCATGGAAAAAAAATGAGTATGGTGTTTAAATCGCTAGTATCTGAACAGACAATAGCACAATTCCAAACACAAAAGGAACTTCCTCTCCCACACATTCCCTTTTTTAGCCATAGCCAGTTACCAAATACAGAAGTAATGTAGAACAAAACATGAATCCCAGGGCTTCTTTGGGTTTATTTAAAGGTATTTTATAAAGGCATAAGGTAAATTAAAATCAGGACCTGACCTGAGACAAAACAGATATAGTGATATATAATTTACTTGGCAGAAAAGTCAAGGAATAGAAATAAGAGGAGATCATATTTCCTTCCTAGCATGTACAAACAGCTCTCTCCAGCTCCTCCTTAGCTAACATAGCCTTTTATAGTCCACTGTGTCCAACGTACACTAATAATTATACTTAACATGCAGTTATTCCATCTTTTGTTAAAATTCCTGTGGTAGTCACTAAATAAGCCAATTTGTTACCCTTAATAATTCATCCCAAGCAAGTAAAACAGCATTTCTCTTCAGAAGTCATAAAAAATTCCCTAAAACATATTAATAAGCACAGTCTTCAGTGCACAAAGTGTTCACTAGCAAACATTCACTCTTTATTTTTCCAGTCATATTGCCATTAAATAACAAGTATGTTCCTAGTACTGACAAATACAACTTCTGGAAGAAATGGATTAAAAAGAGAAGAGGAGGACTCCCTAAATTAACTCATCTGCTACTAAAAATTTTATGTTTCACCTAATAAAGTAACATTAATTCCTGCTATGTTCACAGAAGACAGTATTATGCCTATGATGAGGTCTGGGTTCAGTTAATCTTAATTACTGAGACAATGCTATGGAAATGCTCATTCGAAAAAAACCATAAGCTAAGAGAGAAATACAGTGTTGTTTCTTCTCACCTAAAGTGAGAAAAGAAGCTCTTGAAAGGAAGGGCTCTTGCCCTTTATTTTAATGCTGATAGTTTTTGAGACCACTGCAGTAATGCATATATTGAAACATAATTTAGGTACACTAAGTAGCCAAAAGTAAGACATCACAGTGTAATTCTCATCAACTGAGTCTTAAATCCCTAATGATCTAATTAAAATTGGACTAAAGGATGCTGCAGTTATTTCTGCTTCTTCAGGTAACTCAAAATTTGTAAGAAAATAGGTAACATTACATGTTAATATACATCACTAACTATAATATACAGTGCACAATTTAGATATGAGTTTAGATGAGAAGAATACTAGATTTCCAAATTCCTGTAAAATACAGAATAGCAAATCATATATTAGCTGTATTTGCAAGCATTTCCATTCCTTGTTGCACTTTGAACAAATTGAATAGAGAGAGATTAATTAAATTTAATGGTGGATCTTGATATTCTGAAATTTTCTTTTATTGTGATTGGGGAAAAAAAAACTTGATCTGCAGCTAAATAATACAGTTTTGGAAGCAAACATTTATAATGCTTTTTCTTAAAAAAAAAAAAAAAAAAAAAAGTATTTCAAATACCATCCAGTTTATGAAGTATCCAGTATCCTTCATAATGGGCAAGATCCAATTAATAGATGTTTTCTACATATGTAGAGAGACTTGAATCATAAAGGTTATTTAGATCTTTCTGTAAATTCAAATCAAAGCAACAAGTGCCATTTATATTTTCAAATATTTTAACATGTGTGTTTGCAGCAACTAAATGTAATGTAACAAAGGGGGAAAAAAGCCAGTACTATAGGCACTATAGCAATCTTTGTGCTTCCACATACTGGTTATTAACTTTATATCTAAATACTTTTCCAAGGTATCCCCCTCCCTCAAATATTTTATGAAATAGACACATGAGCAGCTGCACCAGCTAAAGGAAACAGACACAAAGAGAGAAGTAGGACAAGGACATAGTAAAAAACACATCTTGTACAGTTTATTGGTATAATGGCACTGCAGACTGGTCAGTTCTTCATTAACCCACCTGCCACATGTACTGGTCATCAGGCACTCACAGTATTGTTACCCTTGGCTGCCATTTATGCAACCTGATCCATCTGCATAAGCACTAGAATTCAAATTCTGAAACAGCAGTTGAGATGAAAACCCCAAAGGACAATCCAGAAACAAAAACACACTTACATATTCCTGTGCTCCCTCTCAAATTCAAGAAATGAATTCACCAAGTCAGATGTAACAGGGGAGGAAAGATTAGGCAACACAAGGAAAAACAAACAACAGGAAAATTGCTCTAGGAGGAATGCTGGACACAGTTATCATTAATGTTTCAAATTAGCACAAGTTATCTCGATCCAGTTGTACTCGTGATGCATGCTGCAAGTGAAAAATATATACTATATTCTCAAAACCAGACTGGCTTGTCATATCCACATCTGCTGAAATGATACATTTTCAACAACATCTGGCAGTTTCTTCTTAAGCCCCAAAGGACTAAACCCAATTAACCTGTGGTCTTTACTCTTACTACTTCCTATTGACTATGCCAACTTAATCTGGAGTTGAAAGCTGGGATACATTACATACCTTCCTTTGGCTCCTAAGTATCATGGAACCTCTTCACTCAAGACAGCCAGCCTTTAAATTCACATGCTTCCTAACAAGTGGTAACCAGTTAATAGCTTGAAAACTGGAGGCATTAAATGCCAGGAAAATAGCTGTGTTTACTCACCTTAATATCACTATTTTCAAAGGATAATCTTAAATCAATCTGGGTTTTACTATTCTGCTGAAAATATCCTGTAGCTTTATTGGCTGGTTTGATTAAGCCAATACATCCGCAATGTTATAGTCTACAGTAAGCAGATGTGCTCTGCAGATTCATGACTTACTGCAAAGAATATTTTCAGCTTTAATACCTTAGTGAATTTCAAGGTACAACTGGGGCTATTTTCCTACCCAATACAGCTTAAAATTTGCATTAGTTATTCGTAAAATATCTAACCTCCATAGAACGTGTACTATCTATACACATATATAATTAAATAAGAAAAAGCTTATGAAACATAACTTCCATACAGGTTTCCGGAACCATAAGCCTTACATATAACAACAGCGGACATTAAAAGAAAAAAAAAAAGAAAAAAAAAAAAAAAGAACCACCACCCCCCCGAAAAGATATTACAGACAGAAAAGATGAAAAAGATGCATTTATGAGAATACAATGTGTTAGCATTGCCCTGCTTTTTAGAATTAATTGCTATCCTAACCTCCATGCAATTAAAATGGAAATAGTAAAATATTCTAGCACACTGTAATATTATATACATAGAGCTGTGAGGCATTTCAATTTATTTATGTTACTATAGTTCTCATAAGCTGTTCTCTGCACTAGAACATGATAAGATTTCTGTAGTGCCCTCCAGTTAATTGTTTGAACAAATAAATATTTTGCAATTCTTTCATTATTCTTCTTACAATCAGGTAGCTTTTCCTAAACCCTAGAAGAATTTAAGCAAAGATATCCTACCTGAAACGAGAGAGTAAAATCTTTTCAATTTCCTTGAGTGTGCCAATCTTAAAGATCCTTTAAACAGAAAACCTAAAAAGTCACTCCTCAACAGGCATCATGATCATGGAACACAGGCTAGAAATACCTGATAGATCCCCAGCCCAAAAAAGTCCCGTTACTCAAAGTCCAGTTATGCAACTCTAACACAAACACCTCCTCTCCTCAACTCACACAAACCACACTGTGGACTGTGTGGCTACTCAACTCAAAGCAACAGTCTCCGAGAAACATACCTGGTTTGGAATGGAAAGCAAACTTCCCTACAAAGAGCTGTTCCTGGTCCTCAGTGGGATACGCTTACAATGAATGTTTCCTCCTCTGGGCCTTAACAGAAACTGGAATCATTTCACCTTTTTGACTGGCTAAAGCAAAATCAAAATCTGATAAGCTCTTACAGAAACTATCCACTATCAGCAGCAAAAAACAATCTAAGACATTCCAGATCACAACTTTGGCAGATAGCTAGTTTAGCATCTACCAAAACCAAATTTCTGTAATAACTTGGCACAGAATAATTTCTCATTCAGTTGCTTACCAATTTCTTAAATAATTCCTCCCCCCCTTACATTTCCCTTTACAGTGAATCAGAATCTAGGGGTGGCAACATTCAAGTGTGATAACTAACTCACCTCAGGTTTTTTGTAACTTTTGTTACCTGGCAGCTACTGTCCTAGTCATGAACTTAAACTGCCTGTTTATTCAGCTACTGGAGGGGGGAGAAACAAAAGAACTCCAAAACAAAGGAGAAAAGCAACAACAAAAAAAAGAATTTGAAAATACTCTCTCTCAAGAACCTCCTACACTCAACGCCCCTACAGCTGACAGTTTTGTGCCGCACAAAGATTAATAATTTTCAAAACTTGACATTTTCCATCTGAATCGCATGCTACTTTGTGAAAAATCTTTTCTATATCCTGCTCCATGCTGCTTTTCAAAGAGAAGGGCATTTTAGGCTTTGACTGCTTTTGTCATGTTAAAGACCCAAAAAGATTTACAGCTGTTGGCTCTGCAGCAAGTTGTTCGTGCTGCAAGCATGCACTTTTGGGTGAGACTGGCAATCTATAGTTGAATAGATTATCCACTTATGTGTATCAGTTACATTCTCTTGTACTGAAATCTTTATACTGGCATAGACACACCTTGAAGTAATAAAACTCACCCACCCTTTCCCCCTTCCTCCCCTCAAACACTGTATTCATGGGTGTTACAGCTTACCCTTGCATGAATTTTACTGTCTTCAGCTTTATCTACCCATGCGGTTTGAAGCAATTTTACTAAATGTTGTACTTTCTGATCTTTTACAGTGCAGAATGCTTTACAAAGAAGCCTACAGCTGACTACTCTTTAAGGCAAGCTCTTGAATCTAGACCATTTATTGATGTTAAAAATTCCTGCATTTTGGGTAAGGAAGCATGAGCCCCCTTAGTTTCAGCATTTCAGAAGGTGCCATGCCAGCATCCTGAGAGCATACCTCATTTATCCTCTAAGCAAGATAGGAAGAAACTTTGGGGTGGGATTTTGGTTGATTTTTAAAGGAATATTTTTGCTTTTTCTTTTTTTGGATTCTATGAAATTAGACCTTCATCTGCTATTTCTCAGTTAACAATCCATATTTCTTTTCTGCACAGGAAAAGAAACACTATGACCCAAACAGTATTTCTGACAGATGAAAGGCTCTAGGGAAAGAAGCCACCGAGCGATGATTTTCCTTAAGTCTTGGTAAGGACTGTATTTCTTGCAGAGGACAATGCAGTCCCTTCAGATTCCAATTCACAGTCCTATTTTTTTAAACTATACTTCTTGTCCAACCATACAAGACATTTCATAACTTACCCTAAAATTGCTAGTAATTTTTGTGTTGAACGAGCCAAACAAGTAAATCAACAAAGCACCCACTGTCCAGGGTTTTTCATGCCATTATGAGTTGGACTATTTCAATTTTGAAGCGGAGGCTACTTTATGGCTTGAGAGGCAGTGTCGTTATATGTAATGCAACCTACAAACTGAAGTACTAGACTAAATCAAGAATGGGTTAGAAATACAGACTCTGGTACTGAATGCTGTATATTTTCATAATGCCCATGATAGGCATGTATATCTACAGCTAGAAACCATACCGGGTAACAAACTTTTTTTTCCCCCAGCGGGGAGGGGAAGAGGGATAATGGCCACCTTTGTGCACTCACAACCCAAGAGCCGCTCTCAAAACAAAAAGCAGTAATAACATCCCAGAACACTTCCATTTTTCCCCAGCATGTCAAAAATTATGGAGTATGACATTAAAATCCATCTCCTTCAAACTCCACAAACATGATATTTAAGTTCAATTTCTCAATGTTAAGAGGCATGGTGCTTTATTAGCTATAATAAATGTCAACTTTCAGTTAGCAATTTGATGGATAAGATACCAATTACATTGACAGCTGTTCCCACTGAAGCCCACTACATTTGGGGTTTTGTCATGCCTCACCTGCCAAGCCTTTCACTGGCAGATAAAGCGACGTCCTGCCAAGGGACACAATGAAAAACAGGAAGTTGATCCAGCAATATTCCCCTAATTCATTTATTTACCATTTAAAGCAGTAGCACATATTTATACCCTGCAAACAGTCAAATAATCTGATGACCTCTAATGATCAGTTTGCAAAAGGAGAAAAGATGCTACACTTCTAAGAGCAACAGCAGCACAACATTCTTAAAGTGAGGCTGGGTTAGTTTCTTCATCATATGAAGACACTAAGTGTCTAGAACCTTCTTTTCCTGATACTGTGTGAGCAGCTAAAAATAAATTCAAACTGATGACAGTGAAACAGCATTAAGTTTCCAATTTAGCACAGAACAGCACTCGTATTGCTTTTAAAAAGTCAATGAGATTTGAGCACATGCTTGACTTACAACTTATACTTAACTCATTTGCCAAGTCTAGTTAGTCTGAAGAATTGCATTCTATCAGTGATTGATGCATCTGACCTCCCTAAAGCTAGTATCAATTTATGACAAAAATATTTAACTCTTAGATAGGATTTTATTTAGATACATGAATGAGAGTTCAATATCATCCCTCTATATGCCTCCCCTTAAAACACTTAGGACCAGCAGCATGGAAAATTGCACTGATGAAACAGACTCCCTGCAACTTGTCTGTGCTGTAATACTCTTAGTTCTTGTTGCTTCCCAGCTTGATCCCATTGATCTATGTCATAGGAAACAAAGTGAAACATAATACAATGTATACACAAATACAATATATAATACACAATATATTCAAAAAGACAAGTACCTATTACAAAAGCATGGCAAATCTATTCTGATGCTTAAAAACCTCAGCAAGTTTGTCATACACATAGAATTAGCTCTGCTAAATCAACAAGTACTCACATATTTCACATTTGGAACTGAGAACAGAAAAAAATTATACTGATAACAACCTTTTTATTAATAATGTACAAAGCCCTTCCTCAAAACCTTAGCCCGTCAGAGACAAAGGCATTTGCAGTCTTTTTATGAAGCAGAGCAAAGTGTAGAGGTTTTTATCTTCCCTTCTAAATGCCAACTAAAAAGACTAAAAAGTCTTGCAAAAGCTACTGTTGCCTTACCTTTAATAAGTAAAGGCTGTTGAATAAACATATATTGCCACAGATACATGACTCACTCAACTAAGTCATAAGAAATGACATTGACAACTAATCCCGAACATACTGTTTACATCCATCTATTCATTTACGTAGTCTCCAATAATGTGGTATCTGACTACCTTCCAAAAGAATGACTGCAGTGAAATTTCCCTCTTACCACTTCGTTAGGAGGAGGCAAACCTAAGGTTTTGGGGGTCTTTTTTAAGAAGAAAAAAGGAAGTAAAATAACCATAAACCCCTCTATTCAGATAGTGGCAAGTTCTTAAAAAAATAGTCATGCAACTACAGGAAAAAGAAATTAACTGAATGCTAGTTAGGGGGGAAAAAAAAAAAAGGTAATAATAATCCCACTGGGACCCTGATTGCATTTTTTTTTTGTCCTTAACATCACAGAAAGTTTTCCAAAACACAAGGTGTTTAATTTTCTAAAGTCTGCAGACTTGATTTCTATTTAATTTGATCTTCCTTGTAAGCTTCAGTAACATTTGCTTCTTTCTGTATTTCCCAATGTTGGAAAGCTCCATAAATACATATGTATAAATAAATATTTTTTTATTTATTTCAGAAAAAGAAAAAAAATTACCCAACAGTGGCCTCACGTATGAGGCAAAGAGATTGGGCTTCAGTTTCTGGCTCTTGCCAAAGAGAAAGTGAATGTGGGTTTGAGCAAGTACCTTGTTTCTGAGCTTCATTTTTCTGGTCTGTAAAATGGCACTTCTCTTCCTTCATTCTCTGTGCTTTTTACATTGCAATCTCTTCACAGTAAAGCTCTCTTGTCAGTACAATGACTCGTATTGCTTAACACAGCATACTGTAATTTAATTATGTTTGGAAACTACAGCATACCGAATAAGAAAGCCATTATAGCAGCAAGAAAGGAAATGAGCACCATAGAGAGAACAGAACAAATAATAGGTAGAAGCGCAAAAAGCACATATTTTGAAAAATAAGGATTTGAGTGGGGATTTTTATTGTGGTGGGGTTTTGGTTTTGTTTTGTTTTTTTAAAGTTGAGGATCTGCAGCCAGCTTTCTAATTAATACTTCCATTGGTGCTGCTTGTGAACTACAAACATAGACATAATGGCTGGATCACATAGTTGCCAACATTCTCGTATTACTTCCTCCGATAGTTTCTCAAGTATCTAATATCCTGAGACATAAATAATGAGAATTCAATCAGAGTATTTTGGGCCTTTTCACCAAACCAGTAAGTAACAAAAAGAACTTGCATTTCAATGAGGCTTGGAACTTCTGTAGAACTCATGCATACAATACAACTGCAGAGTATGAACTGTATTTTCTAATGGAAGTTCACGACACCACAAGCAATGTAAGATACGCACACATTCAGCCCAGGAGCTGCAGAAGGGAGTTGCACTTCACTGTACACACTATGTAAATCATGAACTGAAAGAGAAATTGAAGGGAAGTGAATTTAAATGAATTTCACACAAACCCCAGCACACCATTACAGCATTTTTGGAAAAGTCACAAAATTAAGGGGTTTGCGCAGAAAAGAAAAAAGTGTAGCTTTTGTACATGTTTGACCAACTAGATGAAAACATGTAGCACATCAAACTAAACTGTTCCTTTTCACCAATTTCAACATTAGGAGGAAAGAAACAGCATTTCTTAGAATCTGCCAGCCTACAATTACCTTCACATACTTAAGAACATACATACATGCACACATACACATTGAACCTGACACCTTGTTTCTAGTAAATGATCACAAACTGGTATTGGACTGCCTCAAGCTCTATCAGCTACATTCAGAACATTTTTCCTTATCTTTTACAAAAAGCACCTAGAAGAATGTGGAATTATTCAAGAACTATGTTCAGCTGCTCTATAAACAATATTCTTTTCATATCTGCAAGATGATAAAAATCACTTGTTACTTCATTGCTGTTTGAGTCATCTTCTCCCTAAGAAAAGCAGTATTATTAACCTACTATGTTTATCGCCAGCTCTGTGATTGAAAGCCCTTTTGTTCCAAGACTTGAGGATTTATTTGTCAAGTCTGACAGCTCTATGTAGCCTTACAGTGAACATCAGCGTCTGAAAGGGAGTTCATAAAATCATGAACTATAGGAAATAGCCAAAATCATGGCAAAGTGTGACATTTGAGATGAGATGGAGACAAACTAGATAGCTACATAAAAATCAGCATTTCCATAAAAAAAGACTCACTAAAAAGATATGAAAGCATTATGGAACACTGAAATGCTAGATCTCACGTGTTTAACACATACTTCATAGATTTTATAGAAGATATACATAACTAAATTCCATCTAGACATCTTCCATTCTAGATCTTGAAAAATCAACAGGTACAACTGAGACACAGACATTTAGTGTAAAAGATAAAATACAGGCTTTGCTCTTGCCTGTGTAGTAAAATCAGTGGTGTTACCTTAGGCTGAATTTAAACATACGAGTTTGGAAAATAAGCCCTTGATATGATTAAACTGATCACATTTTCACAGTGCTGTATTATGACATATTTGAAGTAATTTTCTTAATCAGAAAACTCCATAGTATATTGCGAGAAATCTAACCTATGGGCACAGCCAAGCCCATAGCCATTCAACTAAACCAGGATCTAATCAGAAGCAAATAAAACAACTTCAATAGATTGACAACACACACAAGTCAATGCATATATCCAAAGGAGCATTACATACTGGGTACTCAACAAATAATATTTAGGTAAAATTTGGTAACATATTTGTGTACATAACCGTGTATCACATAAACACAGAAATTATGGGCCAGATCCTTCTCCGTTATGAAGTTGCATAGCTTCATTTAAGTCAGGAACTGAATATACAAATCTTTTTATTATCCACAGACAGGCTTATAGATTTATATACGTCTATAATTGGCTTTAACACCGGACTTAACATTAAATCTGAAATCTGTCAGACTCTCCATTATGAGACATACACAAGCTTGAGTGTAATACAGCAGTGAGAGAAGCTGCCAGGACACGACATATCTAGCTGGACTTGGATACTCTCCAATTACACCAAAAGCTGTTTTGTCAATGCAAGAAGAATAAATCAGAGAAGATGTATTTCACCTTTTCGAAAGCCAAGCAATCAGCTCATCCATCATCTTCCATCAGTGAGAACTTTAGTAAATAGAAGCAGAATAGGAGTCGATAAAATATGCTTAAATACCACCCAGGCCTTTACTTGCTGTGCTTTTAATTTGGTAAATAAACGCCTTCCGTTGGGCACGCACCCTAGAGTCTTTGCCATGACGTAGATTAAGTGCTCTGTTAGCATTGCATTGCCGAATGGATCTCAGAGGTATAGCTAACTATAATGGCCTTGAAACATTCAGCCTAAATCTCCCTGCTGCTTAATTTCAACCATTAAAAGGTGCATGTGGGGGTAAGAAAACTCTGGAGTTAAAAATATAACCCTTTTTATGGTTTTATTTAATCTCTTAACTACACAAACAAGAAATGTGTGTCTTACAGGCAAGAAGCAAAAGTGTAATAACATCCAAGAAATCTGGTAGAATATATTGTTAATTAAATTGACTTTAGCCCCAAAAGGCACATTCTGACTCTTTTTTGAGGCTTAATTAAGGATAATATCAAGGGGAAAAAAATCACCATGAAACCACCATGTATGAATTAAGCAGTATGGGCAAGAAAAGGGTCTTTCTCTGTTGCAAGAGTTCTTATGTGACTGTGAGGATTTTTCATTCTGGTCATCTTTTTAATGATCTGTTTTTAAAGTAATGCATACTAGATGGTGAATATTTCATAAGTTTTTATTATATTGATATAAAATCTAGTACTCTGTCCATAAAAGAAAGTAAAAGAGGAAAAAGGATGCACAAGGATTTGATTTTCAGAAGTGCTCAGCATCTATGGTCATACCTTAATTTCAGAAGAACTCAGTACCACCTTTGAAAAAAACCAGTCAAGCAACAATTCATTGTGTCAGGTGTATGCAATATCTGGAATAAATCAGCCAAAAGCCTGGTAATGAACAACTAGATTCCAACTATTTAGACCAGTAAATGAAATCGTAGTTGCTGTGAATGTGGTTCTGTGATCATGAAACCTATTCAGACTTTGGTTGACTGAACGGTAAAAATGTTTGCATGTATTACTTTTTTGATTTTTTTTTTTCAGACTGTATTTTCCAGCCAGGCAAATGCGGGATTTTTGACAAGATAAAGGACTGATGTTATTAGCCATCTCTGAGGGACTGGTGACCAGAACAATAGTGCACTCCCTCCATTTCCAAGACAATAAACGTTAGTGGTGAGCTCCCTTTAGATCACACTAGAAGCCATCAAGTGACAGTAGAGTAAGAGGAAACTGAGAAGCCAAGAAATTAAAACAGAAAATGGTAAAGAGAAAATTCACTTTAACCTCTACCTACCAAAACAATGCAGCAACTACAGTCTCTCAAGTAAAATTATTTCTTTGAATAAAGAAAGGATGGCGGAGACAGGATGATAAAGGAGGAAGAATTTATTTCTATTTAAACCCAAAGTAAGTGTAAGTAAAGGGGAGATGCTGACAAGTGAAAGCATCTCTGAATAGACACATGTGATTGTTTCTAATGTAATGTCGCACTTCAGAAGAAATACAGGTCATCACGTAAAGAAGTCAGCACATGGTGACAAGACGTACATAGCCAATGAGGGATTTTCACAGTGAATTCACAGATTTTGATGGGCATCCAGTGGGCTTTTAACACCATTTTATTCTGAGATGGAGCTTAGCAAAGCTGCCAGACATACGCTATTTGTAGAATCTTGTTTCCTGCCGTTTAAATGACCTTTACTATTTTTTACTAATGTTTGCCTCTAATCTATGTCTGGCATAATACTGAATTATTAATCACAATGCCTGAAGTCTGTGCAAAGGCTATTTGAATGCCCGAATGCACCACAACGTATGCTCAAGAAGGGAGGCTAAGGAGAGGTTAGATCCCCTGAAGGCCACAGGCACAGGGCTCATACTGCTGCAAGAACAGTAAAACAATCTGTATAGAGGAGGATAGAATGCACTATTTTACTTTGTCTCTGGACACAAAGGAAGCTGCTATCTATGGCACTTCTTCAATTAAGAATTTTACAGAGGTGCAGAGTAACCTTTTAGATTTGGTTGCAAAGACTGGGCGCAAGAGTAGATTAAGCCCCTATTTTCTCTTGGTATTAAACAGCATAACTACAACCTATTCCTAGGGTAGAAACAGTTTTACTTACAAAATTACATTCTGATTGTCACAGGGTGGAGGTGGTAATTCATTGTGGGGTTTGGTATTAGCTGATAGGACTGTACGCCCTAGGACAGCATATAAGCATTTATACATCAGCAAAGGCCATTTAGCACAGCACAGGACAGAATACCAAAGAAATAGGCCAAAGGAGGAAACAGTAACACTATCAAGACAGGGATTTATCGAAGGGATTTCTACAGTTGATTAGCATCACCCACCACATTGTAAGTGTTCCTCCCATCCTCCTTCCTATCGCACTGCAGCTGCTTCTGGCCCTGCCAAGCAGTGAGATGAAAGATTTCTTTCTGAAATTGCATAACCAAAATGCAGAAGTGTCTTTGAAAACACACAACTGCTTAGTTTCTTTATATTGCTGGCAGATTTCATACATAAATTAGCTGATGTTATGGATGCTTCAAGGATAACTTCTTTTTATTCCCCACATGCTTTCCTATTATGCTTAGTAATGCACTACACAAAACACATGCGTTGTCAAGCACCATAGGGAAAAGTAATAAAAGTATCAGTAGGGAAGTAGCAAAATAAGAAAAAAATGTTCAGCAATCTTTAATGAGGTCCTTCTGGTCTCTAGCTGAAACTTCTAAGAGCAAGGCAGGGAAATTCCATATAATTTTTTTTTTAAATTGAAAATCCTCAAATACAAACTTGATCAAACCTCAGTTTTTTAAGGTAACAATATACTGTTTCTTTTGCAAGTGATTTTGATGTCAGAGAGTAATCTAAGTAACAAATCCCATCTTTCTCATTTTTATTACATTTCAATTTGAAGTTCTGAATTTTAAATTAGTCTTATGTTTGGAATAGAGACAGTCATAGTCTTGTTTGCTCTTTCTTCCTGGTTCAAGAACAGAAATTTTCACCTGAGTACAACAACTTTCTAACTGGCAGTGACATCTTCTATGGAATGAGAAATGTGTATTTCGAAGACAAAAAAAATAATAAGTAGGACCATTATCCCAGTCTCCTAGCTGAGTAAACTTCTGTATCTTGATAACCTTGCCCACAAAACTACTGAGCAGGCACTTACTCTGTTTTTCAGTGGGAGCCAGTGACTATAAAGTGCACATTAGTCTGGGGAATTTCTGTCTGAAAATGCTAGTTTGTTGAAGCTGCAACTGTTGGGTCAGGAATTTGCTCTTCCTTCCCCTTGCCTGTTGGACCTGTTCCAGCTGAACCTGTTCCATGTTATGTGGTTAATAAAATATAAACTGAACGAGAGAATGGGGAGGCTATTCCAGGTGAGGCAAGTAGGAGATAAATTCAACTTCTCCACACTGCAAGACAATATCCCAACCCCTGAACTTCTCGCTATGTTGCGGTGACCGTGTGGCTTTTTGTGCTATTGGTTTGTAATACAATCTTTGACAGAGCCCTCTAGACACTGCTGTGATCCTGTCAAATGCCAGGCAGTTAAGGCCAAGCAAAAGAGAATAATTATCAAGTATTTCTTGCACTTAAAACAGGATTTGTTGCTTCCTATTCTACAACAAGGCAAATACCCTTCACAAAACACAGACTTGATTCAGCAATACGGACTCAGCATCTGCACACGGATTTGGATGACAGATTTTCTCCCCGTACAAACTAGAAGTTCTTTCCTTCCCCCAACACCTCCTCTCCTGATGTTCCTTTGAACCATCCCTCCTCTCCTGCTGTTCCACAAAACCTTCCTCTTTACCTTCTGTTTGTTCTTCCATCACCTAAAACTCTTGTTACTCCACTTTTCCTTGTCCCCTGGAAAGCAGTCACACCCACAGTACTTTTTATCTGTTTTTAAAAGCAATATAATTTTTTATCTCTTGCTCTGGAGGGATATAAATAGGAAAAGCTAAACATGGGTGCTCTTAGGAGAATTCAGATGGTCTGGCCCAGTTTGTTTCCTAAAAGTCACATTTTATGGGAACTATATTATCACTGTGAAATATCACCTCCTGGTGATGACACAGCAGGTAATAAACCCCCTCCTATTGCCAGGATACCAGTTGGGAGCTATTAAGGAACAGGGGACATAGAAAGGATGGGAGTGCAAGAGAGAAGAAGCACACAAGAATTGCTTCCTTTTAATATTCATTAGTACAAGACTGAGGCACATAAAGGCATTTTTCGCAGTTCATAAATACTTCTGACAACCTATGATGCATCTGGAATTAAATAATCCACAGTTCTGTGAAACCACTGCCAGTAACAGGTACGGTCTGTGATAGCAACTTTGCCCCTTCGAGCACTGAGATCGGTAAGCAAACTGCAAGTACAGAGCAGTGCCATACAAAAATGATGAGACTGCTTTTCAATGGACTGATACAGCCACTGAGCATGAGCAACAGAACAGAAATAACAGAAGGAAAAAAAGAAAGTAATGTAATAAAGAGGAGGAGCTGACAGCAGGATAGCTTGCTAGAGCCTCCTTCTCACACGCTACTCTTTCAAGTGCCAGGCACCACTAAACCTACCAAGTCCCTGTTCAAAGCTGCTTTTCTAAGGATGCATTGAAACAGCTATCAGAAATCTCCTGGCCTTACTCTCCCCAGTATCAAGAGCCCCCAAGAGCAAAGAGTCAGAACTTTATTATACCAGGATTAGGAGAAAAGGCCAACACAATGCTCAGCTTCGGTATCTACATCTGAATCTATCCCCTAGAGTAATATTTCTCCTAGAGTCCACATGCCTGATTAAAATTTTGAAACCTGACATTTAATGCTAGATGAAAAACTGAATTCTCTTTCCTGAATAAAAGAGTTTCTTAAAAGGAAACAACTAATTTGAAATTATATTTTATTCTCTTGCACATGAAACTGTTACAGGTTTTCAAGTGGCTTCTGATAGCTCCTGCTTATATATCAAGAGAATTTCTCACCATTTTATACTGGTTTCCCTTCCAAGACAAGAATAGTTATTCTGCTTGCAGCACACAAAAATTTGTTCTAATTGGTTTTGCCATCTTTTTTCCTTATTACATTCCTTTTCTAAAGATCAATGTTGTAAATATTTTTCTACACCTCTTACTAACTCTTCTTTGATTTCATGGGCCATTTCATGTCCCTGTTACCTGGTTTAGAAGCAATGTCTTCCCATGTATGCCAAAGGACTTATTCATAAAGTAACCAGGTTTTCCCACCTGTGGAATGGCAACAACTGTCAGAAGGACAGAATGGACAGGATGAAGTGGGACAAGACCCTTCTGCTGTAATCTACCATCATGGACCTGCTGAAGCCCTGACTTCAGACACTGGGTTAGGAAGTATCTTTTTTAGAGCTGGCACACTTTCACTTCCGCTTATTCCACTGTGGGATAATAAAGTTTAGTAGATGCACAGAAGAGACAGTTTAAGTCTTCTAGCAGGATTCATAGTTCATCTATCAATGCTTTCAATGCTCTTTTGGCAACTGCAAAATACAACCTGTTTAGAAATTATATTCTATTTAGCTTAAGCACATTACCAGGTATATCAGACTATGGATTTATTTTTACCTCAGCATGCTTTTCCTTATTTTATGTTGCCCTATTATTAACGACTGGTTAAAAATGTTACGTCTTCATTTTAAAGACATCACACTATTGACTGGAGAAAAACCAAGGTCACCAGCTAAGCTCAAGAATTAGAACGCCAAGTTCCATTCTTGAGAGCTCTCAGCTGCACGCACAAATCACCTTCTGTTCAGTACCTGCTTTATGTTGACCTTACATCTGAAGAACACTGAAATGCAACAAACCAACTCCATGTATTATCAATAACACTCCCTAATGTATTACAGTTACTGTGAACTTACTTAAATTGCACTTTGTTTATAGTTGAGGAAAAAGTAGCATTTTCCTATGTGTTTAAAAAGAACCCTGTACTTTGTACCCTGAAGTATCTCTATCACTCAGCATTTTATCCAGCCTCAAAAATCACCAAAGTCTTTGCAGTTTCTTAGAAATAGAAAGCATTGATCTCCTACTATTAAAAGTTTATCCAGACAAAGAATTTACTCATTTCCCAGCATTTATCATCAGCCTGGTATTCACGGGAATAAAGTATCTGCAGACAGCAAATTCTTGGATATTTCACATTTTACAATTACTGTAAATAGTAGACTTTTGAATAAAACATACTCTGGACACTTCAAGATTTCATTCACTTTTCCTAATCCAGGACATGGCAATCAATTATATAATTTATTCCACAATTAAGTACAACCCAACCCCACTCCACCCTTGTATCTGTGCTGCGAAAATGGGTCCTATGAATTGTAAAGGGTACAGAAAAATTGAAAATTAGCTCATAATACTTCGCATACTTGAAGTATTTGGAAAATACTGAATTAGACATGTCATGTGTGTGTGCCCCATTTAGTATATTCAACTTCCAACACAGAAAATAAAGTTTAGCCTAGCACTGAAAGTTGCTAAAATGATAGTTACATGAAACAAAAATCCTGCTTACTCTCAAAGGAAGATATGATTCAGCCATGTTTATCTGTATCAGCTTAAAAAATTGAATGGTGTTCTTCTAGTTCCAGAAAATACTCCTATTAGTAGGTATTGCACCTTGAGTGCGGACAGCACTTTCTGTCCAGTACAGTAGCTCCCAGTTGCTCCACCTTTGCCTGTGGAGACCCTCCGTAGCAGTATGCTACAATTATAGCCTTTTCATCCCATTTAACTATCAAGTCTGCCTCCAGACAAAGCAGTGCTCACATCTGTATTTTTTTTTGTAATGAGGTCATCTGACTATTAGGTTCCAGACAGACCTATAAAGGCTACTGAATAACAATTAACAGGATAACGACTATGAGTTACCAGTTTATACCACCAAAGAAAATAATCATATTTTGGGAAAGCCAAATGACTCCCTGAATGATTTTGACTAATGACACTGTAATTTACTGTAACCTCCAAGTTTACCATTTTATTCCGTTCATGAGTTTCCAAATTACACCAGAATTGTGTTGTTTGCACTTTTAATCTTGTAAAAACTCTCTGGCAGCCATACACATTCCATGGGGGAGGATTCCTAATTTATGTAAAGTATAACAGAAAATGATCTATATGACAGTTTGGTATAAAATGCTAAATGCAAGTCATTACTCACTGAAGATAATTTGAGAGTATTGTGTCAGGGGAGACATTAGATTACAGAGGATAAAAAGTAGGAATAGGTATTCACATATTTATTCATATTTGCATAATCAACTGAAGGAGATAGGGGATGTTCTCTTGGGCCCAACTAGCATACAATGAACTGAACAACAATTCAGAAACTTTCTATTATTTTTCACGCTATCAACACTTTTTTTTTTTTTGTCTTGCAAAGAGAGATGTAGTTCTTATCCCAGAAATAAGTGTACCCCTAGATTCTGTTGTTGCTTGCAACTAGCAAAAGACATAGTATAAGCCAGCTGCTGACTAAGAAGATGCAAGTAGTACAAGGTCATTTTGGCAGCCTGCATGATTAAACAGTTTCTTTCTTTATTTACTGCTTCAATTCTGGAATTGCAGGATTTACCTCTTATTCTCTGCCATGGGGAAAGGGTGCTCTACATCTCCCTCCTTTCAAGCAATGGAAGAAAGGGTAGCAATACAATAAAACTAAACAACGCTTATTTATACATGGCTATCCATTAAATTCATGGCTGCTTCTGTGCTATGACACACAACGCAGGGACTTTTGCTAAAGTGCTTAGTGAGCATATCTGAATAGTATGCCTCTAGGAGCTGGATGCTTCATCGTCCTCCTCTTTGAGTAGGAGCTATTTATTTCATACTTCAGAATGTGATACTCAAAATTACAATTGTCCCACTGAAAATTATTCCTTTTTTTTTTCTCCCCCCAGACTAACATACCAGCTAAAATGCATTACAAACCAATTACATTCACCAGCTGCATAGCTGGATTTACACTAGTGAACATCAGCATTTAACCTAGACAGTAGTTAATGAGATATCTGGAAATGGCATCCACACATTAGCAGCTGTGGAGCAATTTTTCCAGAATTAATGACCTGTCAGAACTTCATGCACACACAGAAGGCTATTCTCTCCAGTTCCATTTACCAGCCAAAAAGAACTACATGGCTCCCCGTCCCTCCACTCTTTCCTAATTCTCGTTATGCTTATTTCAGCTTCCATGGCCTGAAGGTTTTAACTTCCCGTGGAGTTTGTGTATTCAGAACTCTTGTTTTAATGATTCTATCTCCTGTTGTGCCCTCTGTTGCAGCATACTGTTTATACAATCTTTTTCAAATGCCTTCTAGAAAAGGAGGGCTGGTAGAGCTGATGGTGTTTTATCTTTCTTGGTTCCTTCTGTTTCTGATTATCCCAGATACACACTAACACTATCTCAGACAGATAAGCAGCACAGTACTTCCAGTGTTCTAATAAGCAAGTTTAGTTGAAGTTGCAATGCTCTTACTGTGGCACATTACTGTTCCCCACATTGCCATTTTTCTCCTTAAATGTAGGACTTCACTGGTCAATATATAATTGGGCTAGGGAGGGATCTAAGGGAGTCACGTGTACTTCCCTCTATTTTTATGACAGCAGGGTCCCTTTGCAATGCATTAAGAAAGATTTAGAAGGCAGAAATAAATCCTCTGCAATTGTAATCGTGTTTTGCTACATACATGTATTCTCAGATATGTATTTCTTACTGTTTGATAGGACAGTGTATCTGTCTGGCACAAATGGATCCTCATTCCACTAACACGCTTCTTCCTGGGCAAATTAATCATTTAATAATACACTGAACTTTGTCATCATAATGCCAACTGTAGATTTCATATAAAATCATGCAGTTCATCTTGCGGATCTAATGGCCAGATTGCAACTGCAGAAAAAGAACCAACCTCCTAAGGGTGAAAAATATGGCTTTATTATCCTCCCATGGCTATTTAAATAAGGGATTCCAAGTCCACTTTAAATCCACTTAAAAGGAAATAAGCATTTCATTTATAACGTGTAAACTAGTATTCCAACATGAAACGCTTAGGCAAGAATGTAATTGATTTTCCAAAGAAAGAGGATTTTGTTGGAAAAAAACCCCAAACCCTATTCACTATGAAATGTTTCAGAGAAACACCAACAATCGTAGGCTTATTTTCCAAACCTATTTGGTTACACATTACACTTCAAGAGGAAGTTCAGGGGCAACTTTTCCTTAACTTTTCACTCTACTGATTGAATCACTTTCAATATAATTTCTAATATATAATCAACATTTTTGGTCCAGTTGTTGCTAAGAAATTAACGAGGCAACCCCCCAATTGAACAATTTTCTTATGCAATTTTAACATGAACCTTCTTTAACATAACATCTCTCAATATTTTTATTTGTAATTTAAGCAAAATACACCAAAGCCATATACACTATAAAGTGCCAAATCTCAAACATTGGCAAAGAGAGTATGTGTGTATATGTAGAATGTTGGCAAAATGTGCATCTCACATACATTTTTAAAAAGTTGCACGCCATGCATACAATCTGACCAACATCTTTGTTTCAGCACTTGTCACACACATGCTAGTATAAGAAGTCAGCAGAGAAATTTACAAGTTTGTATTGATATACCCTTTGATAATCCAAGTTTGAAGCCTTATGACAACATTTGCATATAAATAGATTCTCTTCTGTAGAATACAGGGCTGTATGCTTTCCCCAAGACAAACCTCTCTGAACACTCTGGAGCCATCCTGCTGCTCTCTGTCACATAAGAAGTGCTATAGCTACACTTCCGATTTCTTGCTAGCATGCATATGTTTAACCATAAACCATTATCCACTGTAGTAAATGTCACTTGCAATACTGACTTTATTATTATTTTTATTTTTAAAACCCATACGTCTGTAGGGTGATGTACTGACAAGTGGATATTTTTTATAGTTAGGTCACATTTCACACTATGTCATAGACAACTTAGGACAAGTTATGATTTAGACTTCAGCCTGGTGAACTGTCTTGAATTACCCTTTCACTTTTTAAAATAAGGAGGTTGCAGAGGGTTAAAAGCTACGAAGTTTTCAGCATCTAAAAAGCCTACAAACATGCAGGCTAACAGTGTTTCTTGGGTAGGTGGTTGAGCATACTGAGGAAGTGCAGATGGTGTCTGGTGAATAGTGCAAATTCAGATATCTGTGAGCCAAAATAGACACAACCTGATTTTCATTTATGTTTTCACTGATTCCATTGGGGGTTTCTGTCTATGAAAAACACTGGGACAGAAATTCTTCAATTTTTATTGGTCCAGCACACCATATAGGAATAGATGTGACAATACTGCTGCATAGCTTCTGATCTCAGGAAGACTTGGTATGCAACCTCACTTATCTTGAGGAGATTTTCAATATGCAAAGCTATGCAGGACAAGACAAGGCTGGTCATGGACAGTTTACAATAATGCATTCTCCAGTATTTCTTCCAATGCTGTCCAAAAAAAAATCTAGAAATATTTTGTACAGCATTTTAATAGGTTAAAAAAAGTGGTTACTTTTAAACTTTTTTTTTTTTAATTTTGAAGACTAATTTATGATTTTGCACATATTCATTCCAAAATTTGAGGGGGGCACACCTTGGTAAAAACCTATATAATTTATAAGAATAAAGATTAGTGACAAATGTTCTTTTGCCAACATTAATTGAACATATTTTAATTTAAAAAGGAACAATCCAGACTGAATGACAATTTATCTGCATTTACTTATGTGCAGACAGGGACGGCACAGTTTGAAGTATTTATGAGTTAACAGGAAAGGACAGCCAAGGTATCCCACTTCTAAAGTGAAGCTCACTAACAGCATAACTAAGAGCTACAGAAAAATATTCATGAGCTGCAAGTCTTCTGCTACATAAAGACAGTGTACAGTGATACAGTTTTAAGTAGGTTAATTGGTAATTAAGTGTTTTCATAATGCTACTTATGTTTCAACTTAGGCCCTCATGAAATCATTTTAATAAAACATCTAATTAAGATTATTTATTTGTTAGTACATACCATAATCCTTTTAAATGCCCTGTAAAAACACCTTCAAAAGCATGTGTACCAAGATATAACACGTGACTGAAGAATCATTATTTGGAGCTTTTTGGAGTTTCACTGTCTGAGATAGCCTAATCTTTTCAAAGGTGTAATGTGCTTCTCTTGTTTATGTCCGTGAATCACTTTATATACTGCTTTACAACAAGCAGAATAAATTCAAAGACAGAGATCCTGGATTTCACTCAGAACTAACCCTTTGCTTCTGCATTTTCTTAGTAGGCATATAATTCTCTGTATAACTGTTAGATAAGTAGAAGAAAGCAAAAAAACCATCCTTACTCTGAGCCAGTTGCTGAAATTAGTCAATTAGATATATAAAAAAACCCACATAAAACTGCATGTAAAGCAGAACGTCACCTATGAATAACCACAGCATTACTCTATGAGACATCACAAAACTTCTTTAAATCAAATTTACTTCAGATTTATTTTGACCTTCTATGAATTTATATAAGTAGTCAATGATTCACAGCAGTGCAAAGAAACACAGTGAGTTTGAGGGATTGTGGGTAGAATCTGCTTTTAGCTCCTGATTTTAAGACCTGTTTGCTAACTTTTCCCATATTGTCACTATACATAGGTGGGAAAAGAATATCGGAGAGTCATTAAACACTTCATATTTTCCCAATATATCACAATTACAGTAAACACCTGTGCTAAATAATAGTATACTAGCAGCAGGCTGTTAGTACATACCCACAGACGCACACACACAATGCATTACTATTACAAGCTTAATGTCTCAATATTTCTCAAGCATTAACTGTAGCATGGGAGGCAACGTACTGAGATGAACAATCATTGGCACATTGAGAGACTACTTGAAAAAAATTCTTGAATGAATGCACTTCCTTAAAAAAAAAAAAGAGAGAAACAAACAAACAAAAAATAATCCAAGCACAAGCTACCTGCAGTGTACACCTGTGTTACCTTTCTGGAACTACAGCATGTGGCTTGAATGACTCAGTCTGAATAGAAATTATTTTCAGACATCTTACATCTACACAGCTTCCCTGTCATTCTTTTCCAAACTCAGATTTATGCACTGCTTTTTCCATCCCTTACCAGTCTTTCGTGTTAAAAAATAAAATTAAAAAAGAAAAAAGAAGTGCTACTTCAAATATCATAAAGCTCCTTAAAGAAATCTATGCCTACTTGCACTGTTCTAAGGTAAGCATTCCTACAATGTTTGAGAGAATTAGATGCAACTTCTTAAATTTAGTTTTACTTGGAATAGCCAGTGTCCACACACCAGAAGGACTGCAGACAACCTCAGCTGGGATGACATTCAGAGCTCATGACAAGTCCAGCCACCAGATGGGAGATTAAAGTAATTGTTTAAATCCAGTTTTGAGTGTCTGGCTTTTAGAGACAGTATCAGCTCCTTAAGGTTTTGGGATTTCACCATGATGAAATCTGCACATCAAATAGTTAAAGGAAAAGCAATAGCTCTGTTGTTTTGTAAATGAAAAATACGGACAGATCTGAACTAATTTGTCCAACATCAGTACTGTAAGAGTATTGTTTGGTAGGAGTTTTTTGGAATCAAATTTGCACTTCCACTCTTACCTCTGTCAGTTTACAACTCTAGGAATGCTTTACCCAAGTTTTTCCCATTTCATTCAACTGCAGCACATGAGGTATATACATGAATGTCCTGCTACTTTAAGTCCTTCATACACACAGAAATTTTTCACTGGTCTTTGGTCTCAGTGAACTCACAAGACAGTAGTGCAATCATTCTCAAATAGTAATGTAGACATTATAAGTTAGGTTAGATAAGACACACAACCCAAAAAAGACAGTATTGCTAAACCCGTTATGGATACATGGAACCGAGTAAGAAGGGGAATATTGACAATTGTCCCAAATGCAGCTTGGTTGCAATGGCTGGTTGAGACTGCTGGCCTAGGTCTGGGATTAAAATGTTTCATTTTTATTTTAATTCTATTTCTAGCTTCTTTACTGTCATAGGCAAATACTTTCCTAACTATGCCTCAGCTCTCTTCTACTTCTTACCTCTTCCATACTTTGGCAAGCTGACGAGCAAGTCTGTTTTCAAGCTTGCAAGGGATTAAACACCATTTCAGGTTTCAGAGAAGTTTTAAAATGTTTTATGTTTTCAAACTGGAAAACAAGTGAAACACTTAAACTTGTTTTCCCTTTTTGTAAACAAGCTGCCTAGAAAAGTCAGTTTAGGAGAAGTTTTCCTAGTTAAAGAGTTAAACCTTAGTTTCCTGCACTAATATATTTAGCATTCCTTGGAAACGCAATAGTAGAGAATGCAAGTTACATCATGCCTGTTTGCACCCAGAGCCACTTGATTACTTTAATGCATTCAGAGTAGAGATTTAATTGCATCTTTCACAAAACTTATTAGGATTTATTTTAATATTATTATTGTTGCAGGAAATTGAGTAGCAATTGAGCTTTTTTTCAGGCATAGGAAAGATTTAATATTTGAGAAGTTTTCTAAATGCTTTAACATCCATGTTAAAATTAACTCAGGAGGACATGTTGGCAAGACAATTTACTTGCAAGGAAAAATTTCTAACTCTAATGAACTGTGTTTGACAATATTTCTGACTCTCAACATTGGACATTTTCAAGACCTTTATTACATTTTCCAGACTGGTAGAGGCATAATTTCTATGAAACAACCAACAGAATATCAAACTTAATTCATAGCCAAGGAACGAAAGCATGTCAAGCTACTTCATGTGCTCTGGTGGTTTGGTTTTTTTGTTGCTGTTTTTAGTTTGTTGGGTTTTTTTTGTTGTTGTTTTGTTTTGTTTTTCACATGGGATATATCCATTTGCCTGTTATTTACTGGCAGCCAAAATAAAAAGGATTATAAAAATGTTTTGGGTTTTTTTTTCCTTATATGTAACACTCTGAACAGCAACAAATATGCATCAAAATTTCAGTGAAATTACTTTTCTTCACATTCTAATGACTGTCTAATTTTACCACTCAGTATTCATATGCAATTTCTAGACAACTGTATTGAAAAGCCATCATATATTTTAAAAGAATATGACAGAAGAGTTAAATGTTGTATGAAAGATTCATTGTAAATTAAAAATTAAGAAGTATTCAACAGCTCTAAAGAGTTCAAGCCCATCTGTTACTACAAATTACCTTTTTTTTCTTTATCTTAATGTAACCATATGTCATGACATAGTAACCAACATTTAAGCATTCTCTTCAAATCTTTGTTTAGGATTAAAGCATACATAGTTAACATTGAACATTTAGCACAGTAAAACACATTTTGCATTTTGTTAAAAGGTCTATGACAGAAGCCTCAGGATGATTTCATGACAAGAATATAACTCAGGAGTTCATAACTACTGTACAGAGGACATGTGGAAAGAGAAATTCAACCTTCAGTTCACCAGAAGCTTAAAGTTAGGTATTGCAGGGAAGGAACACTAGTCACTAGAAAGACTATTCCAGGCTTCCATAGCTCTAAAGCTTAAACCTTTTAAAGGCATGTCTGAAACACAACTTTATAAAATCCGCATATCAGGATTATGCAAAATCTGCAAAGATTAAAAAGGGATACTCAGAGCAAAGGGAATCAGAGCCAAAACAGAAACAGAAAAAAGCTCATGAACTACCTGTTCTCAGCAAGACGCTTCTCCAGTCAAGATCTTTCCTATAGAAAAATATTTTCTAAGTGTGCTCAATTAGTGTTTCATGAAGTAAGTTAGAACTATTGCCAAAGCTTACATTAGACTACTTCAAAGAAAAAGAAAAGGCTAACCTTGAGCTATCAGACCAAAAAACCATAGCGTCCATCCTCCAATTATTAGTATTTGTTAAATTCTGCACCACTGCTTCTTCACTGTCACTGTTGCTTTTTCTAACCACTTCCAATTAATGTAACTGCTCTATCTTGCACTACAATTACATCTTCATTTTATTATGTAGGCTTAGACTTTTTGTGTCTTCAAAGGATGGGACAAGCACTACCTGTTAGCTTTCAAGAGGTAAGGGAAGTTAGAGATACAAAACAAAAAAACGCACCACATGCAAAGGAAGACCACCTGGGTATATTTTTTATAAGCATCATGGTTAGATTTCTGATATGATTTTAGAGAAGATAAAGTCCGTTCTGCTACCACATGACTATTACACTTACCAATGTTTCACAAATGTCAATAGAAAAATTAAAAATATTATTGCATTTCACAAGAACTCAGATTCTTTTACTATCTCATTACAAAATAAGTAAAGGCACTGTCATTGCAGTGTAGGGCAGACAATCTTAAGGTCTTACAATAGTTTCATATAGTTATCTTCCTTGCTATGTGATAAAGAAAGAATGCATGATTGCTGATGTTCACTGTTATGACACAAGTTGAGAAAATAATTTCCATTCATCTTAAGTGATTAAAGTTCATTTTGCTTCTGTCTGCCGCACACCATAGAATAATGTGTCTGAAGTTTCAATAACATCCTTTAATAAACCTGTGCTCAGTTCACTTTGTTTTAATGGTGCTGTAAAATTTCACATATACCCACACAGTGTTTTCCCAAGTAACTGAAATTTAATAGATAAAAATTCCTTTTGGATGAATGTGGAATAGTATATACTTAACAGGCTGCCGCTGTTAGAAATGCAGATATACAGACAGGGCAATCTTCTTGCCTAGCAATGACTAGAAACAAACAGACATTGTACTAAGCAAGACAAATTGTACAATATGGGTACAGTCAGCATTCCAAAAGAATGCAGACAGCAACACATCCACCTGGGCAGTAATTCTAGCTAAGTACAAAACCACATACTATGTCTTCCACAGCATGGATTTAAGAAATAATATTAAAAAAACAAAAAAACAACAACAAAAAAAAGAAAACAAAAAACCAAGGGGTTGACAAGCTTCCTGTTTTGCTGATTTACTTATTAAAACCGCCCACAAAAGCTCTTAAATAAGAAAAAGATGAGCTTGATGAGGTACAAACCGATCCACTATTTTTCTCCTTAAGAATGCATTTGAATCCTACTAGTGTTAAAGCTTGATGATGAAGGATTGATAAGGACAGAAAGGAACATCTCGCTCCCTCCTTAATCTCTCCATAAAGATTTGTATTGTCATATCACAGTAAGGCTGGATGATCTCAAAACGGTCAAGTCACCACTCAGCGGCTTCACCAGAATAACAACTGATTATGTTACATACTCTGAAAACTACTGAAACTGGGAAACACCTCTTTCATTTGTGTGGCCTGGGAGCGACTTTGTAATTTACTATGCCCAGCACTACCATGGGCCAATGATCTCTCTTGTCCTATTTTAAGTCATTATTTACCTAAAAATATGACATTATCCAGCCTTAATGATACCAAAAATATTACAGGAATAAAAAACCCTAATCTGCACCTCCCCCCGCCCTCCCCCCGCAAGACCCCAAACCAACCCCCTTTCCTTGCCGCCCCCCCAAAAAAAACCCCACTGAAAACCCCACAACCCATCAGCCCAAAGAAACCCCTCAAAAAAACCTTTCTCCCTTTTCATTCAGCTCGGCAATACCTGGTAACATTTTTAACTTTTAAGTTTACATGCAATTGAAAAACTGAACAGTCTACATTTTACTTTTAAGTATGAATGAAAACCAGCACAAGGTCATCTCCACAGAGGTCCGCATCCATTCTTGTTAGCTTAAACAACAGCAATTCCACACCTGCATACTCACGACTTCTTACTTAAAACACTAAATTAAGATTTAATACTTCTTGCCAGTGAAGATGCATATAGTGGACTAAAGAGAAAATAGATGCAGTCCTGCCTCCTCTGCAAGGTCAGGTCATACAGAGAAACTCCTCTTACAAGGAAGTAACTTTTACAGCAACTCCTTGACTGCCCTTCAGAGAAAAGAAGGAGGATTATTTGGAGGAATATGTTTACGTGTTCGTACACCAATCCATTTTAAGGGTGATATTAAACACAGAGGCTTCAGTTAGGTTCCGTTTGTGCTCATCAGAAGTCTTCACAAATAATAAATGTAAAATTTAAAAATAACCTGCCAAATATGGGAAAGAAGAAAGCAGACAGGGTAAAGATGAGTTGAAGACAAGTCTTTCACTTCTAGTTGTTAATGCAACACATGTATTAGACACTTATATTCAGCTTGTCTTAGATAAATGAGATGTATACTTTACATTTTCCAAGTTTTTGTGTTTTTGCTCACAAGAACATTGAAATAAGACTTCACAGGGCAGACCCAACAATATAAAAAAAAACCTTACTGTTTTGTGAGATGTCGAAACAAGGTTTAAAATGGATTTACTGTACTGTTCATGCCTACAGAGCAGACAGCTGAGGACTTGAGCAAACAATGTAGTCTCTTTCCAATGGAAAGAAGCGAGTTTTCTTAAAAAAGGAAGATTTCAGTTGAACATGAGCAAAAATGTTCTTGACAGTGGGATCTGAGAATGTGGAAGTTTCTCTAGGGAAAAGTGGTGGAAACATCACCCGAGACGTGTAACTAGTCTAGATACATTAGAAAGTGTTCTGTAGGGAACGATTCTGCACTGACAGCCAGCATAATTAAGGTGAATTACAGGTGGGGCCTAAAACTGCTACTTTCCTGCTAAAAATTATGTGTACGTACACACACAACTGCATGTCTTGAGGAAGGATCATCTAAGGCAGACAGGAAATGATATAAGCTTTATGAAATTCACATCATTCATATTCATTAATATAATAAGAATACTGAACCTGCTTCTCAAAAAACCCATCCAGTTAGGAAAGGTCAGCAATGAAAGTGAATATGCAGGTGGAACTGTGACATCATTACTACATTAAGAGCAGAGAAACAATAGAAAAAGTTTTGTGTGCATTCTCACATCTGTATCATTTCCCAGCACAAAAAAGATCAGCACTATATTTTTTTAAACATTTTACTAATAAAGCCTAAAATATATTCAAAGCATCAAACGATACCTCCACAAAATGTGGTTTTTCAGCCCCTAACACAGTTTAAAACTAAATTTTGCATGTTAGCATTCTATTCCTGCATAAAAGATAGCAAAAAAAAATCCTGATAATTTTAAAGATAAAATATTCAACTGAAGATAATGCTATTGCATCAGTGCTAGATAACTATTCACAGAAGCTAAAGATTCAATGTTGTAAACCCTTTTATGAGACTTTAGTACTTAGAAATGAAATTGTAAATGGGGAAGTGTAGATTGCTTTGATTTAGAAAATTGTTGCCATTAAACAGTTTACAAAGAGCTTAGTGTTTCAGCATCATTATCCCCAATGTGTCAAAGTAAGCGGTTTCACAATATTTAAAGCACTCCCAACTTCCTCATAAATATCATTTATATTCCGAGGCTGCTATTCAGTGTATCAAGAAATATAATTTACATTCCTCTGTAGTTACATAGCATGATTACCTGAACAGATATACACATACCTGACATAAATAATGAGAAAACAAAAGGCCATGGCTTTTAAAAGGTTTAATAACTAAAATAGTATTGAGTGTTGTACTGCAGTTTGTTTATGTTTCATAAGCACAGAAAAATACCTCAATGTACATGAACTGAAAAAATGCTCAAGTCCTTTGGTCACTGTGTTTACAACTAACTTCTAGTTGTGTACGCATGAGGACTACATTCACCTCAAGGGATGGTCAGTACCATGTGTTATCTATTTTCTACCTTTCTAGAATTTCGGCTAAGATTTGCTGCATAAGAACTAATCTGACACTTCCTTTACTTAATTCTATTATATCTGAGCACTCTTTGCTATCCAACCTAATATCAAAATATGCTTTTCGTTTCTGTGCATCAAACCACTGCAACTTCATTTGCTTGGATATATGCACACTTCTTGGAATTGTAGATTTGGATTTTATCCTTCAACTTTCCCATCAACCATTTCCAATTTTACGTTTTATTCTTTGGACAGCTGACATTCAGATGACAATGTTGGGTAATCAATAGACATGCTGACAGATCATCAAAATGGCAGGTTACAGCACAGGATACACAAGGAATACAAGGTTAAACTCTGGAGAACTGGAATAGGAGAGAGGGGCAAGACTATCACATCAACAACCAACCAGTGACAGCTACATCTGCACATATTAGCCCACCGACAAGGAGGAAGCTGAAATCCCTGTTGCAAGACATCAGTGTCTGTCTGTAGTAAAAACTGTCACTTTACACTAGTGACCTGATGACCCCCGGGGGGGGGGCAGAGACTTCAGTTGTACTCCAATTACAGAAAAAAAAAAGCTTTATTTGGAGCACACAGGTTACTAGACTCTTAAGTCAATGAACCAGACTTCACAAATCCCTGTGTGCACAGAACTACCCATTTCAATTTGCTCTCTACCTCTAGACTGGACAACTGGCATAGAGGCAGACACAGACAGAAAAGCACTGCTAGCCATAAATCGAGAGACACCTCCAAGTAGACACTCATCTTCTCAATATAAGCAAATGAATACTACAAGAAGCAAACCAGATGCTTTAAGTAAACTGTTATTGCTAAGGAAATGGCTGCTTGCTGAGAAAATCTTGACACAGGTAAGACAAATTCCTCCAGAGTGTATTAAGGAATCTAAATGCATCAAATAAAGATAGATGATCTGCTATCTAAGTTGTTTTACAGGCCATTTCTCATGAGCTATATTGCTGACCTGATAATTCCCTTTCAAACGGTGACCAAGGGAAAGGAAAAGCACCATAGCAGACAGCATAGAACAGGAAAGATGAAAGGGAATGCAGAGAGGTATAATGATACAAATACAAATGTAGAAGATATTTTCCAGAAAACTTCCAGAAAAAAAAATAACTAGAGGAGATTGCTTCAGTGAGAAAGTACAAAACCAGCCGCTACCTTGCCCACCAGCATGTTAAAGAAACTAATTATATGAGATTAGCAAAATTTGTAGCTCAAGTTGCTGCACTTGGGTGGTACTCTAAGACAAAGTAACAACACAGCATTTGTATCACAAGGTGAGACAAACGAGGCTTGTCTTACTTGGAAAGAAAATGTTGCATTGCTTATTAAATCTATTCCATTGTGCTTGCTTTAACATGACTGAAAAGCCTCAGTCAGATGCAGGCTGACATGTATGAAGCTTTGTTAAAAGGCTGTGCTGTTGGGTTTCTCCTGATCCTAATAAGATTTGGGAAACATCACATGAAGCTACCACCTCCCAGGTAAGTATTTTACTGCCAGCTATGGCCTAAGAGATGCCTTCTGAGCAACAGCAGCACTGAATAGTTGAGAATATAAATAAAACCTATTTGTTGATCCACTGTGCAGTGATGATTTTCTGTCATTCTCTTGTTTGATGTCATTCTGGAACACTACTCCATATCCAGTTGTTCCTACAGTCTTACTTGCACAACTCGCTACATCTAAACTATTCTGAAAAGGTTTGTACATATGGCAAAATACACAAAACTCAGATTAAGGTGCCAACCATAGCTTAGTCTGTAGTGGATTCTTTAGCTATGGGCCTAACTACTACAGGAATAACAGAGTAACTACTTTGTCTTATAAGAACTTTTTAAAGTACATATACCTGGAAATCAATTTTTTTTCTTTTTTTTTTTTTTCTTTTTTTTTTAATAGAAACTCCATTTATTTCTAGTATACCTGTTTATAAGTTTGGCTAAGAGGAACAGAAGACTATGTTCTGCTTTAACAATGGAAAAGCAGCATGGATCTAAGGAAGAAAAACAAGGAATTAAACTGATTTTTGCAAAGAACAATGAGCAAACCTGCAAAACTCACAGGACAGTTTAACATGGTAAAAGTAAGCTGTAGTTCATTCTGGCTTTGAATTTTAAAAGGCATCATTGCTTTAGAAACAATTTACCATCTTTCCACTAGCTCTGTTTCTGGCTTTCCCTTCCCTGTTTTATCACTATAAGAATACAGAAAAGAAGCCCAATCATTTACCCGTTTCAGATATTACTTAAAATCTCTGCAAAATTGGGGGGGGGGGGGGCAAACCAAAAAAAACCCCAAACCACAACAGGTTTGTAGTCTTTAAGGAACTTCTGAGCTCCTTTGTTTTTGTTTAAAAAATGTTAAATTATACCAGCATATGATATATTTAAATATCAAAAAACCCAATTATCTTCCAAATAAGGTGCAATTTATTTATTTTAAGTTAAAACTTTGGAGTCAAATGGTTCCTAACATCCCATAAATAGGTATTAAATCACAGCACGATACAGAAGTCAAATTTCTCCATGTTGTTTTGGGGAATAAATGCAATTATTTTGCTTTAAAATTTATGCCCATGTATTTTCATCTAAGTCTAAGGAGACAAGTGAGCCTCAGCTAGTGTGTCACACTGTATTGGTTTTATGTGGCAAGGTTTTGGTAGCGGGGGGGGTTACAGGGGTGGCTCCTGTAAGAAGCTGTTGGAAGCTTCCCCTGTGTTCGAGAGAGAGCGAGCCCATACCAGCTGGCTCTAAGATGGACCCGCCGCCGGCCAAGGCCGAGCCAATCAGTGATAGTGGTAACGCCTCTGTGATAACATTTTTAAGAAGGAAAAAAAAAAAGTTGGGACGCGGAAAACAGCCACCGGAGAGAGGAGTGAGAACATGTAAGAGAAACAAGCCTGCGGACACCAAGGTCAGTGCAGAAGGAGGGGGAGGAGATGCTCCAGGCGCCGGAGCGAAGATTCCCCTGCAGCCCGTGGTGAAGACCCTGGTGAGGCAGGCTGTCCCCCTGCAGTCCAGGGAGGTCCATGGTGGGGCAGATATCCACCTGCAGCCCGTGGAGGACCCCACGCCGGAGCAGGTGGGTTCCTGAAGGAGGCTGTGACCCCGTGGGAACCCTGCGCTGGAGCAGGTTCCTGGCAGGACCTGCGGATCTGTGGAGAGAGGAGCCCACGGAGCAGGTTTTCTGGCAGGACTTGTGACCCCGTGGGGGACCCACGCTGGAGCAGTCTGTGCCTGAAGGACTGCACACCGTGGAAAGGACCCATGCTGGAGCAGTTCGTGAAGAACTGCAGCCCGTGGGAATGGCCCACGTTGGAGAAAGTTCGTGGAGGACTGTCTCCCGTGGGTGGGACCCCACGTTGGAGCAGGGGAAGAGTGTGATGAGCCCTCGCCCTGAGGAGGTGAAGCGGCAGAAAATAACATGTGATGACCGTAAACCCCATCCCTGTCCCCCTTGTGCCGCTGGGGGGGCTTGGTGGAGAAATCCGGGAGTGAAGTTGTGCCCGGGAAGAAGGGAGGGGTGGAGGGAAGGTGTTCTGAGATTTCGTTTTATTTCTCATTTACCTTACTCTGGCTGATTTGTAATAAAAAGTGAGCTAATTTTCCCTAAGCTGAGTCTGTTTTGCCCGTGATGGTAATTAGTGAATGATCTCTCCTGTCCTTATCTCGACCCGCAAGCTTTTTGTTATATTTTTCTCTCCCCTGTCCAGCTGAGGATGTGGGAGTGATAGAACGGCTTTGGTGGGCACCTGGCGTCCAGCCAGGGTCAACCCATCACACACACAAAGAACAATGCATGCCTGATGAGGGGTAAGCATTAGAATTCTGTGCTGAAAATTATTCTGAAAATGGCTACCTCTGCTTTAGTGAAGAAGCACTGCTCCATCTTCTTAATATAGGTTCTTTCCCTCTCATCACCCTTAAAAGGCAAAGTTTCCCTCTTCAATTCTCCAGGTGTTCACCTGTGCATTTTACAATTGTCACATTTTATGAAACAACATTTTAAAGCAGTACAGCCTCCTTGTGCAAATGCACTCAAACACAACAAGAAGTACTTATATCAATAGTTCACTCCCTCAGTTATGTACAATAGCAGACTGCATAGCATCAAAAACATCTAAATCTAAAGCAACACCTATGTCATAAATATACAAATACTGTGTCTGAATGGAAGAGAAAGAAGGTAAGACAGAAACATAGATACTGCTTTATTTTCCAACATTCATGAATTCTTTCCCCACACTCTCCTTACTGAGATGAAAAATCACATGGCTAACCATGTGAGCGCCCAGCTCACTCTTCCTTTCCATTTCTTTGCTACTATTCTGCTTGATTTTGCCAGAAGCAAAACCAACCTGGTGAGTCACTACAGAAAAACAAAGATATTTATCCCATTTTATTTCTTTGCAAGAAGACATCCAAAAGAAAGCCAGCAATTTTATATGTTTGAGGGGAGAGACACATCTTTCTGCACAGATGTGCATCTTTTGTCATTTGGCAGAGCTGCAGCAATTCAAGTCCTATGATTCTGCAGAGAAACTCAATTGCTATGACATCCCAAGGCAGTTTCAATTTACAATTAAATTGTTACAATACAGAGGTTTGTTTCACTGCAGCACTGATGCAAATTGCTGTGCACTGCTTAGTTTAGGGGGTGAGGCTTCTACACAGTTCTTCCTGTTCTTGCCCATCTGCTTAGCCTGTTTTTCCACCTTATCGCACCTGCCAGTCTCAGCCCCACGGGGCTTAGACGGGAATTCTTCTCCTATTTCTATACAGCAACAGCTTAGGAGTAGCTCGTTTTGGACCCAGTGCTATAAAGGCAAAAAACCAGTATGGCAGCTTTATGAAATCAATTAAGATTCTTAAACTTACCCATTAACAGCACAGAAACCCTCATCTCTGCTCAATGGTAGCACAGTGTTTTACTTCTAAGCATTCACAGCACACCACATCTTTCTAGACTCTGAATGTTTCTTTGTACAACAATAACATGGTCTACTAGATGGAAAGCATGGGGCTTGAATTCCAGAGAACTCGCTATGTTCCCACAATGGTACTGGCTTATTTTGTAATCTTAAACAAATTATGCCCTTCCTCTGTGCTTCAGGTTCCCCATTTTAAAGGAGGTCAAATTCTCCTGATAAAAATCTGCTGCATAAAACCAACACATTACATAAGCAACACTGCACATGTAAGTAATGAACTGGTTACCAATCACTGTTAACTACAGCGTAAGACTTCCACCACGGAGCCCTTATCCAACAGCAGCAGCTGTGGTATCTCAGCTTCCCAGCTGAGAATGCAACATTGTCTGAAAACGAAGTCCTTTAAGCAAATACTTCAGAAGGTCAACACATACAGATTCTAATCAAACTCCGAAAACATTACATTATTTTATAGAGGCTGGACTGAAAAGAAAATAATCAGCATTGGCATTGACTTTTCAAAAGCAAACTAAACTTTACCGAGGCCTCTTAGGATAACCTTATACCCCATCTATTTATGCTCAATTTCTCTTGAAAAGCAATGCATCAGCAACACACCAGTTATGGAAGCAAAGTGAAAAACACAGCAGTTTCTTCTTACAGAAGGATCTGGACAGGCTGGATCAATGGGACAAGGCCAATTGTATGAGGTTCAACAAGGCCAAGTGCCAAGTTGTGCACTTCGGTCACAACAACCCCGTGCAGTGCTACAGGTTTGGGGAAGAGTGGCTGGAAAGCTGCCCAGCAGAAAAAGACCTGCGGGTGCTGGTCAACAGCTGGCTGAATGTTAGCCAGCAGTGTGCCCAGGTGGCCAAGAAGGCCAATGGCATCCTGGCCTGTATCAGAAATAGCGTGGCCAGGAGGAGCAGGGAAGTGACTGTTCCCTTGTACTCGGCACTTGAGTACCGTGTTCAGTTTTGGGCTCCTCACTAGAAGAAAGACATGGAGGTGCTGGAGCGTGTCCAGAGAAGGGCAACGAAGCTGGTGAGGGCCCTGGAGCACAAGTCTCATGAGGAGCGGCTGAAGGAACTGGGGTTGTTTAGCCTGGAGAAAAGGAGGCTCAGGGGAGACCTTCTCACTCTCTACAAGTACCTGAAAGGAGGTTGTAGTGAGGTGGGTGTTGGTCCCTTTTCCCAAGTAACAAGTGATAGAACGAGAGGAAATGACCTCAAGTTGTGGCAGGGGAGGTTTAGATTGGATATTAGGAAAAATTTCTTTACTGAAAGGGTTGTCAGGCATTGGAACAGGCTGCCCAGGGAATTGGTGGTGTCACCATCCCTGGAGGTGTTCAAAAAATGCGTAGACAAGGCACTTCGGGACATGGTTTAGTGGGCATGGTGGTGTTGGGTTGACGGTTGGACTCAATGATCTTGGAGGTCTTTTCCAACCTAAACGATTCTATGATTCTTTAATATAGAAGCAGATTAAGTAAAACAAACACATAGAAGGCTCAGAAGAGTTGTCGTAATTGTAATAAAGCATTGTTTTAAGAATCTGAATTTGGGTATGTCTATAGCTATATATGAATAACGTATACAGCCAATTTGGAATACATGCAACAGTTCATTAGATTTGCCTTCAGTGGCAAGAAGTTATGTATCTATCCAAGAACATTATTTTGCTGTTTCATATACATTTAAACAAAACCCCACCAACCACCAAACCAAAACAGACAAACAAACAAAACCCCAGCCTGCTGAAGACAGAGCACTTCAGTCCTACTCTCTGGTAAACTAGGTGAGTTCAGCCATACTGGAGGACAGAGCAGTACGGTGCTCACCAGTACTGCTACCCTGTGCTAAGAAGTACAAGTGACTCATAACCTCTCATTCTTTACACCAGAAAAAACGTTCAGCATTTGATATCCCACTTCAAAAAGTAAAAGGAAAAGAAAGTTAACACCTGTGTATCACTGGACAAACCCAGGTATTTATATTCTGTGAAAGATCTGGAAATTTAAAAAAACCAAAACCCCAAAACCAAAACAAAACCAACATTATACAGGTGTTAGATTTTCACAATTGACCTGCAAATCAACATTCTGTGATTCTAAGAAAATCTTGGCTTCCAATTAGCTATCTTATTTAAGATGGGTCAGATTAAGTGATTTCACAAACTCTCATCTGTTCTTAACAGAAGCTGCTGGATGCTAAATAGGTCTTGAAAAAATCTGATTGATAGCACTTATCTTACTCAAAACCACTCACAGTAATGCATTCATTGATTCTACTACTTCTCACCTTCACCTTTCTCAAAATCCAGGTGGAATAAGGAAAAAAATCCAGCTTCTGAGTAAGTATCAGAAGACTTAAATGAAGTAAAAGAACAAGTACACAGAAAAAGCCAGAGGAGGACCTAGATGTCCTAAACCCTACCTTTTAATAGTTAGTGTATTACCCAGTGTAGGCCACACCCTTTGGTGGTGTAAGCCCACATAATTTCATCAATTTTAGTAAACCAATGAGACCTTACAGATGCTAAGAATCTAATTCACTAATTATTTGATCTTGCACACCTTATTGAAGGTCATGTTTCAATAAGCAAACAGGGAGCTGTCATTCACCATATGGTAAATATGCAAAAAACTAGAAAAGCACAGTTGAAAGAACAGAGCATAATCAATTACATAAAATTACAATAAGAAGTATCCTCATGTGACTCCATTCTTTTACAAAAGACCATATTGCAAAGACAGCATTTCTATCAAAAAAACCCCATTAGAATCATCCCAGTATGTTTTCCGCGATTCCCTATTTATTCATCCCACCTATACTATATCGTCAGAGCTCATACTGTGCCTGTGGAATAGACAAAGGAGATGCTTCATCTAAATCCACACTAGATTAGAAATGCAAACCATCAATGAGATGCATTTTTATCAGCAAATTCTTTCACACAGACTCTGTAATTTTTTCCTATTTGATCCTTTAATATTAAAGATGCTTTGTGCTTCAAAGATGTTAAGTGAAGGACTTTGTTTCTAGGCTTCTAACAAACCTTACTGCCAGAGTGCTATATCATAGTACGTTTCATACCAGAATGAAATCTCAATGCTTCAAGAGGGTTTGTTTTGTGTTTTTTTTTAAATATCAGTTATTAGAGCTCTAAAATCTAAACTTGGATTAACATTGATTGACTTTTGAAATGTTATTGATGAAACCACTGTTTCATGCAACTTACTCTCACAAACATTATTTAAATTAAAAGCTTTTAATGGTAATTTAAATTGTTATAAATAAATAACAATTAAAGAGATCAACAAGTATTCTAATTGTTTTTAATGTGTACATGCCAAACATCTTCTCAGAATAAAAAGAAGAAAACAAAGACAGATACAGAGGTAAATTTTAAAGAATAGATGTTACCAGGTCAGGTTTTCGCGAGTCTGATACTGTCCAGATGCAATATCATCATTTCATCTTGAATTGAGTAATTGGTTCATACTACAGATAAAATGAAAGGCATGTACAAGCACTCAATTTATAAATACTCAGCCCTTCTTTTCATCTTCTTTAAGGACAATAATTATTTTTATATTCAGAGTTCTGTTTTTCCTCCTCTTTCCAGATCACAATATAACACTATTTTGAATAGGAATATTGAGAGAGAGAGAAATAACAACAAAAAAGAGACTTCAAGGAAACAGCAGATGCAGAAAACAGGCACTTTCAAGGGACAGAACAAAAAACACCAAGCTATATTCTGTTCCCCCCCAGGGTAAATGCTTTACTGTATGACAGTGTGCTGCACTTACACAATAATTTTTAAACACACTTACCACTTCTTCCCCATTTTGTATAATACAGTGAAAAAACCTAGAAAGCCCAAGCATCAGCACATTAAACAGGCCTGTCATGGTCCATATCAAGTTCAATTTCATAGGCTTTTATATTAGAGCCCCCAGCACTATCACTACACAGTAATCAAAAAGCTAAAATGATCTGCTCTTCTATGTATATTTCAAATCTTCAAAACACAGGTTAGAAATCTAGACATAATTTATTTGTGCCTTTCTCTACACAACATGCAGAGCTTGAAAACAATTTCAGATTAGATCTTAATGGAATTGTACCACTTTAGTTACTGTTGAAGCAATAAATGCAGTAATCCTGGGCAGCATCTCTTCAGCCAGTAGCTGCTGTGCAAATGACTGGACTGTCACTTGCATACAGCCTGCTTTAAAAGCCATAAGGCTCCTTCTGAACAATTTAAGTAGATCTCAAAAGTTCTGTGCTACCTTTAGATGGTTTCAATTACTGTATATCCACTATGGGTTGCAATTGCGTTTTCTTTTCTCGTTATAACTCCTAAATCAGTGATAACGTAATGTATTCTCTCGCTCTGAAAAAGGATCAGGTTTTGGTATGAGGGGTTTTTACCTGAACTAACATTCATTGCATCTATACTTAAAAACAGCTCTGGAGCTCTTATGCTCTTACTCAGGAAAGCACAGCAGTTCTTGAAACAGGATTCATGATAGCCATTTGTGTAAGTGTGGCCTAGAATCAGAACTTAAATGCCTTTTTTCTAAATAGAACAGATATAACAATATAGAATAGGTAAGGGAAGATTCTATTTCCTCTGATCATAAATAATTGCTAGCACAGAAGTTTTAACCTGCCATCCTAACAATCACCTGGACACCATCATTGGATAGGGAAAGCCCTATTTACAGATAGTTTATGCATACATCATGCTACCAATAATGGAAGACTTTACAGTACATTTGTACATAAATCAAAATTCTAGCCAAGGTTCTATTCATAACTCTCAAATACACAGCCTACCCTTAGCTACTACAATGTAAAACAGACAAACATTCTATAAAAAGAAGATTGCCATAAATTGCCAAATTTCCAGCTTTCTAAATGTTTTGCTGCCATAGCTCTCCTGAGAAGCTAACTGTATGGATTCTTCAGGACAGCTTCCAAGTGCTTAAGCTTAAGTAAAGAAGAGTAAAAAACCATGTTACATGCATTTGCAAGAGCTTGCAAATATGCAGTTGTCATCATCATGTATAAAACATTTTAACTGAACACTAATTTAAACAAAACCTTTGGCAACAAGCAGCTTTACACTCAACTCACTGAAATATGCTTTTAAAGCCAGATTTATCACCAAGTGGAGTAATGGCACATGCCAGGAAGATTTACCTATTTTAGATTAATCAAGTCACAGAACAGGAAAGCTTCTTGCCTAAGGTCATTGTTAAAATCCATAAAAACAGATCCAAACCTCCTGCATTTCTGACCAATGCTCTAACCAAATGACAATTGCTCCTTCTACATCTATAAGCCAAAACCTACACTGTAACGTAGCCTTTTTGCAAAGATTATTTTTGAGGATTATCTGAAAATGCCACTTTTCATGCCATTAAAAAGAGGAGAAAAAAAAGCCCTAGGAGGAAAAAAAATATCCAGCTTTTTGAGCAAAGTGGAAAATGAAGCATTTCTATGGTTGCTATCATGTTTGTATCTCAAAGCACTTTAAAGTAGCAGTGTTTCAGTATCAGTGGTAGGTCCAGATATACACAGCTAGTTAAAATAGTAGAGAATCACCATTTAGACAAAGCTGGCTGGCAGTTCTGAATATATTCCTCTCAAAGTAAGATCACATATTGTGAAGAACAGCTCCTTAATTTTAACCTGATGTGTTCCACCTAAGACTTCTATTCTATGAACACTAACCCCTTCTTCAGTTGAACTACCAATTCCACACCCTTCCTCTCTAAGGTCCAGCAGCACTCCTAACACTACTTTCATTAGGCTGTCTTTCAATCTCTCTCCAGAGAATAGCTGTCCACACACTCAAAGGGTGCAAGGTGTGGAGCTCCTGAAAGTGCTGCATAACATCAGTTCACACCAGCTGAGTAGCACTATTTCACTTCCTAATATCTTTATTAAGTCTGAGTTTTTAAGGCAGCAGTCAGGAATGTCTCTTCCCTAGCCAGGATGAAAAGCACTCTGTTTTATCGGGATACAAATACCAAAGCAACGAGAATCTATCTGGAAAGAGAAAACTTCCTACCTTACCTAAAACAAGCACTTCAGCTTGACTCTAGGAAGAAGGAGGAAAAGAAAGAAGGAAAAAAAAAAAAGGCAGGAAAAAACCTTGTGCTGCTAAGATTAGCTACTCCTTTTCACTTGACTAGATTATGGGAAAAAGACTGTCAAAGCCCAGACGGGGGTTTAGGTATTTCTTAACCTGCCATTTAGAACTCTTTTGTCTCACATCAGCATTCCTGCTTTCAAAGAGAGCAATACATAGGAACTGTATTTTTGAGAGACAGCACTGAATGGCACAGCTGTCAACAGAGTTATGTTTTCACAAATTTGTAACTGGCTTACAGACTTTCATACAGCATCCCAGACATAGCTATACCATATATTTTGGCACCTGGGGATGCTAGTAGGTTTCGAAGGACAAATTCTGAAAGACAAAACGTAGGCACAGGATTGCCAGAGTTGAAAGAGTGCCGCCTTCTGGATTTATTGCTTCCAGCAGTGCATGCTAACCTCTCATACTTGGCGTTTTCCCCCTCCTGCCATAGTTTGCTTCAGGGCTCAGCCTTAGCAGGGGGAATGAAACAGCAAGACTTCAATAGCCCCAACCAAAGGAACAGGAAAATAGCACAGAAGGTGTGTCATTTTCTTGTACAGACTTTTCAAGACTTCATAAAAGGGGTGTAAGCTGTAAGGACACTTTCATCAAAGTTGAACAGTAAAGACAACGCTTAAAAAAACAAGATGAAAGGTAAATTTTCAGGACAAGAAAAAAGGAAAGGAGGAAACATTTACTGAGTGACATACATGGGTAGGTAGAGGGCAGCAGAGAGGTACGAGCAACCCTGAGTTCTGGCTACTTGCCAAAATATAAACCTTTGGAAAGTTTCTTCATCATTAGCTTACATAGATTTACTACTACTACATTCAAAATATTGTAGTTGTCATGAAACACTGAAATCTTCTTCAAGCAGACAGATGGCTAGAAGTGAAGCTGTCAAGCAAAAAGTACCAAAGTACCAAGCTTAATAGACAAAGGGCTCACCAAAAAAAAAAAAAAAGGGTGTGGGGGGAAGATAATATTCCAAGTGGGTTTTCTCTCCTCTGAAGAACACAAGCTAACCTTTCCAACTATTCAAAGTGCACATTACCTCTAGCACTCATTTTCCTGCCCTATAACCCAGTAACAGAACATTCTTGCCTGGAGCTTGCAAAGCAGAAAGAAGTTACTGTGGAGGTTTGAGTTCACTGACAATAAATGTTTAGGACATTCTAAAACGTTTCAATTCATCTACAAGAAATGACAATGTGTTAGCAGTGCACATTTCCTATCTGTAATGGCAAAATCTGTTTCCAAAAAAGGTTGTGACAGTCCTTTTTTAACAACAGTGACTGTCTTGATCCCAGTAAACAACCTGCTTCTCATTAACATGGACACTTAAAAGAGCAATTCCAGTATCAGTTCACGACATAAAGTTAGATGCACCCACGGAGCAAACTGGTACTGGACTGTCACAACGTCTGTTTTTAACATGCCATCGTGATTCATACGTATATTGAGAAACTAATCAATATTTCCAACTTCAGAGCATTTGGCAGATTTTTGTTCCTAGTTGCATATTATGACAGGTCCTATTCTGAGTCTTTTTTAAAGGATTCTAAATCCAATTCCACCCAATGATTCTGAGCTCTGTAGCTTATTCAGAGGTTTTGTAGATGCTTTATGAAATCTAAAATGTTCCCTAGTCATCAGAAAGCATGCACTAGTACACAAGGCGTTGAAGTTTTTTCGTCAAGCAAGGAATATACTATGAGCAGATATTTAAATGACTGCATAGCCTATAGTAGTAGTTTCTGACATTTTCAAGTGACAGCAAGTGCTACAGGCAGTCAAAGCACAATTACGTATTTGACAATTATGTCACCATGGTTAAGCAGCTTGGATATTTTTGCAAGCCTTTGAGAGGAGGTTGCAGAGCACAGGTCATAGTTTATGAAATTCATTGACAGCAGTAATCCATCTAAAAAACCCTTAATTCACATGCAATTAAATCATTCTTTAAATGGAAAAAAAGCAGAACAATGCTCTTTAAGCAAATGTTTCTGTAATTCACTGCTGAGGCCAAGCGCACTCATCTTTCCACTTTTCCTGGTCTACAGATGACCTGTAACCATTCTCCAGTTGCAGAATCTTGTTTTTGTACCTTGAAGGTCCATTGCTGGACCTTTCTACTTGCCAGTGAGGAGGCAGCTGTCACATTACTGTACCTGACTGGACATAACAGTGATTTCAAGAGATCAGACAGCAGCACCATTAATATTCTCAATGATTTCATTAAAACTATGTGAAAAATCTTCACTGAGTTGGTCAGACTCTCTTTGTACTGAGAAACAGCAACAGAGCCACCAAAAATCTCAGAATTCTGGGTTTTTTTCTTGCCAAGTCATCCCATTCTACAGCTACTGAAAGATACGCTGCCAGTCACAGGCAGATACTGTGAAATACCTAGCAAGATACCACCCTAAAGCAGTATAGAAAGAGTACAGAAGCACAACTGAGTTCTCAAGTGGTAAAGCCACAGACCAGAGTCATCCTACCCAAAAGTTTCCTTCATTAACAGTGCTGTAGCCAGGAATGCTTCTCCCAAACCGCCTGAAATTTGAACAGCTATCAGAATTAAGACAGGAGTTCACATCTTAGTGGGCACACACGTGGCCTCAAATGTTCCCTCAGGACACAACTCATCCATTTTCCATCTTGCAGTCTTGCAAGCATGGCCTTGAGCACAGAGAGAATGAACCCCTTGGAGTATGTTTGGTGTATTCACACCGCTACCAAGTATGCTCACACAGGCTGTCAGGAGACAACCTGACAAATGGAAGAGGAACAGAATGTAAAATATACATTCAGCTGCTCAGTAAGCTATACACTCTGCTCAGAATGGTATAGACATATCCAATGACTCATTCTAAAATGATTTTGCTAAAAGTGACAAAGGTCCAGATCGATACAGCTTGTACGATGGCTTCCAACAAGGTCAGCTGTTCCCAAGGAACTAAACTAAAGCTGGTAATTCCCATGAGCAATACTTTTGATGACTACAAATCCAAGTTACACTTACTCAGCTGACCTAGCAACTTAAGAAGAGATGCCCAATTCCCTGAACTTCTATAATCCTATTTAAGCATGTGTTGGATACTGCAAACATACAGTCTTCTCCTGCAGTCAAGACAGAAAATTCTAATTTTACGGAGTTCAGAAGAACTCTGGGAACAAGCAGATTAATCGGGAACATGGTTTGGAATGTTCTAAATAAAAATTCCTAGAGCTCTTCCCCCACGTCACCAATATTTTTATCTTTGACAGTAAATCAATACTGGCTGTTAATTCAAAGCATAGCATTTATGTATTCTTATATGTTTATACAGAAAATGAAGGGCAATGTTTACCCAAAAGCTATTCTGTTTTTTACAAAAAGCATGAAATTAGATTTGTGGGACTAATTAAACATAAGATGACTTCTTTTTTGGTCCCTTTATACTGTATTCTAGCCTTCAGTATATTACTGTCAGCATTGAGACATAACTGAGAAATTCAAAGCCATCTTGCAATCAACTACTTATGGAAGTAATATGGAATAGATTTTATTCTAACTGTATGTAAAAGAATGCAAGATCAATCATCTTCAGGTAAAGTAGCACTATTGTGCCAATTATATAAAGTATAATTAACCACAGAGGATCGCTGTCTTCGCAGCATTTTGTAAATAAAGTTTTACTTTTCATCTGTCAAGCCTCTTGTGGTTAACCAAACTTTTATTACAAAGCTCCTTGCAAGTACATTTAGATTACCTGATCTGCGGTAGTCTGCATCACATGTACACCAGAGTCCACAAAAGGAAGAAAAGTAGAGAGATACAAATCTCTGCAAGTTCAGCAGTTTGTTTGTAAATCAAGTATAAAATTAAGAGTCTACTGCACTATTTATTGTGTTAATCCACCAACCCTCAAGCATCTGGTTTTAGATAATATTTTGCTAAAATATTAAAACAGACACTAACAGACAGAGTAACACTAATCAGTCTTTAAAAAAAACCAACAAGACACAGATATGGCACTATTCATGCATCAGTTTTGTAATATGACATCCACACTCAGCTTTGAGAGCATTTGTTCTCATAAAAAAAACAGTTTGGCCAAATACTTTGTTTCCTACATATATCCTAAAATGATACAATTGCCAAGGACATTAGTGACAGCAAGGAACATTAAAGTAATAATTTCTTTTGCTAAGCATGGTGATCAGAGCCACTAAAAACATATTGTTTTGTTAGGACTTAAAAAGCCAGCCAGTACTAGTTTAAATCCCTCAGAGGTTCCAGCTCTCCAATTTATTCCACTTAAGTGAAGTATTTGCCCCCCTTTAGATTTGTCTTTCCATTCTCCATTCCTGTCAAATCAAAAGCCTGGTTCTATTTATTATTTATTGAGAAAATTACAGCTTACCAATAGAATTCCAGCATTACTAACAAAAAGTCACCTACCAAATTTTCACAGGAACATGGTATTTTTATACTTCCTACTCCAGCTTTAAAAAGCTCCAGAAATCTTTATTTTGAGCAATTATAGAACATAAAAACAAATCTTCCATGCATGATTTACTTCGTTAGTTTGCAGCAACAATGCAAATTAAAATGTACCAAAAAAGGTAAGACAAGGAATACAGGAAAGTGGTCTATTGAGGTATACATTTTGAATATTACCTTTTTTTATTAAAAAACAAAAAAAGCAAGCTCATTACTTCAAGTCCTGTTTATAGTGGTAAGGGCTGCTCCCATGAATTCAGAACTTTAAGATAAAAAATAATGATGCCAGAATCTTTGCTCTGATACTGTACAAAGACCATGCCTATCCCCAGTAAGCTAGATGTTACAAAAACAAACAAACAAAAGAAACAAACCCCCAAAACCCAACCAGACAAAGGCAGGCAATATCCAAGCAAGGAAAGAGGGTAAAAAACCCTGATACATTGGTGCAAGGGGCTGTTTTCCAAAACAGACATTCCCCTAGCAAGGCAGGGATTTTAATGTATACATTCTATCCTTGACTCCCTGTGTTCTGTGCCACCTTCAGACTATAATCTGTAACCTATGAATGTGTCTTTTTAACCTTCATTCAGCCCTTCTTAACACTTAGTGCCACACCCACACGAGCGTTGGGGTGCACTGTGCGTGGATGTTCCATCACTTTCGATCTGTCCTTTTTCTCAGCGGTGCTCATGGTGGTCCTACCTCACTCACCCGGACACAGTCAATTTACCAGGGTGTTAAAGTTTTTCCACTCCCAGGTCTCACGAGGACCTAAAGGGCACGCTTTGCATTTCTGGAGACTGGGGGAGGGGAAGAAATATAGTACTGGAGCTTCTTAGAAACTCTGCCTTCAATTAACTGAATGTATTTCTACAGCTTCCAGAGTAGCCTGCAAATGATTCTAATAACTTTCTTTTGTTCATGACCGAGTACGTTGCATCAGCAGGCTTCTAGGCCCAGCACTGCAAGACTAATTGGTTTTCACCATACATATAATAGAAAAGCTTATAACATTCTTAGTCATAACTTTAGCAGGATTAAAAAAAAAGTAAATAGGCCTGAGAAGTCACATGCTGCAGATGTAATTTAGGAGAGACTATTTTTATACTTTAATTTTAATGCAATTTAACATATTAAACTAAAAATGGTTCCTTTGAGATGCACCACAACATTCCAACTTTAACAGCTTCTCAAGTCTGAACGATGATGCATTGAAGCTTAGCTGCGTGCCAATATTTTATTATTTAAAAAGTCATTCTCATTTGGGTTTTGATCCATTTTATGTTCCTTGACACAGATTAAGTTATTACAAAATTAATGAAAATTGTCTGCATGACAGCAGATTTTTTCTTTGGGCCTGCAAATACAATTATCCACCCACACTGGAGAAGGAAAAATGAAGAGAGGGTCTCTATTACTGACAGATACTGCCCTACATTTTTAACACAGGAAAAAGAACCTGCTGTCAAACATGCAAATCATTTCCAAGTAAGCACCTTCCCAAGGGACCACGTTTACAAGAGATAAAGTAGTAATTGGGAATGGAGCAACTTTTGTTTTTATATTAGCAGGAAACAAGGCAGCATCAAAGCAAATCTCTGGTGAGGCTACAGCATGCAAAGTCAAGTCTGTGGCAATTTTCCCTGCCAATCAAAGGATTTCCTCTGGATTTCACAAGCTTTGTAAACCAGACCTCCTCATGAGTAGATCAGTACTCCTCCCTTGAGAAAGGCAAACTAATATCCTTTGGTTTTAATGTGAGAAAGACAAAGACAACTACGACAAGGACGGACATCACATACCATTAATAAACTATGAGAGAGTATTGTTTATTACAAAAAGTCGTCATTTAGCTGACCATTTGGCTTTCTTCTATACTTTAGCAATTGGAAACATGCAGCTTCACCTCTCAGAAAACTTTATCAACACTGGCAACTAACAAGGCAATCAAAAGACCTGACTTTGGATCCTGTAAAGGCATGTAATTCACATAAAAATGTCAGTACACCACACTTTCCTGTTACCAGTACACAATCCTTGATATCAGAAACATTTGACAAATGCATTCACTAAGCTATCTTAAACTTACAGGAAAAACAAAACAAAACAAAAACTGTAGTCTAAGTCTTATGCATTTGGGTCACAAACAAGATTTCAAGCAATTCCCTTCCCTCAAGCATTATCAGACTTCACACCACCTTTCTGAATAGAGAGGGGTTCTCACAGAGGTGAAGTTGTAAGGGTGATCCACAACAGCTGACCTGCAAGAACAACAGAAAGTCTCCTGCCTATTCATTAAACAGAGAAAGATAAGAGTTATACAGACAGGTTTTGGCATCTGTTTTGCCTGTTTTGGCATCTGGGAATGATAGTCTAGGGGCAATTGGAGGATCACAAGGATAGCTTGCAGAGAGAACGGCCCATAGCACTTTCAGTACCAGAATAGTTAAGCATAAAGACTTCTGAAGTGAGTTGGTTTGGAAAGTAACATATTTAAGGAACATTGCAACATTCTACAGTTTTTTTTTTTTTAAGTTTCTTTTGGTTTTTAGCAAGTGATATCCACTTACAGATGCAGAATTTTTTGCTGATTTAAGGCTATTTAATAAAATTCTGACATAAAACCATTATAAAAATATACAATCTGGACAGCTAATACACAGCTTAAAACTTTTCACGTATTGTCCTTTCTGGAATGTCAGGCCTAAAGCTTGTACAGTCATCTGAAAATGAAACTAGTTCAGAGAAAAACCTACAAAACAAATCAATCAATGCCCATCATGGCACTGGAAAACATATGGGCACCTGCTCCCTTGCCAGTACCTTCTAATCATATAAATATTCCTGAAGTCCACAAGACAGCCAACTGATCATCATATGTGTCATTCACAGCCTACTCCAAGTCAGATCTAAAGCCATTGTCCAAGAGATGGAATGATTTCAATGATGTTTTGGTGAGTTATATGTTTTCTTTTTTTCCCATCTCACAAACATTGAAATCCTTCCCCAAAAGCTTAAGCTGAAAAACTAAATTAAGAGCTTGAAATGAGGAAACCAGAGTCTCGTTGTGCACAGTCACAGGAATTATGCTGATCAGAAAAACATTGATTAGAAATTGAACCCATGCTTCCAGATATTACATTACTGCCTTAACCAAAATATCCATACCCCTGACTTGCTAGCCTTCAGGACCATTTTGTTTCCATCTTACTCTCTTCAGCTTCCGGCCTATAACGCTCCCATTTACTACATTGGATATATCACAGCTCACAGCAGACAAGATGGGTTCAGCCTTTAATCTAGCTACTTTCTAGGCAGAATGCCTACATGAACTCCAATGTCATTTAAAATTGCTCAGATGTCTCCAACGTTGGTGGAAGTCCATTTGTGACAATAACACCATTAAACAGTTGTCAAGACAGATTTGAGAGAAGACAGCAGTTTAAGGTTGCAAAAAGTGTTTTTCAGCCTTTTATGAAAAACCAGGGAATCCATAAGACAAAGATATTCTTTTGAAGTTTCTTTTAAAAATGCAGACATTTAGACATGACATTCATATTTCTGATAAGCAAAAATTTATTAGTTCACAGCATTACTAAGAATTTCTCAAACTTTGTAAAAACCAGCACTGTTCTGTATTTTTTATCTCTCAGCGCCAGACTGATACAACAAAATGTCCGATAGGGATAGTCATAGGTGAAAGGCATCTGTTTAGGTCATCTATTCTGCTTGCCTTCAACTGCAGAATTATTTCTGGTAAAATATTATTTATATTAGACTCTCTGGGGCTAAGATAAGACAAAAGAGGACAAAAGACATATTGGATATGTTTACCTTGACAGTTAGCAACTGCAAGGTGTCTCTCCAGACCAGACACAAAAGTTACACATGCAAAGACCCTGAAAGCGTGGCCCAAGTGGTTCTGTGGCTGAAGAACACCTTTTCAGACTCACAGTGCTCTCTGAAGGCGAATATGGCTCTAGACAGAATCACATAGGATATCGAAAAAAAGACACCATGTGACTGGGAGGCAGGAGGGACAGAGCTCAGGGCAGGTTTACAGCTTTCTTCATAGACTTACAAAACCAGCTCTATAAATACAGACACTGAACATATCTTCTTGGACATGGCCTGATGGCTGGTAGTTTCAGCACACTGTGAGTTTTAACTATTGCTAAGTTTTTGTAAACCTTTTCATAAAGGACAGTTCTAAGGAATTATTTTTAGGAAGATAAAAGTAGTAACTTGGTAGATATTTATAGATAACTCCTTTCAGAACAGGGCATAAAATAAAAATTATTCTCACCTGCCTACTCAGCACCAGCCCGAATTCTATCTAGAACAGTACCCTGGAATTCACAGTACCAACAAACAGCAGACTACACATTCATAACATGAAACAGATGAGGATACTTATATTTTCTGTATATGGTTTATAAACATACACACATATACATAATACTTTATCAAAAATATTTAGGAAGACTCATCCACAGAGCTGGAGCAGAAAGCAAAGCCTGATCAAGATACTGATACTGCATCAAAGGAATAAGAAATTACCACATAGCCTCCTTAAAATATCTTTGGAAATTATTCCCTCCAAATCTCTCTTATAAAGGTGAAAACTAGGAAAACTGTTTCTGGAAGAAACATCATACATAAACAACCAAATTAAAGGTAATCATGACAGATGAACTTGCTCTGGAATTAGTACAAGAAGATTTAGTATGCGCATCAAAACCAAACTCATGCTATAAACCTAGATGAAAGAATTCAAAATATACATGCAAAAATGCAAAATGAGGTGCAGTAAGTCAAAGAAAATATTTTACCTGCTTCAGTCTTGCTGAGTTAATGATAGAAAACAGAGGATACAAAGCTCATTGATAACTCAGCAACCCAGTAAAACAAGGAAATTACATTCAGACTCTTTCCTGCTCCAAACTTAAAACAGTATGAAGTATTTGAATAACAACTAACTAATATAATTTTGTAATAATTATAGAGCAGTTGATAAGCATATTGGCATATACAGAAATGTTTGCCAAAAATCTAATATAAAGTCTCTGCAATTTTGTGATAATGGTCAATACTGAGAACACTGAGGCAGCCAATCATCTTGGGTTTTAAGTGGTTGTTTTTCTTTTTCTTTGAAAGAAGACTACCATTCTAGAGAAACAGGTAGTAATATGACAAAATCTAGGTGCACAGGCAAAAGTCCTTGAGGTTTGAATTAGTATTAACAAAGACAAGAAATGCAACTTATCCAACATAATTTACAAATGTTCTGACATTTGAATAGCAAGGAACCTTGCTTTTTTGCTGTACTAATCATGTAAAAAACCATCGAAATACTATTTCACAGGGTAACTTAACCCCACAAATTAAAATGAGGAAAAACTATAATAACAAGCACTTATTATGTAATTTTACTTCAGAGAAGAGGTATTTGCAAAATAATCATGTCTCAAAGAAATCTCAGAATAATAATCTGCAGAAAGCCTGTTCATGAAATGTATATAAGAGAGGTTTTGCAGCACTCAAGAAATCTCACTGAGAGAAGCTGGGAGCATAACCCGACCTCTCTTGAAAGATTTTAGTAAGCCAAGGCAACACTGGGATTTCATGGAGTAGAAGACAGAGAGGATATTCTACAATATCGGGCAAAATTATAATCTAGGTCACATGTAAAACCATAAATAGCACCCTTTGTCTGCAGAATATAAAATATTTAAAACCATTGTTGCAGGCCCTGTTGATGCATGTTATGGGGTGGTTTATGTCTTGATTACATACAGCTGAGTATATGAATTCCATCTTTTATTTCCTTGTCAGCCAGATTTCTTCTGCAGCTAATTGGAAGCCAGAGAACTCTGCCTAGGGGAAAGCCAGCAGCTATTGCAGCCTGCCTCCACTAGAATTTGTCTTTTGGAAGTGTAACAAGGTAATTTTTAAAAGATGCAAATAAATGGAGGGGGGAAAGAGGAGGAGAGTCCAACAAGCAATGAGACAGTCCAGGTTATTAACTAGCATAAGATGCGAGGAAGGAGGTGGTACTATTCAAAATCCACACCCTTGCTCATTAGTCATTGCTGTGACACACAACGAAAGCACAATACTGGCAACTGTTCTTTATTTGGCGAAGTGTTATGCAGGCTAGGAGCAATTTACAGGCTAAAAGAAATTGATTCTTTTTTACTCTCTTGTGTATTACAAGTACAGGTCTACAAGAACACAGTGGTGTTTTTTCCTTTTTCCCCCCTTTTAGAACAGATAAGCAATGTACAGTGTTTCCTTCCACTACAAATAAGTGACTATTGCTTTACTTGACACTTGCTTTCCATTTTCCCATCAATGTCTAACCCAGGGAACTGACTCCTGAGCCTCCCCGCTGAATGCCATGTGGAGTACACTGCCACAAATGTTTTGTACGTCTCCTTCTGTCATATATATAATGACAGTATAATCCTTCCATAAAATAAATGCAAACAAAAAAAAGCTAGAATACAAGTGAATACTTGTCGAAATATGCACACACCCCCCTTCGTCTCTGCTGTGCTCGAAATTAAGGCTAAATCAAATAGTTTACAGGCATCTACTGCAAGAATAATGGTAGAAGAAAGAAACCAAGTAAGAGAACAGCTTCAGCACGTGCACTTTCAGTGTTTCATTAATTCAGTAGCTTCCTAGCTTATTCCAGTGTGGAAGAAGATGCATCTGTTTATAAACATAAGGATTTGCTGCTTAGTATTCTATGAAAATTTAGGATTGACCTAACAAGTGTACAGCTTGCCCAAACTACTGCAGCATCAGATTCATTCTCTGTATCCCTACAATACTAATAAATAAGGGAGAACAACAAAGGAGGAGCCAAGGCACAAATAATTCATTTCACTTTCTTAAAGTTCAGTCTAGACCATCCCTATCTATTAGAGAAAGCCAAACCAAAAAGGGCAGTCAAGAGCTCTAGACAACCCACTGAAGGTAGTCTACAGTCTTACTTGTTGGCTGAGCCTATCAACCAGAAAAACCATGTCAGACCAGATCTAGATGTGCTGAGTTTTAGGTTACAAGAAGGTAATCTGCTAAAAGCAAGCTAAATGGGATTTCAGTTTAAATGCTGATTTCGTTATGCGATGAAGCAGATTGTGTATTCTCACATTAGCATCTCAGTTATCACTTCAAGCATGGGAAGCAGACACAGACTTAGGGATAGCAAATATTGATTATAAACTCAGAGTTTCTTACTGTAGCAGACACAATAAATTCAACTTACATGCTCACAACAAACAGCCTATGAGAAGGACTACTACAAGTAGGACAATTAAAACTTACGGATTTATTGACTCATCTTACACAAAAGGAAGGGTGTCAAAGATGTTTTAAAAAATGTAATTTGATGATTTCTGTAGACACTACACAGAACAACGAAATGATAAAGCACATTGGTGATTTCCACTGCACCCCAGCTCTTCAAATGTCTATGTATTACCTTGTTGAATTCTGCTTAGCTAGCCAGTTAGGTTTTATACTCCAGTGGCTAGAACACAATACTGAAGGTTTTCTTAATTTTAACTTACTGTACAAACTAGGGGAAGTCCTTTCTATACCACTGCTTATGTTCACCCGATTATGAAATGAATATTTGGTAGAACCTGAATTTACCTGACAGGTATTGGCCATGTTTAAGTAATGAAGTTTTCGTTTCCATCCACCAAGAAGCTTGTCTATCATTTGAAAACAAACAAACAAACATGAAGATCAAGAAAAGTAAGACTGTATTGTAAGTAACCATACCACAGATTAAATTATTTTCACTCTCACTTGTCTCAAATGTCACTAATGAAAACCAAACCTTTTTGGATGTATCTTAGACATCACAAACAGCAAATAGAGAATTCCTGAAATATCCATGTATCCTCCTCTGACAAGCTGAAGGCAGGAAACATGTAGGCAACTCATACAGCTACCTAACCCCATAGTCTTTTAACTGAATCTGGTAGATCTCTAGTGTTCTAATCAGTCCCACAAAAACCATGCACAAATATGTGAGGATGTGTGCCTGCAGGAGCACTAACAGGGCTATCTAACTTTCTGAATTAAAGTCTTAGAGATCCTTGACATGATAAAAAGACACTCTCAATAGTCACCTTGTCATAGTCTTCTCTTTATTAAAAGAATTTACTTCATGTTGTTACTGAGAAATTTGTAGTGCCAAATCAGTGGAACAGATTACTACAACTGTAATAGCCACAAGAGATTTGCTGATCTCCAGCAGAAATAGTTTAATGACAACCTAGAGGTCAAAATCTGTTTTCATAAATACAGGGTATTATCTCAATACTCTGTATAGGAGTCTATTCACAGAACAGTCTAAATCTTCATTAACACTTGCCAGTGGCAAGCCTGTTTTACTGAAAAGCCACTCAATAGCCAATATAATACTTTTGCCAAAATAAATAAGGCTAAAATCCTTTGATCAACCTTATTTGCTCTACGCTTTTGAGCAAGTTCTTCCAGACAACGCACTAAAGCAAAACAAATACCCTTGTTTCAAATGTATTAAAAAATATCAAGATACATTGTCTGTGGACAGCTACATAGCAATAAATATTGCAAAGTAATCTACACAAAAAGGGTTGCAAAGGTGACTGTTTGTAATCTGCTTAACAAAGTCATAGTGCTACTACCAAGCCAGAAATCACAGACGTATTAGAAATAGCAACATCAGAATGCTCAGCTGCCCTGATCAAAATCCAGCTTGCTCACTAGTATGTTGTACTTCCTTCGCAAAACCAACACACATGCAACACCGCAAGTATTCTGTAACAGTATTTCAAGGCCAGCTGGCAAATGGCTCAAATACTGTATATAAATTATCCGCTTTTTTCTGAACTAAAGGAGACAGGACAGGGACAAGGAATTGCAATAGAACCTTCTTCACTAACATACAAGACAGTATGTTGTAACATGCCTTTCAAGGCACACATCACTATCAAGAGTAAAAATATTAGCTGTGTTTTATTGCTACAATATGTGCCGTATCAGATGCTTGAGCAGAATTTTGTGAATTGTATTTATTAAACCACTGAGGCAGCATATTAAATAGCCATGAAGAGGGTTTTTCCTACTGTTGTCCACAATGCTAGGAGATTTAAAATAAACAGGAGTGCAAGAACAGCAGCTTGGGCTTAAAACAAGTTCTGTGCTTGTTCCTATGAAGGGAGGTTGTTTTATTTAAATATATTTTATTTCCTCATCCTCATTCCCTATCTAACTGCTGCCTCTTTTCAAACTCAGATCGAACTTAATCCCACAGAGGCAAGGGAAAAGAAAATCTTCAGCCTAAACCAAGAGAAAAATCACTAGAAGATAAACAAAAAAGCAGCTAACAAATTGTGAAACAATGTTTCCACCTGGAGGTTTTTAGATGTCAACTACATTTTGTGGAAAATATTGGAAATTTGAAAGTCACAGATGCTGCCAGGAACTCCATGAAGTAAGCATGGTGTGTGAACATGAAACATGTTGCAATAGTTAATAAAATATTTCACAAAGCTTGGTTAAATAAGAAAAAAATCTTGATAGTATATGCTGAAGGTTTTTGAAAGATAGCATGTTTTCAATTCATTCACCACAAAAAAAAAAAAAAAAAAAAAATCACACTCACTAGCTCAATTTAAAGTTTCTTCAAGAATGCATTCAAGCATTACTAAGCTAAAATAATGATATAAAAATGGAAACAAACTGCCCTCAGCTGCAGGAGCTCCCATTATAACAAACTATTGTTTACAATTTATAAAAAAAAAGTTATTTATTCCACATGCACTTGACTCCCCTTTATTAAGTGACCTTTTTCTCTTGTACCATCTTATTACAGATACCTATTTTAAGAGGTAAGAGGTTGCTTGTAAATGGCAACATACTAGTATAGTAACATGCTTGTGTGGCAAAAGAGTTTTTTCTATCCTTCTTCCCCCTCCAACATAACTGCAGAAAAGAATAATCAACTGTGGAAAGATCTGAATAGTTCAATGGGCATAAAAGAGGTACTGGCAATAAATTAGAATATTGCAGACCTCTATGGGTTTCAGACATTGCTTCACAGCTGATACCATACATGAATTTTAAGCAGCCTGCTGGGTCAGGCTAGCTCTTGAGAAGCACTACAAACCATTACCATGCATCATCATCAGCTAGGTTTTAATAGTGAGCCTTCACCACAGAGAAATACAGCTTGCTTACAGGACACTGTAGTCCAAATCAGAACAAGTATCACTAAGTTACTCTAGCAACAGTGGAGCTTTTTGTTCTCCCAAATTTTCACATGTCTTTTCAGGTAGAATGATCAGCCCCATCTAAAGTCATCAGAAGCCAACTTAGAACATAGGGTCCCCATTTTTTTTTTTTTTTTAATCAAAGCTTGATCCTACATGTCTCATTTGGGGCTGAGTCAGTCATTGCTTCCCATTCTGTTTTCCTTGTGCATGACATGGCAAAAAGACCCACAGGGCAGCAAACTGCAGTCCTATGTGTACAAGCCAATGTTTTGACTGGACACGTGACATGTCATTCTGTGACTGGCCAGCTTAAAAAAACCAACACAACAACAAAAAGCAAGAACATGCAGTTTATTTCCAGATGTATTGCGCGCTGAAAATATGAAGCAGTCTCCCCCCTCCATAACAACTCTTGGATTAATGAACTTGCTTCCTATCTATCCAGTATGAAAAACAGCTTGATTCCCCATAAAACATTTTATACCTTTGATAAAGCATTTTAAATATAGAACTTCCAAACGGTTTAGAAAAAAAAAAAATAATCCCAAACTCCTTTGTGTGAGCTGTTAGCATTTTGTGGATTTCTATTGTGTATACTTGCAAAGAAAGCAAGGGTTAAAAATATGAACCAGAACCAGGCAGAGTCCTGTTTTCCAGTAGCAGCTTTTTCTACTTTCTCATGCAAAGCTGCTTTAGAGGTTAAGTGTGACAGGCTAGGATGACAGAGTATTTCAGGTTGCGTGATAGTGCAGCAGGTGCAGTACAGCTGAATAAAACTGGACCACGGAGTGGTTGTTATTTGTTTCCATCCTGACAGGTGTATCTTTTGTCCCTACAGGACTGAGGAGACTCTAACTGACATTCCAAAAGCACAAAAACCACTCAAGAATAGTTCTGCCAGGTTCTTAGTGGCTATAATTTCATTCACAAGGGCTGTAGGCTGGCTAACCACCACCATAGCGGGCAGCAGCAGGACTCTGAATTTAGCTCCAAAACATTTAGTCTTATTTTATCTTTTACATGAGGGAAATCTCTAAGAGAAACAGCACGTAGGCTACACAATGCATTTTCAAGACAAGTAATAATATCTGGTCAGCAGAAAGAAGGTCCTTCACCTTCCGCCTTCACTACCCCTTCATTCAACCAGAAGATGCTGGAGAACATTTACAGAGAGTATTTCAGTAACAACACTTTCAAAAAATACAGAGGTAGAACAGTCAGTTTTCTGTATCCCCCCACCCCTTTCACTAGCATTGCTCCTGCCCTTTGAAAAAATATGAAATCTCTTGAGTGCTTTCATATCTTCAAGGGGTAAAAAGTGCTAAAGAGCACAGCTGTATTTCAAACACAAACGCACAAATCAGTTCATGACTACCAAAGCTGTTCTGCTGGAAATTGTAAAACCAGCTAGAAATGTCACTTAGTTACAGACACAACCTTATATCAAAGCAATAGGTGATGAGAGCTAAAAATACTGTGGTCACCATTTACAATGTTTTACTAGTCTCCCCCTCCCCCCAGTGGTACTCCATCACTGCTGGACTTGTGAAGGGGTCCTGCTCTCACGTTTGCCACCTTTTCTGCATTTAATGTATTCATCCAAAAAAACCCCTGATGATTAGAAACAGCAAACTAGAGAAGAGCACTAAATATTGGAAACTGAAAGTCCTTAAATTATTCACAGAATTCAAACAGTTTTTGAAGTACACTGTGGCGTTTCGATAGCCATGTAATTCAGTCTGACATCATAAGCTACAGCACTGCAATGCTAATTTGGGAGATGATTACAGCTGTAAGAGGCTGATGCAGTCTTCATTTACATATATCTCTGGTCTGTCTCCTCAAAGGACTAAAGATCTGCTAAATTCCAAATTCAATGGGAGCATCAGTTCACCCAGATGTGGCCAAGATAATTTCACTAATCAAACAGCAACAATGCCTCACTACGACTCATTGGTGGTTAGCATCACTACAAACTTTTTAATTTTCACATACAACTTAGTGAAATACCATGTATGCTGCAATATCTTGTGACAGCCTTTTGGTGAAAAATTCAGCATATAATATGACAGTGGGAATTTATTTGCTGGGACTGATAGCTATCACCATGTCTTCTCCCTTCACTACAGTATTTCCAATTGTTAAACCTCAAGACCTTTGTGAGGGCATTATTACAGTTATGCAAGTCAAAAGCTACAGCCCAGGCTCTGTCTAAAATCAGGAAGTTTCTCCACCTACTAGGTACTCTTCTCCCTCCTCCACAGAGTTTGTTTGGGGAGGTGGAGGGAAGATACAAGTGTTCCCATTCTATTTCTTTAAAGCATCAAATGAAGTCATTCATACCTGTTTATCTCAAAGAAACTTAACACATCACAGCCCGCTTGAAGACCTAGATAAAAGTTATGATGGCTCAGAAGACAAGAATCCCAATCTTCAGGGCTTTTTCCTTATACTAGGGTACATCAATGGGAATTTTGCTACTCATTTTACAGAGTAGGAGGATACCCATCATAAGGGTAATCCTGATTTTTATTCTTGCTATTCCAACCTCTCACTAATTCCTCAGAAAGAACGCAAGGAGAGGTTGGCACATAATTCATTAAATTACAGCTCTCAAATCTGAACTGTCAAGTCATGTTTAGTACAACTCAAAACAGAAAACAGTACACAATCTTTATGAAGAATTAAAGATGCAAGACTGAGAGCTTCTATTCAAGTGATCGAAGAAAGTTACAAAGCTCAACATAAGCCAGGTACCACATATTAATAACTCCCAGATTCAATCAAAATAGAGCAGGAATATTTAAATTGTAGTCTAAATTAGATCTGTAACAATCTTCATAGAAATAGGCAAGTCAAGTAGCAAAGTTATCTTTGGAAGAAATCTATTAGCCGTAATGGAATGATAATCCTCTTAGATTCATTGATGCTGACAGATTAAATACTTTAAATTCATCTTTTATTTTGTTAGCTCATTTGACACAAAATAAGTCCTACACTTTTAATATTATAGTGAGAGTAGAAGGAGTTTTGCTATTACTGTGGGAAATTCGGTATTAATGGAGTGCTTCTGGGTATTGAGTAGAACTATAAACTATGTTACCAAATGACAACTGGAAAGGACTAACTTGTTTCCACTTCTAAGATACTACCACTATTTATTAGCAACTAAATTGATATTACTGAATTTGTTTTCTATTTAGGAAAAGCCTAAAAAAATACATTGATAACAAGAAAGAATGCATGAATGAACACATTTTCCCTATAAATAAAGCGTTAAATAATATAGGGTTACATATACTGCCAACCTTTTGCTCCTAGTGTCAGGCTGGCACATCTCCAACAAAGCAGCCCAAAAGCCCAAGCGATCCTTCCTCCATTCTCCTTCAAGAAACCACCATGCTTCAGCAACAGCAAAACATTTTACAGCAATGTTTTTCAGTCCCAGATGCAACTACCAGACAGACTCACCAAACTTACATACAGATCCTTTGTGCTCTACCTGAAACTCCTAGCTACAAGATTACTTACTGTTCTAGTTAACAGGGACTTTTCCAGCATTTTATTCACAAAACCTTTCAGAAAGGGTAGTTTCATACTTCTGCTGATCAAAAATAAATGTTGAGACCTGGAAACTTTTCATCATGCAAAATTATTTACGGCATAGCCCTTTGCAGTAAGTTTTGAGATGTTTGCATTCACTTAGAAATAAATAATATATACCATGCCTAATATCATACATTATTTCTAGGTTATTATGGGTCCCAAAAACCTCAACCTAGCAAAAATCAGAATGGACACAGCAGGCAGAAAAATAAGACAAATCTCCAGCATCTCACTTCATGTTACTCCATCTTAGCTTAAGATACACCAAGTTACTCAATCTTGGATCTACAGATTTGACCTATTGATTCTATCCGTATTCTATAGTTTATAATGGTAAATAAGAGGGTTTTTTTTACACTGCTATATTTATCACTGGAATACCTGTCAGCTACTTTCACTCTTTTTATAAAAGGGAAATTACTGATCACTTGCCTATGAACCATATTAGGAGGCTCAAAGTCTTAAGAATGCACAATTACCCGGGGCAGGGGGATCTAATTCCAGAATTATAAAGCTATTTTAACAAATCTGTATTTTTTCAAAATTACTTAGCTCTGAGAACTACATGATGTGAATAACAACATTCAAAACTCTATCTGGAAGCCTTCAGTTAGGACATAGTGCTGAAGAGGAATGACATGCATTAAATATATGCACCACCTAGTGTCTTCCAGTGCATCCACTACATTCATTATTGATCTGCAGTACATAGCTTTGACAGGCAAAGCGTTTTTAACTGCTACCCGACGTTACTTTTTTTATTCCAAACAGTCCATGTTCTTTCCAGCCAAGTTAAAAGATACAAAACAAAAAGTTCCAACTGAAAACTAGCATTATCTATGTCAGCAGCAGTAAATACCTTACAATATGTCATCATCAGCAAATACCTCCTGAACTGGAAGTTGAAATTAATATTTCAAAGGGTAATGGCTTACTACAGATCTTTAACGGTTTTAAATCTGGCCTAGAACACAGCTAACCTGAAGCATCTGTCACCATAAAAGTCATAGACACATCTGTTGAACTGCAAATCAGATACAGTTTTATATGAAAGGCTGAATTCAATTAATAGAGCAAATTTGTTTTTCTGTAATGCAATTTATTATTAGGAATGGTGTAAGGAGAGAAGCAATTTTGTGAATAACTGTTCACAATTTATAAGAAATCTCCATGTTTGCTCTTTTTCTATTCATTGTCTGGCAGGATTCAAGCAATTCAATTTCACATGCAGAAACACTCACGGAAGAAAAGTTTTAGATTCACAAAAGCACCTTCTACTGAAAAAAAAATTAAGCATATCCAAGCAGAAGATGAGTAATGTAACAGTTCTTTTAACCATTTACAGATGAGTAACCTGCAATGGTATTTCAGTTTTCTGTGCAGTGAGTCAAAGAGCACTAAAACACACACAGAACAAAATCCAAAATATTTTGGTTTATCCTCCTACAAATAAAACTCTCATCAACCAGGAGCAGATTTTTTTTCAAAAAGCTTTTGACATTCAACACAAATTAGACATAAAAGCATGTTAAATGTTATTTTAATTCTGCATTCAGGATAAAGGCAAAAAGCAGGTCTCCTGGAAAAAGTCAGAAGCAATTTTTTAAAAAGTTTTCCTATTGTTGCTCCTATTGCTTCTTTAAAACAAGCATGGATATGAAGAAACAAAAAAGAGCTCAGTTACACTATTTCCATTCATTTTGATTACATTCTGTATGTTTAGACACATTAAATAAGCTTTATCTACAGATCAATTACGCTCTTTTATTACAGCATTTCAAGTGTTGAAGCATCCACTGGACCTTCAAAGCATAGAAGCCATTTACAATTACACCCAAACCCTTACTGTACAGGTACCGTACATAGGGCAAGAAAAGTTAACTATCACCACAAAGTCATTTTCTGCAAGGTTACAGGTCAGCTGTGGAGCTGGGACTAAACTGCAGGTACATCCAAGTCCCAACCAAGCCTTCAACATCTGTGTTCCCTAGTCACGACTGTTACAGAACCGGGAATGACTGGAATTATGCAGTCCAGACAGTACACAAAACTGGTCTGTAGCATTCACAGACAGACTGGATGCTAGAGCTTCATGTCATCTCTACCTGGCAAAGTTGCCTGGCATGCCTGTTAAAGGAAGAGACTCTACTAAAAATTTTTTTCTGTGAAACAGCAGACTCATAGAGCATATTTGGCATCTAAACTGAGCCACCTCATAGGCCAGCTTCCCCTCAGATGGCAATCTAGTCAGAGTCAGCATCAGTTGGATGCAAAGTGGATAATTAGCATTGGGACTTCCCATTTTGCATTGCTTTTCCATTGGAACTGTCCAGACCCAGGCTGCTGCTTCTTTCAATTGCTTGCAATAGGTTTGTGGCTTCTAAGGTCATTGGCTGCTTGTATTTTTCTCTTTCCATGACACATTAAGCAGAGGTTTCCAATGAGATGTTCACAGTAGGAATCTCAAACATGTATGGTAACATTTTATTTTTTTTTTTTTAGGAAAGTATAGAAAGACTAGGATTGCTGTATGCTGAAATTATGTTTATGATGCATGCATGTAATCTCGCATACATATTCTTGTCTGAGAAACCATGTTAATTTGCCATTGTTCTACCTCAATACAGACACAGTATTGCACAAAGAATACCTTGTATAAGCAAATTAATTAGATACCGCCTATTCATCCTCTTCAATAATCCAAAAGCAAGCTAATTGCTGAATGAATTCAAACTATGCTAAGCTTCCTAAAGGAAGTATTTTTAACCTAAATGGAACTAAATGAAATCAGTGCATCAGGGCTTCACTGAGGTCTGTAACTTTTTAAAATTCAAAAGAGAAACAGGCAAAAAACAGACAAAAATACCTACAGCAGTAGTCAGCAGAATACTCATTACGGAACATCACGTTTAAGTGTAATTGCCCTCCGACATCCCCTGCATGGAAGTTCCTATAAAGCATTTGGCACTAAACAGTAGTGGGCAAGTAACTGGACTCCACTGACCAAGAGCCTGCAAATAAGTCTTTATTAGCAACATTTTTGGATGGTGTTAAAAAAGGCCACTCAAGGGTGGGTGGGGAGGGGAAGATGGATGAAAATGACATTGATCACAATTATGCAGGTAAATTACAAGGTTCAGATTACTTAGGCTTGTACACAGCGTTAGCATCTTCTAATACCTACTTGCAAGATGCTTCAAAATGTGGTTTATTGATCTCTAATGAGATAAGATGGAGCATAAAAAATTTCATACTTACAAATACTCATGCTCTAAGCTAAGGCCACATGATACAACATAGTTATTGAAGTGCTTTAAAAGTATAAATAGAAAATGAAACATTTTTCTATTTTATACAAATGAATCTGACCATCTGCTTCACTGCAACAGCAGCAGCATCTAAAAACAACTGAAACAGCAGCCTCTGGTGTTAAAATTCTGCTCTTTTTCTCAGACTCCACCTTTCACCAGAAAGCAGGACTAAAAATACAGAAAAGATACACCAAGTGGCCCTGAGGAATCCTTTGCACCATAAGTAATTTTCCATCTTAGCATATATCATACTGTTTGCGTTTACCTTCTGTAATTCACTGTGAAAATATCATCAGATAAGCTTCTATTCTGCCCTGGTGAAAATTCATCTTGATACAAAGTCCTCTTACTGTATGAAGATGGAAAAATTTTCATAGCATGGAAAGCTCATTTCACCCCTGTACATATCAAGCTTTATTCTCTACATCTGAAGAGACAGAAATATGAGCACATATATGAACAAGCACATGTGTATGAAGGATAAGCCAAGAAAAACCATCCCTGCAAGACACTCCCTTAAAGGGCAGAATTATCCTGTCTTTCAAAAAATGAAATATTTTCAGAGATGCATGCATTAGAAAGAAAGCAGACAATGGAGGCTGTGCACACCTCACTTCCAGGACAGGATCATATGCATAGCTCTTCAGGTCTTTGTTTGAGTAATACAAGGAAAACTTACTGCCATTCTGATCTGTAGCATTCCAGAAATTCATAGTATGCTCTCTCTGCAAAGCAGTAATGTACTCAAGTATTATCAGAGTGCAAACTAAAACAATCCTCATAAGGATTAGTGTTCTGTAACAGACAAAACTAGAGCATATTCATGTCCAAAGTCAGTCTTACACTCAACAGGAATGTTTAGACTTTCCCAGTCTTTCTCTGAATTATCTCACAAACTAAGTTACAACAAATTACGAAGACAGTAATAAATGCAGAAAAAATTCAGGACTAAATAGAAGCCTTAACAAAACTAGACAATGACTTAAAGATACACACATAGATACTCCCAAGTTCCAAAATGTGACAACTTCTGCATCATGCACCCAGTTTTGAAATACCGCTCTTTAAAGCCCCCAAATTTCCTGTGGTTTTAGAGAAATTAATTATTATCTTTTGAAACCTTAGTTTCTCAACCTATGAAAACAAAGCAATGCTTTACCACATGCAAACTGAGCCTATATCGTTCTGAAGATCCGAGAAAGATGATAAACCATTTAGTAAACAAACTCACAAGTAAAGGAAGTTTATTTTCTGAGCAGTTACAAAGTTAAATAATATAAACACTGACAGAGAAGCTCACATAAGACACTACACACTACAGAGTGAGTGGAAGGATGGTTCAAAGCAGAGCACGTGGTTTGTTATTTTAATGAATGCTTTGTCCTAACAACAAAAAGACAACGTTATCTGAATGGAGTGATTTGATCTAAGTCATACAAGAGATTCATATGGCACCCATGTCTTGCCTTAATTTTTGCTTACTCCTATATCGCTTGTTAAGAATATTTCAAGTGTACACCTAGCTGAGATATTAATAACACGCATACTTCAAGATCAAATAAATCAATATGCTGACATGGTGCGTATTCAGTTGGGGCTCACATGTAAGAAATATTTCAGATAGTAAACTGTTGACTGTACTTACAAATAATCAAATAGCTTTACTCCCAGCAGGGTATGAGGAACAGAGAAAGAGAACTTGAGACAGCCTAATAAAGCAACAGAAATAATATACTTCCTTTTGGATATAGAAATCAAGACACCTAAAAAACCTCCCTACTCTGTTAACACAGTGTAAACTCTGAAGCAGAGCTGGCCACAGAAAATCAACAACATTCCTCAAAAAAAGCATCAGTGATAGCTCTTACACACCTCTAAGCTGGTAACAATGAAGTACTTTACAAATAGGGACAGAATTCTCAGATACACGAATGAAATTCTAGCCCACTTACAATGAAATAAATGGAGGCTCATCTAATTTGCACAACGACGTTATTAAATGCAAGACAAAAGGTACAATCAGGACACAAAAAACTTGCATACCAGTCCTGTCTTCACCACTAGATTTATTTCAGTATCAATAGAATTTGCTGTTTTTACCTAAAAAGCATTTACCTAAAGCATTATTTCTCCAAGAGCTCTGCTGTCCAGAAGCTGGTTTGTCTTCTTAGTTCCTAGATGCAGAATAATACTTCAAATATGCAGCTCTCTGGACTGCATGTTGTCAGTGCTTTTTTTGTTAAAAAACAAACAAACAAACAAACACACACCAAAATTTTCAGACTAAAAGGAGGTATCTACTTCAACAGCTTCCTGTCCACAGACCCACCCATATTCCATTAGGTGGCTTAGCGGAACATTTTATCATAGTAAAATCAGTAGCAATATGCAGTGGCTACCAAGCTGTACAGTAAGTGCCATACTACTGGAAAAATCCCTAAACAATGCCAATTTAGAACAAAACGTACTCAGATCTATGAACACCATGTAACACAGAGCTTTATAGGCTTTAATATCAAAACACAGAAGAATACTAATGTTCATGTTTTATAGACATCTTTATTCAGATACATGCAACCCAAAATTAGCTTCAATGCATCAGTGAGATAATAAATATTAGCAACTCTCTTCTCATTTTCAAATTACCATAGTGTCTATGCAATTTTTCCTGTAAAATAAAAGCCCAAAGCTGTATACATATATTCATTCCAACAGATTTAAAATGCAGTGCGAAGGGTATCTACAATCATTTCATTTTTCTTTAATCCCCGTTCAGAATAAAATCCTGGAATACAATTTGGTTTGGAGGCAGCTTTTAGAAAACTTCATAACCTGAGATCTTATAGCTCAATGGGTTGTTAACTGAGGTTAACTGCTTAAGCCAAAGCTACAAGTAAACACTATGCAACATCACAACTGAGAGACAACAGACACCAAACCGATGAAAAAAATATACTGTTCTTCCTCAGAATAATGTCAAAACCCACTTCTGCTCCAGTCTAGAACTTGAAATGTCCTGCGTGGCAATTTTAATTAAACAGTTGAAATTTGTTCCTTAACAGCAACAGAAGAGTCATCCTGCTACACATGACTTGCAGTGGGAAATTTCAGATGCTTATAGGGCCTGATCCTGACCATACTTCACAGGGTGCAAGAACTGCCATAGAGTCCTACCAGACGTGTCAAACAAAAGGCAGTTAGCACCTCACATCACTGCTTTAAATACACGTGCATTCTTTTGCAGTCACAGATGTTTCTTGATGAAAGTATTAAAAAAGAAAAATTAATGTTAGACTTCGTTCTATTCTCATAATTTATTTCACCGTTCTGTAAAGTGTTTTGGTTTTTTTTCAAAGAACCACTAAAAGGCTGTATTTTGTCCATCGCACAAAAGCCTCTCAGATTTCCCCTCTGCTAGACCAGTCATCAGACTTGAATGAGAGAACACAGCACATCAGGTGGCCAGTAAGGTTCCCAGGAACTGTGGCAAGGTGTCATAATCCGCTAGCTACCTGCGGATGGCTTCCTATACAGAGACCAAGACCAATAAAGTATATACAAAAGAAAAAGAGAGACCTCCACAGAGGGGCTAGTGTTAAAACAGTGAGAGGAATCTTTTAGGATCTACAAAGTCCCATTACTCTGTTCTGTAAAAGTAAGCCATTTGTACTGACATATGGTTACAGACTCTAAATACAGAAACTATGCCTTATCGACCACAGGCACCTTCCTCCAAAAAGGATAACATAGCACTAGATTGCCCCCTACTTCCCAGGCACTTTGAATACTTTGGGAAGTCCAGATATACCAGCCAAGGTGTCAGGGATGCCAGAGGGTGAAGAGTTGGTGACATCCTCTGGCTATTTGCCCTAAAGAGATTATCTTGCTCAAGTGATTTACCAGGAAAAAGTTAAATAAAGACTCCAAGCATCTCAAAACATCCACCTCACGTACATAAAAAATACACGCGCTCGTGCGTATGCACATCCAACCTCAGGCACTCGCACTGTTTGACAGGTAATTAGATTCTCACTGCCAGAAGAGATCATTGAATCTCCCAAAGCCCACCATTTTGGGGCAATCCAACTAGTCGCTAGGATCACCGTGAATATTTCATAAAGACGCTGCCCAAAGGATCCGCACACACGCTGGATCCCCAAGGACGCTTGTGCACCTCACAGCCCGGAGCTCTCCCCGCCTATTAAACCAGCAGCCCTGTGGTAAACGACCCCCCGCTCCAACAATCTGAACTACTGGTACAACCACAGTTACCACCGCAGTAGCTCCCCGCTTCTCCCTACCCCAGACCGACTCTGGACACGCTGTCCTGCAGCAAAGCTCCTGTCACGTCCCGCGGTGGGGTCGGGGGGTTTGGTGGGGGTTTTTTTTGGGGGGGGGGGGAGTCCCCGCTCTCCCCGCCGTTAGGGTACTCCCCACAGACCCAAGGCGGGCGCGAGGGGCTCCCAACGGTCCCCCCGGCGCGAGCCCCTCTCGCCCGCCAGGGAGGCGCGGGGAGCTGCGCGTGACAGCACCGCCCGCGCGCGGAGCAACCGGTGGGACGCGACCACCCCCCACGCACCCCCGCCCGGAGCGCGGTGCTCCCGCCGCAAACTTGCCGGCAGCTTGCGGGGGAAGCCGGGCAGGCTGCAGGAGGGGGGTGGGCGAAGCCTCTTCGGCGAAGCCCCGGGCGCCCGCTTACCTCGCAGAGCGGCCGTCCAGCTGCAGAGCCCCAGCACCAACAGCAGCCGCCGCTTCAGGCGCGGGGGGCAGCTGCTCCTCGCAGCCACTCCGCCCATGCTGACCCCGCAACTCCCGCGCCTCTCCCCGCCGGCCGGTGGAAGGAGAAGGGATGCAAATCTCCGTTCGGTCCCTCCGGAGGCGAGCTCAGGCAGGAGAATTCGCCTTTTCGGTTTTTTTTTTTTCGTTTGTTTGTTTTTTTGGCTCCCCCTCCCCTCTCCCACCCCCCTTCTCTCTCTTCAGCTGCGGGGAGCTTCCACCTGCCCCTCCCCGCCCCGTGCCCGGTGAGGAGAGGGCGAGGAGCGGGGCCGGGGCTCTCCGCTCCGTTCGTTCCGCTCCGCTCCGCGCTCCGACCCGCCGCCGACTAGCCAGCCGCGGCGCGCGCCCGCATCCCTAATGAGCCGCCCCTCCCCCGCAGCCAATTAGGCGAGCGCTGGGCGGGCTCTGCCACCGGCGCGCGGGGCGGGGGTGCGGGCGGGGGGGGTGTGTATGTGGGTGCGCCCAGGTGCGCCGTTCCCCCCCCCCCCCCCCGCCGTCCCCCGCACCTGCCCGCTGCCAGCACGCAGACTCCTCCACTGAGTCGTGGGGCGGGGGGGGGGACGGACGACACAGCCGCGCGGTGGGCGAGCAACCAACCGCAAACGGCAACAAAAAAAAAGGATGAGCCAGGGCCGGGGCTACCGGCGGTTGCTGGAGCAAAGTTTGGAGCAGAAAACGTTGCTCGTCAAGACCGTGTGACTCGATTGGGGCTTGATGGGGGGAGTGCAAGTCTCCCCCCCCCCCCCCCCAGCTGCATTCAGGGTAGTTCTGGGGTTTCTGGAGGTTTTTCTACCTTCTCAGCCTGATTCACACATTTGGGCACAAAACCCTAAAACAAACCAACCCCAAAACACACCCTACTACTGGTAACAAGAACATGAGGAAAATACTACAACAGCCATCCCCCACACCCAAAGCAAACACATTTTGTGCCATCTTTATTAATATTGCATGGCTCTGTGATCAAAAATTCTTTTTCTTGCCAGGAGTGTCACTGTTTCACTCTCCCTTCCCCCTCTCTAATTGCATATAAATATTTTTATTACATACCTGATAGGGAAGCAAATTGTAAGGCCAAAAAAATCTCTGTTTTGCTCAAGTGAAATTGCTGCTGTACCACTCTGGATAGATTAGATAGATAAGAAATCGGAAAACAAAGGTACCGCTTGAAGAAAAGATAAGTTGCTAGAGGAGTAACTTCCAGTCATAAAGAGCAGCAGCTCTTCCACAGGCTCTGTCCTTGTCAGTGGCAAATGCACAAGATTTCAGAGACTGGTGTGGGTTTTTTTACCATCAGCGGGTAGAGGGGGAGAGGAAAGGAAAAAAAAAAGCCACAGTGAAATCTGGTGCGTCAGTGCTTCTAGTAGGATACAAAAACTGCAGTAATGGAGCAGAAAAAGGTACAAAACGAGATTTGATAGTAATTAAGTGTCTCACCATGAGATTCCTGCAATACTACACGATAAGAACAAACAGATCACATTTGTATCATTATGACTGTAAGAGAATTATCATTGTGGAAGTCAAACATGGTGTGTTCCTAGCCAAGATATTACATGTTGCATCAGTATGCAAAGTACCCCTGAAATACTGCATTTGTTCTCCATTTCCCTTTCTTTTGGAAATAAACTCCATTTTCATCAAGTGCCAAGACCATAAAAGTCAGAATACAAGGGTTTATTCCCATACATGCTTTACACTTGAGCAATGGCACTGAGTTCACTCTACCCCAGCTTCACGAAATCTAAAGCATGCACACATCTCAAGTTTAAGGGGACTCAGGTACTACTTACAAAGTGTTTTGAAATCTCTGACTGATAAATTCTGGGGAAAATGCAGCAGGATTAGTTACTTATACTTAAGAGCAAGGCTTGTCAACTGAGTCCTCCTGCAGGCTAGCTTTGTGGTGTTTTCAGGAGGAAACAAATAATTAAAGCGAAAGGAATTTGTAAACAGAATTTTAAGAGAAAAAAAATCGATATCCGAGAACATCACATCAGAAGGTCTCTTATTCCCTTTCCATCATGTGTTTGCGCTAGACTTCAGCTCACAATGAAAAGCAGAGCTGCAAAGGCAGAGAGCAAATATATGAAAAATACATTTTCGTCAACAGCCTTTTAGGCCATTCTCCACATTCAATGGGTTCCAAGGAAAAAAACAAAACAAAACAAAACAAAAAAACCCCAACCAAACAAAAATGCCCCAACACTGAGGACCAGAACTAGGAAGCTACACAGAAAAGTTTTGACATGTCAGAGTATCTAGCATACTCCCTTTAAAGTCTTAGCATGTCAGCATCATAGCCATATTTTCTAGTACATACATACAGCCACTTTTGCTTCAAGCCCAACTAATTATCTATCTATTTTTGCCTATGCCAATGAGTCCATTTTTGGTGCTTTAGATAAAAGTATCAAGTTCTCAGTTTATAATGCAATTATGATGGGGAGGAAGAGAGCAAAAGCAGAAAAAAAGGGCAACAGCTGGTAACTTCAATCAGTGCACTTGGAAACACAAATAAAGCAGAATATTCCACAAAGATACAATCTCAGGGTGGGGGAAGTATGCAGCAGTTTCTGAGCTAGTGAAAGGCAGCTAAAGATGAAATTAAACGTTCCTTAAGCACCGATGCACGCTGATAATGTACAGCACCTTACAGAAACAAAGCTCTATATATGCTACGGCACTGTAGTTCTATGAACAGAGGCTATTTACACAGCATTTTAACAAGAGGAAAGTCACAGGGAAAGTAAGATTCTACCTTTGATATCAGGGTGTGAGCAAGAATGAAAGAGAAGACAGGAATCCAAAGAGGATTAGTGGCATTAATGGAGGAACATGGAGAAAAATTAATGGAGAAGCTGCAAATGCTGCAAGGAAGACATTTCTTCTTCCCCAGCACTTCAAGGGTTAAACTTTACAATGAGCAATATTCATTTCCTGACAGAGTCCATATTCCACATCTGGGATTCTAGATTTCCTAGAATCTGAAAGTCTAAGGTTTGATGCAGCTGCTGAAAAAAAGACGCTAAACAGAAATCAAAAAGGGGAAACAAAGAAAACCAAAGTAACTTTCTTGAATACCTTGACCACAGCAAGCACATACCCAGGCAGTAGGAAAGTGCCTACAGGAGGGACAGACAGACTCTGTAAGCCAAAGTCTTGACTCTAGTCTTCAGCTCTGCCACCACCTCACTCAACAGATACTTCTGAGCACGTTCTTTCCCACGTCTCTACATCTCAGGTTACATCTTGTACTGTGCCATTGAGCTGGTTGCTAAAGATATTTCTACAGTCTTCAACCACATTATCTTATTAAACACACAGCACTTTACAACTGTGAAGTAATTTTTTCTAGCTAGAATATGTCAATACCCTAATAATTTTCAATAAGCCATACAGCCACAGCCTGAAGGGGGAAAGAAAAATAAAAAATAAATCACCTTCTCCACCCTGGAAGCTCAGCAGAATGTTCCAGCTGAGTTTGCAAAGGTGCTTTCAGTCTCAATCTCTTCTCAAGTGCAACATAAAAATTTGCAGCCAGGTGATTACATTTTGTTTCTTATTTGATGTATGACCTTGGAGTAACCCACCTGTGATTTGCAATAAATCAGAATTCACATCACCTGTATGTCAGACAATAGGCTGGGGGAGGGTCATGGCTGACATGCTCTCAGGAGCAGGTGAAAGACAGCTGCTTCATTTTGCAGCTCTCACAAATAAAAACATACCTGAGATGGCACTGCAATCTGATAGAATGTACCATCGCTACGCTTAACATATATAATGAGAAAAGGAGAATAAATGCATCTAAACCATTGATGTATATCACAGAGAACATTAGACACATACCAGTTGGCTCTAATGCAAGTATTCACATCTGTACAATAGGTAAATAATTCAGGAGCAAGCAAGAACATCCAACTGTAACAACAAATAAGTAGTGAAATTACGTGAAGCACTTTGAACAGGCTCCGTTGTCATGACACAGAAGCCAATAAAAAAAAAAGCCTCTTACTTGCTTTTAGCATATTTCCAACATTTATCCTTCCCCTTCTCTCTCTTTCTCTCACAAGAGTACCCTAAACAAAATGGAAAAAATGATCCAGCCCACCTGGAACAGTTGTAATTGTGAGAAAGTTGTGAGACTACCTGCCTTGATTCAGCAATACCTACCAGCCCACACCCTGGTTACACACCGAAATAATGTAGGGACAAGCCTTTGACCTCAAAGTGCATTCCATTGAATTGGCTGTTTCATTTTATGGCACCAAACTAAAGAAATGGCCCCTGTCTATCATAATGCAAGAAAAAGCGGAAGCCTGGGCACAAATGATTAACTACAACTCTTCTACATGTAGCAGAGGTAAAAGGGGATTAAATTCCCCCTGTGGTAGCTCTCAACACTTCCCATGGGCTGAGATGGCCTTCTTTGGGTCTGAAGACCCATGTGTGCGTGTATGTGTCAAGAGAAAGAAAAGCATTATGTTTTTTCTCTCCGCTGCGTACCTAACACAGAATACAAGCAACGCATTCATTCTGTAGATGCTAGTATAAATTAATTGCTGAAGCACATGAAGGACAGGAGAGCTACTTAATATGTGTTCCGAGTCCAAGGCTGCAGACGAAGTACGAGTGGTATTAGTGTGTTTCAGGAACCCTATCTTCCACAGTGTGATTCAAGACACTACTTGCTCACAGCAGTTACGGATTGATTTCGAGTTTTCAACACAAATTGACAGTGGGATCTGTATTTGGATTGCCCACATGTAAGAGGAGGGCTTGCTGTACCATGCAGGTGTGCTCTAGATCATTACTGAAGGCTAGCTCCAGCCTGACATATTTTTAGTTGTGGAGATGTTCATCACAGTCCTATATATGCATATTTTATAAAGCTACCCCAGAGGACACGAGAGCAGGGCTCAAAACGAATTAGCAAAATTCATGGGCAATAAGCACATTAGTGAATATTAAAACCAATATATTATCTAAGCAACCTACCTCCAGTTCAGATAGAGCCTATACATCAGTGGCTGAAAGATGAGAGCATGAAAAGTATGCTGTACTTTGTTTGCCTAAGCATCTCCTACTCCTCTCAGAGACAGGTTACAGGGCAGATGAACCATCAAGAGTCTGACCAGCAAAGCCATTCTTATGCACCAAACATTCAGAGATAACGGATGAGTGTAGCATTCCACAAGACATCATGAATATGCAGAAACACAGCTGAAATTTAGGCTGTTCTTTTTCCTTTGCCCTCAAGTTTATGATAGTCTATAGGTGCTTCTCTGCTATTATTCCACAGGTCACTCTTTGAACAAAATATAGAGATAGATGCCTTAGTGAGAGGCTTTGGATCACCTGACATTTAAAGAACACCGTCCCTCGTCCCTTCCCCTTTAAAGAATATGCTCTGCCAGGCCAACAATAAAAAACAATGGCCAGATATTAGTTCTGCCCAACCATTTCTCCATCTCTGCAACAAGCTCTGCCTCAAAAGTTCTTCCTAAACATGGAATGCCTGTTTTGCAACACCCATTTTCACTGTGCACATCATGCAGGCAGTTCTGTGCACTGACAGCCTCATGACGGCTGGGATATTCTGTGGGTGGAGAGAGCAACTTCAAGATGAGGGTCTTGCATTTACACAACTTACAATGTAGAAATCTAAAAAATAAATCATGTCAAAGAAAAGTTTTATCATTTTCTTCTCTTGTGCAACATCCCTCACTCCTCTCCATAAGATCAGGGTTTCAAGGTTGCATTTCCTTTAGAACTGGGTCTGTATCTTTATATGACTTTGTAAAATCTTACAGAATAATATCACCTACTAGCCCAAGTACAACAAAAATGTTTAGCAGTAAGATACAATACTGGGTCCAGCCACATTGTACTTAGAAACAATCCGTAACAGACTGATCTGTCTTAGCATCTGCTATACCAGTATTAAAACATAACATATATGTATGATGGCAATTAATCAGCCAGCATACATACCTTCCATGAATAGTTTCATTTTCAGTTGTGTTTTACAGTCTCTTCAGACGTATTCTAGGAATTGAGAGTATATAAGCTAAAAACTGATCATCTACATATTTTGAGTCCCAGCTTTGTAATTTTTGTGCACCATGGCTCATGCTGGATTTGCAGTTCTGCATTAGGACATCTAGTGGCTGCATAATTTAGTGTGTATAGATACACATATCTGAATATATTATTTAGATTTCCTAGCAGAAAGCTCATATCTACTTTTCTAAAGCTTAGTAAGACTTGAGAGCATCTCAGGATTTCTGCATTTGTCTGTTCTGCAGTATAACACCAACTCATTGCTGGACAGAGTACTTTGAAGGGCGAGCACAATGAGAATGACAGGTATAGATGCCAATTTCTACTGTATTTTTCATCAGGATATCCCAGTAGCATGTTTACCTCTGATTCATAACGTAGTCTTACTCTTTGCAATGTACATCTCTTCTTAGCTTTAGTTTAGAAAGATTTTTCCTTACTCTACATTTTAGTAACATGAAAGTGTTGCTCTCAAGTTTTGTGTTATTTTGTTTCCAAATGAATAAAAAATTTATATAAACCCTTTTATTCCAAAGGATAAACTTCAGCCTCCTCAGAGAGAGAAAAAAAAAATACACCTTAAAAAAGCCCATGATGTTTCTTTAAACAATTCCATCCCACTTGCTTTAAAATGAAGTCACCACTTGAGCTGTCATAAACCATCATTTCTGATGAGTTAAAATCTATATTATTTTTAAATTGATTAATCTAAGATGAAATACAATACAACTATTTGCATTTTCCTGTGTTTACTCTTTCCAAAAATCGACAGACACCAGAGAGCAAAGTTAACCTGATAAAAACTAAAATGCTGAAGTGGTTGGCTGTGCATCAGAATAGGAAAATGTGGATTAACATGCCAAGGGGGTGATGAACATCTGAACTTCACTAATCGATTTTAAGAATCATAAGACCCAGGCATTTAGGAAATGTCATAATCTTAATACCCAATTCACTCCTTGATTTGTAATTTGGAGAAATCAGCTGCACTTGAAATTTTACCTGCAGCATCTCCTTCAATTGGGCAAAGAAGAATTTCTACTTTGGCATTAATTATTATTTTATTTCCATGCCCTTTTAGATTTCTCTACATAAATGAATACTCTGATCCCACCTACATGCACTTGTCGCACATCTAGGCATTTTTGTTGTGGCTGCAGCTGCATTACAGGCAAAGGGCAGCTATACAACATGCTCTAACCTCTGTGTAAAGAGCTCAGACTGCAAATAAAAAGCACATGTCACTGGTACTACCCATCCTTTAAAATCACCCACTAAGTATCTATTCCAGATTTAGCATCCTGGCTCAGATCTTCCTGTCTAAACTTCTACTTGGAATGGGAGGTGCATGACAAGAAAGAGAGGATTGAAGGGTGAGATGCACGTGGATTAGAAAGTGTGCTCTGAGAGCAAAGAAAAATCAAAAGCAGCAGGACATTAGACAAGCAATTCAGTAGCTTAGCTATTTGTAATCTGTGGTTAAGAAAAGAAGAAAAAAGGTTACGCATTCAAGCCATAAGAGACTATCTGAGAGATTCTTCAAAACATTGCAGACGCTGCTGTACAGTTCAGAGCTGGCAGGGATGCTGCTGTCTGTGAGCAAGAGTATAGTTAGAGGGCAAGGGACAAGAAACACTGGGCAAGTCTGTTTCTGTTCTGCCAGCATGGAAAAAAAAGTGAGTGATGTGTCTAGCTATTTCAGTCTCAGTCAGAGGCAGTGTTGTTCTCAAAAGGCTATTACTGAGTAAGTTCAGAACCTTCTCATCAAGTGAGAAGTTATTGCCACCTTTTTTCATCCAAACTTACACAGCACTGAAAAGCAGAATTCACTAAGACCTTCTTCTGGCAATTAACCAGTGAAGGCTGAGAGATATTCAGTGACTGTGCATGATTACAATCCAGTCATGAAATGTAGATGGACAGAATAACAGGTCACAAATGATAGAAACACATAAAGGAATTTTATAATTGCAGAGCTGAACCTCCCTCTCACTCCTCCCCCTCCCAAAAGGAAAAAAAAAACCAACCCCAAAAACAAAATCCCCCCAAAAACCCCAAACCCAACCTGAAATGGAACCAGCAAAGGAAGATCACCAGCTAACTAGCAAGATAAGAGGTTAATGCTCCAGACTAGGGTTAATGAGACAATCTGAATTTTAGCCTGGATGTTGCTACATGTTTCCTGTGAAGCCCGAGGTACTTGGGGAAAGATGCTGAAGCAGGCACCAGTCATTTAAATTGCAAACATGTTTGGCTTGATTAGGGACACTTCACCCTGCTTTGATTTGCTGAATGTATTGGACTAATCGCACAGAGTTCCTGTCTCCCCTTTTTGCTAACCAGTGCACTGAAGCCTCAACAGTGAGTCATGACAAATGGGAGATTATTTTTACCCTAATTAAGCACAATTTTGTCAGGACTAGAAATACACAGGTGTCATATTAAGTTACCTAATTGTGCCTCTGAAATGGCCACACAATAATGACTTTTCAGTAACAAGAGGAAAAGGGGGAAGTGAACTCTTTGCTTTATTATTTTCATTTTAATCTCCAGTGCAAAAGCAGAGGGCATCCACCCAGTAACTACAGTTCTGAATTATTCATAATTAGTCACACATCATGAAATGCAACTGTTTGATGATCTCAGGTGTGAAAGACAACAAGTAGTTGAGTAGTTCCTTAACTATCAAAACATTATTTCAGCTACAAGTCAGAGAAACAACAGAAGCCCGGTGCAAGTGATACCATTTTCTGAAAAGCGTCAGTTAACACAAATCAATCAAGTACCAAACAGCTAGCTAAGCTGTTCTCCCCATTTCATGCGATTAGAAGGCAAAGAACCCAATTATTGACAGCTCCCACCATTCTCATGAAGCATGCTAGCTAACCTCTTGCCACTCCCTGAATACCGCTCTGTTAGATGACTGCACTTGTTTCAGCTGCTAAGTACACGTCCCTGAGGCTATGTTTCCCAGGCTGCAGAAGGGCAGACAAGCCTGCCTGCGCACCACTCTGGGGACTGCAGCAGGAATGTATAAAACCTGATAAATCATTCCCAGATGGAGGTCACTGTAGCAAAGAAATGATTGCCCTGTAGCATGTCCTGCCACGGAGCCAGTCGGGATCTACTATGATACATAGGTCTCTTGCCAGGAAGATTTTGCCCTCTTCCAACTCAACAGTCACATACATAGAGACGGAGAAGCAAGGTGGATGAATGTAATGTAGCACACGTCTAGAAGGGTGGAAGATCCACTGGCCGTCCACTCACTTCTACAATTGCTTGAGGATTTTGAAGGGAAAAAAAAGACTCAAGAATCTCAAAGGCGTTAATTAAAAAAAGAACTAAGTATCTCTCAGGCAACTGTAATTTGAAAAAGCACATCAAAGCATCGGTATAACCACCGTGAGATGAATAAGTGTTGTGTGGCAGGGATGAGGTACTGTTGCAACGCTGACAAGAGACTTGAAGGAACTTACTACAGCTGAGCAAGTGATGCAATTGTGTGGAGATGGCAGCTATACAACCATTGCAACCAGTTCCTGAATTAAGAGGAAAATCCTGTGAGAAAAGCTGCTCAGATATTAGCTTTTCCCATTTCCTAAGAAGGCATACCCTCTGATAATAGACACATACTTGCCAATCACTTATTTCTATGCTTCAGCTTCAGTGCATTCTCATATATTCATATTTTTTATCCAGTTTTTAAATGCACAGCAAAATAAGAAACTCTGTAATAAAAGAAAATTACTTTCAATCCTTTAGACTACAGGTGAAGTTTGACACCCAGCAGCTGGCTGTGAACGTAAGCACTTTTTGGCCCCTCTGCCCCAGCTTCTCATTCCCAGTCTCGCTGCAGACCAAGGGCCATACCAGTACAAGTATTGGAAAAGCCATGTTAGGCAGTAGAAGGCAAAACAGATACCACTGTGGAAATATACCACTTAAGAGGGGTATTCTTCAATTTCTTGATGTGGTTCACCACATTACACAAATGCACAGTGCCAAGAGTGGCATGTGGGTGGGAATGACAGGTCTGGGCCATAAAATCCTGCTTAGTGACGTTGCCTCTTGAATATAACTGCAGCCTTCAAGCCTGCCACCCACAGTCCTCTTCAAACCCACCTATACAAGTCACCACTCTCATCTTGCTGGCTGATCTAGCTTCCTATCTCTTCCACAAAGAGAAAGTGTTATCTCCACATTGATAGTGTAAAAATGATAGGAAAAAAAAACTTTACCGCAGTGCCTTGCAGACAAGTAATGTGCTAATGCCATCTATTGTAATGAAGAATAAGTTGATTTACTACAATGGAACATGCAGTTAAAAAGCAAAATTTATACAATTGTGGTTTTCTAACTTTTTCAGTATACAAAGCCCTAAAAAACATTTCCTTGAGGCTGTGGACCCCTAAACAGCAAGTTTAAACTCATCAATAAGTTAATTCTTCATGGTTACTTTTAATGACACTGCCACCCTCCAAAGAAACAGTCCATGGGCTCAGAGGTGCCCAAATTACTGTATAGCAGTAGCTCAGCTTGCATGTTTAGAAAGGGGTAAACATGGTCCTTCAGCATTGCAATTACAACATATTCCTAGATCAGCACATGATGGTGTCACTGAAAAGTCCTCCAACAGAGCAGATTTTGTGACATAAGCTCTCATTTTAAAGCTGTAGTTCAGCTTTCTTTTTATAAAATTTCCCATAGAATATAAATGAGAGTTCACTGGTAGATAGTGCCAAACGTTCTGATGTTTTGATAGAGTTTTATATCCGGCGTAGAAGATTTGCTATATTTTGTTAAACCTCTAAGTTTTCCAGCATAATTCCCAACATGATAGATTCAGATAGCCCCACAGGTTTTTGCTCCTATTAAAGTTTTACAGCATTTTATTCCTATTACTAGTATCCAATAATAAGAGTACACTGCCCTGTCAGGCACGTAACATTAATGCACTGGCAGCAGTCATACTAAATTCTGCAGCATTTTTCTGAGCTTTGTAATTCTGGGCTAATGAGACTGTCCAGACTCACACTCTGTTTGCTTTCTCAGAGACAGAACTGTTGCAAGGTAGGGGGAAAAAAAATACATTGTTAATATTGTTCATGTAATGGGATGACTCTCTCTGCCCCCCCCCCCCCCCAAAAAAAAGAAAAAGATAATTTATGATACTAGACCCTCTTAAGCTAGGCATAAATATCTTTTTCTCCCCACCCTGCAACATCTTCAGCCTACCATTTGATCAGGAAATCTCTCAGAAATTAAGCTAACATACTTGAGCAGTTTACAAAAAAAAGTCTGCATATACACAGGAAAAAGAAAATGACATCTATTGGTTTAATAGGCTGTGGTGATAGCGTTCACATTTTCAACTTAACCCAATGTTCTTTGCCTCCTGTGTACAATGCTATCAATACTGTTAAGGATAACAGCACTCTGATGCTAAAGCTAGCAAACCCATCACATGACTTCACCGTCTAATTTGTCTTGGGTCCACTTTACTAGATTTTTGCAATTTAGCTAAAGTGAAGATGAATCCCACTGTATACCCCCTATCAGCCTGCAGTGTTTAGAGGCTGCTTACTGGAACAAACTATTTCTATTGTCTCCAGCAGGTGTGGACAAGTGGAAAATGCTATTTTATACTTGCACTGGATAATAACTACCACAATGTTTAGCATACGTTTTGCAGTATTGGAGAACAAACCTATAGGTAGGGACAAAGAAAAGAGCCTGTCTGTTCAGCATTTCAATGATCCCTTTACCATCAAGAAAAACACTGCTGCTTTTTCAGATGAATTAACCTATTCCACCTGTCAAGAACAGGCCATACAAATGCTTCTCTGAGGTTTGACACACACATTACAGTGAAAATTGATAAAAGGAGTTGGCTGCACAGAATTTAGTAAACCCTCGTGCAAGTGGCACCAAGCTCTAGGTGTTTTTTTACCATCTCCAAAAGATTCCTCAAGTTAGTAATAGCACAGTGACATCTAGCAGATTGAAACACAAATGGGGGCCCAGGTGTGATAAGAGCAGTCCTTATACACACTACAGGTACAAACCCTCCCAAGTGACAGTAAAGGCCATCAGCATCTGCCTCCACGGCATGCAGACCTAATGGTTCACAAGTAAGAGACTAGGCTACATCAGAATGTCATCAACAAGAACACTAAATGATATAAAACACTGCATCACCCAAGTCAGACCCTCAGCTGAAATAACCTGTATCAACAGGATCTTTCCTGGCAAGTGTCCAGTTGAGGTGGAGTCAAAAGATAAGGAAGCACTGTTAAGAGACAGCCAAGATAGTTTCAAATATGGTGCAGCACCCAGCTTGGACTAAACTACATCACTGTGCTATACAGGCACCCCCTCAAACCCATCCATATTATCTGCCACTGAATGGTAGCGTCTCTCTGCATGACAAGATTTATGGAAGACAGCCAAGCAATTCTAGTTCTATGCAGCAGAGGGAAGCAGCAAGCACTGTAACATTGACTAGCCACTCGACTGTCATGCACTAAAGACTTAATTATGTTCTCAAACAAAATACAATGAACTCTGTCATAAGTAATCACACAAGAGACCATGAAGTCAGTAGCTTAGCGGATGTGGCCTTCTATGAAGGATGAAGTAGAATTTTCTCTGGCTTTAGGGAAAACTTACTGAGCTCTGAAAAGAAAGAAGTGGAATGCAGGGGTTTTTTGCTTTACTTAATCAAGACCTGACTTCATGTGGTGGTGTTTTACCAGGAAAACTTACTAAAAATAGAAAAACTTCCTCCAATCTTGAGGGTATCTTAAGGATTTACAATTACATCTGCTTTAGTAAATGAAAATACACCCCCATATTCAAGTGTTGACAGATAGACAAAGGAGGAAATATTTTGCCTGCAATGTATTTGTAGTACTTAAAGCATGCACATTTTATGGTTTGTTGGGGTGCAATTTATCTCTTTACAGGAACTAAGCATTGCATAAAACTCACCTTTGGCGTGATTTGGACCCTTTTCTCCCATAGTTCAGGAATTTGTCATTGCAAAAAAAATTAGAAGAATTGAATGCATTTAATCACACACAATTCTTCTTCCACTTTTATAGCAGGCAACAGAGCCTACAGAAGTGTTTCTTACAAGTGGATTACAACTCCCAAACAGGTAACAAAGACAATTATGACACTGAAAATTGTATTTCAGCCTAGACAAAAGAAAATTTAACTCTCTTGCTCCCACCCCGCTTCTTGAAAAATGCTTCAAGGTCAAACAATCCCTCAAAATTAACAGATAAATTGTCCAAGGTCATCACTGGTATATTTTTTTTACTCTTCATTATAATAAATTAAAGGAAGAAAGAACACTAGGACACTAGTTCGGGCTGCAGGAAACCACTAACCTGGATGAAGACTTCAGGACAGGTCAATTCACTCCTCCAAGTTACATCTTCCCTCTCATTTTTGAGGCTCTGTTATGTATTCAAAGCACAGTGCATTTGGGTCAGGCATCACCTCACACTTCACATAACTCCTACAAAGCGAGGCTCCAACTTTTGCTTGGAGAATCTAAGTGTGACTGTAATATAAGTCCAGAGAATGGGATAATTGGATCATATCAGTTCACACACAACTTTTCATTGCAAAAGACATAACACAACAAAAACCAGAGCACATACTGAAGTACATAATTTTGAAAAGTAGAGCGCTTACCATGGATTTTTCCTTCAGCCTCCAGCCAGGGCACTTCATGCTTTGAGTCTTCTTTATGCCTCCATGCACAAGTAGCTGAAGTAGACAATTCCTTGATCATGCTATAAAGAAGATTTGTGAGGAAGGGAAGCAGAAGATGACAGACCAGGTAACAATAATTATGAAGTTATTAGAAGCACACATCATATGATAAAAACTTAACAGTAAATTGCTTTGAAATACAGATTTTTACTTTCCTCAACACTTAAGATAAAATAATATTAAATAACTGCTGTCTCAAGTTAGAACTAAAGGTTAAAGGATAGTAATTACTGATTATTTAAAGGGTAGTTGTAATGAACTAAGATAAAAAGACATGTCACATTTCTAAGCCAGATACTATATTTTTAGCTGGGAATGTGACTCTAGCCAAGTATTACCAGGAGACTGCACTTCGATTAGAAGCAAAGCTGTGACTTGCAGTAAAGTTCTTACAGCAACAGAAAGTGTACAGTGCTTCAGTTCATAGCACTATTTGTGCTCTCCGGATCAGAACACAGATGTTTTTTAATAGGAAGTTTGTATTTCACATGCAGTTAAACACACATACACATATATTTTAATAAATCCAGGAGTTTTGCAGAGTAAGACACAAAACCAATTCTTCCAGTGTTGTGTAAGTGAAATCTGCACTGCAAGTGACATGACCTTCATGCGAAAAAATTTTAAAACCAATCAAATTATTGTGTATTACATTATATCACCAAAGCAGAACATAACATCAGGCTTTTAGAACATGATATTCAGCAAGGGAATAAACCCTATATATTCAGGAAAAGAACTACATTGAGTGATTTTCTTTAACCTCTGACTTCAAAGTCAATAATGACAGGATATAAAGCACTTTCATTTAGCTTTTAAAAGCTACAAAATACATACAGAAAAATAAAACAAAGGAAGAAAAAGCACTAAGACTAATAAGAAAAATTCCTTCTCCTAGGAGGTTTCTATCTGGCAATTCAATGATTCAAAAATATTAACTTCAGCCTTGCTGAGTAAAAGTAATTATTTTCCCTTAAGTCAGCTGATTTCTAGTGCCTTTTCATCCATTGCCATCTCTTGTTATTTAGGACATCATATAACTAGCCTTGACTGTGTTATGGTGTTAAGAGAATGAAATTCCAATTTACAAGATGCTTAGTACTCGAAAACCTTCAGTATGTCAACTTGCTTAAAGGTAGACGCCTGCTTTGATGTGTTGCTGTGTCACAGTTGCACCTTCAAAGACTGAAAACTTCCAGAAGTTAGAGATGACTGCACCTACTCAGCAACTTTGAAAATTAGGTTTAACATCAAGTCCTGCATAAGCACACTGTCTCCTGGAACTTCTGGGGTCCCTTACTCATTAGAAAGCTTGGTTTACAATGAACCAACATTTTCTAGAGAGGAATTGTTATTGAAAAATTTCCTCTTCTTTCACCAGCTATCAACATTATCGCTCAGTGAATTCTGTAACCACCAGTACAACATGGTCTCCTATTGATCTTTGATGGTGAGGGAGAACAGGCTGTTGTCAATAGGAAACTGAATTGGGGAGTAGGAACAAGGACTGCAGATTTCCTGAGATGGCAGATGGGAAGAGGAGGTGAGACTCTGCATGTTGCAGATTTTTTGATAGCCAGTCTTTCACTACAGATAAGGCAGGACTCACTATCCCTTGCCTGATTTCTCTAGCAGCAAGCATTAAGTAGCACAAAGATAAGGAACCTTTGCCTGGCTAGGGGTTACTTTGATTTGTGAATTCTGATATGTGAACTTTAAAGAAGTTGCAGCTTTTACTCCGTATATGGCATAGAAGAGCGTGTTCAGAAAGCTGCCAAAAGCTTCTCATCTACCTAAGCACTCAGTACCAGCACAAATCTGATGTCAGGCATTGAAAAACTAGCTTCAAGTTATAATTTTCCTTCTGCAGTATGCACTGTATAGTGCATAGAATATATTCCCCGCCCCCCAGCTGTTTTTTCAGAGCCAGGGAAATTTAGTCTTTCATAATTTCTGAATTTCAAAGTTGATGAACTGTGAGTAGAGGATACTGCTTGTGTTTTCCAAACCAGCCCACTACCTTAGAAATGCTGCTTAGAACACTTATTTCTTCAGTGATAGCATGCACAGGCTTGAACTAAATCACCTATTACACAGCCCAAACACAGAAGGTATCGTACTCCCACTAAGAAACAGCCATAGATTTGCAGGGAACTCCAATAATCTTGTATTCCACATCACAAGATCTGAGGTTCCCGTCACTAATGACTGAAAAGAAAGGTGTAAACCCTGCCATTTCAGTTTTAGCCCATTTGGGGATCCATCAGCAGAGTCTACAGTTACTGTATGCCCTCACGGACAGCTTACCTTAGAACTTTCAAGTGCAGTAACTCCAGCCAAGATATGATTAATATGTCAGCAAAATAGTTCTCTACCTTCTCTCACATACCAGATGAAAGACATTTATTACCCTGTCCCTTTCCAGTCTGACATTACAGAGATGCCAGACTAGGGAATCTAACCTCAGCTGTCCCATATTGTCATTTTAATTAAAGCCATATCCTGTAAATGCTATATGCTGCCGAAGCCCTGATAAAATCCTATTATCAGAAAGGAGCAAATTTGTGATGCTATCTGGGCTAGCCCATGATTATCTGCCAGAACAAAAGGAATGTTATTAAACAAACTCTGTTAGATCACCGTGGGAGGATAGAATGAAAACCACGCTCCAGTGAAATCCCTTATCTCTCTGGGGTCACACCTGCAGCATGTAGTCACTGCTCTGTGCTGAAAGCTAGAGCAGAGAAAGAGAAGGAGTTGCTGGGTCCTGTTTCACAGTGGGAAGTTTTGTTCCTTTCCTGCAATTTATTAGTAGGATAAATACCAACTCTAGTATCAATTAACTCCTGGGAGATGATAGGTTCTGAAGTACATTTTTCAAAAGTCTCATTAAAAAACAAAGTGACTGTATTTAGTTTTCTAAATACAGCCATCACTTTTTACTTTTTAGGACACAAGGAAGAAAGGGTTACACTGCCTCTCTTACCTTTAAGGTTTAATGATCTCCAGTGGAACAAAGCAGTGGGAGGGAGTTGCCACACTGCAGTTTCCTTCCCTTGACTCCTTTCTTTCCCTTCTACGACTCAGCCGCATAACATATCAGCCTCCTTGAGGTGGATCCTGGTCTTTGTGCAGCCAGGGCAAACAGTCAGCAATTCCAGACGAGGCAGAGAGCTGTGCCACAGCCCTGGATTCTCCTAGGTTTCTTGGTGTTACAGGCACCAAACCAACCTTTTATTTTTCAGACAACTAAGTCCACGCATGAGCCATATTTCTGTTCCTCCAAGCAAGCACAGAGCTAATGCAACAGAGCAAGCTGGTGTGCCTGTCCCGTTCCAAAAAGCCACACTTAGCTTCTCTGACTTCACAGCTACTGACAGATAAGTTCTAAATCAGAAAAAAAAAAAACCCAAAGCACAGCCTGAGTATCCTTCTGATTTTTAATTACTCTGTTACTACATGAGTAGCAAGAACAGCCCTACCACACTATTCAGCTAATTAACTATCTTCCTCTGCTGGGGAACCAAACCAAAGAGTTTACGCTGCTTTGGGAGTGCTGTTATCTAGGGTCTGTACAGATGACCCCAAACAGCTGAAGCGCTCTGGCTTCATTTTTTACCATGCATCAGCCAAGCTGCACTAACTCCCATCTCCATGCTCTCCCTCCACAAAGAGAATGCAATATTTTATCACCATCAGGTGGCTTAATGCACACAGCTCTCTCTACTTAACTACTTCAATGGGTGGAAAGCACCTGTGGACCCTTAACATGGCTCAGGTGGAGAACAGTAATTACCTGTGTTTGTCAAGTTACTGCATATCCTATCTCTGCTTATCCTAAGATAAAGAAAAAAACCCAAACCCCTTTCCGTGAAATGCAGGCCCTCCTACTATACTTATGGGAACTATATGGACTAGTAATAGCAGTTCAATTAGTAATAAAAAGCTACTATGAGGAATGAATTCAGACCCCAAATAAGATTCAAACTGAAGTTGTAAGAGAGAATACAGTTTCCTGGTCAAATGTTAGATTCGAGGCATCAGTAGCTTCTCTAAAATGCATTGTTTTATCTCAAAAAAATTCATGAAAGAAAAGTCATGAAAGGGAGTTGGCAGTTGATAAAAAAGATACAATAAACTAAAGAACAGTAGCGGGTATATTATATCAATTCATCAGAAGTTAATGAACTGGTCTTTAAAATATAGTTTTATCTTCCTCATCCATATGTATTTTGATAGCATAACAAATACAGATACAACTTTAAAGGGGTGCCAGTTCTCTTTGATGTGTTTTCGTATTTCATTCTGATTGCAGCAAAAGCCTCAAGCCGAGGGAGCCCTTCCCGGAGTGACTTCCCATGGATTTGCGTTGTAGCAGCTCCACCTATCGATGGAGAGGAGGGAGACGTCCAAAGCATGTCTTCACTCTCGGGACCAAGTGTACTGTGCGCCGGAAAGCAAGATCTTGAGTGTCTCACAGAACTGAGGTCCTGTGGTTTTGTTTAAACTAGATCGTATGTAACACTAGAGCCTGGCTTGGACATCACCTGGGCATGAGTGGGAACGGGCAATCCTTGCTGCTTTGCCTACCGGGTCTGTGCTGGACCTCCTGCTCACGCCCTGATGTTTTCTTGATGTTTTTTGAAGTTTGTGGAAATGGGAAACAGCTTTAAACTACCAAACCGAGGAAGTATTGCTGCTATCTTGCAGCGAGCCTTGCCAATCCTTACAGCTGGGGCAGCGAGAGGTCCTTTTCGAACCCACAGAATTTGGATTGTGAGAAGTATTCCAAAGAAGTTTTCATGAGTGCCTGATGCAGAGACATTCGTGTTTGCCTCCTGGTGGTTCAGTGATGAATTGGGAAAGGCTGCTTTTGAATTTAATCCAGGAATATTTGTACACAGTAGTTCTTGGTAGCATTTATTCTCTATACCATATCCGAGAAGCAAAGATCTATTACAATGACTCAATTCTGGTTGCAGAGCTGCGGTCATTACTAAAATCAGCTTGTGAGGGGCTGTAGAAGCCTTGCAGATCTATTTTACTTAAATTGTTTGCCATTCTTCCTAAAATTGATTTTGATCTAAATAGATTTTTTTCTTCACAGACTCTTGGCTCTGGTATCTTTCCATTCACTGATATATGATGCTATTTGACCAATTTAACCTTTACTTCTATGTGATCTAAACAGTGCATGCTTTCCCATCTCTGTCTTCCAGTCATGAGTATTATCCTTCCACATGTGTATTTTTCCTACAGTAATTGGCTTCAAGTCCCATATGCACAACTCTAGTTTATTCATTTTGGCATCCTAGTTCCCGTCCCTAGTATATCAGCATTTTGTTCTTAATGATCAGGTAGGGAAGCTAGAAAAAAAAAAGTCTTAAGATTAACTTGCAACACTTGTACTTTGCAGACACTCTTCATTTCCAAATCGTCTCAAAATACATGTAATATGATTTGTAAGATAGGGCAGCTGAGTTCATAGACAGCCAGAAGCTTAATAAGTGCCTGGAGAGAATCTCTTTGGTAGCGTGCTGGTTGACTGTGGCCAGTATCAGCTGCATCAGAGAAAGGTGTGAATGTTCCAGATTCCATTTCAACATTACACACTAATTGCTGGTTCCAGTGATTTCTTACAGCAGTATTTTGTTTCTTTTGCCCTCGCCCCTTAATTTATATTGTAGAGAAAATATTAACAAGCCAAGGAAAGTATGTTTTCTAATTTTCTCTTAGGTTGCCCCTAAACAATATTTAATTTTATTTAATACAAATATCGAAACTGAATTTCCAATAGAGAAACCCTTCTATGTTTCAACCAGCTTTAAACACACACTTTTTGCCAAAATCTTCAACAAAAGCTTAATAATCTACCCAAGCATCAAACATTTCTGCATAGTAAACTTCAACTGCTATGGAAAGGTGAGAATTCTGCTTGTGCTCAGCTCTAAAAACACAAGTCACCTTTAATTTAGAAGAAGGTTTAAAAAAATACACAGCTTCCTCAAACAAAAGAAAGGGAAAACACAGACAGATAAAACGCAATTGCATACAGTATAATTAGCCAAGATATTCAGAGTAGTATCTCCTCTTCCAAAAAGTGCCAGGGGACTTCAGGAACTTTCACCATCTGCTTTTGCTGTTGCAGTTGGCATGTGCGCACCTGGTTTAGAAAGCTAAGTAAGATAAGGACTTACGTGTATATCAGTAATAACACCTATAGAGAATTGTATTTTAGAAAATAGAAATAAAGAGTTAACAGAGAAAAAAAAGGCAAGATGGTGTTTCCTCCCTCTAACTCTTTAACTAACTGACTCCAGGATAGATTTGCATGCAGGCAGTTACTCATTTCAGCCAGGATCTCATCCTGTTGAGAGAACTGATACTCTCATTGGATGGCTCATCCATGAAGCTGACATTTCCTAAGCATGGAACATTGAGTCACTAGCACAAGACAGCAGTAAAACAAGAAGCTCAGCAACAACGACAATCTGCCAGCTCTACTGCCAGCTCTGCTCTGAAAATATCAAGACTTTACCCCCTCCCCCTCCCACTGAAGCTAGTAAAGCTGTTCTTAGCTCATAACGTGGATTTCCCCAGGTGAAATGCAGATGGACAGAGTACTGTACAAACCATAGGAAGCCTAGGAGATAATTACCCACTGCAAGGACCAGAAGCAGCGCAGATAATTCAAAACTACTTACCAATTCCACTATAAAAAATAAATAAATAAAGCATAAGCTGCTCCAATTCATTACTGTTTATTCATCCTTTGAGTGCACTACACACAGCTGTTAAATGGCCAATAAATTCTTCCCATTGCAGTGAGCAGTCCTCAAATTCAGAAGGACTGCCTTGGCAACTTTTTTGGCAACACCTAATGTCAAGCCGTTTTTGCAGAGCGGAACAGAGGAACTGCTGCTTTGGACTAACCTCATGATACAATTAATCCCATTTCCTTTTTCCAGGAAAGGTGTGTACCAGACGTTTTACAGCATCCTGGGGAGCTACTATGGAGTAACTAGAAAACAAGGAAAACTTGCTATTGCCTTGACAGTTGTTTATGCCAAGAAATGTGAAGGCCCATAGGCCTTTCAACATGGTTTTATGTGACTGTAAGTGCTCTTATTTAAATATAATGCCTTTAATATTACATATCAGGATCATTTTAATAAGCATATCCAACATGTCATTGCGAGACTAGTTATTGGCAGAAAGCATACTTGAATGTAATTTTAAGGATATATCTGCTTCTTCTCATGAAGATTTTTTAGAACCATCAGTAGTTCATTCAGGCATACACAAAGCAACAACAGGAACCTGTACAGAATCTGTCTTAAGGATAAGAAAAGCAATTAACCACCCTCATTGCATCATCAGCTGAGGTAATGTGTTTACTGTAAACAGAAGTAAGGCTAAACTTAATGAGAAGTCCCTTTGATTTCTCATTTCTTCATTTCTTCGACCAGAAACGGAGATCCTCATACAACACAGCTTTCTTCAAGGGTCCAAACTGACCCCAACTGCTACAGAGCAGTAGAGAAAAAAGTCGAAGGGCAAACTGCTTTTTGAAGTAGGCACAAACTTTTTTGCTGTTTGTGCAGTGCACAGTTATAAACAGGTATTCTGATACACAATATTACCATCACTTTATTAATAGTTTTGATGGTGAGGGCTAGAAAGGGGTAAAAGATGTTCCTCTGGTCCCGCCTCTATCACACACTCAAGGTATGAACTCTTGTGAGCCCCTTGATCTCTGTCACTGTGCCTTTACCTATAAAATGAAGGATCATAAGACTATACTCATCATCCTTTCTCTTATCTATTTTAACTATTTACTAAACACTTTACCTGTAAGTGCACATAACTCATAGCATGGAGGGACCCTACTGAAGCTTTTTGGAATGATTTTAATACAAAGAACTGACGAAAAACTAAAATTGTTGGCAAAACTGGAATATAGAAAGAGTAAGAAAGGCACACCCACGAATATAACTTTATTGTACACCCTGTGAAAAAATCCCTCTGATAAACATGTTTGAAGAAAGAAAAGAGGTCATGAGAAAGCAAAGAATTTAGCATTTTCTTCAGTTTTTAAAAAAGACTGTCTACCAAGAGAAAGCATAAATAAACATTCCATAAACCAAGGGCTCTGGAACAGACAATGTTCTTTTTAAAAGAGGCTTGCTTTCCATTTGATTTCACCTTTTGAGGACAGTAATAAGTGAGGGGGAGAAATGTATTCCAAAAGCAAAATGAAACAGAAGAGTCCAAAACTAAATTTACAAGCCATAACATTTCAAAAAGTTAAAGAATAACCCCCCCATCATTTCCTGAGGGGAACACATGGCCACAATTACCACATAAAAGAATGTTTATGTTCTACCTGATTGCAGCAAGTCTTGTTCTTGAAATGGAAAAACTAAGGATACGCTTTACTGCTGATTCCCCATAACTTCCTGTGAGTTCAAGGGACTGAACGCACGCGCTGGCAGCAGCATCTATCTACTGTGTTTATGCACAAGAATCCGACAGCAGACTTACCTACAAGCACTCTAATTTTTCTACTGAAAACACAAACTCAGACCACAGCTGCTTCAGCACTGGAAACCCTAATCCAGATAACCCGCTGACTCCTTTATCTCTGTCTATATCACCCTATCAGTTTGTTCAGACCCACATCAACAGTATTAGAAATGCTAGCGGCCTTCTTCAGCAGGGCTGTCGGTGTTGCTAGCGCAGACATTGTTGAATGTGGGTATATGACAGTAGCACATTTTTAGAACATTTTCACATCTTGGCTGGCTGAAAAGCCAGCTATCAAAAACCCAAGGAAAATGAATTAAATTTTTTTCAAAATAAAATGTGATTGTAGTAATAACAAGATATTTTCATTCGTGCATGCATACACACACTCAAAAGTTTAAACCAGTTTTTTTTAAAGTGGCATCAATATTACAATTCTGTTCACCCTCCCTGTGAAAAACAAATTCTTACCAATTTTGGCACTTAAAGTCCAGTCATCATCTAGCTGCATGCTTCAGAAAACTCTTTTCCACTTTATCTTTTAATCACCTTTTGTGGTCATTATAGATCCTATGCTGAAGGATGCCAAGCTGAAGAACCAATGTCCGTATGTGAATTGAGCTGACACCAATATGGGATGCAGCAAGATGGATAGTGCTATCAAATTTCAGTATTACCTGTCCTCTACTTATCTAGTATTAGACATCATTAGATGTCAACTTAAACATTGCAGAATGAGAGGCAAAATCTCCCACCATTTTTTATAAAGCTCAGATGCAATTTAGTGTCAAAAAATAACCTTTTAATTTTAGCTTTTGAATTCTTTTAAATATAAAATTCCTCGAACTATCACTGAGGAAGCTATTCAGGAAGCTAAGAACTTAATGTGAGAGAGGCAGAGCACTGTCATGATTAAAAGATGGCTATGGTACAGAAGACAAGGAGTAGAAATAAAAGGTCAATTTTCATCGTGACCAAAGATTAGAAGTTAGACACCATCAAGTGCACATTTTGTTTAATATATTTGTAAATGGACTTTTTGGCAGTGACTCAGTAGAAATGCTGCATATTAGTCATTGGAGGCTTCTAATCTCGTTCTTATCATACAGTACTTTTTGATTACCTAGATATGGATGTGGGCTGGCTTTTAATTGCCTTTTATGCTTTTTTCCTTTGATCTGATTTAAGATTTTAATGAACATTAGAAGCCCACCACAACACAAAGTCTTGAACTTACCAAAATGACTGCCACAGCCACTTACAAAATATCTGCATAAACAAAGTCTAATTATGTCTAGAAAGGCAAGCCCATAAAAGGGAGAAGAAAAGCAGAGAGACCAATTAACAATGCTAAACAATATCAATAGCCAAGATTTAGAAAACATGGCTGAGAAAAAACTGGATAGTTGCACTTGATATTATTACCACCACGATCAAGAGTCTAGAAGCAGGAACAGATGTTCTGAAAAAGTATCAATTTTATCCACTAATTTAAATGAAACCCTCTCTGGAGGGAAATTCACCAACTCACTTAGGCTCTCTGCACCAGTTGCCTATTTAGTGAAGGAGATGACATCCAATTTTCATGAAATACATCTCGTGACTGCTAAGGCATCTCTTAATATCAATAGCTGAAAAGGGTGTGACAGCTTTAAAGACAAAACAGAGACCCTTATCCTCATCCATAGAATTAATAATATGAAAACCCTGGACTGATTTCTGTCAGAGACTACATTAATTCTGTCTGTTACCTCATCTCAAAATAGCCTAGCATTCTGGCACTCTCACAACATAGGAGATAAAGCATGCCCTGCTCATTCACACTCCCAGCAAGCACCATGTGTTTCATTTAGGACTCTTAAATGAAACAGTAAGTCCTTCACTAAACGCAGTTATTCTGGTAAGTTAAGAGAGCACAAATACTAAGCAGGGTTAAACACAGCCATGTTGTGAGCACAGTACTGATGTCAGTACAAATCAGAGGAGGCTCCACTGATTTCTGTGGAACTAAATGCTCCTTTCTTATCTCAGTGCAAAACAAACAAACAAAAATACCAACAAATTCAGACAATGGAAAACTGTCATCAAAGTTAGGATAACACAAGTCAGGAGTAACTCCCGTGATACTCATCAATTCAACTTTCCAAAGCTTTGCATTTCAGGTAGATTAGTAGCGATTTTCTTTCCAATTGACAGTCATAGATGCAAGGGATGGGGTGAACAGGATCTCAGTTATTTCATTATAAAACTTGAGATTTATTCAGGTCACATCTTGATTTCATTACAGTTCATATTTTTCCTGGATAATTATCACTGCATTTGCTGTAAGAACCAATACAGACAGTTTATCTTTTTAGGCACAAATGCAAATTCCTAAACCCCAGTGATCATTCTAGCCTAAGTGGTACGAGTCATCCACGAATTCATGTGTTGCTAGTATTGTATCTGGAAGGCACATGAATTAGTTTTTACCATTCTCTTAAGCCATACTTTTCTACTGACTCTCAAAGGAAAAAAAGTAGCAGATAGCCATTTCTAACTGTGAGTCTCCAGAAATGCAAACTGAATCGTGAGATTTTGCTTTAAGTATTCAGTAACATAGTGAGTAGGCTGTCTTTAATTGCTCAGCATCTCATTTTAAGAAAGCACAATCATGAGATTATAATCATGGAAGTCAGAATGGATGTTAATTCTTCACCTACCATCAAACCACATATTTTGTTGCACGAGAAGGAGATGAATTGCCAAAAAACAAGTTATTACCAAGGTCTGAAAATCCCAATTCCCTGATAAACTAAAACTTCAGAATTCAAGAATCCATTTAGCTTGAGTTGAAGGATAAGACAAAGTGAAAGAGTTGAATGTCATTAAGGAGAGGGACAGGAAATAACTAGCCTAGAGATCAGCTATCACGTATTTCAGTTTTTAGTATCTGCATATATATTAAATGTATAATGTAACACATATATACCAAAATCTTAAATCTTGATGCATCAGCACTCAGTGCTTTGCTCATCTAATATTGCCTTTTGCACAAGAGCATTTTGTGCAAGAAAGGTTTTAATTTTCCACTGAATGCAGATGTGATGCTACATGAAGTGGTAATGAAAGAGAGGCATAAAATCAAAGGAGCAAGACCAGTTCACTCTGTACATGTCCTAATGCTCTCCCCTTTCATTCCCTTTCTCCCCAAAAGATTTGATTTCTATCTGTTCCATTCCACTGAAGTGAAAACAAAAGAATTAAAAATAACCCTATGCACTAGCACATTACCTTGTAGAAATAATTCAGTTAAACTTTGATAATAACAGCTTGTTGACACGGTCAGCCACTCAGAAGATCAAGAACTATGCTTTGGAGTGAAGATGTGCATTTTGGGTCATTTTTGCTACAGCAAGGAACAGTTTTTTTCCCTTTTACACATGAATGCACATAACCCTTTGGGGAATGTTAAACCCTGTCAAAACAAAGGCATGTAGATTTTTAAGAAACAGTTGTGTGAGCAAGTAGGACAAAATTTATAAAGAGTAAGCATGAGGTAAGGAAACTCAGTTTGTGTTATAAATTGGAGTCATAAAGCAGACATGGATTTTGCAATACTGTTAATGTGTGTATATATATACATACAAATGCATATTTACTTGTTTCCTATTCATAACATATGTATGGGTGCACTCATAGGAACTGAAGTCATAATTCTCACTATGATTACTGTAATGCTGTTGCAGAAGGACAGCAGCAGAAGATAATCCTTACTACACCGTCCAAATTCCTCAAGCCCAGATCTCCTTAGAAGCTGGATCATACCCCAGTTATACATTCATTCTTTTTCCTTCCTCTTCTTACAATACTTACTGCTTTATCTGTTTCCTTTGGCCTCTTTCCACCTTTTTAATCTGTGTTTGTGAGAAGTGAGCAAGCTTTTCAAGGCTTTAAAAAGTTAGGCTTCACACTTTTTAAAGCATTTCTGTTCCGTGCCTCTGATCAAAAACCTTTTTCAAAGGGCCAGCCCAGCTTAGCAGCATGCATTACTGACTTTCTAGATGTGTATCTAAGGCACCCTGATCTAGAGAAACAAGCACCAAACTGGGTAGCAAGAAAGTCCTGTTAATAATCCAGTGCTATTACTCGGGTAGCAGACTACAGCATCCTGCCTAGGGCCCGATTTTACTCTTGAATGCACAGATAGTGAAAGGGAACTGCAAGTTGGAAAGTTTGGCGTTGGGAGGAAGGTAGGAACATGAAGGCTTTTTCACTCTCCTACTTGCCTTGCATCTATTCCTGCTGCCCCCTACTTTTGCAGCATGGATATGCCACAACAGATTTATCCATCCTGCACCCCTGTTCATGGTATTTTAACCCTTCCACAGTGCTACTTTAGAATAATCTAAAGTGTTGCGCAGGTCCCCTGGACAGAATCGCTCCAGTGCAGGAAGGATGCTGCAGGCATGGGAAAACGCTTTACAAATGATATCATAAATCCAACATGGGAGCCCAGGGTTGATAGCTGGGAAGGCTCAAAATGGAATACTTCAGGGTTTATTCACCTCTGGGCTTGGGCAATGGCTAAGGAAAAGAAATCAGAATTTCACTTTGGAATTCAGCTATGTCTTTTTTCCAAGTCCATTCTTAGGTCCCTAAATTCATGGTTACACAGAAGTGAATCATATAGCCAGCACACTGACAATTACTAAAGGTAATATCAACCGGGAACATTAAAAGAGAAAGGGTTTTTTTCCTAACTACTGTTCTCAGAAGAACAAATTACTTTCCTATTCCATTCCTCTGACCAAAAAAACTCCCTAAGGGTGTAAATACGCTGAAGAAAACAAAAAACCAGAAAAAAAGTCCAAGCACTGTCCTCCACATCTAGCTTTGCTGACCCTTCAACTGATGTCTGCACTTTCCATTCCACTTATTTTATCTCTGATTTCTTGCATGTGCTGACTCCCACCCTGTTCAATAAAACAGGCATGAATAAATACTCCCCATGTGAAACAACACAGCATAATCAAGGAAGCTAAAGTGCTTTTGTTTGACATCTTCAACTTAAATAAAGTAAAATAAAACCAGAGAGACTTCACACAAACTATTCAAGCATCTTTCATTAGTAAACTGCAACTGACTTCTGGCAAAACTTGCTCTTACAGCAGTGTGCGCTACGCAAGGTGATCTGCTTAATGAAGTGCTGCTGGCCAATTTGTTGGTCAGGGTCAGTTGACTATAAAAGTACTATGTTACTTTCCACTGCCTTTTATTTTGGTACATTTGCTTCCCATTTATAAATAATATAGTGAAAACAAATCTTTTGCCTGGTTACTCTAAGAACACCAAAGCTCTGGAACCACAGTAAAACACACTTTCATAGCGAGGCTGCTATTTGAGGTGTCTTACCTTAAAAAGTTCATGCTAGAGACATTCGTCCCCATCCAATTTGAGGTGCACTATGGCACAGGCCAGCACCGGGGGCTCTTCCTAGGGAGCTCAGGCATTAAGAGCACTGTTTCCATATGAACTACGGGGGGCTCCCATGTTCAGAGTCTCTTCCAGAGACCAACGTAATACTCATCACAGAAGGGATAGCCTCATTTCCAGTGGTTGGAAAGATCTGATCTCCTGATGACTCTGCATTCATATAAATAACAACTATGTGCTCGACCCTAGTGACATTCCTCCCTGCTCAAACCTGAGATATGTTGGCAGGGTTAATAAGGAATTTTGGATGGAGAGGGAAGACAAGGGATTTGTAGTATTGCTAGTTGCTCTGGGTCCACAGCAGAGATAAATACAGCCTATGGTTTTTAGAGCTGCCTATTTGGAATCATTAACTGTGCCTGACTTCCTGCAGACACATTCTCCAAAGCTAAATGACATAGATGATACTTATTTCCCTATCATGATGGAGTGTCAATATAGTAAAGTTCCATGAGGCAGCTTTTGATAGCAGACAAGGTTATTCATAAATTTTTCACTAGCTATCATCAAAATTAAAAACAGTGTGGAATAATTTCAGAGAGGCATGAGAACTTGGGATTTTTTTCCTGGATGGCATAAAGCAAAAGTGCCACAGGAGATGCTTCTGACATCAGCAGGCATTTTAATTGCCATGAGTGTCTGTGGCATATTAAAAATATTATATGAGAAAGCTAATGCTTAACAGCCTGCAAAAGACATTTTTCCCAGAATTTTATAACTCTGGATTGTAAACTAAAACCATCATAGGAGGTAACATGCAATAAACCCATGAAGACATTTATATATCGTATGGAGTCAGTGATGGGCCAAGGACTTGTTTCTCATATATCATGAACATCTACCAATAGGTAAGTTCTTCACAGAAAGCAGGAAAATTGTCTTTTTGGGACGTTCTGAATATTTCAACTTGTTACCCATTAGCCCTGTCAAACGAATAATTTACTGACAAATAGATGTTGTGATGGGGATGTGGTCAGAGGATGCTCCAGCTCCATTACAGTCCCACCACCAAGAATACCTTCCTGTTGAAACAAGGTGCAGAGGTGGATTGGTGTATATCTAGGTTCCAGCTGGGTAGGAGTCAGGCCAACACACAGAACAGTACTCCCAGGTCATGCAATCTATAACATGGACTATGGTCAGAGATCAGCAAGCAACTACTGAAAGTTGACAGTGAACAACAATGCAACGGGTCCTGGATAAAAACAATCAAGGCTAATCAGCTTCCTGGCTTCTTTCAGATTTGATTTAACAGAACAGAAAGTCTTGAAATTTCATAGTGAAAAACACTTGAAAAGATCAAGTGCTGAAAACCTCTTAGTTAACACAACCATTTACTAAGAAAAAAACCCCAACTATTCAGAATACATAACCCAACAAAGAATCTATGTCAGGTTGGACATTCTACCTATTACAGAACGGAGGAATCTTATAGTTAAACTCCTGTTGCCTTGTATAGCTTTGCCTCTATAACTTTTAAACCCCTGAAAGAACATAAAGTTAAAATTTTAATGGCATTTCAGCAGAACCTCTTCGAAATTTGTATTAGAACTCAGTTTAGCCTCCAGTAAAGCCTTTAGAAAAAAAAAAATTCTGATGCTTAAAAATGTAATAATCATACAGGAACCTTCCAAAGTTAGCATCAAATAGAATATATTTTATTAATGATACAATTCACAAAATTACCAGTCCTGCCACTCTGCCCACAAGTGATACTTCCTCTGTTGTATTGCATTGCATATACACTAGCTTCTGGTGTTTGTTCTGTATGATTCAACCTCCTACTTGCTTTGAATGCTTAATGAACTAGGGTCTTTTCACTAATGATGAAAGAGACATTGGCCATAATAAGGACATTCTAGTCAGGACTCTCCACTGTTGAGTCAGTAAGAGATCATTCTTCATGAGGTGAGCTTATTTTAGACTAACATAGATCCAAAGGCTAAAACAGAGCACTGGCAAGATACTTGATTTCAGCTGAACCTGTTGACGCACAGAGAAGCAGACAACACCTGCTACTGAACTGCAATGCCTGTTTGGGCCCAGTCTTGTAAACTTTTTAATAAAAATATTTTATAAAGGCCAACTGACTGATATATGAAGTGGTTTTTTTAATGGTTTAGGGAAACATGTAAAGCAATAAGTAACTACATTGTAACGTACCTTCACTAATCAACCTACTCTTTTAGCATGGATTCTTCTTACAAGTAACAACAACAATAAAGAGCCCTGTAAGAACAATTCACATTGATGATGAAATATTAAGCCCCTTTATAAATATGTTTCATAGAAAATTGCATATTGCAGAATATGGCTGATACTCTTTACTTGCTGAACAGCTCTTGGGTTACAAAACAGTGATGTCTGCCTTTTGCCTGGTCTCTGACAGGAGAACACAGCCTTCCCAAGCTGGACTGTTTTCCTAGTTAAATGTATCTTGGGTCCTACTCCACTTCAGTAGAACTGAGTTACTCTATATTGGATGCTGTCCATGCTGAGATTTATCATTTAATTATAACTAGGAACACTGAGTAAATCCCAGTTGCTTGGGGAAATTACTTAACAGAAATCTTGGATTCTCACTAAAACACTGGGAACTTACTGCTTAGACATCATCTCAAAGGCTCCCCGCTCCTGCCTTAGCTTTCTGTTTTCTCAGCAGAAGACAGGCAACTAATTATGAGGAGCATAATACATTCCAGAGGAAATCTGAGAAGCATGCTAAGATCACACAAAGGGCAAAGGCATTAGAAAGCTTTCCAACATCTTCAGATTATCAGAAAGGGAGATTATTTTCTACAGTTGGCCAGCTATTCCTTCTTTACCTATATCACCTATTGCTTGTGTAATTTGTTTTGACCATAGCTAGGCAGGCCTCTGCCACATCAGACCACTTGAAATAGCAGCCTGAAACATTTAGAATAGATTTACCATTCTTCATGTCTTCTGCACCACTGAAAAATAATTGTGTCACCATCCTGAAGAGGTAACATTTAACACATTCATCGTTGTAAGGCACAACACAGGATGTCACAATATAAAATGCAAAACACTTCAGATATACTCCACTCACTTTCAAGCATTCTCTCTTTTACCTGTGGGGAAGGACTGAGAAGCTAATTGATTATTGTCTCTACCCCGAAAACCCAATATCAAAGGAAGGCAATTATGACTCCTTCATTTAGAACTCTTGTCAAATTTTGGATAGAACAACTAACCACGCCTTGTTCCCCAGGGCTTCTAAGGGTAGAATTGAGCCATAGGCAACTGCCTATGAAGTTCTGAGGAACAGAACAACAAAGACCGAGTTTTAAAAAGCAAGAAAGCAATCAACTGCCCAACAGGATGAAATATTCTAAGTTTTCCCCAAGCTTCACCACAAGTCAGACAGACACAGTGTTATCACGGGAGTGACTCTGAGCAGTTTCTGACTGTTGCATATCCTGGTTATCATATGTGTAACAGCCTGCAAACATTCTCAGTGCATGATTAGGGCAAACGAACAAAAAAAATTAGAAAAGAAAAAGACAGATTTAAACATTTACACATTGAATGTCAAATTTGAAAGAATAAGGAAGCCTTTTCTTTCCCCCCTGAATACTTACAAAGCAGCAATTACATGCAATTGCAGTTTGTAATATCTCTTCCATTGTCTGTTTTTCCAGGCATCACTTTGTATGGGTTCACAAACGGTGCTACAAAAAAATTTTAAGAAGCTATAAAGTATGAGAATAATTTATCAGAGAAAATATGCCAAAAACACAATTAAGAGAATTTGTTGTTACTTTAAAGCATGACTGCATCCAGGTCGATAGAAGAGACTGCAGTGAAATATTCATTCCTAGTTTCCGCATCTCACAGCTGCAGAGTCAAAGGGCCTGCTACAGTTTTGACAAGCGTCATCTGATAGACCAGAATCATAGACTCTTCCAATAATTTACTTTGGGAGGGACCTCTGGAGGTCACCTTCTCCAATCCCCTGCTCAAAGCAGGACCAAAACATGAGGCTTATGGTCCTAAGTGGTGATCATATGAAAATTAGGCTGACTGCATGGTTTGACCTCAAGATACAATAGTTTGGAGAAGTTTTATGTCTCTAACTCTTGTAGCTTCCAATATCAAAGAACAAATCAAAGTTCATTGTTAAAAAGTTTGAATAACTCTTCTGAGAACTGCAGTCACTGAATGTGTATAAGAAACAGCGAAAATTCTCCATTTCTCTCTCCAGCAAATGGACAAGAACATAGAGTTAAGAAAAGGAATGGAAGATAGGGATACAGGGTAGAAGAAAATAATTTCAAATCATCCAAAGTAAGCTAGTACTTCAGGCTGCTAGAGCAAAGAGGCATCAAGACACAGAAGTCAGTCTCAAATTGGAAAGACCAAGCAGACTTGATGCATTCATATTCCACATGTGCTCTCTGCATGCTTCTCACTTCATCAGTAACATTTCTATGAAAGGCAAGGCCACATGTTGGTAAATCTGAGAGTACCTTCTATTAGGGCTGCATGAACACTTCGAAGCAACTGGGGTGCTTGATGACTAAGTAGGTTTGGCTGAAGAAATCCTGTTTCTTGTAACTTTATTGTGATAACGTAATTTAGCTCAAGAAAGATCTCTATTGAAAGCCTTACAGTAAATAGGAGGCAATTCACAAATACAATTCATTTACAATCAAACACATGCCTCAGTGGGCAATGTTCTTGCTTGCCTGGAATCCAGCTTATTGGAAGTACTCCCTTGTGGAGTGATACCTTTACTTGCTTTGCTAAGCCTTATATAATGCATTTACTCTTTTGGAAAAGAGATAAAAATCAGCAGGTAGCATAAACAGTCCAGTCTAACAGCCAGGGATTTAGCTTACTGCTTTAGTTGACCAAGAAGTCACTTTCAGACAAGACAACACATGAAGTAGGTGAACTTGCATTCCATCTCTTGCTGTGTCTCACTGCAAAGTAAATCAGAAATTCAAGTCATATTCAGGAAAAACTTCATTGACTCCAATTACAAATCTGCAATGTTAAACCCTGCTTTCACAAGCTGCCTTGCATGTGGCAGACCCTAATCGTTCATTCAGAGAAGCTCTGCAAGGTCAAAGGCATAGATGAGATTACAAGGTCAGGGCTCTTGGTGAGCTTAGTCTGAAAGACAGTCAATTTGAAGCAGATGGTTCTGTGTAAAGACCAAGCAAGATAAAGGGCACTGTTGGAATAGAAATGCTTATTATTATTCAAGTAAACAGATGGGTAGGTCTTTGCCAGATCAGGACCACTCGTAGAACATTTTGGAATTTTATAGTTGTAAAGCCTGAATTTTGCATGTTAGAATGAAACACCAAATACCTTCTAGAGTATAGAGCTAAAAGGAAATGTTCTTCTTCACACATGTTATTAAATAACAAAGATAGTAGCAATTAAGATAAAAATAATACTTTTTGTACTGGAAGGAAGAGTGTTTTGCAAAAAAAATGACAAGTCCATTTCCATCTTGGTCCTTGAATTTGATGGCCCATGCAGTTTGCCATCCAGCACAACTTCTACAGGCAAACTGCCATGATGCTCATCCAGGCACTTGTCAGAAATGAGTTTGACAAGTTCCTTTTCTTTCTAGAATGCTATTCTGATTTTCACACTTAATTCATTGCTCATGGTGTCTACTAGAGAAGATTTAACACACACAAGTGTCAAATTGTGCTGCTATTTAAATAGAAGGAAGAAACCTAAATGTGGCATGTAAAGCATTGACTATTTATTAGCTGACGTGATCCACCATTAATACAATCTCACTTTAATTAAGTTATTTTTTCTCTTCCTTTAAAGGGGAGGAAAAGTGATCCAGATTTGGATGAATTGAAGCAATTCCATTCTGTGAGAATAACTCCACTCAAGTCTAAATGCAGTTGTGGAATTTTAAGTGAGAAATAGAGATCTCACATAAATTTCCCTCAATACAGCCAGAGCCCATCTTAGATAACTAAGACATGGGCCTTATTATTTTCTTTTAAAAGACACAGAAGGCAGTGTTACACATTTTAGCTGGAATTAAGTTTAAACCTAAATGTAATGTAAAAATGTTTCAGACTGACAGATCTTAGATGTTGGCTCACATATTCTGAGGCCCTTTTTTTTGAAGATTTGCTACCATACATTTTAAAAGCTGGTAAATTCAACTGTTTGTAGGTGACCTGGGGAGTCTTGCACTTTCAAGCATTTTCCCATCACATACTGATTATTAAACAGTATTACATATTATCATTCAACAAAGTTTCCATCCAACCAAACCATAAACCCCACCCATTGATGCCCTTTAATAATTAAACCACTAGTATGTATACCTACAGGCCTAGAGCAAAAATAATGAAAAACAATAAAGGGACTTAATTAGGCATGATTGTGCCTGTAGCTCAATAAAAATGCACAAGCAAGGAGCAAATATCATTATGGGCTTTTCTCTTCACAGTTTCCTTTCTGTAAAAAATACTGGCAACCTAGGCCCTGTGGGGGCTTATTAGGGTAAGTGATTAAAGTTACAAGTTACATTTATTTAGAGGACTCCTGTACCTGATTATAGGGAACTGGATTGTTCCTAAAGACATTCATGTGGGTGGGCAGTTACAACTCTGAATTTCAAAGGAAAATATAAGAGATGGGGTACAAAAGGGCTGACAGAATAAATTATTGACTTGTGTTTAGAGAAATAACTATGCTTAACTCTATCACTTTTTCATTTGTAAAAGGTTTTGACCTGTTTTATGACTGTATCCCTTTCTATCCAAGCTATTTACATAGTCTCATTACCATAGTAATCTGCATACCTAGAGTCTTTAATGTATTTATCTTCACATACTGAGAGAGAGAAGCGCTAGTATCACTCAAACTCCTCACCCAGAGACTGAATGATTTCTTTCAGATAAAAGAGGAAACTACAGCACAGTAGGATGTTGAAACCACGGGTTCAAAGTGCCAGGTTCCAATCCCTTTGTGGGGCTGGAAAGGAGAAATGAGCGAGGAAGAGGTCAAGAAGAGCTACACTGAAGTGTTCTCAGTGTGTTCACCAACACTTGACATTGGTGGTAAAGCTGGGAAAAGAAAAAAAAAAGACTCAGATTATTTGACTTTGCTTGCTGTCTACGGCCACTGGACTGCACTACCTCACATACAGTATGATTTAATCCAGTCAGCAAACACCAACTCTGCAGCCTACCTGTTCATCAGCTGTTTCATGCCATCTTCAGAAAGCAAATGGTGAGTGGAAAACATTTTGTCCTGGTCCATACAGTTAAGATTTTCCAGCCCTATCCCTTTTCCTTTACAAGAAATACTTTGAGAAATGCGGAAGGCTTAAAAATGAATCTCTGGCTGGTTGACTAGCTTAGATATGAATGATTAAGGGGACAGATTTCACAGAGTTAATTTTTTCCAACTCCCTTAAAGGTTAGTGTCTATAGTCTCTCATCCCTAGATAGAATGAAATAGATTTCATTTCTATATTTATAAAATACTCATCCATTTGAGAGTGTTTGCTGCTAGAGAGAATGTAAATTGAATGTAAGCTGGATTTATACAGCCCCTTTCACATTCAGGGTACTTTTATCCACTTTCTATTAATGGATTTGGTGCTATCAGCATGAGGCATATACATGCAAACAAGCAAAGCACATAGTCACAGACAGCTTTGCATGAAGTCCTGAGCTTTAGATAACTCCTTTAATTGGAGGCAAAATATAGGAAAGGCCACAGTGCTGTAATCTCTACAAGGACTATTATGTTGTTAAGTCCTTGGTGTGTTATCAACGGCAAAGGGCTTCTTCCAGTTCTTTATGTTTGCGTGCACTCCCCAGAAGAAGCATCATCTTCTATTGTTGATGGAACTGGGAAATTAAGAGCTGGCTTCATGTCCTGAATCTGTTGCGGATTCATGGTGTGAACTTGGGCATTTCACTTATCTCCATTCCTCATTCAGAATCTTCCTATTTCATTTCAAAAGAATCCTTTTTTTCCAGGACTCTTGAAAACAGTTAATCAGTTGCATTTTTAGAGCATCATCCAGTTTTCCTCTTATCTCATGTCTGTATCCAGCTGTTGTCAGCTGGCTTATACTTACTGTAAGCTCTTTTGAGGTTAAAACCACGTTTTGGTTCTGAGTTTGCAGTCAGTTTGCTGAATAAAGAAGCTCTTAGGCAGTATCGCAAATTATAACACCATCGCCAAGATTTAACAAGCATCTGAAGACAACAAATCTTGGCTCCAGACCTGAGCTAAAGTAATTCATTATTAACAATATACAGTGGTGCGGCTCGACACAACAAATATTCTTATGTTCTAGTTAGCCATTCCTCTACATTCCCTTTTCTTTCACACATTTCACACCTTGAGAACCACTGCACTACTAGTTTAAGCCAGAGGAGCAATGAAAAGATGAGATAGCCTTGCTGATAAGTAGGGGTAAACCTGAGTATAACATCAAGCCCTATGTCTACACCCATGCTTTCAATAAAGGACAAAGCTTTTTACCCATTCTTTTCATTTCTGAGATACAAAATAAAGTATCTTTTGCTGTTCAGCTAATCCTTACACTGTCTTGGAGAAGAGATATATTTTTGTCACTTCCTCATGCTGATAAGACTTGTATCAAAGTTGTGGGGGAATGAATTGCAATTTTTCAATTTAAGAGACTGCTCGTATCAGTCAGAGTCTTAGTTAAACAAACCCCTTGTGAAACAAGAGGTAATGTGCAACATATTTGTGTATTAAATAGAAGGTTTGTTTCCTGTGCTATATGCAGCAAATAAATCTATTAAAATTTCTTCCAGTGTTCATTGATAATAACTTACTAAATAGTGCAATTAATGTGATATCCAGCCAATTAGGCTGAAACAAATATTTGCTTTGGTCTGCACTTAAAGTTGATGATAAGTTGACAAAGATGTCTCAAGCGCTATTTCTAGAACATTTACTTGATCTCTACACCATAACACTTTGCTGTCAGTATCTGTCAGGTTTGAGTCCTGCCTACATTAATAGAGATACATAGAACCACTATGTAGTGTAGTAGTCACAGTATCCACACAGTTTTAAAATGGAATTCACACTGCTATCCATTTACAGTATTATAGTTGTCTTACATCTGTTTTTATACCAGTATAGTATATCTTTCTATAAGTTTGTCTAGCCTGTTGCAAATTAGTTTAAAAAAAGGACAAATTACTTCTAATTGAGTATAGCTGAAGAGCTTGGTGTTAACTCTTTGCCAAAAAAGATTCAGACAGAATCTGTTTTCCTTTACCAAGGTAACCAAGGTGTTTACTCTGCTATTGAGAACAGGATTCCAGGGTTCTGTTCCCAGCTCTACTTCTTATTTCATGTATTACAGTGGAACGTTACAATTATTTTTTTTTTTGTAAACAAAAAGAAAATAAAAATTGCATTAGACTTAAAGGAAGTAAAGTTTAAAAAGCACAAAGTTAACAGACAATTCTCTGTCACTACTACATGCTACTAGAATACCCCTGTTTCTTCACTGTCATCAGCAGCCAGGAAGAGAAGTCAACAGTATGATATGACATCAAGTGGCTTACCTGCATGCTTTGTATTGGCTGGGGACAGGGAAATTATTACAGCTTCTTTGTGAAGCATCCAGCATTGTCTGCTGTCAGAGACCAGGCACAGGAGCACACAAATCATTGTTCTGTTTCATTCTATTTCCCTTTATAGCACTTGGTTTCTCAGTAATAGTCTGGCTCTTCCATTTGAGTCTGAAATGAGAGCCTTCAAACCAGTGAAGTATGTCAGGAAATTGTCAAAGGGGATGGACAGAAACAGAGTGTAGGTGCCTTCTTAAGCTACAGCCAGGGCAAGAAGATGTGCAAATTCAGGTATCATTCCTCTTGAATGCTATGTGGACAATTTTATTTTAATCCACTGGTGAAAGGGTCCACGCACATGTTAGTGGTCAGAGGTTTATGTGACCCCGAGGAGAGCAAAAGATTGGAGCACTGCAACTAGTAGTCTGCAATGTACACATGCTGAATGAAAATCCATAAAATGTACCTCTGGTCTCTCTCTAAATCAATAATCAAAGCCAGCTATTGATGGCTTTGGACCCTGAATTCATAGGATAGAAGTCTATTTCCAGGATTTACCTTCTCTGAATTTAGTGTTTTAAGAAAAAGAAGGGTTAAAAGCAAAAGAAGAATTAAGCATTGTTCTCTGTCATATAACAATCTCCCTGGGTGAAACAGGTAATGCAGTGATAATTTTCAAGGCTACCAGCAGTTTTCATTATCCAGTTATTCCGAATACTCTCACATAGTTAGCTGGAGTTGTGACATTTCAGTCCCCGTCACTCTCTAGTTATAACCTGGCTGGTCCTCAGCTCACAGGTTTGTCACATAACCTTGTGCACTCATCTGGATAAAAGGACTTTGATCCTTATGGAGTAGAATTCACAGGCATCCAATTTCACACTTGTGATACAAATACAGAAGAGCAGCAACAGCCAAACTCCTATCTTCCCTTGGAAAATGTGATTATGTGTTTCCACTGGGTGTTTTTAGAGGAAGGAAGAGCAAAGAAAAGAAGTTGCAATGATATTAATACTTCAGTTGATGAGTTTGTAAACCTGCTGAATGAATCCTAGGCAAGAGGCACAAAGCTTTCACTGAATACTTACAGAAGACTAGCTAGAAAAACACCTGTTAAATAATAAAATTTAGCTCTATGCAGAGGACTAGCATAAACACTTAAACACCACTCAACACCCAGTTCAGTCTCCAGAATAAAGCCAGAAAATGTGCATTGGCCTGTTGCATGCCTTGTATAGAAAACTGACACTTCATCTGTAGTTTCCAGCAAGTCCCCCAAACACCAGCAGACAAACCACCCTACAAAAATCACACCACCTGGCAGGTCTCCTCTCCGTCGTGTAATATATGAGGGTGATACTCAGGACTCCAGGACCACGTCTGTGGTTGTTTTAAACACTTATAAGGTGAGGCCATATTAAACTACGCTGGTTTATCTGCATCCATACGTCAAGGCCTTGAAGAAGTTAACAGACTGCCCCAGCACACTCTTATGATGGAGAACAAGACCTACAATAGCTGTAATTTTTAAATTTTATATAAATATGGACAAATTAGAAAAAATTATTTAAAGGAATTCTTGAGGAAAACATAGCATATCTGTTATGAGGAAATCATACTAGATTTTCTCTGAATTCTAGTCCTGTTTAGCCACAACAACAACAGTATCTTGTGAAGTGCAGTAGCATAAGGTTTTATTATCATTCCATACTGCTGCTTTTTTTCAGAAAGTAAAGCTGTATTTTCAAGTGTGGGTGCATCTGAACAAACACTCAAAACCACTAATGGGAGTGATCTGATACTCAGAGTTCATCCTGTCACTGGGAGCTGAAGGAGGAAACTTTAGGGTTGTTTCTCTAAACATGACACTCATTAAATTAAGTAGCAGTGGAGGGAATTATGAAAAGAGAAGTATTAGAGGCAATTTTTTCACTACCCTGTTGGCTTCCAAATACAGGAATTTCAGCAGGTATAACCTCAGTTTCTAGTGAAATGGAACTGCTTTATCCATATTATCTTATTGCATTAAGTCTCCTGCAGATATCCATTGTGACCTTTAGCAGTCTGATAATCCATGCCAGCAAATGACACATCGTCCATCAGTTTCCTGGTAAATGCTGATCTAGCAAATGGGAACGGGCAGATGCTGCCTCTGGCCTGAACCTTTCTCACTTCACAAAAAGAAAAAAAGAAACCCCACAGCAACACCTAGGCAACATTGGTGAAACGGCTTAACATGCTGGGAAACACTATTGCTATCAAGCTGTTCAACATGTCTCCAACATTGGTGGCTGGGACAATGAGTTCACAGAATAAACAAATGCTGTCCCAAATTGATTTGAAGGTCAAAAAGTCTTCTGGGCTGGGACTGCATGGATGTTCAAACCTAGCTGCAAATAATGCCATGTACTTAGCCTGCAAAAGAGACCCTGCATGACCCTTTTGCATCCTTTAGTTCCACCATGCACAGCTCATGTTTTAGCAAGTTCTGGTATCAGGGTCACTTCCAACTTTTACCTCTTACATGCACATTTGCTTTTTAAGTACAAATCTGACCACTTATATTCTTATTAATGCCTAACCTGTAATTCACTCCCTTGTTACCTCTTAAGTTCAGTGGCAATTCTTTTGTGAATGTTTTTTAGTTGTTCCAGCACCAAGCTGTTCAGAACTGAATGTAGTACCTCCGGTCTCACGAATGCAGTGACTCCCATATTAATAAACAACTGAAGGGGCTTAGTTGTTATTTTTTTAAGTTATTTTGGTGCAGCTAGATTTATTTATTTGAATGACTGCTGTATTCTTGAAGGGCTGGATTTTTTTTTTGAGACTTCCACTTTATGTTCATTACAAATTAAATCTTTCACAGTTACCACAGTGTTATTTTTATTTATGTTTTCTTCTCTTTTCCTGGCTATTTAGAATAAACTGCTTTCCACAATCCCAAGAGAAAATCCTTCAAAGCTAATGACCTTGTTAAAGGTTCACTCATCAGAGTAAAATGTCAAACAAGGTACTTTAAGGTAGTAGAACTGGATGGCAAATGTATCTTTACATTATTATTTAGAAAAAAACTCCAAACAACCCACACCTAGAGGTAGGTCTGTCGATTCCATGCATTTAAATGTCATTCTTGTCCATTTCTTGGCATTTTATGTCAGGTTGAATATATCAGGGACTCTACCAACGTAAGTTAACGGAGCTGCTTCTGGAACTAAATAGTTTTTCCCTGGAATAATGTGAAAATGCAGACATTTTTCCTGAAAAATCCTCAGGATTAAGGTTTTAGTTTATTTTTATATAACCAGTCATGTCTCAGGGGATACATCTCAGCTAGCTAGTGTAATTGTTAGTTTTCCCACCTAATGACCCAATGAGAACTAGACATACAAACATCTATTCCAACACCCACATATGCTTGACAAGTAGCTTTCTGGTGTGCAAGCACTCACCCATATCTGTCTCCAGGCATACATGCATATATTCATGCAATGCTGTCTTTAAAATGGGGTGAAAAACTGAAGTGCTTATGGACCTCTCAGGATTTCAACTCTTTGTAAGAGTTGAATTTTAATCCTAATAAGATATTATATACATATCTGTTTATGTTTTAAGTACAGCGCAGAACACCCAAGAAAGGGCTTTGAGGACACATAAGAGACAGAAGCTTGAGGGCACCTTTGCTTGGAGGAGATAGGAAAAATCTCGCTCTTTTTGTTTGGCCTGGCAAAACTACAAAATCAGTTGTTGTTGCCATGATACCATACATTTCTTCCTGTGGTGATGGCACTCAAATGATTTACATTTTGTAAATTTTACACCAGTTTTCAGGTTGACTCATGAGAGTTGCTTCAGACCACAGGAGTCTTAATACAACTTACATTCTACCTTGCAGCCTACATCCAGACCAGAGCTCTACTCTTGTACAGCTTTCTAACAGCAGTGACATAGAGAAATCTTCTCCCATCATCTCCCTTTCCAGACTTACCACCAGCTACAGGCTACAGAAAAAGGAAGTCAGGAACCTCAAAGCCCAGTGTAAGACAGCACATCTAAACCCAGACAGAATTGTGACCAGGCAGTGTTAAGACTAAGGTTTTCAGTGGAGGTCATCAGCGGGCATGGTTTAGGAGAAAGAAAAAAGGAAGGCTGGAAAAGCAGGGCTTTGCAAATCCTCTTTTCTATGTTGACACTATTGGACTGATAAGAGTACAGCCATTCATGCAATTAAGATGGCAAGCAACTATGGATCCAAACACCTTTACATTTTGCAGATCTTCAGATTTAGAACTTTGTCACTTGAATCATCTCCAGAGCTGAACGTAATTGAAGTTAGGTAGTAATTAAATTCCTCAGCATTGCATGCAAGTGTAATGTGTTAATAAAAAAGTAATTGCACCTTCATTGTTTCTGCAGGTTTGGCTTAATTACATGGCAGTTATATTTCTCTACTTATTCACTCTCAGCGAGGGCTCTCCTTACCATCTGCTGATATTTAATTAATATCTGCTAAATGTCCTACTATATTATTAAATCTCATTTAGAAGTGTCCTTAGTATCTCAGTATAGGACTGCCTATATTGCAGGAGAATGAGCAGGGACCTTGCCTAGTATTTAAATAATTTAGATAAAAGAAGGCTCATTAATGAAAGAGAGGTGTTATCTTTCCCTCTAGAAATGAGAAAAAGGGGAGGACAATTATTCCAGAAATGTAATGAAAACCTGGAGATTTCCCAGGGGTAAAATTTATCTAAAAATCCTTATATACCATCAGATCTGACAGTCCTTCTGGCTGATGCAAGGCAACCCCACTAATTGTAATATTTGTGTTGCTCTATATCACAGGAGAAAACAACAGATTAACTTTTGGATTTGTGAATAAAATAGAGATAAGTCTTCTTACTCTCAAACAACAAAAGATTTGCACTGGGACACAATGTGAAGTAAGTCAGCCAGGGTAAAGCTTGTATTTCTGAAGATCACTTCCCTGACAGCTTTATTTTTTCTCCTTTGCAAAATATCACCAAGGAGATTTTACATATATTATTGCATAACTCAGCTTGTCAGTTAAAATATCACTCCATATGAAAAATGGGTAAAAAATAGCGAGGTATAAACGTGACAGCATCAGGATAAAATCTTATGCCTCAGAAAAAAACACAACGGCCAAGATTTCAAAATTGTCCATGGGTGAGAGGCAGAAAAGGAACTGAGCATCTAGTCATATCTGAAGAGAAATGGGAATCTGAAGTCAATTAATTTCACTGCTTTCACTATTCCTCACAAACTCATATGCTTCTGAGGCAGAGGTCCAGCTGTCTCCAGCAGAACCAGGATTTCACGTATCAAAAACCTCTGCAATAATGTCTCAGTTTTTTATCATCCAAGCAAGCATGTTATTATTTGTCATTACCAGCTAAGATCATGACACAGTTCTATTGTACACAGTGTTTCTTTGCCCAACAAACTGTTTAAGCAGAACAGTGGTGCAAGGAAAATGAATGGAGGATGTGGGGACCAATCATTTAAACTTCCTCAGAAAGTACTAAGAACAAACTTTTGCAAAACTAGAATTTAAATTAGAAATGGTATCAAAGTCAAAACTAACTCCAATAACCTACCTACTTCACAGTTTAGCTTTGGAACAGTGTTTAACAGAAGATACTAAAACCTGGAAGAGTTATGAATGCAAATACATTAACTTACAATATTATCTGTATTCCAAAATTCCTTTAAAAATACTGACTCTGGCCTTTTTTTAATAACTGCAGGTTTGTCTCATATCATTTTGCCAAACCTGTTGTGTAGCATATTTCATGCTGAATAGAAAAGGCAAGTACTCCTAACCACTAAATATTGTCTTGTACATGAAAACAATTAAGAGAGTTTGAAGTTGCCTCTACTTGTATCTTACAGGCCTGATGCAAAAGTCATTGAGATGAATAGAAAAATTTCCACTGACTTCAGAAGCCTTTAGTTCTTTCTGTATAAATAAATATAAATCCCAATGCTTCATTTCCCCTTGAACGATTACACTTTTAATAAGTCACGCATTTGAAAAGGAAGGACATAGAATTTTAATAAGTAACTTTTCTCAGTGCACCTTATGAAGGATGTAATTAGATAAACCTAATAATAGCTAAACTACAAAGTAGTGACAAACTAAATGTCCATTCAGACCACAATAGTTCCATACTTACAGACTATAGAAAGTTATTGGACTTCAAATGATCACAATAGAAGTGAATTCCATTTTGTCTGCATTGTAGCCAAACAGCATTGGCTCTAACAGCTCAACCATGCTAATGCTTCTTAACCTTATGTGGATATTTATAGTCTTACCTCGGAAGAATTCTCTCTAAACAGGTTTTGAAGCAGCTTTCACACTCCTGAGGCAAATTACAAATGAAATCCATCAAGAATTGGCAAGCAGCTTCCTACAACTCTGAACAACTAATTATGTTACAATACCTTTCAGATGGCTTACACAAAATAATCTCTCTGATATTCAACGAGACGAGCCTTGGTAGAATTTCCCTGATGAGTTTCACTTGATATGCTTTGGGAGTCTCCTACATCGCACATTAATGCCGGAAACAGTTGTTGTTTTTTGTACTGCTTAATTCATTACTTTGTTTTACTTACGCACCTCCTACTCCCTAATAGTACAGAAATGTTTCATTTACGGATTTAAACCCTGGATATTGGTGGCTGCCACAGTCAGTAAGTCAGCATTAATGCTAGCAGGAGAGTGATTTAGTGTACAGAGATATTGGCATATTTAATTAAAACTTAACGCCTGCTGATATGACAAAGTTCTCTGAAGAAACAGGAGACAAATAACTGAGAAATAGTAGGATGGTATTGTATATGAATCACTGAAGAGGGTTTCAGACTTCGATTCTAGTCTTGGTGTTGCTATACAGTAAATAGCCCAGAACCACACAGTTAAAAGGGAAGGAGTTTAAAAGTACCTAAATGGCGTTAAGAGCCTTATTCCAATGCTAACAGTGACTCAGACATCTTGGAGACTATGCTTTCTTGCTATTACTGACTTAGCCCACCAAATGCAGAACAAGTTATCAGAATTCTGTAGCCTTTAATAGTTACAGCATCTGATCCAAGACAACTTGGATCGCATGCCAACGACACCTGAAGTTTAAGGATGTGCAAAAATGAAAAGATAATTTGCTTTTATCGGCACTGTGCAGTGCGTATATGTCCACAGATCCAAAGTTTTCTAATATATCTCAACTGTGATCAGGGCAAATACCACAAACAGGTTTTGGTGACCGCAGAAGCCATAAGGCAGATGAATCATACAAGCAAATATGATTTTACTGGTATTATCTACAGTAACAAAACCTGAGGGAAGAAAAAGTGGAACATAAACACAATTATACCTAACAAGGTCTTTCAGATATGTCTATGGGGATTCAATGCATATTTAACTCTGGTTGCATGATTTGTTTATTGCTATTTTTGACAAGTATCTTCATTTATCAAAAATCTACTTAAAAGCTGTCGGGGGTGATCTACTACTACTATCAAAGCCATTAAATTTATTAACTGTCTTTAATGAATAAAAATAAGAACACAGAGCCAAAACGATAAAAGGTGAAAACAGCCTACCAGAAACGTGGCATTTTCCATTCCTTCAGAAAACAGCTAACAATGCATTTCAGTCAAGATCTGTACAACACCACAGTCATCTGTATAAACAAACTTAAAACAGAAATTTCCCTAATGTATCTTACAGTCTTCTGCAACACCTATGAATCATTGTCTCAGAAGTGTTACTCTGCTGCTACCTCTTCAGCAGCTTTCCATGTTTTTGTTTACATAGACTACTCTGATATTCCTCTCAATTCTTCCCATCTTCCTATGTTTTTTGCTGAATGGCTTCATTCAGCAAACTCATCCCTACAGCTTTTCTAGGCTATCCCTATTAGAACCTCCATGTGTTTTGGCAGTCTACAGATATGAAGGGGTTTTGACTTTTTCCTTTTATAAAGCTGGTCCAGCCATCCAACCTGTTTTTTGCTCATGAGAACTAAATCTACTTCAAGGTGCCAAAATATCCTGGATCTTTAGATGGCTGCAACAATCCTCCTGTTCTGAGTTGCCTAGAAAAGTATTGACAGAACAATTTCAAGAGACTATTAGTCTTTTTATTAAGTCATTTTCATCCTGGAGCTTTACCATTTTTCAGCAGTCCCTTTCAGAAGGGTAAGAGTAATACATTTACTTGGCTTTTGATGACCTTTGATTGTGCTATACTCAAGAAAACAATTGGGGTATTTCCATTCACTGTTTTGCCTTGGTAACACCCTGTCACATAGACCTAATGCTTTTAGAAATGGCTTCTGTTTCCTCCTTTACACCTACTCCTTCATCTCCTCCTTTAAAGGTTCACAACAATCCCGTATTGTTCCACCGTTCATCTAAAAAGTGTTCCCTAGCAATGCAGTTTCAAAACTGGCCCATTGTACATCATGAAGAAAGAAGGTATTTCATAAATAGCCTGTCGTAGTAATGTTAAATAAAAGACACAGAACAGTTCCCAAAGGAAAAAGACACCATTTATGACATTTCACAGACAATCTTACCCATTTTCATAAGGATCACTGGTTTTGAGGGAACATTAAAAATAATAATCTTGATTTAATTATCTAATGTGAATGAAGAGATGAGGATTAGCAACTGATTAAAATGCTTGCAGAAAATAGTTATGATTAAGTGAAGTAGTCCTTCAAGAAACTTAAGGCTGCATCAGATAAATTTTGCTATGGAGATTGCACCCAAGCATTCAGCAAGGCTTCTTGTACCATTTTGTAAAAAGTCCAGATTTATTTAGGAATCTAACAGGATCTGACCTGCACTCACACAAAATGATAGTCTAGAGGACAAAATAAGATCTATTCCCAAGTAGTTCCTTCCTCCAATATTTAATAAGAGAGTGTAGACTTTTAAGAGCTTTTGTAGCTGCAACTGCGATGCAGAATTTTCCATATTTTATTAATTAATCTTATTTACTGACTCACTGAGCAACTGCCCTCTATAGCTTGCCCTATTCCAGCTTTAAAAGCAGCTTCACAAAGTTATTAGAAATTACGCATTTTCTGTTGCCCTTTCCCTGTGTTTTCTTCATTACTCTGAGCAGGCAGAGAGGCACTCTGTAGGGTGCTCCATGATGGGAATATTTCCCTGCAGCACAGACACTTTCCTAAGTGGGATATTATTTCAGGAAAGTAAGCTATGAAATGCTATATACTGAATGCAAGAAAGGCAGCCTCATTGCTGTTTGAACCTTTGTTACAAACTGACCAGCAGATTTCACTGTCTGGCACCTCTTCAGAATTCTGTGGCATTTTTCTGGCTCCCAGAGCCAACTCTGGTCACAGAGATGTTTATTTTGCAAACACTTAGGGTGGCTTAAGGCACTGCTTGTTCTTAACTTCATACCTGAAGTGACAGAACAAAATGCATAAGCCCTCTTCACCTACTTCAGGGTCATACAAATTAACATCAAATGCCAACGAAAGTGGTTTTATCCAATTTGGACTATTTTGTGCACTAGCAGTTTAGTGCATGCTGTTCTGCTGGCTATTCTACGGAAGGGAGTCAGAAATGCCCAGCTGACAGCCAGCAATAAGCCGCTGGGCACTTTAATACCTTTGACTGGTCCAGGTAGCTCTGGAAAAAACCTTGTCCACCCAACTCAGAAAACAACTGCTACAAAATCCCTTACTTAGATATAATGAAATTTATTTTGAAGGCCCGAACTGGACTGAATCCCACGATGCCGCATACCAAATACAATGTGAACACCTAACACAGTACGCTATCTGGCTTCAAGGAGTTTGCAATCTAAGCAGACATGACAAACAACTGATGAGGGACAAAAATTATATGTTCGTATACATATAAGGAATAAATCCTTAACGAACATAATTGACTTGCCCAGTGTCACAATGAACTAAGAAGTCAGGCTGGACATTTAGCTTGCATTTTCCAATTGCTAACCTACTGGATAGAAAGTATGAACATCAGCTATAAAATAATCTATTCTAACTTGATAAGGGTTTTTAGGGAATGATTTGAGGACAAAGGATATTTACGTGTACTTTGCACTGGTGAAGGTAAAAACAGAAGATACAAGGCAATGAACAGTCAGATTCTTACTTTTAGTATCGTGTTGCTGCTGTAAGTTGCAGAGAAAGAGGCAAATGAGAAAAACAAAATAACCCTAATGGTAAAAGTCCTATATAATTTCATAGGATTGAAGTTGACATGACAATGGAAACTAGTCACAGAAAAAATTGCTTTCTTCTAACACTAAAGAAACTATATTATGATAAGGAAACCAGTATTTCTCCATGAAACAACTCTTACATTTCACTGTAGTATGTTAGCCTTCAAACTTCCCCAGCCTGAACTAGGCAATTTTTTTTTTGTCTGAACGAACTGATTTTGTTTAGAGAAAAGAGGAAATTCAATAGTATTTCTGCCATCTTTTCATGCTTTTTCCCATCATTACAGTTCTTCTCTTCAGTCATTTCTCCTGCCTCACTTCCTACTGCAATCATGTTTTCATAAAAGTTCATAATGAGGTTTTCACTTGAAGAAACCTGGGACTTTCATAGATTTCATCCTTCTGAAGACTCTTGTAAAACATATTATAAGTGCAGGTAGAAAATTTTATTCCTAATAAATAACTCTCTAGTCCTTCCTATTTCCTTATAGAATATTTGTTCTCAGTTAAATTTTATATGACTCTTCCACAGGAAAAGAGTTTAGTTTTAATTTGGCATCTACAACACCAGCCTCACTGCATAAGATGCCAGTTCAAATCCATCGTCTTTTATTAAGCCTAGCCAAAGCCCTAAAGAGCTTCTAAGTGCACCAATGGGTCCCTTGAGAAATGGGACGATGTTATTTGAATATAATTCAGAGAGTCAGACAATCAGCCTCTCTGTCACTAGGCAAACAGTTTAGCTGTGAGTGATGCTTATGAACAGCAATAATTTAATTGCATACTGAAATCCATGCTTTCAATGTTCCAGTCCTCCTGATTTGAACTACTATGAAGCAGGGCTGCAGCCAATGTGAGAACCATGCTTGGGTTTCTTTGTATTGCTGAATGTCAGAATAACTCAGAACAAAGGAGATGCTGCAGGCAGTGCTCAGGGTAGAAAGTTCAGTCTAAACAGAGAATTAGTTTCTATATGAATGTCTTGCAGCTCTTGCAGTAAGCAGTCAACCTAATGCAGGGTTGTCCTTGCAATATTCCCTTCACATTCAGCATCAGAACTGACCAAAGCAAACCCTGAAGATTCCCACAACAGTGGAATCCTAACTTTTTTCTTTAAACAATTAGCCTTCCCACTTGAGGACAAATGGGAGTGTAGCAAGGCTTTTTGAACTACCTCACCTCAACGCTTGAAGCTGCAAGAAGCTATAAGAACACAAAGGATGATTTTGTTTTCTTTTTAAAATAAAAAATAACTTTCAAAGAAATTTCATGACAGGCTTATCAGCAAAAAAGAACGTTTTGCCTCTATAGGGTATTTGGAAATTATTGCAATATCTAAAAAGTAGTGTCTAAACTCCATTTAAAATTCTTGTAGTCTAGAAGACAATTTCCGAAGCAAAGAGAATTACAATTTGGTACTGTATTTCAGAGCTGTCTCAGTACTTCAGGGAAAAAAAGTACTTCTCAACATGAATGTTCAGTGTTTCTAGCTAAACAGCTATTTCTAATGGAGTCACAGAAAGCTTTTGGGCAGATTATTAAATCACAACTAAAACAATGATATTGCCCTGATACATGTACTTTTAACATTGGCAAAGTGAAAACATCAATGTCTTTCAACGAAAAAAATTTCAGTGAAAAGTGTAAACTGTAACCATTCACAGGGAATTCCCACATCAGGAAGAAGTGTTCTGGAGAGGAATGCACAGCACTGTACAATTATTCAAATGCATTTTCAAAACATCTAATTGTCTGCTGTCCATAGATAGGAACACAGATACCTACCATAGAGATACTTACCTAATCATCAAGTTACTTCAAATTTCCAGGCTTTTAAGGCTTTTACAAGACTTCCACTTTACCACAAACTACTTGTGGAATTGAGAGTTTCAACCTAAGCAGTTACTTCTGCCATTTTATTTGTAGGAAAATCCGAAATTAAATGTATTGATTGCAGAGATGAGTTATGCTAAATATTTCATGGCAAAACACATTACACAGGTTTTTGGAGTTTGGTTTTTTTTTTGTTTGTTTTTGTTTTTTTAGTATCTTCAGGTTACTTTGAGGTTTTTTGTGTTTTTTTTTTCCTTGGTTTGGTTAAAAAGTCCAATCACAGAGCATCTTAAGCCCCAAACTGAAAGGTGACAAGCCATTTAAAAAAAAAAAAATCTGACCACCACCTCCTCTGTTTTTAAAAACAGTAAATAAATTGTTTATCTTGTCAAAACCAGAAAGGATAAAGAACAATGATGTGAAGAAACATCACTAACTCTGGCTCTACACAGATGCATACTGCAAGCAAAACACCAGGAAAGGATCTACATACTTATGACAAGAATGCAGTCACACAAAGAAATATAAAGTATTCTAATAAACAGACTTAGCTTCAGAAGAACGGTGGGAGTTGAGATTAGTTTGCACTGATGGTTACAGTCACAGTAACACAAAAGATATCGACTAATCTGCATAAAATGGATTAAATTCTGCTTGCCTGCTCCTTGTTTGAGAAAAGATCTACTAGACAGACAGCAATAGCAGACCTTCTGTTTCAGCAAGTCTTTTTTCCCCACCCTCAAAAAAAAATTCTGGTCACATGTACTTGATTCATTCTGCTTGGTATTAAACACTCAAAAGTGCCCAAGCTGACACCACGATGACCTGGATGGTCTACATAGTTAATGGAGAGTGAGAGCAGCCCTCAGCTCTTAGCCAACAGAGTAAAACAGGAACTTCTAGAGGACGATTCAGATGTTAAATAGTCTGAGTTATTCCCTCCATTGTCTACAGTTTAAAACTACACCCCTAACTAAAGCAGTTCAGTAGATGTCAGAAGAGGAATGAATCATGAGTAATTGTGCTTTTCTTATTTTTTTCTATTAGCAACTTTCCTTGCTGTGGGACAGTACTACATTGATTATATGAGTCCCACAGGCATGAATTTGGTAGGACAGCCCAAGCAATCTGAAACAAAGAATAGGAACCAAGGGAAAAGCAGTTCAGGAGTTCTGCAGGTTAGGGGCTGACAGGAGAATAATCTACCTCAAGAGTCCTTTGAGTTTTGGGGACACAGCAAGGTGTGTTGCCATTCTGACAGGAAATCATGCCAAAGTAATGGAATCTGTCTAGATAAATGTGGCATGTCTTGATAAAAGAAATCAGATAGCAAAGACTGACGTTTCTGATTAAACGTGAAGAAATTATGAAAGTTTGTTGTTGAACCGTCAGAGCAACAGCTGCAACTACGCAAGCTACACAAATGATGAAAAGTTTTGGGTGCATATTAGCATGAAATAGTTTGAATGTACACTTGTAGGTAGGCAGGAATGGATGAAACAGTATTGGGAGGAGAGCAATAATATTTTCAGAATGCAAGGTCCTTACCACTGGAAAGGAAGAAAATGAAGGAGTTCAAAACACAAAAGTATCTCTCATAGTCTAGAAGTCTACTCACAGCCGATTTCTCCAAGCAAGGTTTTAAACCTGGTATGATGATGTTTTTCACTAGCAGACAACTACATTGATGAGATCAAAGATCAGTTCTATAAAAGCCTACAAACACTGACTGATAGCATGCTCAGACGTGCCATATGTTATACAATGGTGGTTGCTGTTTCCAATATTAGTATTTATAACACTCAGAAGAGGAAGGAATGCATATCAAAATCCAAATGATGAAAAGAATATTAGAACTGCTTCTGGGATCACAGCTTATAAATGATGGTACAGCATTCCAGGAGAAGCCACACATAAACCAATCTGGGATTCCCCAGATGGAGTCATCAGAAGCCAGAGTGACCACACTTATTTCAGAACATTTAGACAAACCCTTCCAAATGTCAGAACATAGAAAAGAGCTTATATTGGAAGTGATCATCTGTGTGGTGACACTAAGTGTCAAACTCCAGAAACACAAAACTGCTCAGAGCATTACGGATGGTGACATTATGAGACCTAGAGTCACTATTTCAAACTGAATTTGAAGAACAGATATCAGGCACTTTAAGGCTTCCAACTGTAAGCTACACCACAGTAGTCAACATTAATGTGACATGGTCTTTCAGGTTTGACACCATAATAAATGTCACAATAATACATGTACAAGGTAAGGAAATCAAGGTTCAAGATAACTGAGAATATCTGGAATTATATGAAAGAAACAAAATAGGTCAAAACAAGGAACTCCTCAAAACAGGGGAAGTAGCACAAGAAAGTGGAAGAGGAAGTACTTCATCAGAAGAGGTGCTGTAAGAGATAAGAATAAACACTCTGAACTCAATGCCACTTTCAGTGGTAAGCTGAAATGTGCAAAAGGTGCTGGCAAATATAAGCACTTCGACAGAAAGAGTACATAAATGGGCAGAAAAACTTTAAGGCTTGTTAAATAGACTCCACTTGGTTGCCTGTGTTACAACACTACAGCACTGCACTACCTCATGTTGGGACAAAGAAATGGAAGATGTAATTAGTGGGTTAAAAGGTGAGAAAGCTACCAGCAAAGAAAGCCGTTGTGAAATGCTAAACAATGCAATGAAAGGACTGTTGATATTTCGGAATTTTTCAAGGTGCATGAGAAGAAAAAGGCTACAGAAAAATGGGAAAGTGAAATCACCACTATAGCACAGAATATATACTTAACTCAGTAAATTCAGATCTTAGCATAAGCATTGGTGTTAAAAAAATAGGAAAAAAAAAAGAAACCTCACTGGGAATGTCTGAGTTGCAGAGCTATGCCAGTAAAGCAAGTTTACTTCAACTCAAGCACAGTTTTGGGAGACAAGGAGAAGGAAAAATGGGCATACTTAGTTCTATGTAGTTTTAAGATGACAAGAATGCACAAGTAGTAAATAACATTACAAGACTTAGCCATCAAAAATCTACAGATTATAGTATCACTTCAAATACTGCTTGCAGCTTAACACTGGGATAAGCAGAAGTTGGAAACCAAAAAAAAAATATGAGCAGACAACTGTTTTTGAAAAACGAGTCCAATGAATACTATGTAATAAATGGAATGCATTTATCATAAGTAAAAAGTTTGAGAAAGAAAAGTTTGATTAAATCTTTATTCCATTATCTAAAAAAGCTGTGAACAATCTCAAAAACATAACTAGCACCTCAGCCTTGGAAGGAACATCATCATGGAAAGACAGATTGTTCACATAATCCTTTCATTGAATGCTCTATCTCCTGACATGCATTTTGAAAAACACGTTTTCTGCATACCTTTTATCACATCTGCATGTCCAGGTGAAGAGGCTGCACAGTTGGGATTACTGAGTCCAGTCTGGAGACTGAAAGTGCCCTTATCTGACGACCACTGAAAACAACTGAACCGTTTTCCAGCCTGCATATCCCCAACTTTAATTAATTTTAATGCAATTTGGAAAATGCTTTTAACATTAAACTTATTGAACTTCTGCTTAATATCTTCACTCAATTGCATTAGAAGGTAGCAGTGTACTCATCTGTGCAGAATCCCAAGATCAAGGTCCCAATTTATATGATACCTCTAGCCCTTGCTATCCATGTAGAACCAACAGCATTCACAAAGCTGGCATGGCACTTATCCTTTTTTATGTTGCAAATTAAATAGACATGCTTCACTGCTGTAGCTCAGCAAACTGGAGTGAAAATTCACCCTTGAATGTACAAATCAATTTTGGTTTATATTTTGCTCCTGGATGCTGGGCTATGACACTGACAAACACACTGTTGCTTGACAAGTATCTTTTACAAAACAGGAAGGATAAAATATGGTGGAGGGGAGAGAGGCAATTCCTCTGTGTTTTCATTTACAAGCTGTTTACTAAAACATCTAACATCTCCAGTATGCTCTGGTGATTGGCATTATCTGCAATATGCGCATAGCAGCTGGGCAGAGATCATGCCTTCCCTTTACCCCCTCCTCATTTCTACTTTCTTGTAGATGGCAAGCAAACATCTTCCCCTTCAAAGAGTATTAAAAATCAGTAATGTAAGGGAGCAGAAAGACTAGCAGGCTGGCCATTCATTCTCTATGAATCATCCTGCAATTTCTTAGTTTGACAATTGTGCCTCATATATTTTAATATCAGTTTTGAAAGAAGAAAGCAAGTCAATTCATTCCTTAACAGCTCCCTGTAATTTCAGCTCGCTCTTTACTTATGTATGAAACTAGCTTGGGTGAAAAAGGTTAGAGGCAGATGAATTTCAAGTTTCAGAGCTCAGGAAAGGCCAATAAAATGTGCAATAATCTTAATGTTTGGGTTTCACTGAGGTGCAAACACCTTTTATATTAACTGATAAAACACCACTAATGTTGCAACAGACACTTTGAGTTTTAAGGAGATTTCCTGAACTCCTTTGCAAACTTCGAGTTACCCAGTGTTCTTTTCTTCTGGCAAGTGGACTGTCAATGTGTACCCCTTAGGTTATCGCATATTTATATTCCTACAGCACTCAAAATATTCAATTGATGTTTAACATTATTTTTCTACTTGTATAAAAACACAGTACATTCTGTATGCTGAAAGACACATATTTTGCATCACAAAGAAAGAATAAGTGGTGGGAATAAGCTGGAAGTTCTTTGGGCTAATATTTTACATTTTTTAATGCTTGCAGGTACTCAAATATAGGGATTGTCATCTTCAAAGTGACACCTGATTCTTTAAAACAAACACTATTAAAGAAATAAAAACTTCCTTACAAGGTCAAAATCAAACAGGTCAGCCATCTAAGCAATCTCTTCTCCCCTAAGATACAAAACCTTCAATAAGCTCTTGGAAAGTACCAGCACTGAAAGGTACAGCTGCAGAGGCTATATCTGTCAAGCACAGAACACCTCTTGCTCCTCCAGCCATAACAGAACAAATGAATTACAAGAAATGATAAGAAGAGTGAAAAAGTTTCTGCAGGTTTTCTTGTTTCAGACCAGTTCCTGACCATGATAGATTCTGCTTCTTATGAAGTGGCTCTTTTCCAGAAAAAAAACTGATTACACCAGAGAATGAAAGAGTGGTCCTTGGCTGGACTAAGCATGCTGGCGTTTCTGTAACGTCTACGATTATTTAATATTCTTACACTAAGCACTCAAATGCATAACTCCCCCGAAAGGCCCAGTGTAAAAAGCCTGCTCCAAACAAGTCTAATGTCCTGTCATAACACTGAGTTTAGTACATAGTACAGTAAAATTTGGTATTAAAGATTGAGGATTAATTACTTTGAGGTTTTTCCATGAGATAGTTGGGTATGTATTTTGGACCAGATCTTCTGCTGATGTAAGTCAGCATAACTCAGCTAAACTCAATACAATTACATCTGTTTACTCTTGGAGAATACCTGAGGCTCTCTCTCACAGGCAGTGAGTTAGCAATATTTGCATTTGCCCAGTTAATGGTCTAGTTTCTCCTGATTATCATTTGTGAAATTTATTTAAGTCATAATGAATTTGGCACAATATTTTGTTATTTTTCTCTCTTAAAGTTCAAACAACAGCTCTCAGCCACTGTGTGGCCAAGCACAAAATTGTTGTGAGGAGTAAAGGAAGGGGTTTTGCTGATTTCACTGCTCTCCAAAGCAGGCTAATGTCATTTGGGTTAAATGGTCCAGAAGCTTTGTTTCTCCTACTTGCCTGCACTTATGCCGTCATCCTGTGTTTTTCACGTTCCCGCACCATTCTGAGTACCCCAATCTTAATGTACCAGCAAAAGTAATATTTGTCATCTGCAAGGTCTTTCCTTGGTTTGATTTTTTAATGCAAATGCACAGACAAAAGTATCTAATACAGGGTTAAGATATACCCCTCCTTTCCTCTCCTTCCCACCCATCACCTCCCACAGTTACTTTACATGCTACATTCAGCAGCAACGGGTCTGAAGAACAGCACTGCCAATCCTAGCACCATGAGGCTTTTCAATGGATCATAAAGAATGCTATAATAACAAGAAAAACAGCTTCCAGGATGAGAGGGGGAGAGTTATGGAGGTGGTAGAGATACAGAGATCCTCTCTCCTGTAAACACCAGCCACACTGCCCTGCCCATAAAGCAGGACATAACAAGAATATCAAACGTACCTGAAAGAATGGACAGTCTTTTTTGATTCCCTATTTATACAATCAATTCAGAGATTAGAAAACAGATATGAGTTGTTTTTCACACTGCAGGATTTCTGCAAACAGATCAGAAGAGGAAAATTAGCAATATTAAATGCTACCTCTTAACTAGGCTGAGCTCATTCATTGCCAAGCTACTAGCAATTCAGTTCAATGCCTGCAAGAGAGCTATCAATCACAAAAACACTTGCTTTTGTATCTGTGCTAAAATCCATATACTTCCACTCTATTTTCTGTTTTATTATATTTGAAGCCATAGTTCCATCGATCATCTGGATGTCTTTAGTGCAGCCATCATCATTTCACGAGATGAAATTACATATATAAAATCTCTACTCAGACTGCACGTCTACTAAGGTTATCTTACACACAGATTTACCTGGTAGGACAAAACTAAGGAGTCCCACCAGGCTGAAACTCTTCCCCTTTCTCTCTCTCCTTTTTATCCCCACTAGCACCAGCTGACACTATAAGCTTGTGATCACATCATGTGGTCCAATGGTGGCATCGCACATAATCACATTATCCCTTCCCAGTTTAAACGTGAGGTGTAGCCATTCACAGATGACTGCTGTTGTTTGGTTCTGTCTGGCAACAGCTGATGGAGGTAGGTGGAGTCCTCAGTTCCCAGACAGAATATGCATCCCAGGTTTTCTTCAATAAGGAATGTATTTCCAATCCTTGTGACTTCACAGAAGTATCTGAAAGCACTGGCTGAGCACAACCGAACAGTCTACAATCTAGAAAGCAAGTAAGAACTTAGCACTTGAAACAAACATATATAATGTTTATAACCCATGACTTTAAAATATCAGAGCTTGGTTAATACTGCAGCCCTCATTAACTCAAATTTAGGGCTACAACTCAAACACAATTTAGTGCAGATCAGCCAATTTAATAAATAACAACTGATAACTGTCCCAATCACTCCCTCTCCTGTGTCTTTTAAGCTGAATTTGCATTGGAAAATTCCATATCACAGTTTTTTTTCATTCTTCCTGGGATATACTCATGAGGGAGGAGGAGCTCAGAAGGATTATGTGGTGTCTGAAGAGATTGCTAATACCTGTGTTTTAGGGAACTGGAACCTTCAAACAATACATCAATTTGGAACTGTCCACAGACAGCCACAACTTTAATTCATCATTTACTTTCTCAGGAAGAAAGAGTTTTCAAGAAAGACAATTATGGATGAGCACATGTAGTTGGTAATTGGGGTTAAAGATCGTGCAGGTAATTTGTTACCTACAAGTCTCTCTCCAGATCTGATTATAATTGGAGGTATGTGAAATATTCTTGTCTCCTGAATTTATTGGATCTTTATATTGGATTCAGAGGAGAAGGTTTAATATAGGACGTACCTATAGACACGAAAGCGTAGTTGGGTTCTACCTAAAACAACCCCGCATTTTGAAAACTGTACCTTGTCAAACTTGGAGTCACAACAAACCACAGAACACAACCACTCTGAAACAACCTCAGATTAAGTTTGCACTCCCTCTGATATAAAAGTTTCAAAAATCAACAGCATTTCTGTAACCTCTATCTTCTTGATTACTGAACAATGAAAGTTCACAGTAATTATTCCCATTTATGGGGAAAGCAAGCTGACGTGGAGATATTACCTGAGATTGTACACTACTTTGGGACAGAAACAGAACTTGTGATTCTAAGTATGGGAATTTCACCAACAAGGCATAGTGCCCCTCTTAAATTCGATCTCTTGAGCAAGGCTACACTGAGTTCTCCCTTTAATTTTATAATCCTTCTTGCGCTACGTTTTGCATGGAAGTGCATTTTATGGATTTAATGCATTTTGGCAGAGCTCATTTCTCACAATGATGACAACACTGAGCATCAGGAATGAGCACCACTGATAAAACACTCTTTCTGCCCTAGCATATTGTTGGGATGCTGCATCTGGCCTGTGTGAATGGCGTTCATTATAGCTGGTACACCAAGATAATGATATGCTGCAGCCAATTATGTCATTCACTTGCTCTCTTGCCAATTAGCTCTGCCTGCCTGTCTAGCTGGTTCCAGTAGGGCTGTTGCCAAGACTGAGAAAAGAAAAATTCTTTAGCCTTTGAGAATATGCATAATGCAGTTTTAGTCAGTTTTCAGCCACCTTCAGGAATCTCAGGGCATAGACAGACGATCACAATCAACAAGACCAAACTTTTTTGGAAAGCACCAGCTGAAGTGCATTTTATTTAAAGTAAGTTGGTGTTTTTCAAAATAATTTGGTGCCATACTGCAAAGTGACAAATTCTTATTTACATAGAGATGCATTTATTTTCTCATGGCTATATTCTAAAATGGACATATATTTCTTTTGCAGTCAAAGCATGTTCTAGATACCTCGTTAACAACAAATCCTTGGTACTATGATCATTCGTATCTCCTATGAAGGCAGTTACGAGCCAAGGCTCTGTCCCAGTGTTGCTTAAACCATCTGTAGTGTAAACAGAACTTCAGAAAATCTTATTTATATCTACAACTGTGTCACCACAGGGACACACAATATACATTTCTTCCGTAATAAGCTGACAGACTGAGTTTGGACAGACATCATTCAATCACTATAAAGCAACAGGTATCTTATTACATAACTACACCATAATGCACTACTCAAAAACACATATACACTTGTACACACACAGATGTGTATCCGTGAAAGAAAGAAGAGCAATAGATATAATTAGTGTACTCCATAACTTAATGACCATTAATTGCTTTTATAGCTGTGTAAGATAAACTAATACTACAAGAAGGCATAATCAGATGTCAAGCTGTGCAAGTACATGACCAACTGTGGGTGTTGAAAGGGAATCTCACTCACTACTCCCCCAGTTACAACAGTACACAACTTGGGGGGGGGGGGGGGGGGGAATAGATTCTGTAGCTATAGCTTTACATGGAAGGTACATATATGTTCAAAATTAAGCAAGCATTCTTGTACTCAAGACAGATTACAACAATTCTGTAAATGCATCTTCCTGATCTGAAATCTTTGCATCTCGGTTATGCCCATCTGTAAAATGGGAACTACAATACGTTTATTCCTTCTATTTTTTCTTCTCTCCTCTTCCTCTAATTCCTTCTCTAAGCTCCCACTAGAGAATTCATTGCTCTTGCAGACTCTTCAGCATGAGAACTTTTTCTGAATATATACTCGAATGTATTAAAAGAACGGAGCTGTAAGGCTCACAGGAATACAAATAATAAAATTATGGTACAGAAAGTAGAGACTTCTTGGTTTGAATCATTCTTACAGACTAGATAAAACAGTAACATGACAATTCAGATATTCCTCTTATGACAGCAAAAACCTGGTTGTAGACATACTCTAAAGGCTTAGTGGTGGTCAAATAATAATTTTCAGATCAATAAGCCTAATGCAATATTTATGCAGGCTCTATACTTTAATTATGCCAAGACTGTAAGTTTAATTTAATATTATTCCTGCTGTGGGTGTTCAGAGGTGGGCAGTTAAAAGAATGCATGTCCCTTTCAATCAGACCTTGTAGAAACAGGACTCAATTTACTGCTGCACACCATAGTGACTGGGACATAAAAGGAGTATGACTTTAGATTATTCTAAGGGCTCAGTAAAATCTCCAAAGAGTGGCTAGGAATACCTATATTTCAGTAGCATTTTTCCAAATCTAACTTTGCTTCTAACATACCTGCTTTTTTGCCTCTTATTTTCTTCCTGCAGAAAATATTAAGGTTATATAGGCTTGTTTTTATTTTTCTCTACATGTCACGTATGTCTGTCACAGATGGACTGAAAACATTTTACCAGATTTAACCTTAGTTTGATAGACCAGAGAAGAGTATGATGGACAGGTTATATGAGAGGCCATGTTCTTTGTGACCATTTGGTGGGGGGGAAGGGAAAGAGAGAGAAGTGCTGTCTACAGAGATGTGAATAGGTATCATGGATAGAGAAAGAGACAACATGGAGAGATAGAAAAATAAACCCAATAATTACAATCAGAGCAGTGTGAAAAATAGAAACTACAATATGCAAAATTCTAAATCAGTCCTTCACAACCTTAACCTCAGCATGTCTGTGCATGTATTTACTAAACTCCCATTGTCATCAAAAGCCTTACTCCCCAGAAGCAAAACCCAGTTAGGCATCCCTTCACAGTACTGTCTCATCTGCTACAGTACAAAAGTAGCAATAACAATGTACGTACAGGGGAAAAAAGAGAGATCAGTAATTGTGGTGGATGGAAAATTACAGACAGATTAGCAAGATCACAGCAAGAGCAATCATTTCTGTCACCAATAGAGAGAATTTTTTCAGGCAAAAGGATAACAGGAGTTACTAGCTCTGTCACTGTTATCTTCAGCAGGATACTGTCACCTGTCTTGAGGCACCAAAAGAGTCTACCAGCATTTGAAAGTTATGTGCAATACATCTTTTTAAACTAAACAAAACTTCACCGCTCTAGCAATACGTTAAAGCATTTAAAGCCTGCCCAGAGTCAATAGTAATTACAGAAATTTATCATGGTTGCCAATCATGCGGTTCCAACCCAGGGTGCTTGTTATTGCTAAACTACAGTTTGTCAGCCTTGATTTATTTCTATAGGACACCAGCCCCTTGACAGCTAGAAGTGGGACTGCTTACAAGATTGGACAATAGGCGTTCCATGTGCTAGGAACTGTTTCAGTCAGGTGGCTTGGTCTGGCTTTCTAAACTGGCACTGGGACCATTTTCGGATTCTGATTTTTTGCTACACAGGGGAGGATGCTAATGGGTCCTCTTAACCAAATACAGTGCACAGAATAACCTTCAATGCATCTTCACTGCATAGCAGATGTTAAGCGAATGCCTCAGGTTACAGGAATTTCATTAAACGTGAGAATCACACCTCTCGCTTATCAATATGAGCTCTGCCAATAAAAAGACAAGTCTTCCTAGGGGAAAATTCAGCCCCTGCTTGGCCAGGACTTTATTCTTCTCTTGACTCTCCCCTCAAGCCTTCAGACTAAATGCAGCAAGAATGATACAAATAAAGCGATACAAATCTCTGAGCATCCGTAAGGAAGGAAGGACGGAAATGAGGGATAAGGATGTGGGCAAAGGCACTTAAAATAAATTAGAGCACTTCCCTAGAATCTTTCCTTTCATATTTCACAAGGCAATGCCCTTGAGCTTAGGTTTCTCTTAGCACCTCTATTTTCACACGGGGCTCAGTAACCTTATCTACCAATTTATAAATCACATGCCCAATTCTGACCCTGTGCCAGCTTTACACCTCTGTATGCTGACATGTGGTGTGAATGTCCTGTGCTCAACGCTGACAGAAAAAACACAGGGACATGAGTACTGAAAAAACAGAACAAAGGGAGCTGAAGGGTACTGGGTATTTTGAAACTCTGGCTAACATTAAAGTGAAAAATAAGATGACCCAGGCAATTCAAAACGAGTAACTGCCTCTTTCAGATTCTATGTCAATAGTTAGAAAGCAAGACAAATGTTTCAGCACTGATCTTTTGTATAAATATTTCCATTAAAATAGCATAAACATAAAAACATTTTTCAGCAAACAATCATTTAGCTGCTTGGCATATTTCATTGGGATATTTTTGATGTAAAGGCAAGTTTTTAACCAAGCAACATTTTGTGAAAATTTTTCAATTTTTTTCCAGAATTTTAAGTATTTAGATGAAGAAGTGGAAATGAAACTATGAAATTGTTCAGCCTTTGAACAAGTGGGAATGAAAGTTCCCTATACTGCTGAAAATATACTTTCATGACTTTAAGATTCATAGACTCTTAAACTCTAAAGTTGAAAGGCAGCAGCATAATCATCTGGACAGATGTGTGGAATAACAAAGGTCATAAAATCTTCATTTATTTTTGTTTCTAGCTCAAAACTGCAGTATGAGCTAAACTTTTTCTTAGAAAGATACAAAGTCTTCATTTAAAAACTAAAAATTATGGATAATTGACCTTGGCCCTATATAAAACTTTACCTCTGGGGTTTGAACTTCCATTCTTATTTATTTTTCTTTTATTTTAATAAATTTAAGGCACATTTTAAGTAGTTGCTGATCATTTACCCTCCATTGTAATTAGATGCAATTAGGAATTACCCTCCTTTGTAATGAGATGTAATTATGGTTTCTGTGATAGTATAACACCCAAGGCAATCTTCCTCTCATCCCCCTGTGCTTACAAGGGAAGTTTTTTCTGACTATTCCAGCTAAGGGCTGTGGACTTTCTAGGGTCCTGCTGCAATTAGCTGTAAACGGCTGTGAATGAGACACACTGAGGAACACGCATAGTGACTAACCTTCCAAAGGCTCATAAAATATTCAGCAACTCAGTATTGCTTCAGGTAGTTATATTAATCTAAGTATGCATCTGTGTGTGTGCATGCGCATACAAGTACACAAATAGGAATGATGTGGAAAACAACAAAGCTAAAAGCATATTTTTAACAAATTATGCAACTACTTCTTTCTAAACTTCACAATGTGTTTCAGGAGAGTGTGATGTAGGGTATAGATTTCCACAGACATTTTTAATCTCAGAATTTGCTGCACCCTACGTGTGTTTTGCAATTAATGCAGGTAAGGAAAGATTGGGTGTGAGACAGCCTTTAAAGAACACAGGCATTTCCATGTGGCACTTACTTGCTTTAGAATACCCTCTTCAAGTATGTACTAGCAATTTTACACCAAAGGAGAGCAGTCAATTCCTACAAAATGTGTATAGAATGATACAAATGGCAGTAATCACACGTTTTATATAAGAACCAGAACACAGGGGAAAAAAAAGCTCATCTAGTCCTATCTTGTGTTGTCTTATTCTGTCCTTGTTTTTGTGGTATCTGAATACTTTTCGTGTATTCAGAAGATGCATTAATAAACGTGGTAACACAGTTGTTAGGATCTATCACGTAAGGGTCATTCTTTGTTTCATTCTCTGCTATGTCTTAGGAAAAGAGACTAGCATGAAAGAAGTTGAAAAAAGAGTTATGGGAAAGGTATAAAGGAAGCGATAAACATGGAGGGTCTGCAGAACTCAAGCTGTAAGCAGGGGTGCTGCACAAAGCCTTGCTGAAATAGAGGTAATAATTTGAGACTACGATACCTAGTATATCAGAGTTTACAAGCTTATTATATGTGATTTATTTTAATCAATATATGACAGAGATTGAACATGAAGAGGAGAAGGATTTTTATTTAATTGTGAATATTATTGCATGAATTCAGGATACTGATTCAGTCCAAAGTTCTTTTTTGAGTGAAATCCCTCCCAAGAGGCATTTCTTCTGTTCTTGTTTGGTCGCTGCTTCTGCTGTAGAACAGACTGGCATGATTAATCCCAACAAGAGGGATTAATTGGACAACCTTCTGTGTCCTGCAAGCAGCTCAGGGAATTGGCAAACTATTATCTGCTCAGATCCTCTATTTCATCACATGAATCACCCTGCCTTGAGCATCACTCTATATAAAGCAAAAATGGAGACATTGCAACGTGTCTCTCCTTTTTATTTATTGTAAGCACTTCTCAAAATACGTATCCACTTTATTGTTTTTCTCCTTCCAGTCCAATTAGTCCATGTTCTCACAGCTGATTTTTCTTTGTAATTCACTTATTTTTAATTGGTGTGGAGTTCTGAGCTGGACCAGTTTTGCAGAAATGAAACATCTGAAGAGCAGTTGAACTGTCTCTTTACGCCTCTATAATTTCTCTCACTTGAGCAAAAAAATAGTGCTTACTGTCACACATCAGTGGATGTGGAATGCCTTGACATTGCTGGGCCACAAACAAATGCCATTTCTTATCGATGCAGTTAAGCCAAGGGGTTAAATTCTGATTTACGTTATCTAAATTTGGAAAAATGCCAGTTCCAACATTCTGACTATGAAGTTACCAAATTGTGCTTGTGTGGGCGCATATTTGTGTACAGTCACAGAAGGACAACAGCTTTCTAATATTAAAACTGTTTATTTTTTTTGCTTGTTGCTTATGAGGCCTTGGTATGGATTCAGTGGTCAAACTCTATTAATGACCACTGCTAGAAAGACCTCGTATAGTATTTCAGCTTTTTACTCTGATATAACCAGTACGTGAAGTTTACTGTCATTCCTTCAGTTCTGCTGTTACTAAAAACTACTGTCTGAGTTTTTGAGGTCTAGTCCAAAAAGGTTTACTCTAATGTCCAATGGAATTAGCTGGAATCATTCTGCTTACTTCAGTGGGCATTACATCAGGCAGTTAATCACATTCCTCCCAGTCACCAGAAATCCCGTTTACCCTTCTGGATTCCTTTTCCTCGGTAGGTGAAGATACAGTCAATAGCATTATCTGCAAAGTGCATATTGTGTACATTAATCCAACTGCCAATGTTGCAAGAGGGTCAACTCCTTCGGAGAGAGCAAAGAATAAAGTAGTACACCATGGGCACAATTCTCTGGATTGCCAGCTCTATACGATAGATCACAGGGGATTTTCTGTAACTAGCTTGAAAAAGATACTGAACAGGAGGCAGAGTCCATTACTGACAGAAGAAAAGGCCTGTCAGAAAACCCCAGGCAGCAAGGATGTAGCTAAGATCAGTACAAGAGAAAGTTTCTGCAATCCATCAAGAGAACTGTGTGCAGGTGACCCACGAATCACCTCACACCATTGTACTTTGCAGCAGGCAGTCCTTGTTGGAATTGCCCCTCTGGGCGATGAAAGCACTCTATGTGACACCTGCGAATTTGCCCTTTACTGCTGCAAACCCAAGCTGTTAAATATCACGCTCTTTTGGCTGTGATTTACTCTATTTATGGCCCTCCTTCCACCCAACCTTTCCTTATCACAAGGGATCAATTCTGGACATACAACAAAAGGCAACAATGGTTTTAATAAAAAACAGAAGGACAGGAAAGATTGATTTTGCCAATGAAGACAGGCTGTAGCGATGGAGAAAAAGCAAGCAAGCAGACAAGAAAGAATAATATCAATAAAAGAAGCACATTAGTAGTTATATCAACCCATAGGCACATTTGTAGTAGATGAAACCAACTGTGTTTTCTTAATATCCCTAGTTTCTTCTGTATTCAACAACTCTTCTAATTTAAACGTGGGTACCTAAAAATGTTCCTGAGGTTCTTCTATTTGACAAGAAACAACTTCAAGGAAGAAGTATAGTCCTGTAAGACCTATAAGTCTTGATGCAGAAAAGCTAATTTCTCTTGTGACCTTGTGGAAGTCTTATTAAACTTCTCTGTTACTCTGCTTTAGATAAAATTCCAGACTTGGCAAAGCGCTATCAAAATCAGGTCCACTCAGAACTCTGATTTTTTTGTTTGGTTGGTTTTTTAGACCACACATCAACAAAAAGCATTCAAGTCAGCAGGTAAATAGTCAAAAAAAAAAAAAAAAAAAAAAAAATACTTAGCGTTAGAATTCATAAGATATCCGATACTTTTCTTTGGCTTTTCATATGCAATGTCATTTTCTTGTAAACAGAAATATGTTTTGTAGTTTCAGGTATTTAATGTCTTCTCTGGACAACATGTAAGCAGAAAAGGAATTTTGTTCTGATGAAAATATTCTCCATGAAGTATTTTGCAACATTGGTCAGAGAGATGTATTATGTGTAATGAGAAGTGCTAAATATGGGAAACAGCTGTTTATAACATGACTTTAAGGTGATCAGACAAACTTCATGTTGACTTTCATTTCAAAAAGTGGGAACATCACATATCTTAAGTTACGATAAAGAAACTGATAAGAATTACCTGCAAAATGCACTCTTATTTCAGTTGCTACTTGCTCAGAAGGTCTGCAATAGCATGCAAATGGAAATCAAGGTTGTTTTTGTTTTGTCACGTCTATCAGGTAGCTCATCAGGGTCACACTGTACTATCTCCAGTGCCAGTATTCAGCCTCCTTGCCATTTGTAATCATCTGCAAAACCAAAACATGTTCTCAAGCCAAATAAATCTTTAATAGCTGGAGTCAGAAATGTCGTCTCAATGTTCACATAACTATGTCTGGTACTCTCAGAAACCGGTGCTCAAAAACTGTAGAGAAGGGTGTAAGCCAGTCTTGGAATTTGCCACTGTTCATGTGAAACAAATGCGTTGCTCTGCAACAGCAACACACTTTTCAAAATAGCCCATGGCAAAATTTTCAAGAAAAATTAAACCAACTACCATACAAAGATGCCTTTGGCAGGAGGCTTTTGATTTCGTGTGTTTGAAAGAGCACTATACTCTATGGAAGAGAAAGATGTAATACTTGCCGAAAGAAAGTATCCCTGTTTCCTCCTCACAAATTCCATACATATGCACAAATTCATCAAAGGATGCATCCTAATAAAACAATTTCATCAGCTCTAAGGAGGCTGCGTTTGAATAAATAAAAATAGGTTTATTTGAATTTTCTTTACGCAGAAGCGTCTAAGGGTTTCAGCAAGAAAATCTTAAATGTTTTTTATGCTGCATATATTCTTGCAGACTAGAATTTCTTCTGGAAAAGAGGGTGGAGTACTGATTTCTCAGGTAGTATAGATGACATGCATTTTTGCTTCAGAGAGGAAGTAAAGCTATGACCCTTAAAATGGTACATTAAAATGGTGTTTGCTCTCTTTAATGAAGATAGATTTCATCCAATCGGAGTGCGGGTTCTTAAGAGGAAGGATATAGGGTGTATGTTTGTGCATAAAAGACCAATATTACCATTTTCAAGGTTCTGTAAAAATATTAATTAGCACCATTTAAAGGGCAAAAATAACCCTAGCATGAACCGGAAAGGAAAAAATTTAAAGAAGCCACACTGATTTACACCAGGATTTGGCTTCTATTTTTCTATACAAAGCCAATAGTTTATCCTGAATGAAATGCCAATTTAGAAAATAATGTGTTTTTTCAGTTTCATGACAAAATTGCAACCTTTCAGTTATTGACTGACAACTTTTATTAAAAAATGAACTTAATGTAAGGCACAATAGTTTATTTATCAGAGTGGCACTAGTACTGCAAATAGTGACACAATGTTTTTCCTGTCCATCCTTACGGTGAGGGTCAAGTCCTCCTCTTACTTGTACCACTAAAGTCTACGTTAGTTCCAGTGGGTTTCAAAAGAATACTCCAGACTCATATCACTGAGTTTAAAAGGGAGTGTGACCTCTTCTCACTTGAGCACACATCAGTCTGATTTAGAAATTAATTTTCTATGAAATACAATACATTGTAACATCCCATGTTGTACAATATAGAACACCGGGATGGGAAAGCGGTTTTAACAAGTGAAATTTAGAATTAATGTTATAATTGGGCAATGAAAATGAAGTGTGATTCAGTCACTACGGAATCATTATTTTGGTAGATACTGTATAACTATCTACATCTCTCTATTACCCAGTTACAAAGTACAAACTCTGAAGGACTCAAAGCCTTTTTAGAAAACCAATTTGTGTAAAGCAAGGTAGAAAAGCTTAAAAAACCCCTTGCTATTCAAAGCATGAATGCCCCCTCAACCTAGTATTTCTATTGAATTTATAGACTGTTCTTATGAATACATGTCGGTCACTCTGGCACGCTGCTAGGTTAAGGGTTCTCCCATCTATTGATCTCAGCACAATAAGGAGTAATCAGAGCCACTGAAATTTGATTTTTATGTGATGGGAATGTGCTGAATCATAGCTTATTGTTACACCTGTGTGTTTCAGAAACATTTAGAAAACAGAGATGGGGGGAGGGCTAAATCAAATCACATTCAATGTATGTAGGATAAACGTCTTTAGAAGACATTGAAGGGTCATCAGAAAAACCCTCTATGGAGAAAGGTGCCCTAAAATAAAAATCAAAAACAGTGGGAGTAGCAGAAAGACAGACAAAATTAGGGAAGTGAAAGCCTAATTTTTAATTCAAGTTTCTAAGAACTCTCATAGAGTTATAAACATATATGCGAAGGATATTATCTCAAGAAGACATAATTACCTGTTTTAGAGTTGCAGTTGTTTACGCCGATAAATTTGGTTCACTTTAAGTCCCATTCTAGAAATGGGTTGTGAGCTCAGCTCTCATTGCTACAAAAAAAGAGCTGAAGATGTTTGGCAATTTACAAATTCAGGCCAGAGAGACAGAATAATTGATGGTAATGCTTGATACAAAGAACTTACTAGTGTAAGATTGGGATAGCAACTTAGGGAGTGAATGCCACCGCATAACAAGGAAGACAAATTTCAACCCAAATGAGCACAATGAAGCTATTAAAACATTTCATATCTCTTCTTACTGTGATAAATGCTACATATATGCCAGTAAATCATGCACATACTAGATTAGCTACAATTCAAACAACAGAGAGTTTTCATTGATACTGCGACTACATAAAATCTATCCAAAGCCATCTGCACAAAGGTTTCAGGAGCTGAATATACATCACTGAAATGGCAGAGGACAGGTGACATCACCACAGAGAAGTGGTGATGAATTTGTAAGGCACACTATGTATTTCATGACACAGAGAAATTAGCTGGTGGCTAACCAGCTGTACGTATGGGGGTGTGTTTATGAATACACATACAGACATGCATGCATATGAGAGATATGCACCTACTTAGGAGAGGCATATGTGATGGTCTATGTACATAGAGCTAGTTACAGGTATAAATTAAGTATAACTCAATTGAAGAAAACCAGATCACTGTGAAAAAAAAGAGATAACAGGCAGAATCTCACCAACACTGAACGAGTCTTGGTTTTACGTGACAACTAAGTTTCTCTTTTCCTCTAAGAATTTGAAAGTTCACATAGTTTTTAAAACAAGTTCTCTATGTTTAAAATGTAAAAGCACAAATATTATCTAATTCTTCATTACTTACTCATTGCTTCGGTTTCTTTCCCCGAGCTGGGTTAGGGTGTATAAATACTTCATGAGAACCTTATTTATATAGTCTCAAATAAAGTGAAGCTTCAAACCCAAAAATATTAACTCTGGGATCTTCTGGTACAATAATTGGTTGCTTGTAAGTATAAAAGTTAGTTGAAAAGTATATAAATATATCATAAAACACAATTTAAGTTAAAATGAAAATTTAGATTTTAAAAGTTGAAGGCAAGAATACTAAAATAAGTAATAAACTCAGTTGCATCTAAGAATAACAAAAATAATGTTGGCTTTCCTTCGTGCCAGAAAGACTGACAAATGTGATCAGCTATAGCAGGATTTGAAAAACATTCTGGGTGACAGAGAAGATTATTATTATTGTTAATGTTGTTGTTGTGATTATGTATTAGTGGAGGTATCACAATGACACTGTGTAAATTAAGTTCTATTAATTAACTGCTATAATTCATCCTCGAGATGGCATCATTTCAGAAATTGCTAACAAGAAAACTAATTAATGTCAACTTAGCTTAGATGATAGCTTCTGTGGTCTAAATATCCCCCCAACAGGGGCTAGATTTGGATCCCTCCAAGTCATTTCACAAAGGTCACATATTCACTTAGATCTTAATATTCAAGGGGTAAAGGAAAACGCATCAAGGTCAGGTTGTCATACGCAGCTTCACCGCTGTTACTTACCTCGGACTAAAAAACAGGCTTTGACCTGAGCACAATTAAAAGCGCCACACATTTTGCACTCTGGTGAGTGCTGCTCTTTGTCAGGCTGCTCCTGGGATCAAACCGTTCAAGAAAAGTGTGAAAGTCAGTCAGGGAAGCCACCAAAGCGAGCGGGTGGGCTGAATCGCTGGGAAGGGAAGAGAAAGGAAGGCAATTCAGAGGACTGCCATTTGGCCAGGAACACAGAACCACAGTCTTCCTGTAGCAACCCCTTTGAATTTGGACGATTAGCGTAATAACTCATTTCTCTAAGTCCATTATTAACTCTGAGGAAGACAAATAAAGCATGCTATCAGCACACCGCCTTGACTTTGGCTGCATTTCTTGTGAGTAATAAAATGGCAGAGTGGGCGAGATAAACACGACAGACATCCTGAGCTCGCCGGCAGGAATTCAAACCTGCAGCTCGTACTGGCGGCGTACCCAGATGCTCCCTCGTATCCCTAATCCAAACCGCACTCCAGGCAGGTCAGCGACACTGGTTCCTGTTGAAGGGAGTAGCCAAAGTCTGCAAGCCAGCTGGAGCATGTCCTTTAATTAACTCTGTGTACCTTTTCTATAGAAAAGTACTCCTTACTATTTCTTGAGAGTACTTAATATACATTTTGTGAGATTACAACCCCAACACAAAAACAGTCTATTTCATTTCTTGGAGTGAAATAATGAGCACAGCTCTATTTAGCTGCAAAAATAGCTTAAAATTAAAAGAGGAGGTGGGTGTTGACATTTTGTCTCTTACAAAATGATTATGAAATTAAGCCTTTTATTTGATAACACACAGACAACGCCTTGGAAGGTGAATGTGAATATGACTTGGAGTAAAGACAGACTCCATGGATTTGACTATGAAACTACTAAATGTAACAGAGGATAGACTGCTGTGGAGATCAGCCCTTTCCTGTTCACTGCAGGGTGGGAGCAGCTGGAGGGCAAATCCATGCAACAGCCCAAGGGATGAATGCAGCCTGGAGAATCACTTCTAAGCCAGCTTAAACTACTACATTCTGTTAGCAAGAATGATGTAAGCTTAGAATAAATTATTGCATTCCTCCCTCTTTTTTCTCCCAAACCCCAAACCAATGCCACATTGTGCTCCTGGGGCCTGGCTGGTGAGCTTTGAAGCTGCCGCTGCTCTCTGAGGCCCATTTTTCCCAGTCAGCAGAGCCTGAGTGGCACCGAAAATCAGAGAGGCCTGGAGCACCCAACCAACTGGGGGGGGGGAGGGAATAAAAGAGGGATTTCTGCCCTAGGGAGCTCCTTGGGGACTCCCTTGCCTGGGAGAGGTAAACACACCTGAGGACAGGGACCCTGGGCATGGCTGGACAGCTGAAAGATGGAGGTGGCCACGGCAGAAGCTTCCGGAACCCAGGGTGTGAAGACACCTCAGGTGAGGCCAGCCCCTGAAGGCAGGAAGGACTCTGTCACCATTGGCCGGGGCAAGGCAGTGTTCAGCCCCATTGGCTGGGGCAGGGTGGGGAGGCGGGCTCAAGTCTCAGCTCACCTCCCCGGGGTGCTGAGGGGGCTCATGGCCGCCTCCGCCTTCCATTTCCAGCCCTCGACTTCAACACTTTACCAGCAATAACTTCGTGCCTAACGCATAGTACAGTCTGCTTCACCATCCTCATGTTTAATGCACTGTTCCCTTTGAAAGCCCACTGTTAACTTTTAAAACCAGGCTGATGTTTTATAACGACCACTGTATTTTCCAGCCTTACCTCGTGCGAGACGTTACGATGCTGCCCAGCACCAAAGATGCCATGGCATACAGTGGCCGCTCCCTCCTCTGCTTTGTTTTCATGAGATTAGATAATTGATTGTGCTCTTCCTGGGAGAGAGTCAGAGCCCATCAAGACAATCGCTCGAGCTTCAAAGGGCTTTGTAGAAAGAAATGCCATGTATTGATTTGTTCAGCAAAACAGGGCTTTCAGCATCCAGAGCTGCAGTTTTCCTGAACAATTTTCAAAGGGACAAGAGAACAAACCAACTTTGAAGGCATTTGTGGAAAGGCTGCTATGCCAGTAGTCCAAAGTTTCAGTCAGTTTTGCAAAATTTCCTTTTGAGTTTATTCTTTTGAAGAAGGAAGAAGCACTCCTCTCCTCCTTTTGGAAATAGCAGTTATTAAATAGTTTATAAATTTATTAATAAACTCCCAATGAAAATAAAACCAGCAAATGTTTGTTATTTTGTTGCCTTCTAGAAAACAAAAGCGGAGAAAATTACTTATTCTTGCCTTTTTATCTGGGGAGTATATAGGACTAGACTCTGGTAAATGTGTTAGCATTTACTTAAGCCTTAATTTTGCCAGCATATCTGTTCATGCAGCTGTACCAATGGAAAAGCAATAGAAGTTTCTCAAATAGACATGAGTGTGAAAGAAAGTCATTGCATTAGATACCTTCTCCTTTTTTAGGTATTAAAATTCATACCTATTCAGAGGCCAGAACACACCTCCTCTTGCACCTTTATTACTAAAATGATGTGATCTTCATTCTTTGGACCAACCCCTTTGCAAAGCATTGAACTTCATTTCAGGTTGCTAGGCAGGGTTAAATACATTCTTATATTTTATTTTCGGTCTTGTGTGTATTCTCTTTCTTGAGAGCATAGAAGCTGATCTTTAGCATACTGTGTGCATCAGGAGAGAACATAGGTGTTCTGTACTCATTGGAAACAACTGGAAACACTTCATTCAATTGTCTCTAGTATAACTGTATTCCTTTAAAAATTAAGTTGGCTGGAATAACACAGTAAGTAGATGTAAATTATTTAATTCCTATTTTAATCTCTGTTTTCTTAAATTCGTAGTCTTCTCTCCCCCCCCCCAACACCTCCTTAAAAAGAAAAAGCACACAACAACAACAACAAAAACCCAAGCAGGTATCAGGACTGTTAATAATTGATGAAGCATTTGTAAACCCTTAGCAAATGAACAGTCAAGTGACGCATGAATAAAACATTTGAAAAAAAAGTCTCTGACAGCTAACAGCATTCTGAAGCGGAGCGTAAAATATACAGGTATTATTTTAAAGCAGCATGTGTGCAATGTGAAAAATAAGCTTGGGGAAAGCACTGGACCTCTGCTTTGTTTGTGCGTGTTGCGTAGGGAAGGTTGTGTGGAAGGGGACTTCACTAGTTACTCAGTTGAACATCCTTTCCACAGGTTTCAGCACAGTTGATATCTCATCCCTTCAGTAACAGCCCCCTGGTATGAAGTTTCTGCTCTGTTCCTTAACAGTTGATGCATAATTACTGCATTGCTGTTATACTGATACAAAGGCTCTTTTCTTGACATTATTTACTACTCATGATTTACTGAAGTAATATTACGATGCTAGTACTATTTCATTATTATTTCACCATAAGACTTTTGCATTGCCATACACACACAAATCTCTATGTCTGCTTCTTCCTACCATGCCACAGTAAGTGTAAAAGACACAATGAAAATAATGCATGCATGAAATACAGAATGCAATGACTAATAAAAAGGTCTGGAATTTACATGACCTGGATTTCATTTAAGTGTTATCCTGGAAAATACCGACCTTGCTCCTGTGTAGAGAGAGGACCTTCCTTGTTCCTTCCATCAAAAAAAAAATGGGACATGTCACTGCATCAGATTCTAAACAAAAAGATAAGAGGATGCATCAGCTCTCAAACAATGGCATTAAGATTTCATCATATTGTCAATGAGAGAAGATTTAATTAATTAGTTTTACCTGTTTCAGCTCATACTAGACAAATGTAAGAGGGATATTAGTGAAGAATATTAAATGTGGAGTTTTAAAAAGAAATTACTGCAACCATGCTAGTTGCAATGCACAGGAGTCGATCAAAAATCCAACTTCTAAACTCCTCTATTTCTGAGTTCAGAGAAACAATGGATGTTGAAATGAGTGTTTAAGGCAGAAAACCGGTGGCTTTATAATGGGAAGATGCACCACACAGGAATTATGATGCTACATTACTATACATAAAGGCATCTTTTGATTGACTTTTTTAAAATGGATAATAATGATATTTAGATCTATCCCACAGAGTATGAAAAACAGTGTTCCAAGGTCCGCACACACATTTCTGTTGAGAATCTCTGCAGCCTTGCAGCACTTGATTATCACTGCTGTTTCCTCTAAAAGGTCATCAGAAGCTCACAAGGTGGTCCTTCCATTACACACCAGTGATACTCCTTCCTTTTTGCATTTCCATTTGCAAGTTATAGATTTCCTATACATTTCAATTAAAGTTCCCCCCCCCAGTTAAATACGTTGCTGAGGTAACAAAGGTTTAAGAGAGTGACAGCGGAAATAATTTGATAACCAGTGTCTTTCAGTGGGGGCATTAGATTTGATTTTTATAGGGCAGGCTTTGCAAAGGAAAGGGAGACGTGGGGAGGGAAAAGGGGAAGAACTGACTGAGCTGTCATGCAGTTTTGAACACAAGTCAGAAACCATGTTTAGCTGTCAAAGGTACTGTTAGGGAAAGTTACCACAGAGGAATAAAAGGATGGAAGAAAAAAAGAACCTCCCTTGCTCAGGAACGTTTGTACATTTTAAATGGCAGTTTGAAGTGTTATGCAGAAAATGCTTGACTGAATCTTGCATTATTATTTTACTTCAGTTCTAATACAATAAGGCTGGTGAGGAGAATGTCCTGATGATCCTGTCATTAGAGTCACTGGATCACAAACTTAAAGACTTGTCATTCTAATAAAGTGCAGCTAGAGAGAGAGGATAATAAATATATAACACTCAGTTCTGCTTTTTAAAGCACTTCAGTACATTTTTCATGTAGAATTTATTGTTTAATATCAAGTTGGGGTAAGGGTTTTGCACCATTAAATAAGCAGATCCTGACAATTTTTTTTATCTGGGTAGACTGAAGCCACATTCCTGGTTCTGATAAATGAACTGATTTAAGTAGACAGTTAATAGCAGGTCCATGTTAATATGAAGTAACTGAAGTTCGACAAACTAATTGTAGGGAAACTTTTTTCCCCACTTTATTGTAGTTGCAGGTCTTGCCAACCTTTGTTATATTGCATAGGCTCTCACAAAACATAAACACAATGAGAGGCAGTGTTAATATGTAGTATTATGCTATTTTTCTAGTTGTATGATGGCAGCACAAGGAGATGATTTTCTATCATAAATCCTAGATGCTATTGTAAATACCAATGAATGCTGTAATAATCCCAAGGAACTTCTTTACAAAAGGATCATATTATGGGTTAAGTTAACACATTACAGTAGCATAATTTCCTAAAGAAACTTTTAAAACTTCATGGTTAGTTTTTTTAAACTGGTTAGAAATTTTGGGATTTTACCCAGTGTACATAGCATTGAGCCTTTCAACACACAGTTGATATGGGACTGCTTACAGGACTTTTGCAGCAAGGGGAATTTCCCTAGGTGTGTACTTTATCACCCAAAGCACTCTGTATACTCCCTTCTCTTGATTTCATTTTTTTCATTCCCCCTTCACAGGTACTGAATGCTACTGAGTTTTGGATTAGCATTTTACTTCAGATAAGGAGGGTGCTTTTGAAGTAAATTGCCTGATCATCCCTATTTCCTATGCTTTGGTTGACATGTGGAATGGTCTGAGAGTGTCTGAACTAGATTGGTTACAAAAGCCTTCCTCTTGCATCTGGAAAGACTGGAGATAAGATGCGGTTTATAGATTTAGAAAGGCTAGAGTAGACCATTATGATCCAGACAGCCTGACTTCTACAAAATAGGCCAGTGAAATGTCGTGAGACAGTTTCCCTGTAAACCAGATAACTTTCTGATGAACTGCCTCTGAGACACACATATCCTTTCTATTTAAAGAATGCAGGTGCCAATTAACCACACCATCTCTACATAAATTATTCAGGTCACTCATTATACTCACTGTTAAAAAAAAAAAAAAAAAAAAAAAAAAAAAAGACCATTGATCCCACAGATTATTTCTGCAGGATTGGAAGGAAGGGCAGTTCCATTATCCCTGTATCTTGGCCCTATATGCAAAGTTTGTTGCAATTTCCAGTTGGGTACATCCAGTGTGGTCCCACTGATGTCCCTGAAGTTCATTGAATTTACCCTCCATGTAACTGAGCAAACTACAGCCCCAAACCTGATTTTTGTCTCCAGCACCACTGAAAATGTGATTCCCTCTCCAGACAGTTTCTCAATGAACATTTACTAAATACAATATTTTACAATTAGCAGCTGTCTCGTTACATATTCAGAAAAGATAGTAAGCAGGTGTAAATCTCTAGTTTCATCTCCATCAATATTTCTGTCCCTGTCTGTCTCTTTAATTGCTATTGACTGCAGAAGGTATTTTTTCATCGAGGCATGAGGTAAAGTGATATTGATTACAGTAAATGAACTTTTCTGTAGTCTGAGTCAATTGGGAAGGTGCAGAGAAGAAACTGCAAGAATGTTTACCTTGCACATGAGTAAAATTCCTCTTTGGAAACTCTCTGCTTGACTAAAGGACTGTGTGGAGTAAACCCACATTTCTACTGTTTAATGCAAAAAAGTCAAGCTGCTGTGACTTTGGACAGAATGAAAATCAGCTTCATTTGCTCGATGTATTGAAATAGAAGAGAAGGAAATTAGAACAAAAACAGATTTAACTTTTAATCCCTCACATAAGGAGCTCTTGCCATGTAATTTTTTTATCACAACTGCATATTTCATTCTGGGAAAATAATGGTAAGAAAACAAAGAAATCCCTGTCAGCAACATACTTGATTTTATACATCTCTTGGGACCTAGTGCCACATTCAACTTTCTTTGTGATTGAAGAAGTGCAAGGACGTAGGCACCTGCCACAACTCATCGGTGCATTTGAAATTTTCAGGATGCAGAGAATGTTGCTCCCCATTTCAGTGGACTTAAGATGTATGGTCACATCACTCCCCTCACAGCTGCACATAAGCCTTATTAATTTAAGCTTTTTCTAAACTAAAAAATAGCACTCTTTGGATCAAAAGTATCATGAAATAGTAATTTATTTAACAGCACCATCTAAGCATTCTAGGTGATGGCTTTATTCTGCTATGTACTGTACAAACTAATAATAAAAGCTTGCAGCCAAACAGACAGACAGCAGAAAGAAAAGCGTCTTCTCCCTCTTTCCCTTTAGCTAAAGTAAATGGGAAAAATGACGTAATTCAGCACGCATGAAATTATGTCTTTGTCCTGATTGCTCACCTAAATCTGTATGTGTAGCTGTCAGTCTGTATCTAGAATTGGCCATGCCCTCAAAGGTTCTGTGGCTATGCCAGAGATTTCTGGGGACATACGATCCTTCTTATGTTCCAAGGCTTAATTCAGGAAAGGCACTGAAGTTCACTCTTTATACACTTAATTAAGTCTTATCTTTCTAGAATCGTGCCAATACACTCAATAAACACTCCTCACAGTTTTACCTTCATCCCTACGAAGCTGTTTGCTAAAATGGTGACTTAATTCATGGTTTTCAGTGCCCTCTCTTTTATTTTTCTCAGAGAATGTTTTTAATAGCACCTGTTTGCTTGCTGATTAATCATTGCATTTCACTGCAGAATCCATAGTATAGATGTAGGAATGGAAAAAACCACATCTTTATTACAAAACCTACTTACTATACTAATTTACTGTAAAACAGTAATTCAGGCAATGAGATTACTCCATATAATTAATCAAATCCTAACATTCCTGTTGCATTGTTACACAGCACGTGCTGACATATGTCAAGACAGTAACAACTGACGCACTGTGTATTTCATTTATATTCTAAGTTCTTAAGTTCAGGCACTATGTCTTTGTGTATCTTCCACAGTGCCTTAATAGATAACAATATAACAATAATCAACACAAATAACTATCAGTCAAGACTTGAATAATGCTTTTCAGGTAAACTAACTACTAATCCGAACAGCTACCCTCAAGTTTTTCCAGAGTTCTCCTTCAAAACTATAATGCATGAAGTTCTGGAATAAGGACTTGAATTGCTTCTCAATTTTCTAAGGAATACTTAACTAGCGTATGAATCTAATATTAGGAGAACACACCTATTTGTTATCATTCTTTCCAGTTCAATTTTAACTTTTACAGGCACGAGATTAGCAGTAGAACCACAGACTCTAAGAAGCCGTCTAGTTCTACCTACCTGGTAATATAAATAAGGAAAGCTAAGATCATATGTGCATTCTAATTCTTATAAAGTGCATGTGGTTAATACACTTCTAAAAAGTAATCAGTAATTCTTAAGGCTTTCCAGCTTCCCTTCCCATCCGCCATGCCGCTGACGTTGGATTGGAACACGTTTTTTTTCATGGAAGTGCAAGTCTTCAAACCTCTTAGCTGCTCATTTCCTCAAATTTGTGGGGAGCAAAACCAGGGAGAAAAAAGGGGCAGTCCCCCTTATTTTACAAGTGACGATAGCTGGTGGGGATCAGTCTCCTGAGCGTCACATTTAAATTACTGAGAATCAAATAACTTACTTTCCTTAATAGATTACAGTCCACCTTTATCTGGCTCCTGTATTTACATTCAAGAACATATTCTCCTTCCAGAGGCTCAGTGGAGACTTTCTTTTTTTTTATGGAAACATCAATAGTTTCCACCTCTCTCTGGACTCATTTAGTCTGTTTACAAAACACTATCAGATATTGGTATCTCATCTGTGATTCATTTCCTGACATTTAATTATTGTTCCATAAATCACTTACCCAAAGAAAAGTGTAACGAGATTTTTAAAATATTGGCTATGTTATAATTATTTTCCACTTAATATTATGAAACTCCTTGGTGCTGTTAAAGAAAACCTGAACAGAAAACACTACAAATATGTCTCTTAAATATTTGCTGCAGCTAAAGGAATGGAGGATTTATAAGGAGGCTTAGAAGTGTATTTGTGCGGAATGTACTAATCATATAATTATATTTTATAATGTCTTTCATCCAAGTGGATCTTACTGCACTGTGAAGACGATGCCTTGAATTCACCAGTCTCTTTGCTCCATATGTATTTTTTATACTGCTGCAGAATGAATAGCATGTGAGTGACAAATAAGACACTTCCAGATAAATATAAGCCCTTAAAAAAAAAATGGGCAAAGCCTGTTTCCTTTATTGCTTTCCTAAATTGGAAAAAGCAGAACTCTATTTTGGTCTTCACTGCATGCTTATTTTGCATGGGGAAAATAGAGTGAATCATCAGTTTGGGCATAAGCAATGGACTCATAATTCCAAGCTGTAATACAGGTGGAGAACAGTACACTTTCCTTGCTGATGATATAAAATTATTCTGGAGGAAGGGAGTAGAATGACATCCTGATTTGGAAACAGGGGAAATTAAAGGATCTCTGACAAGCAGCAACTGTTGCTGTTGGTACTATTAACTCACATGAAAACTGTGATCGATTTTCAATGAGGAAAAATTAAGTTAGTTTGAGTGAAACACATTTTTTCCTAAAGGCTCAGAAATTCACACTGGGTATAAATAATAATAAAACCTAATATTTAGCACTTGCAGATTAATATAAAAGTGTATTGTTATTCTTCTCAGTTTTCTATACTCACATCTAAGTGCTTCTGGTTTTCTTGTAAAGACATAGATTAGAAAAATTATGCAAGGATGAAAGTGTCATGTTGATTCAGCAGGAATTATTTTTGCGCCTGAGAAACTGGGTAATATGGAAGGATAAGGAAATCACTACCCAATTTTTATTTTTAATCTTGACAGGCTAGAGGACATCCAAAGTTGAAAAGTTTACCTGCCTATCTACAGCCTCAGGACGTCACCTTGCTGAAAAAACAGAAGAACCATCAGAGTAAGGGACATGGCTACACAAAGATACCATACATGAGTTGCCTGTTTGGAAATCAAAGCCCAGGATAAAGTATTAGATATTTTCTTCCCTTCTGTCCTTTCTGCATTCATCAAGGGCTGCAGACAGAGTATAAAGAACTAGCCTTTAGGGCATAATTATACAAAGAAAATCAAACATTAGGAAAAGTAGTTTGCAGGGTGTTGTGTTTTTTTGTTTTTGTTTTTGTTTTTTATTTGACTATCATTAAGTGATGTGAGATTGAAAGGTGTAAATAACTTGACTAATTTATAATCACTATGAAAATTCAGTGCTGGAAGGAAAATTCCTCTGAGAGTGTGTTTCAGTATGATGTCAAATTATGTTTTGAGTCCAATATTAGGGCTTTCAATTATTCCTAGAAGGGCAGAGAGACAAGATAGCTTGTAAACATGCAAACCACATCATCACATGAGATTAAGTCTGTCCTCACCTAGCATAAATTGAATAGTCCAGCTACAGGCAAACTTCAATCACTCCTCAAAGTTTTTCCTTCAAAATATTTCACTTAATAATGATATTTGCTCTTCTGTGATACGTTTCATCGAAGATCTTAAAGTGCTTTGCAGGCATTAATTAATTAAGCCTCAAACTGCAGCTGGGAATCAGGAAAGCCTTTATAATCATTTCATGGAGCAGTTAAATGGTTTGTACAAAGTCACACAAAATCATTCCAACCATGGCTCCATGGTCATTAACACTGAATGTATGCTCTGTCAGATGAACCCAGTGGTATTATTTTTATTTGGATCAGTTCTGACTGATATTCAAAACACCAGCGTACATAATACAGAGTTTATGCCAGCTATATACTTTTTAGTACAGCTTTATGCCATTTGCAAGATGACTGACTGTACTTGATCCAGCATAAAGTATTTTGGGAACACAGGGAATTACCTTCTCTCATGAAGCAGAAGGTTCATAACCAATATACACTGCAAATAAAGGGTCTCGTTTCATTTTCCTCTACTGAGCTTTACAAAGCGAGGACTCAGAAAACAACAATGTAATGACTGGGCTGGATCCACAGCCCCTAAAGTCCATGGAAACATTGATTTTAAAAGATGTGGCTGGCAGCATGTCTGTCCTGGCACTGGCTGGCTTTGTCTCTGTCGGACATGGGGGAAGCTTCTAGCAACTTCTCACAGAAGCCACCCCTGTAACCCCCCTGCTACCAAAACCTTGCCACGCAAACCCAATACAGTGGTGCACAGACATTCTAGAGTCACACATGGGGCCCACACAGAACTTGTTATAAGAAAAGGTGACTGGACCTTTCATCCCTATTCTTTTATCACACAACATATGGATTACATAGAGGAAAAGTACAGAGCAGTTATGCATCTTGCTTCAAATTTTAAACCTGAAATTGAATTTTGTTCAAGTCTCATGCTATTTCTAGAAAAGCGTAACTTGAAAACAGGATTGACAGTATCATCTTGGCATGGTATAAATCTAAAGCAAATCATTTGGCTTCATCGCCTTCACAAGCGATAGTTAAACAGAGGTGCCTAACTTGATATAACCTGAACTAAGTTTAAGCACCAGTGAGAGTGCTCAAACTGCAAGTGACAGTACAAACTGTGTTAATTCAAATTAGCAAGCCTGTGTCAGGATAGGTATTCAGTTATTTGAGTGAATATATAGACAAGCTGTAAAAACAAGCCAGGTTGGATTGCTTACTAAAAATACATTAAAGCTCTACAGAATCAATTGACCTCTCCCTTCTCCTTTCCCAGGTTTTATATGGACATATCTATTAACGTGGATACCACCTTTTGCTAAAAACCTGACCTACAATAAAACATATAGGCAAATTAAGCTAGAACATGAGTTTAGCAAGCCTTATACTACCAGAATTTTCAATATCCTAGCACAGATCAGATTTGCCTCCTGCAAGTCAGTAAGTCTTTTATATAAACTTTGCAATGTGACTCTAAATATACTAACAATTTCCAAGTGATCTGCTGGAATTAGTGCAACATGTTGTACATGCAAATCCGGCTTTCAAAGGTTTACTTTTTGCTTTAATCACCAGCACTAAAAGGACCTAGTGTTTCCCTTTCATCTGGCAGCAAATTAATTATAAAAGCTATATGGTAATATTGTCTTACTGTAGATCAATGGTTTTATTACCTTTGATTCTAATATTACACACTTGATGACAAAACCTAGATATATATATATATCCAAAAATTTCAGAGTGGTAAATTCAGGTAAAGATTTAAATAGAAATGTTTTATGTTTTAATCTGTTGACTCAGTTTAAAGTGCAAAAATATAATCGACTTTGGTTTAAAGAATCCTAAATATACATTTGTGGTTTTTTCCCTCGCTTTTAGCACAAAAGGAGGGTAAAAGCTTCTGTGGTCTAAATATCCCCCCAACAGGGGCTAGATTTGGATCCCTCCAAGTCATTTCACAAAGGTCACATATTCACTTAGATCTTAATATTCAAGGGGTAAAGGAAAACGCATCAAGGTCAGGTTGTCATACGCAGCTTCACCGCTGTTACTTACCTCGGACTAAAAAACAGGCTTTGACCTGAGCACAATTAAAAGCGCCACACATTTTGCACTCTGGTGAGTGCTGCTCTTTGTCAGGCTGCTCCTGGGATCAAACCGTTCAAGAAAAGTGTGAAAGTCAGTCAGGGAAGCCACCAAAGCGAGCGGGTGGGCTGAATCGCTGGGAAGGGAAGAGAAAGGAAGGCAATTCAGAGGACTGCCATTTGGCCAGGAACACAGAACCACAGTCTTCCTGTAGCAACCCCTTTGAATTTGGACGATTAGCGTAATAACTCATTTCTCTAAGTCCATTATTAACTCTGAGGAAGACAAATAAAGCATGCTATCAGCACACCGCCTTGACTTTGGCTGCATTTCTTGTGAGTAATAAAACGGCAGAGTGGGCGAGATAAACACGACAGACATCCTGAGCTCGCCGGCAGGAATTCAAACCTGCAGCTCGTACTGGCGGCGTACCCAGATGCTCCCTCGTATCCCTAATCCAAACCGCACTCCAGGCAGGTCAGCGACACTGGTTCCTGTTGAAGGGAGTAGCCAAAGTCTGCAAGCCAGCTGGAGCATGTCCTTTAATTAACTCTGTGTACCTTTTCTATAGAAAAGTACTCCTTACTATTTGTTTGGGTTATTTTCTGAGATATGTGCAAGTGCCATAACCTTTAGAATGGGGCTCCTTTTTGCTTTTGTGCTTTTCTGATTCAGGTCCTTTATCACCATATTTTGGTGGCTACCTTCCTCTCTCTTCCCTCTGCTCATTTATTTCTACCTATGTTCTCTTTCTCCTCACTTTTCTGTGAATTTCATCTGCTCTTTTAATGCAGCAATGACCCAGCACGGGGAGAGCTGTGATTCCTCTTCCTTGTTTCCACTGGTTCAAACACCAGGTAGGCTCTACTGTGATTTGTCGCATTCTTCTGATAAGACAAACCCAACCACATCTGAAAGGTATGTTTCTGAGCATAGAACGGAACTAGGAAACATCTGTCTCTTCACACCTTTGGCAAGCATATTACTTCCTTGTGACTCAACTCTGTGGTGATAAAATGGGGGTGATCTTGCTTCTATTCTACCTCAAGTGAATTATTTATCACAAGCAATAGTAATGGGGCCATTCTAGTATGTGTACATACACACACATATATATACACATACACACCTAGTGTGAGTCCTTCTATCCAATGATTCTTCTTTTTTCACACCTTGACTTGAATTCTGCTGTATCCCACTTCACACATTATCTCTGAATACATACTCATTTCAAAGAGCATCTGCTGTTCTTTGAGCTTAATTCTTTTTTCAGGGGTGGGGGTGGTATCAGACTAGAAGAGGAATAATGAAATCTTTTATTGTTACCTTCTCATAATGCAACTTTAATGAGCTTTTTTTGCACAACAGTAATAACAAAGCTGGGCTGTGGACTCTGCAGCTCCTGATCTCACTGTGGGAGCTTTTTCCTTTGATGTGACTGTTAGAAACACCTTGAGTTAGCAGTGACAGTTTTAATGTTAAAGCACTGTAGTGCTCTGTTTGTACATACCTGATGAAAGTTAGTCATCTTGCAGCGATAAAGGCAGACCACTATATTTAGGGCACTCTTAATTACTCATCTGTATGCTGGATATAGCCTTGTAAACTAAGCCCCCCTCCCCTTCTTCTTTTAATTATTATTTTGTTCCTATCAAGATAGAGATGAAATTGAATGCTCCAGATCAAGGCAGAGAAAATGACTAGTTTAGTGTACCTTGAGCCATGGCTTTAGTAAAACATGATATGGGAGTGTTTTGTCTGCTGCAGTGAGGGAAATCAACTGAGGAAGTAAATTGTTTCACTTTGCTTATGGAAGCATATGTCCATTTCATGGCTTTTGGATCACTTTCCTAATCATCATTTCTTAAACAGCAAACAGAAAGGATGATAATATTATGAACAATAATAAAAATTACCTCCTCTCCTTTCCAATTGTTTATGCTACCCGCTGCTCTGAATGTCTCCTGAGTGAGCCTGGATTTCTATAGTATGCTGCCACCTTTTCACTCCATGCAGATTTTCACCCAATAACTGTGTTAGACACTGTAAAAACACGAGGTGAAAAAATGGTCCTTAAGCTGAAGAGCTGGCAGACTAAATATAGGATAAAAGACCCTAGCTGGATACAGCGCATAATTGAGGGTAACAAAAGATCAGAATCAGAGAGCTGTGTTTATAAGCAATAGTCTTAACATACAGGTAATCTAAATTGCAATGAAACTATTCTGATGGTATTACAAGAGAGAGAATTCTTATGTGGGATGCGAAGGTGAGAATGTGATCTGAAAGTATATTGGCTTTGCAGACTTTCAGAGAGAGCTCTTTTCATACAGAAGTGCTATGGGAGGAAAAAAAAGATAAGGTATTCCTAAGAAAATGTGGCCACATTATGGCATGAATTCAAATAATAAAGATAATAAATGATATGCATTTTACATATTTGCTAATGGCCCAACAAATCATACATGTTCATTTGATTCCAGTCTCATTTCTAGTTTTCACTCATAACAATATTGATGTGAGACTTACTTTGCTAGGTCCTCCCATATCCTCTTTCTTTTCACCTCGCTTGAAAAAAATATTTTGTTTTCTTTGATTTTCTCTGTTAATGAATTTGCAATATCTAAGATTTGTTAGGATTGTATGTGACCTCTGATAATTCATCCAGTCCATTAATCTCAGTCATGGCTGGACTGGTTTTACTCTCCCAGCAGTATTCTGGTACAAAGCCCTTTCTAAAAGCTAATCAAGAACTTGGGGTAGGAGATCACAGTTCTTTAAATCTCTGTATGGTCTCCCACTTCTCTCCCTTCACTCCTAACTTGGATCAGTTCAAGGCAAATACAACTACTTCAGCTACTAAAGGAGGATTATTTACTACTCAATCATCATAAAAGTGTGCCTGGATGCCATGGTGATACATATAATAGAAGTGAGAAAATATTGTTATTATATTCCCTCAGCTATTAAGCATGCTATTCTTTTTCAACATCTGCACCCCAGAATAAATAAAGTTTTGGATATCCTAAGTATTGTATGCTTTTGCTATTACACATGAAGTACAAGTCTTGACAATCTGTTTTCTGGATCATAATTTTACCATGTATTTAAAACTTAAGAAGTACCAGAAATGCTTTAGAAATCCACTCAAAAGAATTCTTGAGAGTCTGAATTACGTATACACAGCATGTGTCTGTTTGGACTAACATTTGCCAGAAAATAGAAGATAAAGACAAGCTGAAAGCCTTTCCTTTTTTTAACCAACCTGAATACATAGCTTTTTTTCTTTTGCAAGAGATAACTGCACTAAACAGAGGAAGGCAGGAAGACTTTTCTTTAACTTTGGTTTAGATGAAAGTGTAGTCACCAGCTGTTGTTGGAGAACTGTAAATCACCCATGGACTCAGCTGGTTTAGTTCAAAGGCTCAGATAATTTACTTAAATAATTATCTTCCCTGGGACATGCGAGTTCAGATTTTGTTATAAGCAGTGTTTTAATGTACCTTGTAAAGACTCTGATTCTGTTATAATAGTCTACCCTGTGAATCTCTATTTTATAGGCTACTGTATAAATGGTACACGACATGGATATTTTGGCTGCCATTCCCCAGGGGTCTGTTATGCCAAGCTTCTTTTTCCACTCGTTATCCCAGCTATAGGTCTATTCCGTACCGCTAATGGTTTTAGAATAGATAGAAATGTCTACTAATGGCCACACCCCTGATTTTGAGAAGAAAAGGGAAAGGACAAGCAGGCAATGTGTCATGACCTCAGTAAATACACCACTGAGAAGGGCAAACGTGGTTCTTTCCCATGCCGCTGCTCTTCCGAGTTCATTCCTGACCTGACCTGTCACCCACTCTTACACAGAAAACAGAAATGCAGCACATATCCTTTGCCCCTGTGAACTCTCATTGCTCCCTTACTTTCTGACTTAACTTAAAAATCCTTTCTCTGAAATAAATGTGTACCTTTCTCACCACTGCTTCCAGCCCAGAAAAACTTGTACACGGGTATATGAATGACACGAAATGTCAGTGAGCTACTGCTCTGGCAGGAGAATACATTTAGTAGAAATATGCTGCCTGAGATTCATCCAATTTCTGCTTTCTGTCACTGCATTGTTGTCCATCTAGCTTACTGAATGTTAATTATTAATAAACGTTATTATAGACATGAAACCCTGAATTTCATTTCAAGTTCGTACTCGAATAGGACTCTTAGCAATAAGAATATGTGAATAGAAGGTGGTAATTTCATGACTAAGTAATGGCACCTATTTCTGGGTTTTGTTACACTACAAAACCAAAGTCACATAAGTGATTTGTAGCCTGAAGCTCTAGACATGAGTCTTCTCTCACTTGCTTTAGTGTATCCCAGATTTCAGACAAGCACTTTGGATTTGCCATTTATTACTGATATGGAAACTGCTTTGTCTTTATCCATAGATGAGGCAAAAACATGACAGCCACCCTGCAAACTTCCCTTGCATCCTATTACAGTTTGGGATCACAGAAAAGCACGTCATGCACAGAAAGCAAAGACACTGTTACATTCCACTCTTCAGGAGGAGATGCTTTATCTGAAATTGAATCCATGATGCCGGATTATTGGTAGATACTATGCAGCTTTTGCACAAAAATATATCCATGTTTGTTAACTGCAAATAAGCACATGTACTTTAGACACACGGAACAAGTAGATAGCTGGGAAGACGGACAAAATCAGGCAAAGGTCAGCCATATGATTGATTTAGAAAATAAAATAAAAAATCTAAAAAGTATGTAGGGAATTAGAAAAAAGGCCATATGCTACTAAAATAAAATGTAAAAGGACAAAGCTAGGATACAAAAGGTCAAAATATTAGTTTCTCCACATTTTACAAGAGTTTACACAGATGACAATTTGGACTTATAAGCACAGTTATGTGAGAAATACATTTACTTGTATATAATTTATAAATGACTACTGCAAAACATGTTTGTATCCAAGCCTTCTGAGCCATGTGGCGAAAATTAATTTTAAGGTTTCTTCCCCCCATGGGTATAAGGAAACGCCTGCACTCTGTTGGCAAAATTCCTTAGCATTAAATGAGACAGATGTTAGTGGTACATCAAAAGTATATGATATATAATGTCAGGGTTGTTTAAAATCTGCATAAGGATGCCGAGTTAAAATCTCTGAAATACAAGGAGAAGCTCATGTTAACTAAGTAGGCTCTTATTCAGGCCCTTTGAAAATGTTTGCTTTAGTAGGATCTAGTCTCCACTGACGTCCTCAGAACAGAGAGGCTTACTTGATGCACAGTCCATTTGCTGCCCTTCTGTGCACGCATGACTTCAGGACTGGAACCGGCTAATCCGTGAATTTACTAAAACTTTAGACTCTCATCAATTTCTATCCCACTCGCTTCTTACAGACTGAATCTGAAATAGCGGAGAGATGTTATTATCAGGTGAGATTTCATCTGCCTGTTTAGAGAAAGGTGTGCATTGGGTTTTGTTATTTCTGTGGAACATGCAGGTTGCTATATTAATCCTAACGAAAATATTCAGAGGAAATCACCTCTGTCTTTCTCTTCTGGGAGATTCTGTATTTGTTTTTCCATCCCTTTATTCATGTGTGTACTGAAGGCATGAATGAGACACAAATACTATGTTTGACAATATTTGTCCAACCACACCATGTCATTTACAAATAAAATATACCTCAGCTGAAGCAAGGCACACAAATCCTACAGCTTGCTCTTTCATTCTAATAAGATTCTTTGCTCCTCGCGCTGGAAATCTCACTGACTTACTGGTGGTGTCTTGCACATTTTTCAGACGCAGGCAGGAAAGTCTGAAAGAACACAGCTGAGGAGGAACTGGGTACTACACGTATCTCCCTTTTGACCAGAGGATTTCTGTATAAGCCCATAGAGGGATTTGCTGTAACATACTTTATTTCTTAGCAAGATCATTTATATAGAAAAATATTCTGAAAGATGCAGTAAACAGCTCAGAATGTGCTAGCCTTAGGTAACCTGAGCAATACCTGTGCATAGGATAAGCCAAAGGAAATCAAGTGAGATCAAGGACATGTAGAGACAAAAGAACTATGCTGTTAAAAAAAATTACAATTAGAAGCAATCCACTTTAACTGGTAAATTTGAAGAACTTTTCACTCTCTTGGCTTCCTGTATTCTTTTCTTTCCCAACATTAACTGAAACCTGGTATGTTCTGTGGATGATGGATAAAACTTTTTAAATACCCACACAGGAACCTAAAATCCCCAGAGAGTCAGTGAGAGTTACACCCTGCTGTCATCTGAACTATTTTGTTATACCCTAAACAGAATATACAGAGCTGATGTAACTGGCTCCCATTCTTCTTTCTTTCTTTCATTATTTCAGCTTGTGGATAGTTTTAATAGTTTCTTTTCATCAGCTTTACCTGATGTTTTAATAGCTAAGGTACTAGTTTGTTTTTTTAACCTCAGGCTTTTCCTATTTCTGTCAATGATTTCCATTAACAGTCTTCTAAGTGAGTTTTGCTGGCATCCCAGCCCACTGCTGTTGTGTTGAGAATTATGCTTTTTGACTTTTCAGAAATTATCTATTTTTGCCTGTTTAAAAATGCTTCACTTTATCCTAATCATCTTTATAAAAATGGCTTATTTAATCTTCAGAATGACATTCATTGGCCCTTGATCAGAAAGTACCTGGGTTCCCTATATTGTGATGGGCAACAGGTAATCTGATATCAAGACAGACACCGACCTCACATCTGTGCACTGAGTTAAAAACAAAACAAAACAAAGCAAACCACAAAAAAACCCCCAACCCAAGCTACCTAAAAGATGGTACACTGCCTGAGGCACAGAAAAGCTGCACTTCTCTCTCAGTCCTTGTCCTAAGGTGAATGTGCCTGAACTGAGGACAGTGCACGGAATATTGAGTTGCCATAACCAGCCACAAAGTCTCGGTTTTGTTTCTCAGTGAGGAAAGGGTGAAGCCTTCAGAGCAGTGACCTTAAACTAAAACTGCACCCTAGTCTAAGATTGTCAATCCTAGAGATTGTATTTTGAATCTCCAGAGGTTTCCTGCAAAGGCATTGCCCCCCCATGTTTTTCATAAAAATTTATTCCTGTTATCATGAAATTGCATGAAATGTTCTATTTTCATTCTGAAAGGAAACAGCATGTGATGTCCTTGCTGTGGCAAAGATCATGAAAACCTGGCCCACTGTAACACTCCAAGCTCAGAGGGGGAAGACCACACAACATGAAAAAGTTGTTGTTATATTCACATGGCATTTTTGCGACCTGACTCAGCATTTTACTTGTTTGTGGTTAGCAAACCAAGATAAGCTTTGAATGCTACAGCACAGATTTCAGATTGACTCAAAGGAAAAAAGAGGGCCTGCCCTTACAACGTACCAGCAAATCATCAACCTTCGTCAACCAGATCTTTCATTCTAACCCTTCCTGGCTAAGTCTACTAAAAAACCCCAACCCAACCAATCTAAAACTACCAGGTTTTCCAATATTCCCTCTTACAGACACTGGTAAATGAAACCAGAACCAGTCATAGCTCAAGATGAGAGAGGTAGTGTGATTTTTAAACTTTTTTTTTGGGTGGGGTGGTTTTTTTGCATAGCCTCTCTAAATTAGTTCCACATCCTGTTTTCCTTCTGGATTCTGCTGCCCTGAAAACCTCAATGATAAGCAATATACTGTTGCTAAACCCTCTCAAGGAGAGAGAGGGATACAATTTTCTTGTCTTCTTATGTTGTACTTTAAGAACAATAATATTCATTCCTTTGTAGCATAATTAAAATAAACTGCTGTGCTGTGGCATTTAGTCAATTGCAGCAGTCGTTTATTGCCTCATATGCAACAAGTCCTCAGAGATTACAACTTAAAGCACATATGAATTTTTGCTTTCATACTCTTACTCAGAAGGAAAATATAAAGGTGCAGCAGCAACTGATCCATAACCTGCTGCACTCACATAGATAAATTACATACACCGGACATGCATTACAAATGCTAGTTTCAGTGCAATGAAAGGAGTAGCCTAATTAATTCAGTGGAGTTACACATGCTTAAAATTCATAGAAAGAAAGATAATGGTTTTGATCTTAAAGTACCAAGGCAAATCAAATTTGCTGGGAACGTGTGCTTTCTGCGTGCTAAACTCTGGGGTGCAGCTTTTAATTTGCATAACAGCAACGTAACTGTGCTTCCAGGCAATGACTGTGGCATAACAGAGATGAGCGAGGAAAAAAACAAACCGTATGTGACAACATTTGTCCTATTGATAAATATATTATTACAAAGCACTCATACTTGGTCCGAATTATAATTCTACATGAGATACACTGATGCTAATAGGGTAATGAGGCCTTCCCTAAGAATAGGCAGTAGGATTTAGGTACTAATTCTGGCTTTAATATCAACTTCTCACCTGGCCATGGGTCATAATCTAAAAACATTCATGTACCTAAAAATGTTGAGATCTTGTGGATTTTTTCAAAGTTACCTGAGAAGGTTAGGGTCTGTATTACCGCGATGAGTTTGAGAAATCCATTTATCTACCTGCCTATTAAGCACGTAAAGCATTTTTTTAAATCTGACCTCCTTTATAAGGAGTCCTGCCATGCAGACTGAAGGAAACCTAATTCCTTACCTTAGACCCTGTAGGGATTTTGTGACAATAATCATGATTATGCAAGAACTGCTCAAACCCTACAGTCATAGATGTGCCATTAGTACTGGATGGAGTCCAAACATCGAACAGCTATTAGCAAGTTAAAATTTGTAGATGATAACTCAGAACAAAGTATATAATTGTATTATCTGATTAAGATGCAAAATAAAACCAACCACATGGTATTAAATATATCAGGTGTAGAGAATTTGTGAGCCACAAGCTCAGTACATGAGAACCCATCTGAATTCTGCAGGGAATGGACATATACAGCCAGCATGGTACATAATGCAGTCAGCCTTCAAACTGCACCCCTGATTTTTGTGTGGCTGAGGAACATGAGCCAAGGTGAATTCACTAAAGGCACCTTTTCCCCTACAAGATCCCACACTGTCCCTTTACTGATGTACAGTAACCACAGTTTTTATAGCAATTCTCCCTTGACAGGACACAGGACGCCCCCTGCATGTAGGTATGAAAATCTGGTCAGTACCAAAGAAAAAAAAAAAGACAATAAATCCATAAATTTATAGTGTAATTTTGCCCTAGTTACAACAGTGTACAACTATGACAAGCAAGGCTGCTTTCCACAAACAAATTTATTGCCACAGGTTGCTCTTCTATTGCCTTCAATAAGAAATGCCAAAATAAGTATGATTTAAAAATGCTATCAGCTGACTGGAATACTCAATAGATTCGGTGCATTACAATAAAATTGGTCTCCAAGTGTTGTATTAAAAATAAATAAATAAAAAGGAATGAATATGGACCTAAATCTGCCACTTAATGCTCCACAGTTATGCCTCAATATTTACTGTAAACCAGTAGAAGATTGTCTTTGGATCCTAATCTGCATATTCATAAGGTTGTCATACAGCTTGAAAGTGGGTTTTTTTCCTGCTTTGTTATAACACTTTAAATATTAGGAGTTTTTTAGTGCACAGTTTATGTAAATCCCACTCTGAACAATATGGCTTTCACTGATGCTGAGTTTATAACTCTGTTGCAGTCTGGCCTGCTGATTTAGGGGAAGACAGTGCCTTTGGTAAAATCACTCTGTTGGAAAATTCAACAGTGAGGACACAGATGGAGCTATATAGGGTGGATGTAAACAAGGTAGCAGAGACAGAAGAACTGGGTCCATGCAGAAGTTCCAGACTCCTTGACATAGTGCCTGTTTACCAAAGTAATCTCAACATGCTCATGTTTCTTTGAGCCTTCTCCATCCCATTTACAGTTTGTGGTGTTAGTACCTTGCATGATTACTGTGAAAGATTTGCATCTAGTCTCTGAACCCCAGACTGTGGACTAGACAATGCTTCTCAGAGGAAGAGCAAAGCTAAGTGAAGTAGGTGAACACAAGTTAATCGAGTAACACCGTGCTTTGGCTTCCATGTCCAGGGAAACGTCAAACAGAGATGACAACCGTATTACATTACCAGCAACACCAGTCTTCCATCAGAATGTCCTTAAACATGCACCACTTATCCTTTTTTTTTTATTTGTGGGAAGGTTTGAGTTATTTATGGAGATTTAGCAACGTGATGTAGAATGCATCTGGGGGTAAGGATTGTGAAACAACAAACCTTCACTCACCAACATGCCGGGTGACTTCAAGCATAGCATTCCCCCATGCCTCTCTCTCCGCTCCTGATCTCTGTCATTACGGTTTATTTGAGCGGAAAGCTCACTGAAGCACGTGCTGTTTTTTACCATTTGTCTGTACAGTGCATAGTATAATCCTCATAATTCATCATATCAAAGACAATGATTTCCTCTTACTAAAAGGAAAACCTGAGTTCTTGAAGAATGTGACAGCTAGAGAGTACAAAGCGGGGGGGGGGGGGGGGGCGAGGTTAACGCAGCAATCCCCTGCCAGGGCTGCTTGCAGGATTTGATTTGCGATGTTCAGTACTAATGTCATGGGCTCCTGCCTCCCGAGTTATTCGATGTTGCAGCAGTAAATTCTTATTCTATTTATTTCATGACTAATACATCCATGCTTACTGTAACGTCCCAGTGTTACACCTTAATCAATCACCTTTTTTCTTACAAACCTCATATACAGTAGTGAAGTAATGCTCCAGTTTACATGAAGAGAAATTTGTGTTGGCCCATACTTCCTAACTGGCAGTGTCCTTGTCCCAGAAAGGGCAGACAGGACATATGTGAGGAAAAGAGTGGCAGAGACTCCATACAATATTACATCTTTCGGAGAAATAGGACAGAAGACAGCTGTGCAAGTTTAGTATCTGTAAACAGCCCGGGCAAATGCGATCTTAATGCGACTGCCGTATTATCGCGTGACGAGACTGATGCTGCAATCCAGCTGTCTCTGCTTCCTTATTTGTGGGAACAGAGACATAACCAGACATCTATATCATATACACATCCCCATTTTCCGAATCATATTCAAGAGCATACAACAGACAATAGCTTTCCTCCAGTGCAGCAAGAAACAAGATGGCTTCAAAAGACCGCTTTGCCTCCAAGGCGGCATATGGAATATTAATTAATAATAGATTAATAGACCTTTCCCCACTTAAAAATTTAATCTGTTTGTTAGCTGAGATGTTTGCACCAGGGAAGTGCTACAAAACAATGGTTGCATTAAAAGAGCCATGTCATCTCTTTGGAGACGTCCTTCACAGGCCCTTGAGGAAATCACATCAGAAGGAGCCTGGAGACAGAAGAAGAATCACAAAGGCTGGTTTTTGTTTTTAAAAGCAGTGGCCATTTACAAACTTCAGAGAAGCGGAGTACAGAGAAGAAGGCTGGATATTATAAAACAGGAAAAGCTGTTAGCCTTCAACTTAACTGCAAGTGAAGTACAACAAGGAAAATAATTTGTCTGAGGAGTGTAGAGTCATGGCAGGCCCATGTGCATAATGGTTTAAAGTTTTCCTACCATCACCTGAGCGATCCAGAGTAAGCAGTGGCTAACGAAGTCAGCATTGGAGCCAACACCAGAGCATGTCTCAGTACTCCAAGTTCTTGCATTGAAACTTTGATACTGAGGGAGAGCAAATGAAGTTGAGTTATGTGAACCGGGTTTTCAAGTCTTATTAAGTGGTATTTTTTCCTCCACTGGGATTTCTAATCCTCTGTTTTTGTCAATTGATGCACTATTGGGTGTGCATTTCCCTTACCCTCTTTCTCTCCCCTGGGATCTCACCTCCTTATTATGAGGCTGGATAAGCAGCTTTAATTCAGTGTCAGCCTCATCTACTGAATTAAACTGGGGCCAGAAAAATCCTATTACTGTTTTGAGGGAAGGTGAATAAATGTGTATCTTGACTGATCATGTATTAATCCTGGTATCCACTTAGGGCCTGAAAGGAAATGTCTGTTCAGTTGCCTAGCAATATCATTGAATATAAGTCTTAGCATTTTTAAAAAAAGGGTCAATTGCTAAATAAGCCCCCAGAACCTCATTTTCATGCTTTTTTCCCCCCAAGCTTTATATTTTCTAAATATGAAACAAATAACTACCAGATATGAGCCTATGAAATAGGACAATGGTGAGAGCTCATATTTTATATGCTGAGTGTCTCACTCATCAGATGCAGAGCTCACACCAACTAAGACAGATTTCACATAAAAGAAAAATAAGAAAAGAAAGAGGAAAGGTTGCCAAGGTGTAGTAAAGAATAGCATATTATTTCATAAAATGTCAGACACTGGTGTTCACTGGTTCACATCCATTTTCTATAGCAGACCTGTGCCTATCTGCAACCAGCCAAGGAGCTGGCCCAGTAATCTGGACACCAGACCCAATTCCTGGCTTTGTGCTAAATTATCATGGTGACATTGCACAAATTGCTTAAAGGCAACTGAGTCTTTTCCACAAAAACATTCTCCTTCCTGAAAAATTGCAGGTAAAGAGAGAACAATTACAAGGGGTTTTCTAATTTGTATTTACAATCATTTAAAATTGTTTGTTCAGAGAACTTCCCCCAGGAGAGGATTTGACTTTGGCCTAGAGAGCACATCTGGCAAGAGAACACTGAGTGAAAGGTGCCTTGTGGGCAGTCGCTAGGAAGAAGCAATAATTCCATTTTCTGTCGCGAATTGAGTGTGTGCTGCTAAATGTCAAGTGTTTTCGTTAACAGCTGGAGAGATGAAGCCACAGAAATTCTTGTTTATAACCCTGCAGCCTCTTATCCTGTATTGGGATGTAATTTGGTTCAGCCATGTGGCTCAGCATATTAATCACATTTTTAGATTGTTTTAGGCCATTTTACAATACCTTTTTGTGTGGCAAATATAGGAGACAAAACTCCTGAGATCTATTATTTAAGGTTTTTCCACTTGATATGTGTCATTCTTCCCTGAGAGCTTCTGAGGGATTCTCCCAAAACATGATAAATATCAGAATGCATATGAAAGACATTCAATCTCCTCGCCCCATGACTTTTGGAAAAACAAACAGCCCTCTAAAGCAGAGACTTCTGTAGCAAGTAATGCCATGAAATCCTTCAGGATGCAGGCTATCACCAACCTAAATGCTATCAGACATATTAATCTTTTTTGATCATGGGTTGTAGTAGAAAAAGGACTGACAGGCTGATGTAACATTACTTTTCAGATACAGTCTCTTTCACATCACAATCATTTTTCCCTTCATTAGTACCTGGATATAGTCTGAAAGAATCAGAGAAAAAAAATTAAAGGAAAAGTGAATAATAAGATGTTATTAGATGGTGTGTTTCTGTACCTGCATTTGGGTTTGTTCAGGCTTCTAGCTCATTAGAGACTAGTTGGATTTTTAACATGATGAGATCTGTTTCATCTGGATATCCCTGTCACTGGAGAACATTCTCTTTCTTCTAATTACCATCTTGCTCAATGTGTCATCAGTGCCACCTCTGACTCTTCACTTTCAGAGCATTTCTGATCCACCTAGTAGTGTCTGCTCTCTTCTGGAACAAATGCTTATTGTACTCTAGAAAATCTGGTGCCCAGAAATTTGAAGAACTGCCAAAATTTCCCAGTCATGGAATCATGAAAACTGCAGAGAGCTTTAGTACCATCTGAAAACATCTTTAAATTTGGAAAACCTTGAATGTTTATTTTCCTTACTAAAAAATAAATACTTATATAGAGGTTTTGAATCATGGGGCAGGAGTACACATGTGGAATAAGGAAGCCTCTTCTCTCTCAGTGGCACACCTACTCTTGGCTAATACAGCTGAAAAAGATTCAAATGGGAAATAAGGTGCCACTTTAACTCTAAGGACAACTTAATACTGAAAGAGTTGGTACATCTGTCATCACTAGATACCTCAAAACTGAGATGAGATACCTTCTTAAATCATAAGTTGAACCCAGAAATAACTAGGTGAAATTCTCTACTTTGCATTATACAGAACAGCTAATAAGGCGTTCATAACAAGCTATCGTAAAAAACATGAATTTAAGAAGTACACCTTCAAAATCTATGAATGCTTTCAGTCTCTCACACTTCCACAAGGTGCTGTACTGCAGTTTACCTTGCTTTTATACCAGCAGAGTTCCAAGAAAAAAACCTCAGCAACCATTTATTCCCTGAAGATTTCAGATTAGTCAAAGAAATGTTATAGATTTTCATAAAGGTTTGCCAGTTTTACAGAAGCAAATACCTTACCAGCCCTGCCAATATTTCTGAAAGTTGAAGTAATTGCAATACTTTGTGGATCTCGATTTCTAATCTGCTTTTTATTGCAGTAAAGATCACATCTGATTATGCCTTTGTACGTGCTACACGCTGGTGTTTTAAACACATTTTTTCTTCATAACCAGCATTTTTCTAAGTAACTATTGAATTAGAGTTGTATCTTATCCAAAATGGAGCCATCTATTATACCAGGTGCTGTACCTATACCTAGTAAGAGAGTCTCCTCCTCAAAGAATTTACAGTTAAAATGAAGTAGATTCACTGTTACTGAATAAATAAGAATGTATGTGTACTGACACTAAGAAATACACAAAGAGCAAACTGGGAGCTGCAGGGACCTGGAGGAAGCTGGAAAATGAAATCCTAGGCTTTAAGCACAAACCCAGCATCTTTTTATGTCTTTTGCATGAAATAATATAAACCTCTGATTCCTTTAAATAGATCTCTGAACACCTTTGATAGCAGTAACAACTTTGAGTAAAATACAGTGCTAATTCTAAATGTACACACTTTTTATCAAGTATCAGTGATCCCAGATAGTGCAGAATAATGCTACTATACCCTATGTTTTATTATGATTAAATGTTTCATGTTTGCTTTCGATTTTGCATATGTATGCACAAAAAGCAGCTTAACACCAGACATTTAAGAATGGATTGTGCACAGATTCTGGATCCTAGCCTACAAATTGCTGATTGATCTGTGCTGGAAATGCTCTGTTACATAAACCAAAATGAGGACCAAAATGTTAAATCCTGACACTTAGATTACTTTTCTTTTTTTTATGCCTTGAGACAATCACACAAAATGCCTGCCTGTAGGGGAAGGGAAGAGGGGGAAAAATACAGATTTATTTTGTCCAGAGACTTCAATCACTGACGTCTTTCTTTTTCCCTTTTATTTTTCCATGATCAGATATTCATGAGAAAGAAACAATGACCAAGGTTTCAATATTTCTGTAAAGAGCGAAAGCATTGTATAATCCCTCAGCTCTACAGCAGAGTCAATAAACAGACCTTAATCTCAGTGCAAATTCAGTAATGTTCTCATGCCCTCTTTTGGGGGGAGGGAGTTATTTTCTATGTAGCCTTCAAACAGCTAGTGACAAGTCTCAGTATTGAAATATTGCAATTTACTAATGTGAACTCTCATTGGAGAAGATGAGCTAAGCCTCAATTTTTCTTCCACCCACACTTTCTTTCCCTTAGATACACTCAGTGTGCAATTTCCAAGTGATTGTAGTGAAAGACTGTCATCTTTATTCCCAGCGGAGGAATTTCTTCTCCATCTTACAGTCATCATTAGTTAGCACTGCTTGCATTGCAATGATACTAAAGACAGACGTTAAGGTAGGTAGCATCATTTGTATTACACTAGCACATACGAACTTTGACTAAGATTGAGCAAATACTCCAGACTTGAAATAGCACTGGTAGTAGGTGCTGTGCACATCTGTAGCTCAACAAAAAAGGTTTACAAAACAAAAAGCAGGAGAAAGAAGTATTATCATCTCTGTTTTATAGATGTAGAATTGATGCACGTAACTCATCCCTTTTGCAGCCCTTTAGAGCTCATGTAATTTTTCCCTGCAGCTAGATTTCTCCAATGGCTTGGTACACTTAGAGTAAAATACATCCATGTTCATATTGCTTTCACAAAGTACTGCAGGCCTGAGAAAGATGTGAGTGATGTAAAGTAGCAGAATACCGGCTGGCTGCACAGGAGTAAAATTCACCTTTGAAGGACGTACTCCCCAACTACAGACCCAAAAGAATTTGTGGGTGGAATTTTCTGAACGACTTCCTAGACATTAGCATTCTTGGCAGTGCTTCTAAAATTTAAAAAAGAAGATAAACTAAATTCTCCAGCTGTTAGAAATCAGCTAATGTACGTGGTGCATCAAGAGTGTCTCACTAATGTCTTATGATTTCCCTAAATATAATACGAAAGGTGCATACGTAGTAAGAATCCATAGTGCAATTTGCATCTATCAAGCCCTATTAGCAGATTTTTGCAAAGAAAAGTTTCAGTTACCCAAACGCAACTCTCAATTAAAAAAAGGTGACTAATAACTTGACAGAAGACTGGAACCCTATTTCATTGCAAGCGCTACAAACCAGCTCCATTAAGGGCTGTAGCTTAACCATCAAGCAACTGGATTCTAGTAATGGGAGGTCTCTTGGATGGGGTATACAAAGGCACATATCTCAAGGCAGCACAGCCTTTAGAGAGGTGGCAGAGAGTGGAGAGGATTATGGGCTTGTATTAATGTATGCACATTATGTATGCAGTGTATGTATAACATACATATCCAGGTATACAGAGGGGAAGAGAGAGATGCTTGCCTTTATACTGTAGGGAGACAAACTAAACCCCAAAGCTCTTGAACATGTATCTCTGCTCAGATAAAGAACCACTGGATTCAGTGGACGTACTGTAGATCATAGAAGGACTACCAATTGTTTTCCTCTTTCAGTGTCTTGATCATATAACTGAGGAGGGTAATGGCATCTTGACCTCAGTAAACTCTATGGAAAGGCACCCACAGTCTTAAATAAGCATTTCATTAATGCCAAGCTCTGCAAAGTTGCATTTGTTCACACCTCGGAAAGTGCTCTGAGATCCTTGCATGAATGTTGCTAAAGGGAATATATCCTGTGCATGCATATTGAAGAATCATAGAATGGTTTGGGTTGGAAGGGACCTTAAAGATCATCTAGTTCCAACCCCCTGCCATGGGCAGGGACACCTTCCACCAGACCAGGTTGCTCAAAGCCCCATCCAACCTGACCTTGAACACTGCCAGGGATGGGGCTGCCACAACTTCTGTGGACAACCTGTTCCAGGGCCTCACCACCCTCACTGTGAAGAACTTCTTCCTTCTTCTAATCTAAATCTACCCTCTTTTGGTTTAAAGCCATTACCCCGTGTCCTATCACTACATGCCCCTGTAAAAAGTCCCCCTCTGGCTTTCTTGTAGGCCTCCTTTAGGTACTAGAAGGCTGGCTCTAAGGTCTCCCCAGAGCCTTCTCTTCTCCAGGCTGAACAACTCCAATTCCCTTAGCCCGTCTTCATAGAAGAGGTGCTCCAGCCCTCTGATCATCTTCGTGGCCCTCCTCTGGACTTGCTCCAACAAGTCCACATCCTTCTTATGCTGGGGGCCCCAGAGCTGGACGCAGTACTGCAGGTAGGGTCTCACGAGAGCAGACTAGAGGGGGAGAATCACCTCCCTTGACCTGCTGGACATGATTCTTTCGATGCAGCCCAGGATAGGGCTGGCTTTCTGGGATAACCTCTTTCTCACCCCACCCCACCTTCTTCTCCCCACAGATATCCACAGATCTATATGGTCTGGTGGGCATGGCTGATGGTTGGACTCAATCTTGAAGGTCTTTTCCAACCTAAATGATTCTATGATTCTATATTTAGATTTAATTGAAAATAAATCCAGAAGAAAAAAAAGTACCAGTAAGGTTGTCCTAGCAGGAAGCCCAATTAGCTAAAAAGAAAATCTCAAATGCTGAAGCAGTGCTGGCAATAGCCCTCCTACAAATGCTGTAATCAACCTGCAGCATTAGTAGGATTTTACGCAATCTTTTTCCTTCCAGTATGTCATTGTCTTTATCGTACAAACCTTAAAGAAAAAAATCCTAAAATATTATGAGGGATTTGGGTTTATTATTCTCCTTTGATTGCTATTGCTTGGAGTTACCTGGGCAGGAAACATCTGCTTTTCTCCCCATTAAAAAACAAAGATTACCAGGTTTTAGTTAAACCTGGCATTCTATAGTTATTTACTGGGACTTGAGGAGGGGAAAAAAAAAAGAAGAAGTTGGAACCTAATTACATAGCAGATGCCGAGAGTGGTATTTATTCACCAAAACCACACAGGTCATTCATTAAAATCTCAGTTTTAATTAGCAAACACCTGTTTTGTGTTTGATTTTACACTGATACGTACTGTCTGCAATTTGCTTTCTTCAGTACAAGCAATTAGATAGCCCTGACAGTAACAGTTAATCTAATTAGAACAGGGGTGCCTTGGGAGTCCAGCCCTGACTTCAAGAAATTACACACACGTGATCACAGCTCCATCCCATCATGGCTGTGGTGGTTGTTAGGGTGTTTTTCCCCCCCTTCTGAATGACACAAAGATGTTGCTGTTTCTTCTAGCATTTTCTGTTTTAAAGAAAAATTTCTTTGTAGAAAATAAAGAATCTGAGCTACAGAAAGCCACATGATGCTATTGCTGCTTTCAAACATGACCTCTAGCCCAGAATTCACATTAAGAGTGATGCGTTGCAACAGGCTCATTCAATACAGCCCATTCACTCTCTTCTTGTCGCCCTGAATCATTCTTCATTGGCTTCCCACAACCCTTTCAAGTCCTTAAAGGAGAATTGAAAAGCAACTCTTCTCTTTTCTCTACGGTCCTCGCTAGCTAAGACGTAAGTCTGAAAGGTTTGCAGGAATTATTTCAAAAGGTCTCCTCTGCACAAGAGTGAAAAGTAACTGCTGTCACCCTGCACTGCCTTCTGTGGAATGATCCCAGATTAGCCTTAGGTCAGAAATCGGATCCTTCCAATTAACATTCACTTTGGAATTGGCATTACTGTATTTTCTGTTTACTGACATATATAACTGTAAAAGAATTTGAGGTTGTAGTTATTGGAGGCAGTTATACCTGACTGATGTATTAAATTGGATACAAAGGCCATGCCTTTGGGAGTTTCTAGGAACCCAAAGTTTTTCACTTTAACTTGCTTGCAGTCCAATCATAAAGAAGGTAACCAAGATACAGGACAGGTCATATTTTAATATGAGGGAAAAACATAGAATACCTGCTGGATCCCAACCAGCATCTTGGTTTTAGGCTTTGCAAAATGAAGGACTTGAAAACTACATCTAACAAAACACTGAGCAATGAAAATGCATTTTTATTACAATGCTCAGATGAACTATGTTTTTTGTGGATGCAAATTAGACATTATAATGAATTCTTGTTTAAAATGGGTGTATTTGAAACTTGTGTTCTGTTGCACAATTTCCTCAAAGCGCTTGATTTTTACAAAAATTTTGGCACCCATATAATCACTATGCTACAATTTTTTTCAGAGCCCCTTAATCAATACTGGCCTCATCCTTTAAATAAGGATGAAATAATTCTCTAATTCAAAGAATGATGTGGCAAACCAATTACAATAATGAAAGTATTGTTGTAATAAGGGTCGAGAAAGGCAAGTGATACAAGTCATACCTGTGATTATAAAATCATTATAATTTAGGAGATAGTTTCTTCTGAACACATTCCATGCCCTACATTTGTGCCACTGCTTTCTTTTTTCCTTTTCTTCTTTTTTGTTAAGCACAGTAAGCTGGCCTCCCCATCTATCGTAGAAATCCACTGCAAAAGGAGAAAAAAATCCCAACTCCCTGGGGTAGGTGAAGAGATTTTGAAATAAAGGAATAAGCTAATTAAATTTAACTGTGTCATCCTGGGTAGGCTGAATACTATAATTAATTAATCCAGCCCTCTGCTTGTCCTGGAGGGGAATGGTGTTCCTAAATGCACAGGGTGAAATCTGTTTAAGGAGATATGGGGCCGATTCCGTCCTCTCTGATGAAGGGAGACCTAAGTCTCTCAGCAGGAGAGTGTGTAGGAGCACTGAGAACTCATTAATATCTGAAAGCAGGGAATGTTGCCGAAAAGGTAGGGAGAGAGGGGGTGGGGGTGGGAGGGCTACTCCGAAAAACATGCAAATATGTCAGTACAGAGAGTGCAACGTGTGAGTTTGGAAGGCATATTTCTGCACAGTGTGAAAGCACAAACCTGGGAAACAATGAAAAAGTTACATTTCAGAGCAATTTCCTGCTTTATCACAGTCAAGCATATCTGGCCTATTAAATTGTTGTAAAGTTACATCATGGAAAATAGCACAGAATCTGATGATGGATGTGCTGTGTGAATCACATCACTGGAAAAAAAACTTAAGGGACTTGTGTGGATTTCTTTCCGCCTAATTTTTAATATCATTTTGACAGAGCAGAGACCATGCCGGCCTTTCTTTTGGCTTGTTGGTTCCATCCTGTGACCCAGACACATCTTGGGATAACACTCCACTTTTGGGGCTTTGGTACTCTGGACACAATTTACATCACACCTGAAGATATTCTGTTATTACACCATGATCTCTCTGTTACCCTCACAGCCTCAGGAAGCAATGCTGCACAAGGGTGCTTTAAAGCCAGCTTGCTCAATTCCTTACATTTTACTTAGCCTGTAACCAGCATAGCTGGGAATCTGGGCCAAGGCCCTTATTTTAAACCTTGGATTCTATTGTCTAAGAGAATGTTGCTTTCCCTCCGCTGATCAGTTCATTCCTACATGCTTTTGGATTATCTTTAAAATACATATGAGATGCAAACAACATGATTCTGATGATACGAATGTGCCTGTGATTATCCCAGGGCCCTTCTGCTCACAGGAGAGCTGCGACTTGCTGCTAGCAGGGCTAATGCATATCGATACCTCATCCCTTTCTCTGGGATGGGTGGAAATCTCCCCTGAACGAGGAGGTGTAGAGATGCATGCGGTACACCGTGGCAGACAGGAGATGTCCGATTGAGTGGTGCCACACAACGCGAAGCAACCTGAGGCAACGTGACACCTGCCACCTCGCATCAGGGTCTCAAGGATGCTGGTTCCCATTTAGGGAAGGTTTGCTTAGGAATGGGTGCCTGGGGGTATCTTAAACAGGATGCCAGGTTTTAAGATTCTGTTCACAGTAAATTACTTGCTTATAGAACCAGCATTTTAGTTTTTATATCCCCTCAATCTGATATTTTAACTTGCCATATCAATATAAACAAATTTTAGAATTGTGACTTATAGTTCTAGCTGCATTTTAGACTCAATTCCTGCTGTTACACAAATCTTACATTGTAATAATGCACACTGAAGTAATGATGTCTGTGTGTGCCCTGACACCCTCAGAGAAATGATGGCATAAATCCACAGAAGCCACCATAGCTACAGTGCTTTACACCAGCTGAGGAGGAGCTGTTATTTTAGATGGAAATCACAGGATGAGAAATGAAGTTCGTATGAGCTTAAGAAACAGCCTTCCAGCTGCAGCAAAACCAGCCTTGTATCTTAAAATCTTTTGCATCGGTCAAAGACCCAACTTCTAATGAATGGGGACAGGATGTAACAAAGTTACTTACCACAAGATCCTACCTTGGTACACACTATCCAAGACTGCAAAGTTTCACTACTCAAGGGATTCACTTTTTGGTCAGAAAGAAGAAATAGCTCTAGGTTACATGGAGTAATTGGAACTGAACAACCCAAAAGCATCTCTCCAGAGAATCACAAAAGACTTTGGCTGCTTTCAGTAAATCCTTTCCAGAGCCAGTTCAGAAATTTTGAGATAGTCAAAACAAACACACGAACAAAATACAGACCCTTTCCTAGCTTTTTATCCTGACATTCTCTTACCCCTTACGAACAAGATAAAATAAAATAAAAAAACTGCACAAAGAGAATCTTCACAGGTAAGTATTATTTAAGCAATACTCTCCTTTAGGTTGGTACTCAGTAGTCCTGTCAGTTCAAAGCATGCTTTGGGTCACAACAATTCCTCCCCCCAAGAATAACACAGAGTCTTAAGAAGACATGAACTACTAAAAGACAGGTCTTCTTTTAATCAGCTTTAATATCAGAGTAGCAGCAGCAACCTTTATGCTTAGGCCACAAATGACAGGTTTATTATCCTTTCTTTTGAAACTGATAAATTGGTTCAGGCTTTGGGATGGCTTTTTAGCTACCACCAAAAAAAAGAGAAAAGGAAGAGAATAAAAAAAGGAAAGAATGAAGAACGTGGCTGTCTTGTGAGATATTTAGAGCTTTGTAGAAAATTCAGATGGACAGACTAGTCATGTTGCTGTCATCTTGGTTCTACCAAACTTTGGAAAATTTCAAAAGCTAATTTATTTATTTTTTTAACTCTTTCCACATCTGTCTGCTACTTTGGTAGATTTGTCCAGCAGTTTATCTCCCTTTGTAAGGGAACAAATAACAAAGTATTTAGCTCATGTAAATCAGTGAAGTTTTATTTAATTATGTAGATTTATATTAGATATGTTTCTAAATATATAGTCATAATTTGGTATCAAAATAAGAAACTTTAGGCACTCAGGTTGCCCACATAGTCATTAGGCCAGTTTTGGTTTTGAGTATTAAATGGGTGGATCTTCTTAAGGATTTAATGAGCAAAGAAGTCCCAGCTGGTGAAACCAGAAAAAAAAATTCAAAACATGATTAAAAAAGCAGTAGTTGCTAGCAATGAACAGGAAAGGTAAAATTTAGATGATCACAATAGGAAAAGTTACTGTTCGTATCAAAATTGCACAATCCAAAGTCCACTGCAATAAATCCAGGGATTCCTACTCATTGTCAAAGATGTGCCTAAAACCTCGCAAAACAAACTGTCCAACATGCAAAGCTTTTGACTAATAGTGCAACTCTCAGGGCCAAATTCTTATTTGTGGTTGATTTGTACCAACTGGGAAGAGTTTCAGGAGTTGATGCTGATGTCTGCCAAGCTAACAGCAGCTTCGGATCATCTCTGTTATGAGTCCAAGAAGCAATGCTGCTTTCAGACAGACAGTAAATTAAAAGGGCTAGTGGTGAAAAGATATTTAAAAGCAGTGACAAATAGCATTTCTGAATTAACTTTAAGCCTCACATTAGTCCCACTAAAGACAGCAGGATTATTCAAATGCTGATTTTCTCAACTGATGAACTGTTTAATTGGAGTGAAACCTATTAGATAAACATCTACATGGACATCCCTGAAAAAATACAAAGGAAAACAATTTAGTAAGGGAAGCAGTTTCTTTTCAGCAGACTTCATGGTGGATGTTTATGAATTATCCCTCCCTTTGCATAAATGATGGGGGAACACGGTTAATCAAAGTAATAACAATCAATAAGTTGGCACTTTTGTGGTGCCATGGAGGAACACTTATTGCATGCTATATATGCTTGTAGAGAGCAATGCACCATTCTGAGGCCACAGCATAGTTTCCTTATGACCCCTTAGTGGTCCATTTTCAAGGGAAGAGCCTAACCTTGCCCTGCAGAGACCAGGTGGGATGGGCTGCGATAACAGAGTAATGCCACTGAGTGGCAGAAAGCTGCATTTATGTAGGCAACACAAAACCATTGCTTTTTTCCCAGAATTAATCTTAACCTTATTATATTGATTTGAAGGGATAACTGCCCTTGTGATGAAACTCAGCAGAGGGGAAGACTGGAGAGAAGGAAGCAGCAGCTTCTGACAAAGAACAAATGTTTGCCTAGTGGGGCACCATAATCATCTGGTCATCTTTAATATCACGAATGAGAAATCAAAAACTACAGCACCATTTAATCAACATGCTTGAGCACAAGCAGGGAACATTTCTACACAAACCTGATAGAACCAAAGTTTATAGACATAACCCTAATTAATTTAGTGTATTTGGATTCCTGTCCTCCAGTCTCTGTTGTGTAAACTGCAGCAGCTGCAGCTGTATTGCAATGAGGATCAAGTCATGCCAAACATTGTGTATTTCAGTTTGCAAATATTTGAGGCTTCTGCGTGGGAAGGTTGACATAGCATTGCAATCAATTAAACAAACAAGCTACAAGGGTACTATTGACTGGAAGCATAATGCTCCAACAAATCTGGCCATTGAAGTGAATGTGTATAAAAATACAAATTCTTTTTAATCCTTTCGCCATCAAGGAATCCATCATCATGCTCCACTTCAGCATATAAAATCTAAGGTCTTGATTTATTCATGGCAAAATCCGACATGCATAGCAAATGGTAAAGAAATTAAAGGACATGCTGATTTAGAAATTACTCAAGCAGCTCTGGGAGTTGGTGGGGCCAGCTGGAGATAAGCTGTGGTAAGGAGATGCCAAAATTTCCTTGTGTTCCAGAACGAATATCCATATGACTAAATGCCAGATATGTTTCACTCAAAATACCCAAATAGCATTCAGGTTGTGCTGGCCCTATATGTTGGACTGAATTTCATCTCTGCGCATTAATGAAAAAACAGGGATTATCACTTATTTTTTAATGCAATGTATTATTAGCACATGCTGCTTACAGAACACCGAGGTTATCCAGCCACGGCCATGGTGACTTATTTTGCATCTAAGATACACGTGCATTTACCCACAGCAATTTCCAGGGTGGTTATAACGACCTGCCCAGTGACACCCAAGCAGCGAACAAGGGAGAGACAAGCAACAAAAATGCAGTGGTATGCTCTTCAACAGGACTAAACTGAGGAATAAGAAGAGTACTGTGAGTCAGAAGAAAACCTCAAGGTTATATTCTGAGTGGGGATTCTGCTTAAATTCGAACTGCCTGAAAACTGGCCAAGACCCGAGTTTGCTACCAGCACATACAGGCAGAGGCTGGCAGGGAAGCTGACCTTGGCAGACCCGACTCTTCTCATGACATGTCTTTCCCAGCTTTGACATTTGTCAGGCTAGGGTAGGAATCTCATGATGTTGACAAGTCCTTGCAAGCAGGAGCAGTAAGAGTCCCTTGATGTGCATTTAAAATACAACGGATCAACTTTTCTTTCCTCCTCTTACCGGCCCTGTCACAGGCAGAATGTGCAAGGGCAGACTCCAGACCAAGCTGTCAGTGCACCACTGTCCGTTCGGATTAAACTCTGGGCACTGAGGAGAGAAGCTGCTGTTACACCTCATATTCCTCAGCTGCCTGGGAGAGCTGACGGATGGGTACCTTGGTTGAAAACAGGCACACACTTCATCGCTTTGCTTGTGGATTTGCCAACAGCCACAGGCCCACAATATATTTGAGGCCTGTAAACACTCTCTGCTGACACTTGAATATGCTGCTTGCTTGAAATGCTCGCAGGGACAGTTCCCAGCTCTTTTTGGAGCTCGCTGCAGTAGGAGAGAGAGGAGGGGAGAGAGGCAGGGAGGAAACAAACTGACTGAAACACTTTAGAAAGTGCTGGTGAAACAGTGCTGCAAGAGCCGCCTCGCTGACTGCCCAAGGACATCTGCAGATTCTGTGGGCTGAGGTGTTTACTGGGAACGAAAAGGACATGTGAAAATCAGGACTGTCCTGAGACTGTGGGAACAAGCGTGGTGGCAGAGTCACTGATACGGCAAGGATGGCCGCTGATGTATGCTTAGCTATAGGGCTGGCTGCTGCAGAAAGCACAAAACGCTGGCAGTTCTAGGGGTTAAGAGCCAAATGTTTGCATTAGAGAAGGCAGCTGGAGCTTCTCCACTGGCAGCAGAAAGACCAGCTGACCCGTGCCTAAGAGATGCAATATTTCTTTAATCCACTTTCATGGCTTAGGGTTTGTGGCTACTACACAGGGGAACAGTCCAACAGATGTAAGGGGCTGAAAATGACAAAGACACAAGAGAATCAGCCCGGTGTTGCTTTGATGATTTGCTGGCCAGCAGGCTGGATTTCCTCTCTGTGATGCTATTTGATTGGGGCAGTTGCAGTCTGACTTCTCTAACTGCTGCAGTAACTGAAGGAATCTCCTTCCAGCACCTTCTGAAATGGGATATTTCTATGGACAGTTTTGTTTTAACCTTCTGCCTCACCAACACTACTTTTATTCCACCAGAAAACCGACAAATCCTCAAAGAAGAATTTAAATTATACTGATTCTTAGACCAGCCCCTCCCATTTTGATAAAAATCCACTCAAATCAAGGAAGCAAGGCCACGAAGTCCAGCAGCGCCTGAATGATCACATAGAAACCTAATACACTGCAGCAGCATTGCAGGGTAGTGCTCAGCAGAGAATCAAACTTAGGTGGCTAAAATGGAAGGATGTGACAGTGCTACTGAAACACTGCTAATAATACATTATCCTGCCTTACTTTGTTACAATTACCGGTGCTCAGTGGTTAAAATATCCCCAAAAATGAATTCTGGAGAAGGGATTTTTCCAGTGCAAGAGACTGAAAAAACCAAAGCTAACAGCTCTTCCACTTTCCTGGAACTGTTACAGTTTGGTATCAGTGCCACCGCTACAGCGTAACCGCAGTGGGAATGGTGTGGCTGTGCAGCTGGCAGAGATGCTACGCTCCACGCTGGCTGCGTACGCTGCCTCTCCAGCTTACGGGGTAAAACATGGGACTCTTCCACACTCGTGCACAGGGCTATTCCTTTGAAACCAGATCAATAACTTGCTCAACCCATCTTTTCATATGTATATATCACATCTGACACACTGTGGCCTCGCCGCCACTTCTACAAAATTAATAACACTGGTAATTTCAGTGGCTCCTAAGGAACACAAAAAAATATTATCAAATCCAGTTACGGGAAATAATGTTTTAGGACAAGGAGTTTGAGCCTCATTACCCACACAATCTATCTCTTGTTTTAACCTTTGCTTTTTTAATTCTTGAAGTTTGTAACATCCCTTTAAGCTAACACAAGTGAAAATTGGTAATAATATAAAAAACTTAAGTACCTTTTCTGATAAGCAGTCCATACGAACGATACTCTACAGATATACAATATCACCAGTAAAATGTTCTTATCATTTGTGATTTCTTGGATAATTCAAAAGGTTTTCTTTAAGCATTCTTTTAAAGTTTTATCATATCAAATGTCTGTTTCTATGTGATAATTTTATGCAGTGAAATTCAGTCCCGTCCCAAGATACATGGATTGAAACCAATGACTCATTTCAAACAACCTAGCAGGCCAACTTCAGTGCCAACTACCTGGGCAAAATCTACCTGATGCCTGAGCAGGACAGTAAGATGTTCTCTGTTCTTATCAATATCTGCTCTAGGCAGAGCTTTCAAGGCAAGCTTTCCATATGTTTTTTCATGCACCTGGTTTTGAAAAATTCCAACCCAGGGATAAAATTCTCCAGATTGATGGCATGAAACTGGGTCTTAATAGCAGATTCTAGCACCTCACTGGAAAAGAGGCTATTTACTATGGTTAAAAAATCCCACTGAAGATAACAAGAATTCAGGTATTTAAAAATTGCTTTTACGTTTGATTGTTCATAGGAACTTGATAAACTAAGTTTCAAAGCTTTTGCTCAGCATCAAGGTGATGCAAGAACAATTACCAAGTCAAGCCAGAATGCTACCTATAATATGCACCAGCAGCTGAGGCAGAAGGTAGGAAATATTCATCACTTTCCATCTTTTTTTTGTCATTCCTTTCTGTTCTGTGTATCTGCATTTATGTGATTTGTGCAGCAAAGTATGTTTATATTTGTATTTACATGAATCTTATTAGAGAAATACCTGCCAGTTTGACATTGCATTTACCATAATAGCAATCTCAGACTTTCTTATTCAGACTTTTTTTTTTTCCATTTTTTTTTCATCCTAGCTGAGGAAGTGTCCTACTTTCTTGTTTAGAAAATGATATGCTTGCATTATGCATTCTAAATATAGATTTATTTTTTTTAAAGCAGGTTGATGTGGTCGTCAAAAGAAATGCATTCAGAGTTAGTTTCCTGCCCCAAGGGAGCTGTGCTTAAAGAATTTGTTTTCAGGGTACAACTAAAACATGATGCAGCTTATGTGTAGAATGACGACTTACTGTATGTTAAATTTTGCAGCTGGGGGGTGAAGCTAAGAGACATATTTTTTATTATTACTCAGGACTGGCAAGGCCTTTTTGGAAGAAAGAGGAGTAGAGAGCATTTACTGAATCTACCTACAGAGGAGGACACTTTCAAAAACTCACATGAAATTCAAGCACGCAGCATGTACCAAGTGGCCTTTTAAAATCTCTCTTCCAAGACATCCATATTCATCACAATGGCATCTTTAGATCAGTCATACAGAAACAGGGACAGAAGGGACTTGGAAAAAAAAAATCATTTAGTCCAACCCTGTGCCTGAAGGCAGGATCAACACTACCTATGTAACTGCTGAGGGAGCATTGTCCTGTTCCTAAAAATGCGTAATGACAGAAATTACACAACCTCTGCAGTCCATCTACTCCAGTGCTTTATCAGTCAACTATAGGAAGTGGTTTCTAATGCCCAACCTTCTTGCTGCAGTTTTAACACAGTTTCTTGTTATTTCCACCACCAATACAGTGGAGAGGAAAATGATGCTACTGGCCTTGGGTCCAGGGTATTTTGTGAGCACAGCCTGAAGGTGAATCTCAATATTCTGAGTTACAGTCCTTCCTTTAAAATTAAATTATCTTTTTCTTGGAAAAAAGAGGATGTGGTACACAAATACAGAAGAATAGAGTATTCAGGAAGCTTAATAAAACATAAACCATCCCTTTTCAAGGAGAAACACTCTACTACTTGCCACCACAGGAAGGAAGTAATAGCTGTATAGGTACTTGTTGCCTCTGACATCTTTGGACAGGTATTTTTCAGTTCAATCATGGCACCCCTAAAGATTGGCAAACATCACATAGAGAATTAAAGATACAAATTTGAAGCCTGGTAGAGAGTAGCGACATGTCTAAAGCCACAGGGTGAATCAGGAGAGTTAAGAACAGAAAATGCATGTCTTACCCTGAAGTTCTGTGTCTAATACCTAAATGGAATTAAATAATAATGTAATGGAAAATTCCTATCTCATTTAAGAAGCCTGACTACTTTTCATTCAAAGGCTTTTGTGGTTGTTTCTGTTTAAAATTCTACAGCCAAATTTATCTGTAGTATAACACCATTGATTTCAATGGACTTACAGCAGGGATAAAGATGCTAACACTCACTTATCATATCCCCCCTGTAATTTTTCCTCCATCAGGTAAAGCTCTGCTTAGCAGATGGGATATAGGGAATTGTTGCAGCCTGTGTCCTTGTGACATTTCATTAAGCTGGTCTTTTAAAGCTTATCATTAGAGATACTGAAGTCTTGTTGGAAGAACTTAATTGCATCCTATTTTCCCTGACTGAAGATGCATTTGAAAAGTCAGCTTGTGTTTTGATTTTTCTTTAGTTTTTCAAGGTCTTTGTACTGCATAGAATTTTAAATTCCTCCATCTGCTTCACTCACTCTTCACCTGGGGTTTGCATAACTCCTGCTATTCGTAACTGTTAATGTTCCTATTCCTTCCCAGTCTAAGCCAAACTCTAAGAGGAACGTAGACTACTGCCACTGGAGCTTACCTGGAAAAGACCATGTATGTGCCTTTGCATAGGCAGAAGAATGATAAAAAGACGATAACAATGAAAGTATAGAAAACAGAGAATGTTTTTGCTGCAAGCAAAAACTGTTGTTCCCTTCCTTTAAAATACCCTAAACAAGATATAAAATTCCAAACAGTTCTTTCCAAATAATGTACGGCTCCTTCCTTCACATTTCGAATAATGGCAGTATACAGAAAGTTACGAATATTTCTAGCTACACAAAGATGTGTACAGACAGCTAACAGGAGGTCTGTAAATAATCATCCATCTGGAAATTTGATTTTAAATGTTATAAAGCAAGCTTTATTTTCAGCTTTGCCACTTTAGGGTATTAAAGGTGAAGTGAAATTTCTGATCTTAGAGTCTCAAAAAATATTCTCCTAATATCACTTCTTGTTGTTGTTAGGATTTCTCATCTCTGCTTGAGGAATCTAAATAATAATTTGTTCATTTCAGATACTTAAATCTGGCTTTCTTTGGGACAAACAACCCTGAGGGCCTCCTCTCAGGGGCAGCTCTGATGAAGTCGATGGAGTTTCAAACAAGAGCATGTAACAAGAGAATAAGGCCTCTTGTTTTGTTTTTTTTATAACCTCTGCTCTCCAGAATCCAATTCCCTAATCCTGTCTGTGAACAATAGAAGTGTTATTTAAGGCCAGTCCTCCTTGCCAAGTTCTGCACTTTGACACAAACAATGACTATTTATTCACAGACATATTAATATATCGTAGCTGCAGAGACATTCGTTAACGCATGCAGGAAAGCGCCTGTGCAATCCATGGTGTAATGGTGAAGTCAATTATCACAACATAAATCTTTACTTTCAAGCATATTATGTTTTTCCTGCAGAAAATAACACTAGCTCTCAGTTTCCAATCAGGAATGATCATTAGTACACTGCTATTTTTGGAGAGGATGGTCCTTAGTGACAACTCAGTATTCACAGAAAGAAGTAGTAGGTTTGGCGTTTGGGGTTTTTTTTGTTACTCTGTTTTTAAGTTATTTAGATTGAGTATGTCTGATAGTCAGCTATGCTGGTGTTAATTTGACCAGCCTCGTATTTGTGTTCAGTGATGTACATAGTGCCAGCCTTAAGGAGTCTTTCAATTACCCTTCAGCAATCCCTGCATTTCCAGTCCCTGAGCCCCTTAGAGCTCTGACAAAATAATGAAACTCAGCCACTGTAGCCTGAAAAACTCTTTGTAGCTCTGCCAACACACCTCAGCCACACATGGAGCCCAAGTTTGCATTGCAGTTGGGAGGATAACTAGCTCATACATACCACATGCAAACAAGCCTCTAACTAACTAGCTTGTCTACCAAAAGCAAGGAACATATTCTGACTTGGACCATTGCAAACCCTACAAGTCTCCACAGAATCCTTGAAATCCATTCAGCAAATCTTTACTACCACTGGTACCTGATGCAGACAAAAGAAGCCAGCTTAGATAGTATTGTATAAAAAAGGGTCACAATTCCTCGTGGCAAGACAGACCTATCTGTCTTACCCTGCTGCATGGGTACCCATGCAACTTTGCCAAAATATCTGTGTCTTGCCCTCGAGGAGCCCCTGCATCACTTTCTCTCTTTCATTGTGCTGTAATTTAAAAATCTATCTATGTATCTATACACTTCTAAAGGTTTCTGTAAGCTATTCTTCCAGAAGGTGAACTGGTGCCTGAGGCTATTTTGGAATTAGAAAAGCAAAGGGCAAACCTAGTTATGTTGTGCAGAAAAGCTGCTAGCACTCATACGCAGCATACTGACTAAGAGAACAACCCATCAGGATTATAAATCCTGGACTCCTATGGCTGGATTCTGCTTCTGGCACAAAATGTGTAGGCCTAGACAAATCCAATAGAGGTCATTTCATTTGCACGTGGTGAGAACAGTATCAAAATCAGCCCCTTACTCATCTGGGGCTTTTTGACTGTATTAATGGTCCACAACTAGCTCTACTTTGTGCATATTGAAAGAACAGGTTGCACTATAGCAAGTTCAAATAAAACTTTAACTTGTCCAGCTACGAAGTTACACAAATAACCCAAGAATACCAAAATCCCAAGGGGTCTAAATGGATTTAGTGTTGTACTCTATTTGTGTCGTATAAAGATTCTGCACAGAGTAAATGACCAGCCCCGCAGAAATTTTTTTGCTTAGAAACGTACAGTTCCTGTGTCGATCCTCTTAGCATGCAGTGGGCTTGGTTTGTGCAGGTACCTTAGCAGAATCAAGTTTGATTGAATGGCTGCACAGCCACTAATAATAGAAGTAATTATTGCACCCTACTTATATCTAGCCTGCATATGGTCATAAAGCATTTCAGCTGTTTCCAAGAGACACTAATGCAAGGCATCAAATAGATTCCCTTACGTACAGATGGAGGTATTGCCACTAGAGAGATTTAGCATAGATGAAACTGGGGAGAGGGAAAGGGTACAAACATTGATATATGGTGAGACACACAAGTCCTATGACTCGGATGATCTTAGCTCTCTTTCTAACACTTGGGAGTAGCTGGAAGTTTGGAAGCATGTTGCAGCTTTCTTTTGCATGCACCTGCAATGAATCTAATTATTCGCACAGTATAAAGGCCTGCCACACCACCCTTCCACTCCAATATCTAATTTAGACAACCAATGACATTTAAAAGACACTTCCGTACTCAAGCACTCAAGCTGCAAGACAAGCTCTGTGTGTAGGTGTGTATAAGAGAAAAGATTCATTCTAAAAGGTGGTGCAAATGAGCCATGAAAACAGAAATGCAGACATTATTTTAAGAGTGTATGTGTGCACGTGTGCCTGTGGTCTTTCCTCCAGGACTGAAAGAGTGTGCAGCTTTGCTGAGTCAGTTTGACTCAAGATAAAATTCTGAGCCTGTTCAAAAATAACAGAAACAAAATGTTCTTATGCCTTAGTTCTCCTCATTTGTATATTCAATTTGAAGTTCAGTATGAAGATGCTCCCAGCCTAAGCCATAGAAAATAGCACTCTAAATGCTTCTCAATGCAATTCCATGTAGCTTGATGTTTACCTTAGGCACACTTTCAACTTTATACAATTTTAATTAATCCTTTATGATCTGCAGCGAGAAATAATCCAAAGAGTAGAATTCCTGTTACCTTGTTTCCAGCCATGGCTGTGTGCAGAGAGAAAAGGATGAAGGGCCTTGCATTCACTTTAACGTTACCCTATATAATTAATACTATGGAACAGTACGAGTCTGGCACCCTCTGAAAAGGAAGGTGCTTCTTTGGTTCATGTGTTTTGTTCCACATTGCTTGTTTTGTGGGCATCACAAGTAAGCTGAGACTAACTTCCTAAAGGTATGCTTTCCCTGGAGACTGACCTAGTATGTCAGTCCCTGCCTGTCCTGCTGCATGGGGCTATGCAGTTTCAGGTGCAACCATCATCTATGTCCTTCATGTGCCTAGAAGTGACTTCTGAGGACTTTCTTCCCAAGCACTGAGGTTAGGCTTATCAGCCCTGTAGCTCCCTCCTTGTCTTTTTTTTTTTTTTTTTTTTTTTTTTTTTAAGATGGATGCAATGTTTGTCCTTCTACAGCCACGGAGTACCCTCCTCAGATCTCCACATCCTTTCGAAGATGGTGGAAAGCAGCTTTGCAGGAACGCTGGCCAGCTGCCAGCTAAGGTGCACCCTACACAGTCCAATGGCCCTGTATAAGTAAATCTTATCTAAGTCAGACCCTAACTTGACCCTTCTAAGAGGTGTAAGCCAACTGCAAGGCTAGTCTATGAAAGTTATATTTATTGCCCCAAAGGTTTCTATGAGAACCCCAAGCAGCAAGGTTTTCCTCTTCACTACAAAGGAAGGTATCAGTGGTTAAGGCTCACTGGAGATTTCTTGGCTTTAAGCCTTAGAAAAAACATTGGTGAGAGCCTGTAGTAAGGTTACTACTAACACAGCAATAAATAAAAATATTTATTGGAAAGCAAAGGGAACATACAGCCTGAGGGAATTCTCAATGTGTAAGACTGATAATCAGGCATAGACTGTTCAGAAGAATTACTTGTGCAATCTCACTGGAGTAGCTTTCTAAGGAAAATTAAAAGAGAAAAACTGTAAGTGTATTGAGAGGAGAGAGAATATGAAATAAGGCTTGTGCTTCTATTTTTCTTTCTCCCAGTGACTTGACAACCTTGAGGGGACTGTTACTCCTTGAGATTCACTAGCTGTTCATAAAATGAACCTAGAAAAATTATCATAATGTAACTTATTTAGCTCCCTTCTTCAATAATTTGTGCAATGTACTTCAAAATGCTCAGATGAAATCTGTTAGGTGCCAATTATTATTTGTAGAAATGCCACAAAACAGGAGTGGAGCTAGCTGCTAGGACCTTCACTAGCATACAAGTTCTAGCTCTAATAATTTAATGGGATGGACTGTCAGCTGAGTTATATTGGCTAGGGCAAACTCAGATACTAGCTGAGGATCTGCTCTTCTTTTTGCGTGTACTTGGATTTCAGGGCACAATTTGTACCAGTAGCCAGTATGGGGTGAACAATAGTTCACAGGCAGAAAGATAAGAGGACTAATAGAGCAAAAAAATAACAGCATTCATTGTTATATAAAGGTCAAGGAGAAATAGAAATTGTGTTCACCTGGGAAAAAGGACAAGCACTTTAAAATAAAAAGGCAAATCCTTAAAATGCAGAACAAAGTTAGTTTAAGTAAGGCTAATTTTTGTAATAATGCAAAGTTCATAATTGCATCAGATTATTATTGTCTATTATAGTCAAATTGTAAATTAACTCCATATTTTCCATGTTAAATGAAGCTAGGTCAAGCATTAGTTCCTATTCTGTAACTACACTTACATACTAAAAACCTATCATGTTAATACTGTCAGTTGGAATTTACTGGACAGCTGGTAACAAACACATTATATTTCTCACACAAGCTGGAGTTGATTGGGCATATGTATTTCACTTCCAATTCCCCAGGAAAAAACTGGATTATCACAAGTGTATGCATACTTTTAAAATAACCCAGTAGGTGTTTTGCATCAGAATTGGCTGAAAATTACCCAAATAAATTTAACTGAAACAATAAGAGATTGATCAGCCATTCCTCTTTGTTTCAAGATATGCTTGCCTAAAGCCTTGATTGTTGCTTGTTTTGCAACTCTATTCTGGATTTTATTTTTCCCTATTTTCCTCATCCAGACCATAGGTTAGCTATTTGCAGGAGCTGGAACAGTACCTGGGCATAGAAAGCATGCAAGCTCCAAGATATATAGCAGTTCCAAAGCACTAAGTTTTTCTAGGCTGTGCAACTACATTAGCCCCTTGTGAAACATTCGTTACTGGATTAATTCCTCCATTCATTGGTGTTCCAATTGGGGAAAACTACCTAGCTATAACAATGGGAGACAATGAATTTGAGACATCCCCCCTCCACCATGCTAACGGACTAATTTTCAGGCCTAGCTTATTTTTCTGTGGGTAAAGTCAGAATGAAAGGAAATCTGTTGGTACTTGCCAGTGGAAATCACCCATTAATTTCAATAAAAGTGAATCCTGACACAAGGACAATTCCTATCTTAGCAGTCACCTTTTTTCTGCTTGTATGGAACACAGGATTAGATTTTTTTTCCCCACTTTGCTTTGCAAAAAGTCCCATTAGGTAACTGGGAGTCAAGCACAAAGTGACTAAGATGACTGCTGATGGTATATATTTCCTCTACGTGGGAAGCATGTGGTGACATTTGCCATACTAAATTGGATGACTGATCCATCAAGTTCTCTAGCTGGCCTCTGGCAGTAGTCCATACCTGCCGGCCACCTTCCAACCTGAATAATTTCACTCTTCCAGTTAGGGTATCTCTTCCCTTGAAGTCTTAACCAGATTATTATTCTCTTATTGTTCACTCCTTGGCCCACACTCCTGAATATAATTTGTTTATCTAGAGGTAAGAGAGTCACAGACAGGACAGAAATATGCTTCTTCTGAGTCCAGGTGATGCTTTAACATTCAGGTAAGGTAACACTCAAAATTTTTAAAATGTTACATTTTGTTTTATTCTAAAACCAGTATTTCATCTTTGGCTTTTCAATGATTATAATGTGTGGCAATTACTTTTGCATAAATCAGTGCATGATTTCAGAATTAAATAAATACCCCCTGCAAACCATAAGCAGATGCTACAGCTGATGGTACAGAGAAAACAGAAGGGAATTCCTGATTAATTACACATTGAGCTGCTTTGGTCAGCTACAAATATCCAGTGAAAACTTACAGGCTGTTTAAATAACCCTCAGTATGTCTTTCAAAATGCTGGGGCTGCAGGTTCTTCTGTGAATGTACCAACACTGCATCCATCCCAGCTAAGAGGTGACTATGGCAACACTATATATATATAAACATACACACGCATATCTCTCTCTCTCTCTCTCACAGCAGCTATCCAAAAGAGAGATTAATCCCTTCCTCAGAATACAGCATTTTCTGTTGACTTTTCCTAATAAATGAATGGCCTTTCAAAGCTCAGAACAGGTTGGGAACAGAATCCTTCATTTTCTACCAAAAAAAAAAGAGTATCCAGGGATGCACTTGTGTACAGGATACCCTGATATTTAACAATGCATGAATCTATACTGCAATTTGAAGGCTGTAAATATGTTTACTGACAAGAATCAATTCACTTGTGAAGGATTAAACAAGCACCTCAAGTTTCTACCTGCATGACTTTTAAAACAACACTGAATTAGTTGCTATTGCTGAAAGAGGTACAATGCTCCTAAACCAAATTCTCAGAAACATTTTAGACTGACTCCTAAATGCAGATTTCTTCCTAATGGTTATTTTAATTGTCTGACATGCCAAAAGCATTCCCCTTCATGCTAACATCAGTGACAGAGTCCAAGCTAGTTAGGCAAGAACAGCATAAGGCCACCGCAGCAGAGAGAAACTGGCACTTTTTTCCCAGAGTAGCTATCTTGCTGTAATAGCTACGATGTAGATGTTTCTGAGCAACACACTCCATGATTTTTCCCCAAGAATAATAGTTTCCTTTTTTCACAAGAAGCAAAGTTGCTATCTCAGATTAAGAGCACTTTCTTCCTGTACAGAATATTCACATTTGACAGGACTCTGGAGTAGCTCTGCCTCTTCATTCCCCCACACTGACAACTGCCGAAAGCTCAGATCAGGCTGCCTGTTGGGGGCTGTAGGAAGAGGGATGCTACATACATCTTCTGTGACATTTAACGGCGAGAGATCAATGAGCGCTTCAGACCATCTGCTACTTTTAATGATGGCTCACAGGAGAAAAGCAAGGCCTGTATACAGACCCCTTACTTCAACAGCCATAGCAAATGGATCAGAAAACAGCCCTGGGCTTCCCCCACTGCACCTACACCAGGTATTTGGAAGATCTCAGTACTGTAAACAGAGAAAGTGGGGAAGAAAAGGGACACCAGCCAAACCCAATATTTCTAAAGTTGCAGGGGGCTTTGAAAAAGCCTTTCGATCCACTGCTCTGCTTCATAATCCCATCCTTTGAAAATAAAAATACACAAGGAAGGGTAAGGGGAATAGGTGGTTTTGAGAAGTGATAGCTCAGCAGCAGCAGACTGACACCCTGCTGACAACAACAAAGACTGTGTTACCGACCTCCAAAATGTGTGACAAAGATGCTGGGAGGGGGGCATTATTCATAATTCCTTGCGTGCTTTTTTTCCCCTGCATTTTATAAAACAACTCTTTGGAAGGTTGGAACTGAAATCTATTTCTTTTCTCAGGGCATGACCACATGCTGGTGAAGTCAGCTAAAGTTTTGCCACTGCTTTCAACGGGAGGAAGGATCAGCTCCTTTGCTTGTCCCCACAGTTTTGAATACCCAGGTTGCTTTGTCACCAAGGTTGGATGCCACACTGCATCATTTAGAAAGAGTGACATTAAAGCTTTGGTACCAAGGGTAGTAGAAACAGCAAAGATTGAAATTCAGTGTTTCTTTTCTGAATTGCTAACACGAGTGAAAGTGAAGATGGGATTACAGGGCAATCAGATCTATGGATTCCACTTTATTTTCATGTTCAAAGCTTTCCCATCTGCATTGTTTAGACTTTTTCGTGTATTCATAATTTCACAGTCCCCACTGCACAAACTGCATCAATCAAAGACATAAAATCCCAGGTCTGTTCAGTTCCTTCTCCTTAGCACATAGAATAATAAAGTTCCTCTCTACCCCTACATTGCATAGTCCAACACAAAACCAAGGAGCATGTATTTTTCTTTTAATTCCACTAGAGAACATCCCCTCTTGATGTGCAAGCCATGGAGTCATGCATGAACAAGAGCCCCTTCCCACATATACACAGCAGCAGAGGAAAACTATGCATACCCTGAGGAGAACTGCCATCCTATCACTGTTATTTCCTCCACTGAAAAGGAATTAAAAAAAAAAAAAAAATCATGCTACTTATTCCAGCTCTGTTTGCTGACCTGATAACTTATTCTGCACCTGGCAAGATTTGAAGCGCCTTTCCTGCAAAACCAGCCTCTGCCTCACAAAGGAAAGTCCCTGGCAGAAAAAGTTCAGGTTCCATGAGGAATTATGATAGAGACAGAAAGTGACTGGATTGTATGCTGGAGCCTGTGATATGTGCAGAGCTACTTAATGAAATGACAGCCCTTGTTTTGTAAAAGAACTAATGGCTTTGACAAGAATCATGGTTTCTATTCAAGAGGCTCTAGCAGCCCAAGTAACGAGTCTGTAATTCACTCACCAGGACTGTCATATTCACAAAACGCATTTGTTAGAAGCTGCATCGGGCCAAATGCTTAATAAATTCAATAATCTCCCCACTAAATGCATTAGTGCTGCCCGGCTATGATCTTGATAGATCGTGGTAGTTGCCCTTAAGCAATTAGTACTAGGACAATTGCTCAGATTCAGTTGGAACAAAGCACGGGCACTTAGTAATTGGTTTACTCTAATGAGAGAAAGAATTTCTGAAAAGGATATAGGCAATAAAAGCTGAAAAATACAATTTATGGTGCAGTGACAAAAATAAGCAGACTTTACAAAATTGCATACAAGGTCAGTTCCCAGTTATTTTGGTTCAGAGGCCTCACGACAAGACCACACTTACGTGATGTGCAACAGAACATGAGCTATGTCGCTACAGTACTATTAAGAACAGGGTTATTCTCCTGCCTTTCTATGAATGATAATTGAAACAAGTCCTTCCCAACCTTCATTTTTAGCTTCATTAAATAGTGAGTCAGGATGAAAATGGATGTCTAAGAGCAAACTGATTTCTGCTAAGAAGAACTACCAAGCTAATGAGATGCCATAAACAAATGGAAGTTGTGTGATGACTAACCCAAAGCAGCCCCAGGAAGAGCTCATTGCCATAGAGTACTCTAGATGGACAAAGACTTAGTTAGCGAAGTTAAAATTTCATCTCTGTTGCAAAACGCAGAGGCAAGGGGGAAAAAAAAAAAATCATTGCTTCAGTCCAGGTCTCGTTTTCCTTTGTCTTTACGTGTTGTCTCTCTACTAAGCAGGTGTAAAATACCAACAGCTCAGAATGCTCTTCTCACAGTAGTGACGGTTCTTTATACCCGTGTTCCCTGACAGAAACAACCTCAAGTTGGGTGCTTGCTGTCTGTTAAAGTCATCAAAGGACACTGCAGCAAAGAGGTAATTCCTATGTGCACAAGTGCCTGCTTTTGCTCAGCACATATAATTGAATTATACATCCGATTAAATCAGAAAATAGAAAAATCTTTGGATGTGCAACACTCCATGCTCAGTACCTGAACTCAAGTTCAGCACTCACCTCACTGCCAGCTATAATATAGCAATTAGTTCCAGCAAAACTATATTTGCTTATAGAACTAATTAGAGATCAAGAAAGTGGCTCACTTTTGATAATTACATGGTTGTGTCCCATCTATCAGCCACTGTTAAATTGTTGTTATATTAATGTAAAGCTTATAATCACGGCTGTTCTAAATTAAATAAATGTTCTTGCCAATTCTCCAATGCAATTAATTTACATAAAAGCCTCTGGAACTAAAATTAAAATGATATACATCTTACCAAGGGTTTCATTTAAAACAAAGCTAAATAATAGAGGAATTATATCTCTTCTTTTCTTTCCACATTCTTATGTTTACTAAAGTTAATGGCCAAATAATCATTGAAATGTGCCTAAAACAGAGTTATTCAGAATTGTTATACCAATACCTCATTTACATGTACAGTGATTCGTTATTCAAGACATTAATAATTTAAACAGCCTGTTCCCAAACCAAGGGAGATTCCAGATGATGGTGCAGGAGATCAGAGGGAGTTCTATTCCCTCATAGTCATCTGCATGTAAATCATGCTCATCTGTTTTATTTAGGCATTTACATTTTTGTATAGAGCACGGATGTTGCTGATACAAACAAATCTGACCATGCCTTCGCTGCTAAAGAAAGAAAAACTACACACACTACTAATCTATAAACCTGCCACAGATCAAATTTAAACTAGTTATGCTATGCGTTTTCAAACAAGTAATATTGTGAATCACAGAAGCTAAGGTCAGAAATGGTGTGTAAAAATACGTATGCCTACAAAATCATGATGTTGTTAAAGGGGAACTCGTTTAAAGCTGTGACAACTGCTTACCACGCAAACATTGCATGCTTTGGTGCTATTCCTTCCACCTCCTCTCAGACTGTTTTGCTTGCCTGTTAAAAGGCAGATGCAGACTCTTAAGTATAGACACTTAGTTAACTGTGGCTCTGAGCCTGATCTCAAGACCAGGTGTGCTTCTCATTCCTACTTCAGATAGTTAGATCTCTACCCAGTTAACACATCTTTCTAGATAGGAAGGCATCAAGTTCACATAGTGCCGGACCATAAATTCATATTCCTGTTCACACAGCCTAGCGTGAGAAAACTGGAGTGGGCCCATATATGTTGAAGGTCCATGCCAGCAGTGATTATCCTGAGCCTGGTCTTGCTTAGAGCCTGCACGGCTGCTTCACATCCCAACAAAGGATGGGTAGAGCCAACATGGCTAAAAAGGGTGAGAATCACAGAGACAGTCACATCTTTACACTCAGGTTTACGTTTCATGTGGCTGGACTGACATAACCAGTACGGTGGGGACTGTCCTTTCACTTCATTGCTGTGCAGTTGCTAACTCAGAAGCTGTTTTAATACTCACTGCTGTTATAGCTTAGAGAGGAATGGGGGGACCTCCTTTGTTGATGTTTACACTTGATTTACAGGAGGGCATTCTAACAATCAGTTTTAGTGCTTTAGCACTACTCAATGCCTCCACAGAACCAGAAGTTAAGAAAAGGGTTAAAAAGTTATATACTTCATAGCATGTCCCAGTAAAAGAATTAGTCAGAATAGTGCTGGTAGGTAATTACTGGCACAGTCCTCTCTCATGCTGAAGCCTACTTAGTACACAGCCCATTTTACTCTACAGTTCTTTTTTTCTACTCTACTCTGGTATTTGTGACTTCATCTTATTCCAGCTGAGCTTAAATACTCACTAGAGTGGAAGCTGTTTTCCCTTGATTGTCTTGGAGCAGAGCTCCCCCACTGCACCCACCTTATTACAGGGAACAGAGTGTGTTAGAGGAGGAAGAAAGTGACCTCAGCTAATGATTCAGAGGACCTCCTAAAGCTCACTCATTTCCTTCCAATGTCTCTAAATTATTATTCCCAGCAACCTTTGGAATTTCTACTCTTTTTCCTGTAATAGCCTTATCCAAGGAGACAGTGGCTGTGAACATGCAGAGCACAGGGGTGGCAGTTCAATAACTCAAATCAGCTTGCATTATGCCTGAATCTGTGTTAGCTCCATACACAGTAACAAAAAACCATACAACTGACTCCCCTTTCTTAAATGTTCACTACTGACATTTTGGATTTTTGCCACAGATGGGCACTTAATAAAAGTTCTCCTAAAAAAGAAATGCATGCATGTCTGGAAATATTTATACATACATTATGCACGCTTCTATATTAAGCATTTACATTCTATGGTAGAATTACAGTCATTCACTGAAACAAAAGACTTTTCTCTGGGAAGAACAATGCTGGACAGGTGGCACTCTTACTAGTCTGTCCATTATTACAGGGTGAAGTAGCAGATCAGAAGCAAGACTGCCAGGGATAGGGGACAATCTAAAAAATGCGTGAAGTTCCATTTTAAGATTTCAGACACCTTTCCAGAGCCAAGAAACATCCTATAAAATCAGGCACAGCCATGCTGGTTTTCACAAAGACAGCCCATTGCACTGGGTTTGGTTGATTAGGACACCCACAGCTCCAAAAGCTTCAGTTTAGAGCTCCAGTTTCAGCAGGGTCAGACCCAAGTACTTTAAGAAGTGAAAAACAACTTGTTGCATTACTTTTTTGCAGGAAATATTTCCCTACTTAAGAAACCTCATGACAAAGTTCTACATAAGAAACCCAATGTTGTCAAACACAGAGCTTCCTCTGTGCTTCAGAGGTAACTCTGTTTCCATGAACAGGCTGTCGTTTGGAGAAAAGCTGGGATATGGGACTCCATAATGTAAGTATTTACATAAGAGCAATAGGATCTTTGTGCAGGCAGGAGTATTCACTATTCATTATCTGCTGTTTGTAAACTGTTATTCATTAAAATTTCAGCCAGCCAAGCACACCGTGGAAATGCAAAAGTACGTGAGTTAGGTGAGCAATCACACTCTCCAAACAGCCTGAGTAAACAGCTCATAAAAACTGCACAGACTGAAAGTTCTCAGCACAAACTCCTCTGCAAAGGTATGAGAATTAAGTGCTAAATGTATATTCATGGATCACCAGCAGGAACATATTGCACCATGTATCACTTATTTCATAACTTGAATTCCTGCAGTCTGCCTAATCAGAGCCTTGTGAGCATCACCAGTCATTAAGTACTTGCTTAAAGACAAACCAAGAAATAGAGTTTCAGGGTCCTGGCTTCCACAACAGCAAGACCCTAGGTGTTAACCACTAACATTTATTCTATGACTAGCCTGAGATTTGATTTAACAAGTTATCATATTGAATTCAACATCTGTCAAGCTTTGGGAGTTGCAAGGTGAATTATTACTTCCTTTACTGAATTAATTAATCACTGCTGATATTACTGTAATTTCAGATTGTTCAAGAACATTTCTTTCACCTTCTTCATTCTTCTGTGTTCTCCAATCTCCTTCATGCTCAGATACTACTCCAATATATATAAAAACACATTTATGCTATTGTAGAGATATAAATGTGAGCACGTACGCGCTCAGAGCGAGCTTTCCACTGAATATATTGTACCACAAGTCTTCCACCTACGCTATTTATACTTTCATTTTTGAATCAAAGATCCCACTGTCTACGATTCTCTTGAAAGGTATTTCATCAGTAGCTATTTAAAATCGTTACTCATTTCTGTTATTAAATGATGCAGAGGGGAACAGAAGATATTGTAGGGACTGGATCTCCTGTCCAGTTGCTGTGAATCAGGAGAAATCTGTAGAATTATGCTGGTGTAAGACTGGTCTAGAATGAATTGAGATATTTTTATTTAAATTTCCTCTCCTCAGGCCTTTCCCAAACTATCTTATACCATATCTTTGTGTCCATCTCCCTAGCAGCCCCGATTTGCTCTGCACCGAAGAGATGTTAGAGAGCTTGGGGGTGGCCATAGCTTGTACAAGATGGGCTAGTGACGTAGACTTGGATTTTGCATATATTCCACACACATATAACGAAGAAAACAAATCCTTTGGTGTAATTCCTGACCTCCAATTCTTCACAGACACATATAAACTAATTTATCTCAATGTCAGTATATATGACAGAAAGTATACTAAATTGATGACAGTGACCCTCAGTGTCACATAGAAAAAATGTATTCCGTGAGACCATGCATTGTGTTTACTGCCAATTATAATCCCATCAGACCATCTCTTGGTTCCCCAGACCTAACAGAGTACGAGCAGAGCATGACCAGTAGTAACTGAGCATCCATTATTTCCTACACATTTATCCCACAGGACAGTGCTAGACAGCATATATACCAGATATCATGCAAGCTCTTTGATTATTGCGGAGAACTGATTGAATTTAACTCAAAATATGATCTCTTACCACTTTTTTCCTGGCTGGATTTATAGAGTATTTTTGTCCTGCTTGGTCATTTTTTTCAATGGTGAGCATTTTACCAAGTCTATACTGCCAGCAACTTCCTTCCCCATGAGAGGATGGGAACAAATCTCTTAAGCCAGCAAGAGTGGTTCTAGTCTTCAGAGGAACTTAATAAAATGTCAGTACCAAACCTTGCTAGATAGCTTCCCCAGGACGGTGCTTTCCTGTAACACCCTTTCCACCACTCCAGCTACACAAGCATTCCCTTCTGAATGACATCACCAACTACTAACAGGTATTAAGATGCTGGGTGACATTTACACCTCTTTTTTCACAGTCTAGCACAGTTGTTCAAGGAGAGAAGTTGACTCAAGAGACAAAGGGCAAATAGATCTGAGTTTAACTTCTGTGAATTTCCTTGTATTTATTACCTTGCTATTCAACATGGGAAGGGTCAGCAGATGATTTATGGTATCATGCTCATAGAAATAAGTTTATACTAATGCAATAAAAAGCTCGGAGCACCAGCAGTTCTAATAAAATGAGAATTAACAATAGAGCAGAATAAAGAGGGGAAGGAGAAGACGACATAGTCATTAAATCAATAACACCAAGGTCTGGCTGAGATGTGCTCAAGTCAATAATACCATAAAGTTTTATACTGGCTGTAGGGTGGGAAAATGTTATCATCTTGGCGCATGTGAAGACAGAACCATTTAGATGTTATATACTCAGCAGTAATAGGAGAAGGATAACTTGTTCTGTGATCTAGAACTCTGAAGGGGAGGGTTGCCAGGGTGGAAATGAACATCTGGTAGAAGAGTGCTACAAGTAAACACTGCTCTAGCAGTGCTAGCCTGTAGGAAAACAGCACGAAGGCTAGGTCTCTGCAACATGAGAAGCTGTTTCTAAAGGATCCTCTTCCCTGTGTAAGGAAAAGTATCGTAGTATAGAAATGGTTTAAATGTAGTGGTTTGAGGTGATGTCTTGGCTTTCCCCTGATGTCTTTCACAGTAACTGGAAAGAACTGGAAGCAGGAAGAATAGAAAAAGAATTAACTGTAATGTGTTTACACAAGACTGCAGAAGCTGTAACAACTCACACGTCAATTACAGAAGTGCTATGTATAGTGAAAAAAATAATTCAGAAAGTAGAATATTAAGCCTTCTTTTACAGATGCTCAGAGAAAGAACAGTTGCACGTTAGCCATAAAAAGGTAAATATCAACAATGCCAAAAAAACCCTTAAGAAAATAAAAGTCCAATTAATTGAAAATGAGAAAAATCCCCTAAAGTCAGTCCACATATCCAGCTATTCATTACCACTTTCTTTTCAACACCAAAGTATTTGTGCCAGTTCACTTACTGTCCCTGCCCATCCAGCCACAGGAGCACAGCAAGGTCACAGTCCATTTTGCTCAGTGAAATGCAGGGCTAAAGAGTGCAGAAGGTTAGTTCACTTTCACTTTGTTTCAAAGGTGGGCTTGTCTAATTACAAACTGTTTCCTAATGCTTCTGTACGTGACAGACACAGGTTGACACAGCTCAGAATCCTGCCCAGCTTCTGGGCTGGAGGGATGCAGGAAAGAAGATGCTGAAGGGCAGAGTGGGACAAGATGGGAAAGAACAAACCAAGCTTGGTGACCACTGGTCACACCACTTAACGCGCTACAGGAAAGTAATCAGTTAAAAAAACAATTTCAAGAACGGCACTGAGTAGAAGATGTAGAGATATAATTAAGAAAAGGCAAGGTTTAAACATATGAAGCACAGGTATAGGCAATGGTCTTGCTCACACACCTGTATGCCAACAGGTTTTTCCTTAGAATTTATCTATGCTGATTATGTAATTGTTTAGCTTATATAATCAATGCTATTAATTTCACACCACTCCAGGTTCATCAAGAAATGCATAAGTGTCTGAATGACTGAAAAGAACACGTGATCCCACAGGTCTGTGGGCATTTAAGATTACAAACTTTCTGTGGGTTTGACAGTAGTATCTACGACAAGACTGATGATAACTGTTCGGGTTTTTTTTGGCAGGCATGAAATCTAGAGCCACATTATCTAGGAGGAAGGTATTAGAAAGCAGAAAGACATTAATAAAGGACTAGAAACTGGCATAATTCACATGGTTTGATAATAGTCTACCTGGACTTTCCCAGGGATTTGGAAAATGGAAAAAGCAGACACTAAGCAATTACAAAAAGAATGCAAGAATTCAGAACACATTTTACCATTCTGCATTCCAAAGAAGATAAAAATTGTCACAATAGGAAAGGTATATTGAATCTCAGTGATGCAGGAAACCACAGAACGACAGAAGAATACAGAAGAGAAATAGAGAACCTAACTATGGCGTAACAGTGAGATTTCTGAGGTACAATCTACTGCCGGCTGTCTGTCTGCTAGAGCGTGCAGTCCCTGGAGCAGAGCTGGCAGAACAGACCCAAGCCCTTGCCTCTCCACACAGTACCTTACCTCCCAACAGGTGAAGGGGAACTGTGTCCTGGAGCTCCTGCACAGATAAAGGCAGTTCTGCCTTAAACAGATGCAGATTAAACAGTGCTTTTTCATCAGAGCTTTCCATCTGCAGCATTGCAAAGCCTTGGCAGAAAACCAAGCAGGTCTTGCAACCTTTTGGTGGAGTTCAGGGCACTTGCAGTTACTGGACTCTCAGCTTGCACATGTGCAAGCAGGAACACTTCTGCTGAACTCCACACACTTCATTGCATGCGAGACCAGCATCAAGATTCCTGACTCTTAAAAGAGGGCTCAGCTAGACTAATCAGTTCCCCAGTGGTAATGTTTAAATATAACCACCTTGACTTAAAGCTTTCCACTGATTTAAATGAAAACTCCTTGCTTTTGTGTTTATGGCTGAATGAATCGCAGTGATTTTCTGGTAGCTTTTACATTGCAATTAACTTGCTTCGCCCCACTTTGCTCTCCTCACCCCCCTTATCTAGATGAGCCCTGGGATTTCATCTTCTGTTCCTAAAACCAATCCCAGCATTTTGTCTGGGTGCAAAACTTGGAAAGTGAAAATGGATGCTCACAACTTTTATCACAGTCACTGAAAATAGATGTCACAAATTATACAGTTCCGTATTAAATATAGTAAATAAAAGTACAATGTGGGATAGGATTTTGGACTCCTGCCCCATCTGTTCTGGCAAATTAGCATCCATCCCTTTCCTCCTAATCCTGCAGTGTGACTTGGGTTGTCAGTTCACTGGATTATGGAGTGTTATGATTTCAGATGACAGCATTTCACCTGTACTGCAGTGAATCCCAGAATCACTGACAGCAGCTTATCAGTTGATGAACTGGAATGACTCCTTAAGAAAACAAATCAAATGTATTACCATATCCCTGACTCTGGGCTATCTATTGCTTATTTTGGTTCTGCAATTTATAATTTTAACTTGTGAAAGCTCAAAGACAGCTTGGTTTAATTGTAGATTGGAGAGACAACTGTCTGCAGTTACAAATTAACCTATTGGCTCACTTCCCCTCTCAACTTCAGACTCCCATGTGTCTGAACAAATCAAATCAGAAACATTTTCCAAACAAGCTCGGAGTAACTTAAAGCTACTTGACTTTCTGCACATGCATTTCAGAATTTGGTCTTAAGGCATTCATGAACATTCAAGGCCTTAAATCCCATGTTTTTTTCCATACCTATGCAACTGATAATTGAAGAGCTTTAGTTCAACTTGTTAACTTGATCCAAAAGGGCACCAGCAATATACAAAAAGAGATACCATATTATCCCAGTCTTGGCAAGGATGTCTCTGCATTTCTGGAATAGAACTAATGTTGCTAGTAATAGCCATCACATCCTTAAGTATATATCAGTAAGTAAAATGGTCCTTCATTTCAATACCATTTCAGTCACTAAGGTGTTAAAAGTAAAACTGGTAATTGTTTTAACCAAATATTATTGCTATTGTTTTCCTGCAAACAGCACACACAAGAAAATGCGGAAGGAGGAAAAGAGCCTCCTGTGTTTTATATTTATATAACCCAGAAAATTAGAGCACAGCTAATAAAATGAGGGTGTCCTACACAAGCTCAAATATTGTATAAATCATGAATAATACATCAGGTAAAAATGAGAAACTGCAATAGAATGAAACCTATATGGAAATAAATAAAACATAACAGCAGAACTGCAATCATGTTAGATCTGTTGATAAAAATGTGTTTGTGTTTGCAAGAGGAGGAGGGAGGAAACTTCTCCAGTAAATGATTGTAAAAGCATTAATAATAATAACAAGACCTACATGGCAAGCCAAGAAAAAGGGTAATTAACAAATAAGCATCCAGTTCACCAAAGCCGTTTGGTGGAGAAAATTGAAAGATGGCAAGCCAAATGTAACAGTAATTTTAAGAAGGTGTCACAAATTAATATTTAGGATGGACGGGAATACACACCCTGCCTTGCAGAGCAAATCTGAATTGCATATCAATATCTTAAAGTGTGTGTTTCTAATTTTGTATGTGAAATAGTTCTGTATGAGGAAATCAGAGGGGACTTAGACTGGAATTGTCACAATCTCAGTTCTTAATCTCGGGTAAGCACGGGGTTAAATGCCAGCTTTACTTTCTCCAAACACAGATTCTTCTAAGTGTTGTTAGGACAGCTGGTGGGCTGCTGCATGAGAGAAGGTACCTATTCAGGGCAAAACTATTCCCCTTGCAGGTAAAGAGGAGAGATTAAAAAATAAGATGGTTCCATGTTTATGACACTCTACTGGAATCTGCCACAGACTCCCAGTGAGATCTCTGGAAAATGGTTTAGTGTCCCTGTTCTTCTGTGTACTTCTCCACACCTCCTTCTACCTCCACACTCCCTCCCCCCCCTCCACACACACACCTTAATGGAATAGAGTTCCACCCAAAAAGACAGCTTTGGTAGGTTTTGATGATGTACACATAAACTAAGCTCAGC